>NC_133436.1:17518601-18118601 GCF_011762505.2 Arvicanthis niloticus | reverse complement strand
GGAACATACTGGCCCCAAATTCAGTGGGTAGCAATTAGGTTGGCCTTGCTTCCTCTTGGACAGGGAAACTGCAAAATGGGAAGGCTCATGTTTTGCCTCAGGTCATCTGAGTCAAGAAGAGATAGACTCCTGATTGGTGTTTGAGATGGGTTCTTCTTAGTCCCAACCCCAACTCACTTTCCAGGTTGTTAGGCAGAGCATAGACTGCACACAAAACTCCCTGAAAATGCCCATAAAGTCATTGGTAAAGGCTGCTTTCCCTTTCTCACCATTTATTTATTTTGATGTCTTTATAGATAAAACCATTTTCTTTCTTAGTGGAGTTTGTTTCGGCTTTCGGCATCAAACAACACCAGTGAAGCCAGGACATAGATTTTCTCTGCCAAGAGAATAAACCAATTCAAGCCAAATTAAAGTAGAAAGGCAGGCTTATTGGGGGCAACTCTCAAACTGGTTCACCAGTCCCAAGAAATAAGACCAGGGAAGTCACCATGCAGAGGGGAGGAGGGAGAGAGGTAGGAGGTTGGGGGAGAAAAATTAAGAAAGGGGGGGTAGAGAGAGAGGGGGAGGGAAGGCAGGAGGGAGGGAGAACAGGAAGAAGGGAGAGAGGAGAGAGAGAGAGAGAGAGAGAGAGAGAGAGAGAGAGAGAGAGAGAGAATGAGAATGAGAATGAATATGGGGAACAGCCTCTGGGAGAGGGGAAGCCCAGGTCTAGTAGGCCAGGCCAGCCATAGGGGATTGAGGGATTCTGGAATAATCCGGAGGCCAGGTTGGCTTTGATATGCTAAATAGGCACCTCACTCGCTCCTCCCAGCTCTGAAACCCAACATTTGGAACCCTCTGGCTTAACTGCATTAGCCCAGAGAAACTTGTGGCCTGGCTCCACTGATTCAGGCTCTGGGGCTCTTCTTCAGTTAGAACACCACACACACACACACACACACACACACACACAGTCGGGGAATAGGTAGTAAAATCTTTTGAGTGTGCGTGTATGTATGTAAGTGTGTGTATGTGTGCATGTACACTCATAAGCATGCCTGTGGAGGGCAGAGAGTGATGTCAGGTGGTGTCTTTCTCTAGCACACACCACCTTATGTTTTGAGACATGATCCATCTCTTATTGAACCTGGAGTTTACCAGCTGTCTGGAATGCCGGCCACTAAAGCCACAAAAATCCCGCTGTCTCTGCTCCCCAGCCCTGGGATTATAGGCCCATACTGCTATGCTAGGGTTTTCCTTAGATTCTGGGTGCATCAGGTCACCAGGCTTTCTAAGCGATCGCTTACACCCAACACTCCGTCTCTCCTGCCCACTTCTTTCATTTTTAGGTTCTGACCTTGTCGATGAGAGCTATTCACCCATTGCACAGACTGGTGTTCTCAATGGCAAGATGATGCAGAGGCAGCTTGACCCCTTTCATTTATGCAAGCTGAAAGAGAGAGAGAGAGAGAGAGAGAGAGAGAGAGAGAGAGAGAGAGAGAGAGAGAGAGAGAGAGAGAGAGAGAGATGGAGACACTTCAGAAGTAATCGTTCTATCCGGGGGTGTCCCTCATTTCATCCCCGCCCACTCCACCTCTTTAATAAGGGTCAGATTCCGTGGGTTTCTTTAGTTCCACAACGTGATCAGCCATAAAATCAAATAGGATAGGCACTGCCATCTGTTAGAAAAAAAATCTGATTAGTTTATAAAAGGAGGAGGAGAGGGAGAAGGGAGGAGGAGGGGTAAAAAAAAAAAAATGACCTCTTTAGGGCTATTTCCCTCTGGTATTTCCACTTGTTTAATCATATCGAGGCCAGAACTGTGCATGGGCTTAGCGGCCACAAAATTAACTTTTAGTTTTGAACATACTCCCTTGCCTGTCTCTTCCATGTAAAAAAAAAAAAAAAAAAAAAAAAAAAAAAAACTCTTACAACCCAAAGAGGGTCTCATCCTAAAACGCTAGAAGTGCACGGCACTGCCGCCACTCGGGAGCCAAAATGCCCCCAACTCACGACCCAAACAATGGCTCGTGACCAGGAGAGCTATATCACACTTTGTTTTCCAAGAAGCCTGACAAACAGGACTGTAATTCCATGAGTCGTTCGACTTCTCGAGGGCAAGGTGTGGGTTGTCACCATACTGACTCCTCGTGAACTCGAACTCAGCGAGCAGCTTAAAGATTAACTTTCTGCAGTTTCCGTGGCGGAAGGCGCGGGGTGAATGGCGCGATTGGGGACTTGTGCAGGGCCCGGGGCCCGTGGCGCGGCTGCGCTTTCAAAAGGCGATTTGTTGGCCGGGTTGAAGCTCATTTCCATGCAAAGCGCCTGACATCAGAGCACCTTTTGTTGCTAAACGCTTTCTTGAGCCTGGAGGGGAGGGAGTCATGTGGAGTTGGAAGAGCTCATTCTTAAGAGAGGGGTCCAGGACTGGCTTAGTCAGGGTCCACAGGCGTCACTGTCCCCTGCCGGGCTCTACACAGACTCTCCAGTAGAAGCGAGTCGCGTGTCACCCGGATCCGGTCTCCGGAGCAGGACCCAGCGCCCGTGCTTTGAGGGTCCTGACTTCTTCGACCCGCGAGCTCCCCGCCGCAGCCAGTGGTGTGGACTCCGCTTCGGCTACCCTGTTGCTGCGCCGGGCCGTGCTAGGAAAAGTTTCTGGAGTTGTCAATCGCGGTCACCGCGGATCGAGGTGCCTAGTCCTGGCAGTGGTGTTCGTACCCAGCGGAGCCTGGGGCATGCGACGCGGGGGCGCGGCCCGGTGACGCCGCGGGCGGGGACCTTGCGCCCCGACGGCCGACTCGCTGCTGCGGGCCGTGGGCAGCGTGGGGACCCGGACGCACGGGGACGCGGCCATGGAGGAGGACGCGGGAGCTGCTAGTCCGGCGCCGGAGCCGGTGCCGGAGCCGGAGCCCGAGGTGGATCCCACTCGGGAGTCCGAGCCCGAGGCCGGCACGTCCGAGGCGTTCTCTCGTCTCTGGACCGACGTGATGGGCATCCTGGTGAGCTACCTGGGGAGGCCGGCTCGGGAAGCGGGGCTCACCCCTCGCCCACCTATTGGGCACCCTTTTTTCTCTACGCTGTATTCTCTCTATATAGGGGTTGAAACTGAAATTTAAAAAACCAAACAAAACCAAACAAACAAAAAAATCACCCACCGGTCACATCAGAGACACCTCTTCAGCAATCGGCTGTATCCAGGGACACCTGCTTAGAAAAGTTGGTGTGGAAAAAAAAAAACAGAATGAGTAGATGTAAATACTGCTTGTAAATATTTGGCGGGTGGACTCCTAATGGCCTCATGGTACTGATGTTTATCCGCACAGGGATTGTCGTGTGCCCATGAGAGGAAAACAACTATTTCCTTGTGCAGAACTACCACGGTGTTTACTTGCTCTGTCCTCAGCTCTTCCAGTTTGTAGAATTCAGGATATTTGTTTTATGTCTTTGGCACTGAGAACAATAAGACATATATTACTGAATCCGTGCTGATGAGAGGTTTTGAACTGTCCAGTGATTTGGCTTAGTTCTGTAAAGTAGTTCTTTTACTACTGAGGATGAAGTTTTAACCTGCTATGAGTTTACCTCGAAAGGATAGGGTTTTAGCAGCGTCGCTTTGGGAACCACACAGTGTGTATAGTTTTCTCCATAGTGGTTAAGGTCTTGGGCTTTGAAGTGAGTTAGCCTGGTTCAAATCCCTGCTCCCCAACTGTCTATCTATAATTACCATGGCGAGGTCATCCACTCCTTCTGATTCTCCATCTCATTTGAAAAACAGGAAGACTTGCATCTTGGGTTTTATGAGAGGCAGGCACTAGGTCAATGTGTATGAGGTACTCAGTATATTGCCTGATGAATGGTAGATGGTCAATGAATACAGCTCTGTTTATATAACTTTTCTTGCAAGTAGAGCCTGTGTCTCATCTTTCTGGACATCTTGAAGTTCAGCGTATCCCATTTTCCTGGGTTAAAGATTTCTGTCTGTGCTTTCAAATACATAATAAAAGACATGTTTACCTCTGCTAGAATTTTAGATATGTATGCTGTGTACATATACCATCTCTTTTGGATTTAAAATCCATTGCATTTTCTAAACCTTTCAGAGATACATGCGATGATCAGTAGAATTCCAGGAAAACCAGCGATTGTTTTAAATGGTGACAATCTTAAGTTCAACAGGCAGACACCTTATCTTGGTTCTTGCCCAGAAGCCACTCTGGCTTTTCAGTCACAGATAATGCTGGTTTGACAGTATCACATTGCATCCTTTAGGTGGGTGTAGGCAGGGTGGGTGAGTGGGGGTGGGGGAGGGGTGGGGGTGCTGGGGAAAGTGCAAGTCATACTGAGTGCTGTTTAGGGAGGAGGATTGGCAGGTCACACTTTCTGAATATTTGCTTCCCTTTCCCTGGCAGATCCCAGCCCTGCCGGGGTAGTTGTAGCAGAGTGTTCTTTGGCTGAGGTAAAAGATGGGGCGGGGCTCTAGAAGATCAAACCTGGTATTCAAAGAGCAGATGAAAGAGAAAATAGATGTTCTTACTCAGCCTGGAGTTGAGTGTGGAGCAGGAGAGGTCAATGTGGCCCAACCCTTTTCCTATCCTTTATACAGTCTCCATTTTCTTTGGGACAAACTTAAATGCAGAGAGGGAGACCTGGCTGCCTGCCTCTACATTCTAGTGGGAAGGTCTTGTGTTGGAAGGAGGACCAGAGAGCTGTCCTCCAAGTGTTTATTAAAACCTGTATCTTTGGGGCAATATATCAAGACGCAGAGGTGACATTTGGGTCGCTCTGTTTTTGTTGAAACATGAAATACAGTTTCTTTTATTTTGTGTTTTTAATTGTGGAATTCTAAAGTCATCTGAAGGGTTTGACCAATGGCCTGTACATTGTTGGTGACAATGTTGGAGGTGACCCCAGCCCATTGCCTATCACCCTAGTAGGCGAAAGCCTTTTTGGGTAAAAGAGCAGGACCCCCATCTCTGGTAGTGCTGAACAATGAGAGGTGCCCCCTAGATCCCTAACAGGGCCAAGGCAGGGGGAGGGTGGAATCTGTATGTTATAATCTAGGGGAGGCTGTGGCATGGGGTTATTAGTTAATTAATTAGTCCTAATTCAGTAAACAGGGTATGAATACTTGAGCTCACAAGAACACCCTTTGCTTATAAATTAATTCAGTCCGTTCACAGGTAAGCCGCAAATGGTTGCTTTCAGATAATTGTTAACAAAATACTTACTTAGAGAATAATAAAACAGTCTAAAACAGGGAAATTAATCAGTGATAGAATAAATAATACTAATAAGTCAAATTGTGAATGAAGAGAGAATGGCCCATGAGAAGCTCTGCTTGTGATTATCTGGAGAGTGGGGTCAGCATCCGAATTCAGTGTTCAGTCTCCAGTGCCAGGAGTTACCTGGTAACTAAGAGCATAATTATGTCCAAGTCAAAGAACTGTGTACTTGTGAAATACGGAAGTCTCATTACTATCCTTTAGAACAGGGAGGACTTTCAAGGGTGTTAATGATTTCTGTTCCAGCAAAAGCTACCATCTGGGCAGTTCCATCAGGCAAACCAAAATCCAGGCGCTTGTAAGATAATAAACTTGCCATCGACCCCCACACCCATGGAGTTGTTACAGTGTGGCCAGGCCTAGAGTTTCAAAGCAGAGCACCTTTCCCTATTCAAGGGATGTCTGCCCAGAAGTGCAGAATTATTCCAGTCTACTATAATTGTTTTTTCTTTTCTTTCTTTTTTGGTTTTTTGAGACAGGGTTTCTCTGTATAGCCTTGGCTGTACTGGAACTCACTCTGTAGACCAGGCTGGCCTCGAACTCAGAAATCCGCCTGCCTTTGCCTCCCAAGTGCTGGGATTAAAGGCGTTCGCCACCACAGCCCGGCTTGTTTTTTCTTTACCACCTCTACCCTCAGGCTTTTGATTGGGTACGGTGCTTGTTTTTAAGAGTGGAAATTGCCAAATTTATTTAAATGTGGTTAGATATGAAAAGCCTTTTTCTTCTCTTTTCTGGTTTTTTTTTTTTTTTTGTTGTTGTTGTTTTGTTTTTTTTCAATTATCTTTCAAGGACTGATTGTTCTTGTGGCAAATTGGGATGGTCATTTAGCTTTGGCCTTTAGCAACTGAGGGCCTCTACGGCTGAGCCAGGCCTCTACTACTTGAGAAGTTTAGTTAAGTCCTTATTGTTCCCAGGATCCTGCAAGACACACCTCCCCCAACCCTAAGCTTCCTCTGGCCCCTGCAGACTCAGTAGTTTGTCTTCAGTTCCTAACACTGCACTGAAAATACCCATTGTGTGGAAAGATCCCGTCTTAAGCAAGTTGTGAAAATCTGCAGAGTAGGCAGGAATCCTCAGAACTATTATGTTTAGATGTCTTGCTGTCTACATCAGTTCAAAAATAAAGCAGAACCCAAACCCTTCAGTGAACTAAGAAAAAGAAACTAAAGAATCCATTCCCTTTTTTTTTTTTTTTTTTTTTTTTTTTGGGTCAGGCCTAGAGTGGGGGAGGAGAGATGTTAGTGAGATCCCAAAAGGGTAGTTAGAGAGGTGACTCCTCAGGGAACAATTCATTTACAAGTACCCTTGGGAGGTGTCTTGCTTGAGTTAAGCCTATCAGCTAATGACCTAATTAGATTTACACATTGGCATTTGAGAGTGGGGGGGGGCACCAGAGGGGTAGCTCAGTATGCAGCCTGTTTGCCTAGCATGCCCCAAGGAATAGCACATTATCCCTCTGGTGTGAAGACATATGTCTGTACTCCCTGCACTCCACTGGAGGCGGAGGCAGGAGGATGGGAAGCTTAAGAGTGTCCTCAGCTGCTATGACCAGAGGCCAGAGATAGGGTTGGGGGTAAGTTGGAGAACCTTGGTTTAAAGTATTCTGACTTTTAGTCAAAAGCCTGTGCCTAACCTGCACAAGTTGGGAGGGTCCCCAGGTGAGTTTGGTTGATGACTGACTTGGTTCAGGTTGATGACTTGGTCCAGGTTACTTGTCTTCCTGAGAAAAACCAAACCAAACTAAACCAAACCAAGCCAAACCAAGCCAAACCAAGCCAAACCAGAGCACAGAGCTGTTTTTTGTTTTTTTTGTTTTTTTGTTTGTTTGTTTGTTTGTTTTTTTTGTTTTGTTTTGTTTTTCACCCGGCTCTGTTTTTTGTTCTTAAAGGAGACTCCTGTTCCCTGCCACCTCCTTTCTTGGTTGCTTGCTCATTGGCTTTTATTTGTCATTCTCTGCCTACGCTGGGCCTTTTGCTCCATCGTAAGACCCTTCTCTCTTCTCTGTGGTTGGATGTGGCTATAGGGTAGAGGCAGCCCTTAGCAAATATGAGGATGGTGTTCCATTGCTGGGCTGAGCCTGTGCATACCTGGTCCTGACCCTTTCAGTAGGTATGACCTGTCCCAACAAATTATGCTTGTACATGCCTCCAGATACGTCAATGAAATGGACAACTAATGCCAAAGTAGAGGCAAGCAGTGTATTCAGTGTGGCCACATTAGGAAGAGGGGCATAAGACAGATCCCAAGTTTGTCCCCAGGTTTATTTAGGTTTAAATAGAGACTAAAGTATGCTTACTGAAGCAGGCCTGGTCAAGGTGTGCTCCTGACCGCCGTTCACTCGTTCTTGCCTCTGCAGTGGTCCACCAAGCTTCACTGCTGGTCTGTCAGCCTCTAAGGTTGTTACAGCTGTTCTTTTCTGGAGAGGACAGTCTGTCCTGGGAGGCTTCACTCTTCCTGGTGACTTTCTGGCTTAGGACACACATGCACACACGCACGCATGCGCGCACGCACGCACTTGCATGTGCAAACACAGAATATTACATTAAAAAAAAATAATGCATGTTGGTGGTAATACATTATCAGTGATGTGGAGGAGGAAATGAAACACTTACAGTAAAGGTTTTTATACCTGTTGGAGCAATAGAATCCTGTGAGTTTGGAGGCTTCGGTAGAGAGCCAGGCAGAAGTGATGCGAGCAGAGGCTACATGTATATACATTTCATCATTCATTCTCTCTCCTCCCCCTTGCCAAGCCCCACATTTGACTCAGCATCAAAAGAAATGAAGGGTTGTTCCCTACCAACACTTAAAAGGATCAACACTACTGCCTGTATGCCTCACTCCATCAGTCCTCTTCTGGCCTCCATAGCCAACAGCACACAGTGTACATACACATAGCACATACACACGCAGACAAACATACACACACTGGAAATACAATAAATCTTTTATTTATTTTTTTTATAGCCTTGTACGTATGTAGCTCAGGTGGCCTGAAACTCTATGCAGCCCATGCTGGACTCAAGCTCATAGTCCCGTCTACCTCGCTCTCCCAAGTTCTGTTTACAAGTATGAACCACCGGGAGCTGGAGAGTTGGCTCAGTGGTTAAGAGCACTGGCTGTTCTTCCAAAGGTCCTGAGTTCAAGTCCCAGTAACCACATGGTGGCTCACAACCATCTGTAATGGGATCCCATGCCCTCTTCTGGTGTGCATGAAGACAGCTAAAGTGTATTCATATACATAAAATAAATAAATATTAAAATAAAAAAAAAAAGTGTGAACCACCATACCCAGCTGTAGGTGGAGACCTCTTGGGCCAGGGTGCGGTGGCGACATCAAATGACTTTTTTATTAGGAGTCACATATCAGATATCATCCTGTACAACAAATACTACAATTTGTAACAGTGACAAAATTACAGTTATGAAGTAGCAGCAAAAAATAATGTTATGGGTGGAGGTCACCACAACCTGAGGAACTGTCTTAAAGGGTCACAGCATTAGGAAGGTTGGAACCTTTCTAATGAGAACCTGTAGATAAGATGTAAGATGTCTACTTGTATATTTCACCTGATAAAAAGTATACTTTGCTATAAAGTATATACTTTTTTTAATACTTTGCTATAAAGTAGGTTTTTATACCTGTAACAAGAAAATCCTGTGGTTTGTTTTTGTTCTGTTTTGGAGTACAAACCCAGGGTCTCACATATGCTAAAGAAGTGTTTCTACTACCTCTGAGGGTCTTCCTGACTTACGGAAAAGTTTGAATGGCTGGAGGCTAGAACTCGGGGTGAACTATCCCATATAAACCAGTGGACTTAAGACCAAGGCTTTAAGAATTAACCAAAGCTTCAGATGAGTTTTGAGGTAAGCTATATTTTGATAGCTATGAGGCACTGCCGCCATGCCTCAGAAGTGTCCTCATTCATTTAATTGCCTTGGTAATGGGACCTGAGCATGGTGGCCTTGCTCCCAGCCAGCTGCTTACTGCCTCTTTTGCTTTGTTGAGCAGTATTAATTCTTTATGAGGAGGGATGCCACCTGGAGACAACCTGTCTTGTGTCTTTCTAAGCACATTAGGCCGAGTGTTCTCAACATCTCCATCCGAGAGACTGCCTTGCCAGGCAGGGTAGCTCTGACTCAGAAAGGGAAGCTGGATGCTCCAGTTCTTTGTAGTCAGTCTTTGGGCCGGGTTGCGGGTGGGGTGGGGGGTGTGGTTTGCCTACTTCTTGGACCTTTGAAAGTTGTCTGGTAGAAATGGGAATCAGTTGTATTCAGATTGTGTGCTTTCAAACTGAGGCTGCCTGTGTTGGCAGAGATCCCTGCTAACCATCTGAACATCTTGAGATTCCCTCCCTGCACAGCTGATTTTAGTACCCAGTCCATTGCCATCTCCCCCTCCCCCCACCTTCCTTTATTCCTCGTATTCCTTTTATTCCTTTTTGAGACGGTCTACTCTTTATCGCAAACTGGGTTGGAACTCACTGTGTGGCTCACCCGCACTACCTTTGAAGTTAGGGGGGGTGGGGAAGTGGAGGTTGGGGTTGGGAGGGTGGGGGGGTAGGGGGTGGGGGAGCGAAAGGGGTGGGGGAGGGCATGCCAAGGTGTCACTCAGAAAAATCATACCACGTGACAGACCTGGGAGGTTTATTGTGTGGGAAGGGAAGGAAAGGGAATAAAGGCCTGGAGAAGGGGTAGAGGCAGACAGAGCCATGAGGGCAGAGAAAGTGGGGATAGAGAAGGTCAGAGAGAAAGAGAGGTCTCTTGGGAACTATGGAACAGAAGGAGGTAAAGAGACAGAGAAGAGGGAGGGAGGGAGGGAGAGAGAGAGAGAGAGAGAGAGAGAGAGAGAGAGAGAGAGAGTGAGAGTAGTGGGGCTAGGGTAGCGAGCAGTCCTCTTACACCACCCGCACCCGGTGGCAGGTGATGACATAACTGTTGCTAGGTCCCTGGACAGAGTCTAGCGGAATTGTCTGTAAGCCAACAACTAGGATTGCAGATGTAAGCCCACCAAGATAAGATTTTCACGGTTTTGAAGCAGATGCTATGGTGGATCAGTGCTGTGTACCTGCTCGTGGCTCCATTTTTTCTCTTAATACACAGTTAATAGAGAAGAAAATAGACGAGTGTACCACATACTTTCAGCTAAGTGCCCTTCAAGACCAAATTTCATTCTTTTCAGTATGTGTTCTACGTCCTAGCTACTTTTGAAATTCACTGGAAGCCCCTTTGACTATGTTGATTTTTAGTACTGCTGTCTAAGCCTTGTCTCTGCCAAGTATTTATTTTCATTTAGAGCAAAAAAAATGATAGGTTTATATAATTTTAAAACGTGTGCTTTAAAAAAATGTGGTCTTCTATATTGAATTATTTGTAGAGAAAAGAAATGATTTAGTTCAAGAATGTGTATCTCTGCCATAGGATTATTCCTATAATGGAGGTGGGTTTTAAAGGCCTTACTTATGAAGTAAACAGTTAACAATCGTGCTTTGCCATCTCAAATACCTTTTTCTTACACACAGTTTGGAAGCAAATGAGTAGCCGGTCTTTGTGGCACATTCCTAGAACTTTAGCCCTTGGAAGGCTGAGGCAGGAGGATTAAGAAAGGCCAACACAGGCATAGCAAGACTCTGATTCGAAACACAAGACGAAAAAAAGAAGAGAAAAACAAAAATAAACTCGTGAACCACTTCAAGCTGTTAACTTCTCAAGTTAACGTGCCAAGACATGTGTGTTTAAAATATTTTCTGTATTCAAAAGAGAAAACTTGAACACTATTAATAGCTAGGGTTTTCTTGAGGCAAAATGATAATTTGTAATGAAAATGTGATTTCTGTTTAAAAGTTGTCTAGAATGTTATTTTTATATTTCATTGTGTCTAAGTAGTACAATAACGTGAGACTGTTTTAATTCTAAGTTTTTTTAAAAAGAAGAATCTTATGATTTTTATTATTCTTATAAGTACATAAAACAGTTATGTTTTAATTTTATTAATTAATTTAGTTTTAGGCTGGGTCTGATGTGGTCAAGACTAGCCTCAGATTGGATACATAGAGCAAGATGGCTTTGACATAGGTTTTTCTGTCTGTGCCTCCCAAGTGCTGGACTTGCAGGTGGGAATTCCAAGGCTAGGTTACTAGAACTTCACACCTGCTGGACAAGTACCACCAATGTGCGGGGCCACCATGCCCAGCCTCTCATTTAATTATTTGTAATTTATTTTTATTTTACGTGCATTGATGTTTTGCCTACATGTTTGTATATGTGAGGGTGTCAGATCCCCTGGAATTGGAGTTCCAGACAGTTGTGTGAGTCGCCGTGTGGGTGCTGGGAATTGAACCTGGGTCCTCTGAGAAAGCAACCAGTGCTCTTACATTTATTTTTTTTAATCATTGAAGAAACAAACAAAATAAATCCAACTTTGTGTGCAATATTCAAATCAAGTCAAACCTGGCCATATTCTCTCACTTTAACATCCCAGAGTTTTTTCATCTAGTTTTGGAAACACACAGCATATGATGATTGTTGTTTCTGTTCATCCTGCTGGCAGCATAAGTGCAGAATCTGTTCCTCTAACTGTAACTTGGTACCCATGACTCAGTTTCTCTTCTCGCCTTGTCCCTTCTCTTTCCTGCTAGAGGTGGTGGCCTCTGCTAACCACCACCACCACCACCACCACCACCATTATTATTATTATTTTTGTATTATTTTTGAAGATTTATTTATCTTATGTATGAGTACACTGTCACTCTCTTCAGACAAACCAGAAGAGGGCATTGGATCCTATTACAGATGGTTGTGAGCCACCATGTGGTTGCTAGGAATTGAACTCTGGACCTCTAGAAGAGCTAGCTGTCCGTGCTCTTAACCGCTGAGCCAACTCTCCAGCCCTATTCATTATATTATAATAAAATGTTTTGTCAATATACTTTTTGGGTACTTTTTATTTATTGATTGATGTAGTAAGGTCTCACTCATATAGTCCAAACTGGTCTCAAGCTTGCTATGTGGTGAAAGATGACCTTGAACTTCTAATCCTCCTGCCTCCATTTCCAAGTGCCAGGATTTTAAGGAGTGTACCCTCACATCAGTTTACATGGTGCAGGCATGAGCCTGTGGCAAGCATTCTATGTGAGTTTTTATTTGGAAGTAACTTTACTATAAGTCTGCAGAAATGTGTATTAATGTATAGAAAATGTCCAGAAGAAATTTGAGATCTGGGGGAAAGTCTGGGGGGGAAAGACCATGAATAAGTTATGAATGAATAAGGCAAAGCTTTCATTTGAAGTATTTGATTATGAATTACAGATCCACTAACAACTTTCTAAGAATGTTTGGATTAGGCTGTGTCTTTTGGGGTGTGTGCCTTCTGTAGCATATTGGAGGGACCTAGGTCTTCTGTGGTGTCCAGGTTGTAGTTTAATGGAGGAGCCGTGTAACACTACTGCTGTGTAGCCATTTGCCTTGACTGGAACATTATGAAACCGAGACTTACCGATGAGCATTAAGTAGGTGTCAAATGATTCATTCATCAACGGTACATGAGAGGAAGAGGAAAATCTGTGTGATGTAACTTTAGCGTCGGCCAAGAACAGTGTCTCGTCTCAGCAGAGCTGGGTCAGATACTCTTAACACCCCACTGATGTTCTGCATCGGGACCTTTCAGCTGTCACTTAGCTGGGTGACACATCTTGGAGTCTGGGTCTACAGAAGGCAGGATTCCTTCTATAGTGGAAGCACTTCCATAGAAACCAAGAGGGGGAGATAAATGGAGGCCAGCCACTCCTTAAACGTGGGGAGACGTGTAGCAGGTGTTGTCATACCCCCTGCTCTAATACTGTTTTAGAGGGGAGACTAAGCATTTTTATCCTGACACGTGGTGTGTCATATATACATGGAGGACCAGTTTATTGATTGTGTACTTTTTATTTGGTTTGGTTTTTTTTTTTTTTGGGGGGGGGAAGGGGCCCAGGTCCTGACTTTCAGCCTAGGCTGATCTGGGGTTTCCTATGGCTGTGAGTAGTCTTGAAGTCATCAGCAGTCCTCTGGTTCAGCTTCCCTAGTGCTGGGATTCAGGTATGAGCCATCATGGCCTGTTTCCTTGGCCAATTAAATGCTGTCATAGCTACCTACCAACAATTACCCGGGTTGACACCCACAGTCCTTTAGCCACATAAGCAGCTTGAGCTTCCTGGTTTCTTTGTTATTTCTTCTAAGGTTACATTTATTTATGTATGGCGTGTGTGTGTGTGTGTGTGTGTGTGTGTGTGTGTGTTTGTAAGTGTACATGGTATGGAGCACAAATAGAGACTTACCCCTTTCTGCTGTGCTCATGTTTCAGTACCCACAACTCAATAGTCTGGCTTTTGCAAATCTCCAGTTCAGGTTTCTAGGCTCTCCCATTTCATCTTATGTGTTTGCAAAGTGCCCTCTGCAGAAGATCGGATGCAGATGGATGTGACTCTGTTGGTGTGTGTGTGTGTGTGTGTGTGTGTCTAAGATTCAGGTTCATGCAGCTTATGTAGCTGACCTAGAACTCACGACCTTGCTAAGGATCCTCCTGTGTCTGCCTCTTGCACCACCGTGCCCAGTTTATGAGGTGCGGAAAATTGAACTCAGGGTTCATGCATCATCTGTAGGTTTCTGCTTACTAAAACAACAACAACAACAACAACAATAATGATTGATTGATATATAAATAAATTGATTGATTTAGTATGGGAATAAAGAATGGAGAGGTTGTCACCCATGCCATGGTGTGAGTTTGGAGGTCAGAGGACATCTCTCCTGAGCCAGTTCTCTCCTTCCATTATGTGGGTCCTGACCATTGAACTCCACTTGTCGGGTTTGGTGGTTAAGGATGTGTAGCCACTGAGTTGTGTAGCCAACTTGTATCTGCCGTTTTTGTTCATGTTTTTTTCTTAGCAGCACTTGTGTGTGTGTGTGTGTGTGTGTGTGTGTGTGTGTGTGTGTGTGTGTGTATTAGCCAGAAACTGGCCCGCAGACTGGTTTTTCACTAGGCTACCTGGTTCTGGAGATACTGGATGTTTTCTTTGGGTCAGTGCTGCAAACTCACCCCTTGCAGGGAACCAGAGAGCATCACAGAGACCTGCTGTCTTCCTGCGACTGCTGCTGTGCTTATGACAGCTCTGGACCATCACCATCAAGTCTTGTGACTTCCAGTCTGTTCTCTTTTGGAAAACAGGAAGCCCCACTTCCCCAACATTGGGAAAGACAGCAGTCTCTTGCTGTTGGCCAAACTAGTGTTTCAAGCCTCAGAGTCGTTTGTTCAAGTATGAGGTTTGGCTTTATGAAAACATTGAGGCTGCAAGACACATAAATCTATTGTTTGTCTGCCTGTAGATAGACTTGCAGACAAGTTTGGGTATGCAGCTTCAGGTCCTTACACAGGGAGAAAAGATTCCAGGGCGGGGATTGCTCAAGGGCACTAAGTAACCCATGGTTTCCGAGGATCAGCCAGAGATCAAGAGAGCAGGTCAAAGCACATAGGTTTTGAATCCTGCATTTGCTAGTCATGTCAAGATAAATCCTCAGAGAATTATGCAGTGGAGTTGGCAGAGATTGTTGGTAAGGCTCCAAGGGTTGTTTTGGTAGAGAAATGACTTAGCGAAATAATTGGGAGGAGTAGGTGGTAGTGCCTTACCACGTTCTGTGGTCCTGTGAGAGTCTGTATCAAAACAAGCTTTCTGAGTGCTGAGAAAAGCATGCTGGGACTGTACAGCTGCTGGTTTGTCACTGTTGTACAACTGGATATGGCTACACACTGAAAACTCTTGTTTATTTTTAGGCTAAATCTTGCTTTGTTCCTCAGATTGGCCTCAAAGTCCCGGCCTTGTGTGATCCTGTTAGCCTCCCACGTAGCTGGAACTAAGGCATGTGCCGTGGCTTCTTATACTCATTAAAACTAAGGGTGATCGTGCTTTGTTTTGTTTAAATTGAATCATTCTTTAAGGGATTTTTGGGACAGGGTCTTCTGTATGCTACGTCAGCACTCAGTCAACTGAACTTGTGTGTAAGCCTTAAGTCTCTCTTTTTGGATGGATTGACAGTTGGCAAATACCTTTTTGGTCTTTTATTGCAATGCTTAACCTTTCATTGCTCTTGGCCTTTTTAGTTAGTATTTTTATGTATTCTATACTTATATATAATATGTAATATATAATGTATATTATGTATAAATATGCATAATGTATAGCTCCACATATCCAGATAAGCATAGATATAGATATATGGAGATTATGGGGAGGCTGCATAGTAGAATTGAAGTGCTTTTCCTCAAATCAAAAGAACTTAGCAATTCAATTGTATGCATACCCACAGATTCTTTGGAAGCCTTCCTTTAGTGATTTTTACAGAGCTTTGCATTCCAGGCATCCTGGAAGCCACAGAGCCCTTCCATAGGACAAAGGACATCCTCCAGCTTACCACCCAGACTTCCATTGTTATTATTTTTTCCCAAGGAGTTTGGTGGGCGGGGATGTTTTTGTCTCTGCTTGGAAAATTGGCTGCCACGAAGATAAATTGCATCCATCCATCCATCCATCTATCCATCCATCCATCCATCCATCCATCCATCCAAGATCTAAGATCTTGCAGTGTACCCTAGAGGAGTCTCAAACTTGGCATTCTCAGATTTGGGATTTTGGCAGCGTGTTACCCCTCTGGGTTAAAGCTTACTTTTAAAACATTTTTAAAAAGATGTCACAGGGCGAAAAGAATAGGTGATCTAGGAATAATAAGGGCTGAATTAGACACTGTCACTGAATTCATTCTCAGCGCCAGATGCGGCAGTAGTACCGTGAATACCCGGCTGAAGTCTTAACTTGTAGACGCTTATGGGTTCTTTGTAGACTAAACTAAAAAAAGATGTTTTTGAAGTTGGGCTACATTTATTACCACAGACTGAGTGACTCTGTCAAGGGCCAGAACCTCACATCTTCCTAGGCAGATTCCCAGCATGCAGACAAGGAAGGATGCAAAGAACCTACCCAGACCACATAGAAAGTGTTAGCATTTAGTTAACCTCTGGAGTGGCTTTTAAGCCACCAGAACACAGGCACTTCCAACACCCTTAATCTTCTCTTCAGCTCTTCTGCTGAAAAATTTGGCCTTCACGATGACAGGTTGCCTAGGGAGCTTTCCCTTGCCCAGAACTTTGTAGTAGCCTGATCGAACGACATCAGTGATGGGAGCAGCTCCAGTCTTGTTTCTGGCTGCGTTGACCCGTGTCTGCTCGCTGACCAACGTCCATAATTTATCCAGGTTGACAGTTGGCCAGAAGCTCTGGTTCCTCTTCAAGTGGTAATGCCTCATACCAACTCTCTTGAAGTAACCTGGGTGATATTTGTCAAAGTTGATCCTTTGGTGGTGCATGCCTCCAGCCTTCCCAGGGCCTCCTGGGTGCTTGCGGTGCTTACTGATGCAGCCATGACTGGGACTCACGTGGTCCCAGAGTTTCCAGGTCTTCCTCAGTCTGGATGGCATGGCAGTGGCAGAAAGGAAAGAAGAGTAAACTAAATTTTAAGATGGGGTCATTAGGATGATTTTCCAATTATGACTGATATCCCTTACAAAAGGGAGATTTGGACATAGTCACAGACAAGCAGGGGGAAAGGTGGGCATATAAAGAGATCCAAACATCGCACGGAGAGTCATACTGGAGAGCTAAACCGTTGTTGGCACACCACTAGTGGGAAGAAGCCAAGAAGTCTCCTGTTTCTACAGGTTTCAGAGGGAATCCTGACTTCTGGTCTCAACAACTAAGACAATCCATTCCTGTTGTTCGAAGTCTCCTCATTGCTGGCACGCAAGAGCCAGCTGTAGGACACTCCTATAGGTAGTCGAGTGCTCTCTGACTTTGTGCTGGTGTAGCATGAAGCCAACTGGGAAGAGGCAGAATCACTTTGTAGGGCCCAACGCCTCAACCAGTAGGAAGAAGAAAACACAGAGAGAGAGTTAAGCTGGGCAGCACAATACAAACCTGTCTTGGAAGCTTGGAGACAGAGTCAGCAAAAGCTGTTTATGGGGCATGAATGGGGGAGTTAGTTAAGTCCTCTGGGGTATTTACTAAGGAGACACAAAGACAGGAAAGTTCGACACCCAGCATTTCATGTTAGAGACTATCCTGAACTGAACAAGTGAACCTTGGGGAGACATTAGAGTGTGCTTGTCTCCTTACAAGCACATTTGAGAAATCCCTATGGCCTTCCTTTCTCCCTCTACTGATAGTGATTTGTGTGCATTTATAATAAAGTGGGCGGGATCAAAGAGCAGTGAGGATTGGGAGCCTGAAGCCTGCCTTTGAGCTGTCTTAAGTTTAGTTTTCTAAAGAGCCCAACTTTTGGCCTTTAGGTCCCCATCTCAACCACCTAAGGCAGAGCTACAAGAGGGTGTGGAGAGAAAAACTTTACAATACAGGCCAAAAAAAATAAGTGTCGTCGGTGCTAGGTCCTAGAACTGACTTCTTGGTTGGGTGGATAAGCAAGTGTGGGGCAGGGCTCTGGTAAGGGGTTTGGGGATGTAAGGAGAGGTAAAGAAGGTAGTTTCTGATGGTGGACTCACCCTTCATAGCAAACGTGACGGTGTTGTATGACTCCTGAGGTAAATCTCCTAACCTTGGTGTTCTGTGAAGACTGAGTTAGGGAAGGGGTGATGGAGGCTTCTGGATGGGAAGGTTAAGTTCTCTGTGTTGAGAGTCCTCCTGGCACTACTTTCTGTCTGGCACATTGCACAGACATCTCGCCCGTGACACCATCCTTGGGTGTTCAGAAACCACTCTCAGATTGCTAATGATTAGGGATTAATGGAAGGGAAGGCGTCGAAAAAAAAATGGAAACCATCTGTAAAATCTTTTATTCCCTGTAGAGTCTATGTTGGACATTTTAATTAAAATCAAATAGGTCATCCTGTCATTTTAAAATTCATTTTAATCTCTACTGTTCGCCCAGGGTAAATGCATCCAGAGGAATGTCTTCATATAGTAATAAAAAAAATGGTCGATTAGAAAAATCAAGTTTCCTGGCTCGTCTGTAGCCCTGTTAAAAGTTTTCTATTCCCTAAAGAATATTGCTGCTCACCACCATCCGCTTCCAGCCCAGTGACTCAGGCCAAAACCTCTGTCACTTCCCTTGGAGACAATTATGCAGCCCAGCACACTTCCCATTAGCCAACTTTGGATTTGCAGAGGAAAAGCAAAATTTTAAAGTCGAGACTCAGGCCTGAGTCATGCTTCTAGAAGAAAAGGTCCCTGGAAGCTTGAAGAAATGGCCCATAGCTGTCACCCTACCTTTGCCAGTCATGCGGCTACAGGAGTGCCCAGTGGGCTGTCCCCTCACAGAAAGACAGGGTTGTTTGAATCCAAACTTCACGATAAACAAAAATGAGTGGAGTGTAGAAACCGCATCCGTGGTGTGTTAGACACTCTACTGAAATGCAGATATTTCCTGTCCTGAGTCTACTCACAGTAAAATTCTGCAACATGGAGCTAGGTTTGCTTTGGGGATAGGAAATGATAAAGATGAGAGGAATGTTTTCCTGGAAGAATCAGGATCAATCTGAAAGTAAGTTCTACCACGGACAGGGCACAGGAGTAGTATCTCCACCATTCACAAGAGTTCCGACAGCTTGCAACTTGGCAAAATATTAAGAAAGTGAACTCAAGGATATTGGTTTTGCCAAATGAAGAACATTTGACGATAGTCAAAACCCTCTATCAAGTGCATTCATGTGTTAGTGACAGGCAGGTTCCAAGCTGTTTGCTCTGCTCTGTGGCTTCCAAATCGAGACAGTTTCTTTTTGGGGTGGAAGGCTTGATGGGAGATCTTTGCCATGTTGTATCTCTGGTTGTCCTGGTGCTAGCCTTGAACACATAGCAATCCTCCTGCCTTAGCTTTCTGAGTGCCAGGTTTGCAGAAATTTACTGTCCTATGCAAGTAGTGGACTATTCTCTCTCTCTCTCTCTCTCTCTCTCTCTCTCTCTCTCTCTCTCTCTCTTTCCCCCCTCCCTCCCTCTCTCCCTCTTCTCTCCCTCCCTCTCTCCCTCCCTCCTTCCCTCTCCTTATTTACCTTTTTAAAAGTATACATCCCAACATTGTAAATCAACTTGTTCTAATATCCACATAATCTTTTATTTTTTTGGTTTTTAGAGACAGGGTTTCTCTGTGTAGTCCTGACTGTCCTGGAACTCACTCTGTAGACCAGGCTGACCTTGAACTCAGAAATCCACCTGCCTCTGCCTCCCAAGTGCTGGGATTAAAGGCATGCGCCACCACTGCCCGGCCCACATAGTCTTTATTTTTTTTCCTGTGTAATCTTTATGATACCTACTATTTGTATCATGCGTTTGACATTCAGTTTTCTATAGGCTTGGGCACTTGTTAGGTTTTGTTGGGTCATGTGCTTCTGTCTTGTTATTTTCACCCAGGCCTGTTGGGTATGTGGACAGAGCTGAGAGGAGGGTCACACTACCATCCTAGTCACTCGCTCCTACCTCATACTGCATCCCCTCCTCTTAGAAACCCCTCTTTCTACAGTCCTTAAGCACCTCTTGGGTCTTGCTTCTTCCTGCAGTAGTGGCCCAGGTAAGAGGTGTTCTGACTGAAGGGAAGGGCATGACTGGAAAGATGAAGGTTGGTTTTGAGAACAAGGTGTTAAAGAAAGAAATGCACTGTAAGATGCAGCATGAGGAAGAGTTGGGTGTGCAGGAGTCCAAGACATAGCAAGAAGAGCCTCATTTACTGGGTTCTGTCTAGGCTTGGAGAGGTGAATGGTGGGTTTCTCTGTCTGATTAAGGGTCTAGTCCTGAGGATGAGCTCAGCAGGTTGTTAGTGGTGGCCCTGAGGATCCCCTCTTTATGTAACTTCTTGCCCCGTTATTTTATATTTGGAGCCTAGTGGGTTGTGGAACTAATGCGTAACTCATATTCTGAGGATTTTCTGGGCATTTAGAATATCTTTTATTTCCTTGTTTTGCCCCACCTCTTTGTGTGTATTTGTGGGTTCACTTTTAGGTTGATTTTTTTTTTCTTTCCTGAGAGAGAACATCTCTCATAGCATGCAGAACTGTATAAGTTATAAAAATTGACCATGATAGTGGACTTTACCTAAAGTAGAGTGTAGAGGATGGATGAAGTGTGGTCCTTTAGTGGTGACTCAAACAGACTGAAAAAGTGGCTCTCATCTAGTATTTTGAATTACTGCTTAGAGTTCTTTGTGAAGAAAGACAGGATAGAAATATATAATGTTTAATATGTTTTGAGACCATCTTTTTGTTTGTTTCTTGAGTAAGCTTTTCTCTGCATAGCTCGCTGTCCTGGAACTTGATTTGTAGATCAGGCTGGCCTGGAGCTCAGAGATTCACCTGCCTTTGCCTTCCAGGTGCTGGGATTAGAGGCATGTGCCACCACCACCAGGCCTGTCTTTTATTTTTGAAGTGGGTACTTGCTCTGGTTCTTAAAAATCACATTTATATACTGTGTGTGTGTGTGTGTGTGTGTGTGTGTGTGTGTGTGTGTGTGTGTATGTGTGTTTGTGCTCACACACACAAGCTTGTGCACAGATGCACATTTTCACATATGCTGTGGTGCCATAGGAGGTCAAAGGAGAACCCATGCCTGTGGGAGTCAGTTTTTTCCTTCTACCATATGGGTGCTGAGTATCGAAAACTCAGGTCTTCCAACTTGGTGACAGTTGCGCTGACCAGCTGAGCCATCTCGATGGCCTGCAGAAGTGACTTAAGTTCCGAGTTACATAGTTCTTAAGGACTCAATGGGTGGCACAATCTAGATTCCTCAGTGGCTGGGTTTAGACAGAGTGAACAAAGACAGAGCTGATGATGGATCAGATGATGGATATCTTGGGAGAGCACTGTCAGGACAGACAGACTGTCCACCACAAAGGCACCAGGGTAGACTGATTTTGCGATTATTGTTTAGTGAGTATGAGAGATCTGAGACCGGATCAGGGAGCAAGGCTGAGGCCAGATGGTAGATGCTGCAGCTAGCCTATGGTTGGAAGCCGCGGGAGCTTTTAAAACAACTGACATTCTTGCAAGGTTACTGACAGCGTTTAAGAAATGAAGTCTAATCTATTTCAAGTGAGACATATCAGTGGTCCCAGCAAGGTTGGAGTTCTGGAGCTGGGGGAAGTGGGCAGATGTGGAATCTGTGAGGGAGGTGGACTGCCTAGGTGTGGGTGGGTTCAGTAGTGGGGCAGGGAGTGACAATCAGAAACTAAGGAACATAGTGGGATGTTTGTCTGGTCATCTAGGTGGAGCGGCTTCAAGGGCAGTAAGCCCTTGAATGAACATACTTGAATGAACAGTTTAATGCCCAGTGCCATTAAACTGGGTTTACAGTGAGATTTTAAAACTGTGGAGCAGGCTGGCCTGCTGTGACTGCTGTCTTTCCTATAAGGGAGTTAGCTGGGACCATTTCATTAGACTTGTAGCAATCCTCCTGCCTCTACTTCTTGAATGCTATATTAATAGGCTTAATTAATTAATTAATGCCAAAGCTGTCCAGTTTCTACGAATCCCAATCACTCTCCATCCCACCTACGATGACTTGGGGCAGGTGCTTTGTCACCAGGACTACTTTCTCCTGGACAGCACTAAGAGTCCCATGGTCATGTTGTCCTGTCAGAAAAGGGCACTGTGATTTGTGCCACAGAGCGGAGGTCCTGGGTTCAGACCCACGTTAATTACAGAGAGGTGTTTTCTTGCCAGATTGATGAGAGACAGGGAAGGTTCTAGGAGGACTTAAGCTCAGTTAAAGAGACCATGCTGTGCGAGGTAGCATTTGAAAGGCTGAGGCCAAGAGATCGCTGTAATTTGAGGCTAGCCTGAGCTACAAAATGAGTTCTAGGATATGTAGCCTCTGTCTCAAACCAAGCAAAGCAAGCCACTGGTAATACTTAGCGTCTGCTTTGGATGGGACACAAAGAGGATGGGAAAGGAACTACACCATATTGTAGTGACCCTGGTATCTATGTGTCTCTATGGAGGAGAATGAAAACAACAACTGTTCTTTACATGAGGAGTGTGCGCTCTCAGATATGACTGTTCCTGTCTGCTTTCTGATACATACAAGTGCTTCTGACCAAGTAGAGATGGTCTTCAGTCATCTTCCCACCCTTCCTGCCTTCTCACTTAGGATTCAGTTTCCCATGAGTCTCTTGCTCCTCCTAGGAAGTAGAGTGGCCAGAAGTTGTATGGCCGGGGTTGGAGAGATGGCTCAGGGGTTCAGAGCACTGACTGCCCTTCCAGAGGTCCTGAGTTCAATTCCCAGCAACCACATGGTGGCTCACAACCATCTGTAATGGGATCCGATGCCCTCTTCTCGTGTGTTTGAAAACAGCGACAGTGTACTCACATACGTAAAATAAATAATTCTTAAAAAAAAAAAAAAGTTGTATGGCCACCCCTTTAAGGTGTGGTCCTTCTGTTGGCGTCCCGGGACTCTCTTACTATACAGGACCATTCTCAGCTGTTGAGGAAAGCCAGGCATCCATATCTCCCTCAGCCATGATGCCCCACTGCTTGGCTGGGACGATGTGTGATCTACAGTATATGTTGCTGGTCTATGGCAGTGGGAAGTTTGTTCCCATGCTGACTAGCTAATCACTAACATGTAAGTAATGACATGTAACAAGTAATTACTTACATGTTAGTGATGGCACTCAAGCAGTTTCCCGGTCTTAAAAAACCAAATCATTTCATATAATTCAATGAAGCTTTTTTTCATTCATATAATTCAATGTTCACTGTGATGGCAGTGGGTTGAAATTGTGGCATATTTTAATTAAATATGTCAGAAGTCTCTTTGGGGTGCAGGGGATGTGGCTTGGTGGGGGAAAGTGCTTGCTTGTCATGCATGAAGACCTGGGTTGGATCCCCAGGACCTTATAAATTTAGTTGTGGTGCCACAGGAGGGTCAGATCATTTTTGGTTTATACACAATAAAAGGCCAGCCTAGGCTACATGAGACTATCTCAAACAGACAAAACAAAACATAACCAAAATCCCATCTTTTCCCCCTGAAAACTCCACCACTGTTCCTTGGAAAAAAATGAGTTTCTTTCATGGGTGTTGTAGAGGTGATATTTAGAAAACAGCACCTAGTCCTTGTTCCCTGGCAGCCACCATGTTCCCGCTGGTCCTCAGCTCTGACCAGGGCTCCAGCTAGCTAGATGCACAGGCCCTGGCACCCAGAAGATGCCAGAGTGGGGGAATGGCTCTACCAATCCACCATGCTGCATCCACAAAGCTCGGCTGAACCCCAAATAATATCTGCCACCCTTGCAGTACCCAGTAGAAATGAGACTCTTAAATCTTAATGATAATCTAAAGGATTATATATTTAGAAATGCTCAATCAACAAGATGCCCACACAATTAGAGTTGTTACCCAGTATCTAACCTTTTGATAGAAGTTGCTGCCCAGGACAGGTTTCAACCCATCCGTGGTTCTCTATGGCTGACAGCCTCCTTCTTCTCCCCTTCCTCTTTTTTTCCTCCCCTCCTCTTCCTCTCTTCTTCTCGCAGCTCTACCTCCTCTTTTACTGCCTAATCACCGAGCTCCACTGCGAATACAATGTAGCAGAATAAATATCCTGCTACAGGTGTTGCTATAGAAAGGTAATGCCCTAGTCCTGCCCTTCAGTAGTTGCTCCTGGCTGAGGTCGTTGTAGCTGGGGAAGCAGACCCTGTTGGTTCGAAGCTCACTAGGGCTTGTCTCTTTGACCTGAGCACAGCCTGTGGTGAAGTGTAGGGATTGTTGTTATCATCCCCATTTTACAGATCAAGCAGAGTAAACTTGGGTAAAAACACAGGAATTCTGCCTTCATATGGAATTCAGCTTTTCCACTGCAGTGCAGTGGATACGGAGTCAGTTACAGCAACCTTCCCCGCCCCTGAAAGGACATACAAGCCATTTGCCTGTGGTATGGTGGTAGCTATGATGGTCAGGTGCCAACTTGCCTTCCAGTCTGACAACAGGAACATCTGGCCCTAGTGACGTGGGTGACGAAGATAGACAGGAAGTGGGGCTGGATAGGGAGACACATTTCTACACTGGTGAAAGGAACACACAAATTCTATCAGGCTCCATAAGATGTGAGTTCATTAAGACACCAGAACAGAGAACATATGTTAATGTCCCTTATTAGCTGTTTTTAGCCTATAGAAAGGCAGGTTCCAGACTCCTAATGCAAAGGAAGAATCAAGAGACAACTGTAGTGAAGTAGTCGAGTGGGTGGGGCTGGGGTGGGCATGAGAAGGATGCTGGAGGGAGGGGACACAACCTTCCTTCTACTCACTCTCTTTTCCCCCCACTTTCCATATTTCTGGGTAGTGGTCCTGATGCGTATACCTATTTTGAAGTGAAAGCCGAGAAGTGGCTTGTGAGGAGAAGTCTTCATTTAACACTATGTATTGAGTAATTCTATGTGCCAGGCACTCTAGAAGAGATGCCAAGGGATGCATGGAGTCCAGACAGAGACACATTCTGGGCTTTCTGACCACCGAATAGAAAACCTATCCTCACAGTGGTCTGTGTCTTTTGCTTCATTCATCTGTGGTCTTATGTAGCCCAGGCTGGCCTACTACTCCCATGTTTAGCTGGTGATGAGTATACTTCTCGGATCCACATGCCTTCATTTTCCCAGTGATAGGATTTCCGTCCTGGTTTATGCAGTGCTGGGAATCCAACCCAGGGCGCTGTGCATGCTGGGTAAGCGCTCTACCAACAAATCTAAGTCCTTAGCCCCTTTGCCACTTAGTTTAATTCCCCCTCTTCAAAACCAATCAGTGTTGGTGAGAACCTCAGTCCTGACAGGGGTTGTCTTCATCTGAGCTGCTCTGTGCATTCTGGACTTGTAAATTCTCATTCTATAAGCCATGGTGGCCCAGCCCACTCTCTAGTTGTAATGCATCAAAAAAAAAAAAAAAAAAAAAAAAACCTTGAGCCAGAGGCTGGACAGGTTTGCAGGACACAGAACAAAGGACTAACCACGGGGCTCCTGTTTACGTCCTCAGGCCTGGGGCCACCCGTGTTTCTGGAGAAGTCAGGATTTCCTGAGGAAGCCTCCCGAGGAGGGCGTGGTGCCCTCAGCAGGATACGATGACACGCAGCCCCCTGCCCTGGCCAAAGCCAAGTTAGGGTGTGTGCCTTGGCCCACCATTCCCAGCCAGCATATTTCCAGGCTAGCCTCTTGCCCAAGTGGGGCTGGGGAGCTTGGGTGGGGTAGACCAAGGTTCTGGACCTGGCACCAATCTCTCAGGGTGCAGTGGAGCTGAGAGGCTGCCAAAGTCTCAGGCCAGAGCTGCATCAGCATTTGAGGCCCAGTTTTTCCCACAGGACCTTGGGTGGGGTCACTCATGGCTGCCGGGTCAGCTGAAAGCCCTGGCTGCAGGAAGAAATGATGGACCTAAGGATGTGACAGTTTGTTTGGGCTGGCTAAGCACCCGGGCATGTGCTTCCTCAGCTGTGTGCTGCGTGTAGCTGAGGGATACTGAAATTCACACTGATTTTTATTTAGCCATATAAAGTGTGAGCTGGGGGTGGGGCCGGGCGCCACTCCGTTCATAGGTCTCTTACTGAGCGAGCATTCGAAAGGCCCTGGGTTTGATACTAGCACCATATTAACCAGGTGTGGTGTATCACTTGCGATCCTAAGGAGGGTGGAGGCAGGAGGATCAGGAGTTCAGGATTATCCTCTGCTAATATAGGAAGATCAAGAATAGCCTGGACTACAATGACAACTTGTTTCAAAGTAAAAACACCTGACAGGGAGATGTCTGGTAATCCTAAACTAACCTCTCTGGTTCTTCCCTTTCATTGGCTAAAAACTCAGATGTTCTATGGGGAATAGAGGGAAAAGAAAAACAACCCCCCAAAACAACAACCTAAAAACCAAATACCCTCCTTACCCCCCAAATTTACAGATTAAACAATCTATTAATAACAAATACTATTTTCTCCTTGAATAGAGGATGGGGGTAGGAAAAAATCAAGTGAGTGATTTTTTTTTAGGTCTATTTGTGCAGCTTTTATTGAAAAACAATTTATATGAACAAAATACAGACAGTGTATGTAATGACAAAAGCTTATAATCCTAGGACCCAAGAGGCAGAGGCAGGATGATTAGGAATTCAAGGCTAATCCCAGCACTTGGGAGGCAGAGGCAGGTGGATTTCTGAGTTCGAGGCCAGCCTGGTCTACAGAGTGAGTTCCAGGACAGCCAGGACTATACAGAGAAACCCTGTCTCGAAAAAAACAAAAACAAAAACAAAAACAGAAAAAAAAAAAAAGAAAAAAGAAAAATCAAATAAAACACAAAGGGGATATGGACAGAATTCATTGCAGTCCTAAGAAACAAGTAAGCATAAGCCTGTTCCTAGAGGTTTAGACACAGCAAGATTTAGAATCTGGGGGAGAGTTACATAACAGTTATCCCTGGAGAAAATGAAATAAGTAGAAAAAAGATTTTAGGGGCTGGAGAGATGGCTCAGTGATTAAGAGCACTGACTGCTCTTCCAGAGGTCCTGAGTTCCCAGCAACCACATGGTGGCTCACAACCATCTGTAATGAGATCTGATGCCCTCTTATGGTGCGTCTGAAGACAGCTACAGTGTACTCATATACATAAAATAAATATATCTTTAAAAAAATATATTTAAAAAAAGAAAGAAAAAAAGATTTATTTATTGGTCAAGTGTAGAAGTGCATATACCTTTAATCCCAGCACACTGGAGGTGGAGGCAGGTGGATCTCTGTGAGTCCAGGGCCAGCCTGGTCTACAAAGTGAGTACAGGAATGGCCAGAGGTACACAGAGAAGCCCTGTCTGGAAAAACCATAAGAAAAAAACATTGTTTGTTTATGTGTGTATCTTTCTGAGTCTGTGCACATTGTGTGTGTGTGTGTGTGTGTGTGTGTGTATGCACGAAGGCATGTGATTACACATACCTGTAGGCACGTATAGAAGCCAGGAGCGAGGGAGGGTCTCCGAGTGGGAGTTGCAGGTGCTTTTAGGATGCTTGGTTTGTTATGTGGTGCTAGGACCTGAGCCCTGGTTCTCATAACTGTGTGGCAAACATTCTTAAGTGCTGAACCATCTGTCCAGCCTGCTTTTTAGGCCTAGAGTCACGGACAAACCCCCAAGACCACTCAGCAGGTACCTGCAGAGCCCTGACATTCCTTTGAATTCTTAGAGCTCAAAGCAGCGCAAGGAGCCAGCATCTTCCCCATCAGGCACCCCTCTACCCCGACCTGCCATCCATGGCCCAGAGGGGAATAAGATATCTGCTGTTCCTCAGAGCACAGTTAACTCAAATGGCCGGTGGAGGAGAATCTTTATTTCCTGTGTTTGTAGCTCTGGCTTGGAGATCAAAAAGGGTTATTCCACGATATTTTTTTTAACACAGCAATTTCTCTCATTCATAGTTGTGTATAGAATTTTGTCTCTTGCTGTCGCACCAAAAAATTATCCAGTTAGTCCACAGGTACACTTTGTGACCCAGGTTATTCCACGATATTTTTTAACACAGCAATTTCTCTCATTCATAGTTGTGTATAGAATTTTGTCTCTTGCTGTCGCACAAAAAAAGATTATCCAGTTAGTCCACAGGTACACTTTGTGACCCAAATGCGCAGACTGTCTGGAATAACCCTCATTCATACGTATTAGACCAGTCCATGTAACTGTCTCCCTGTTTGAGCCGTGGCTGCAGAAGGGAGCACTCCATCTCTCCTCCGTCAGTCTCCACCAGCATGTAGAAACCTGCCTCTGCTGCTGCTGTGTTCCCTGACTCTTGGACTTAAAGCCTAGAGCCGTTCTTAGGCTTGGCTGTGGAGTGGACTCATTTCCTTTGGTAGAAGCTATTTTGCAATATTATGCTTATTGTGTTTGACTTTCTCACATGTATAAAACTAATAAACCACACACACATAAAAGTGCCCAGTGTTAGAACTGACAGTCTCGGGGGCTTGTTTTTAATGAGCGTGTGTAATTAACACCTTGAACTGTATCCTATTTGTTTCTTTTGAAACCGTACAAAGAGGATGGTGAGCTCTACCAAATGCAAGGCACCAGCAGAGTTAATACTGGCATTTTAAATTATAATGAAGACATGGGAGTTGAAGAAATTAAAACATGCAAGCTACTTTTATGGCTGAGGGATGCAAAGTAGGTTTGTTACTTAAAGGAAAAATTAAAACATAAAGCAACATATAAAGTGTTCCTATCCATTTGCCCCTAGGCCCAGCCTGGCACAGAGCTTACTGATGGATCGTCCGATTTTTTTTTCCCATGGTCCTTTGTCCATATAGTTAATATGCTTATATTGAGAGGCTGTTAAACATTGTCCTAAGCTTCAAATAAAACTCAGAAAAATATTTGCTCTCTGGAACACAACTTTTTTTTTCCCCAAGGGTTTCTCTATGTATCTGGCTGTCAGGGCACCCACAAACCAGGCTGGCCTTGAACTCACAGAGATCTGCCTCTTTTTTTCTGCCTCCAGAGCGCTGAGATTAAAGGTGAGCATCACCACCAACTGGCTGGAAGTCAACTTTTTATTGGGAAATGAGAGGAGATAAAAAATCTAAGTAATGGTAATAAAGTGTTTTAGGTGTAAAAAGTGGAAAAAGAAATGTAAGGTAGAGAATGGGTCAGAGACTTTAGATATAGGGGAAGGAGACTGTGATTTACTTATATATTTATTTATTTGAGGCCAGATCGCATATAGCCCAGGCTGGACTTGAACTCCATACTCTCTTTTTTCCTCCCCCCTGGCACTAAGGCATGGGTCTGACGGTATCTGGTTTATGTAGAGCTGATGTGGAACCCAGGGTTTTGTGGATACTAGGCAGGCAATGTACCAGCTGAGTGACTGACCCAGTCAGCCGAGACTCAGAGGATCTGAGGGATGTCTGCAGGTAAAGGTGAGTGACAGCAGGCAGAGATGGGGCACTTTCCAAGCTGCTGACCGTAAGCAGGCATAGCGTGTTGAAGGATTATCAGGACAGGCGAGGGATGAGGCGAGCCAGGCAGGGTCCACAGGTATGTCGTCTCTTTTTATTTTGTTATTATTTAAGTTTTCATTCTTCACATCTATGGGTGTTCTGCATGTATGTGCATTTTTGTACCATTTGAGTTCCTAGTGTTTGCAAAAGCCATATGAGGCCAGATCCCCAGGAGCTGGAATTACAGACAGATGGGAGCCTCCAAGTAGGCACTGGGGATTGAACTCAGATCCTTGGAGTCTAGGCTCTTAACTGCTGAGCCATCTCTCCAGCCCTGTGTGGCCTTTTACTTTTATATCGTCACAGCGACTGTGTGGCCCTTATTCAGAATGAAGCAGGAACTTGAGAAGTCCTCTCAGTGGGTCAGTGGGTCATGGGCTGTTAGGTTCTGACAGGACTTTTCAACCGTTGTGTTTACAGGGAGGGCCTAGCCTTTAACTGCTAGGTATAAAAGTGTGTCATTGAACCGATGTGAATGGGGAAACTGTCTTGACAGAATCAGACTTTCCTTTTAAAAAATAAAAACAGAAAAACAAAACCAAACAACGACCTCCCTCCCCGAAACCCCTATAAATCTTGATAGCGCATTTAATTATCATATCACAGTAGGCTTTCCTCCCAACAGTGCAGACAATTAAAATAAGTATTATTTATTCTATCCACATCACAAAGAAGAAAGTGAAACTGACAAATCCCCCCCCACACCCCAGCTCTTTTTATAGGGCCATTCAGAAGAGTCAAAAAGTCTTGGCAAAAGGAGAAAGTGGACGTGTCTTAACTAGTTTATTTCCTGCGTGAGATTGCATCCTTGCAAATCCAAGAACGTGAATGAAGTTGGGGGTGTTAGCGTAACGAGCTGGTTCCCAGGGTCTGTTTGATGAACTGGTGGAACTGCCCATGCTTTGTTAGATCAATTGCTTTTCCAAAAAAATGGGTGGTAGATTAGGTGCCACACACGAAAGCCAGTAATGTTCTTTAGAAACTCCCAGCTCATGAGCTACTTGAGAAAAAATGGACATTTCCCTTCCCTCAGTCAGCAGCTAGAAAGACAGACATACATTTACTGCCTGTTGCTGCAGTGTAAGAGGAACGTAAGAGGAGCATCCAGTTTACAGAGCAGAACTGGGTAGGAATCGAGCCGTCTCCGCTCTCAGCTTCTCAGATGTTTTTAGTTTGAGAATAAGAACCAACCCACACGTGTCCGGTGTCTGTCAGAGAGCACTTCAACATTATATTCTGGCAAAAGCAAATGTTTTTTTAGGATGAAAACTGAGATCATCTTGAGGAGAAATGATAGAGTGAGCAGAGAACTCTGAGCTCTCAAGAAAGCGCAAAAAGCAAGTCTGACCATCTGATCCCTGGGGTGGCTCACACAGTTGTATGGTTGATGGACAGACAGCTGTTGGAACAGACACACTCTTATGCAAGAGCCGTTGGTGAACCAGAGGCTTCCTACACCCCATTTTCTGTATCTTAGGGGTCAGAGAGTTGTTTGAGGTGGAACTGTCACTCTTCCCATCCATAACCTGTACATGAACTCAAGTCTCTATATGGAATTCCTAGCACAGTGGAGCTGCCACATGACGGTTTTGGCTCCAGAAACTAGCCACAAAGGAGCCTGGGTGTGTGTGGGAGGGGGGTAGGGTGTAAGAACATGTTGCTTGAGACCCTTGGGTTCCTTTCCAGGAGCCTGGGAGAATTGTGTTCTTCCTGACTTTTGAGAGATGTCCCACAGTTGGTGTCTCTTGAAAGAAGAGCTCAAAAACAGTTGTCAGCAAATAAGAATAAGCAGTTTCTCTCTTGGCTTCGGCATGGGTCCTGACTTTTTTTTGCTCATTGCCCCAGGAGTCTTGTGTGTTTCTGAGGCTCCAACATTGCAGTTTGTTTGTTTTCTTTCCACACCTGGACCTGAGGCTTTCCAGCTGTGCTTTTCCTGTCTGATGTGAGTGGAATATTAAGGAGTCAGTCAGACAAGCTTCTGGTGTTGTCTTTTTTTTTTTCTTTCTTGTTTTTTTCTTTTTTCTTTTCTGTTTCTGGTTTTTTGAAACGGGGATTCTCTGAAGCTCTGGCTGCCCTGGGACTCACTATGTAGACCAACTTGGCCTCAAACTTGGAGATCCACTTGCCTCTGCCTAGTGAGTGCTAGGATTAAAGCCAGATGCTACCACACCAGCTATTTAAGTTGTTGTTGTTGTGGTCGTCGTCATCATCATCATCATCATCATCATCATCATCATCATCATCATCGTTGTCTTTCTTTTCTTTATTCTCCTCCTTGTCTTCATCTTCCTCCTCCTCCTCTTCCTCTACCACCTCTCCTCTTCTGTCTTTTTCACATAATCTTTGTTACAAACTCTTAATGTTGGGATCTCAGAAGATGGCAAAGCGTTAGTGAACTTAATTAACCATACTACACCAAAGAAATTTTCCTTTAATCTTTTTGCTTAAGAATTGTCTTTGGTGCATACCTTTACTGCCAGCACCCAGGAGGGAGAGACATGTAGGTTTTTTGGGGGGTTCATATACAACCTGGTCTACATAGTGAGTTCCAGGTCACCCTTTGTTATGGAGTGAGATTTGACCCAAAACAACAACATAAACAAAACAAAACAAAACAAAACAACAACAACAACAACAACAAATCCTGGTGGTCATGGTTACCATAGACAGAAGGAGAACTCAAGACCAGACTATGGGCACACAGAACACTGAGAGTCCAGACTAGCCAGGGCTATATACAGAGGCACCCTGCTCCCCAAACAGAGAAGAGAAAGGAAAAGACAAACAAGCAGAAAGAGACAGTAACCTTTGGATTATATTAACATTTATAGCCATCAGTTTGTTGAGCATTATTAACACTTAGTAGGGCAACACCTTGGTTTTCCACTTCTATTTCTCATTGTTCAAATGAAGTAACGAGACAAGGCCATATTCAAGATCTTTCCTGACTTTCTAGGTGTCTCAGTATATGTATACTAAATTGGAATCCTATGAGTGACCATGTGATATGACCTGGTTCTTCTAAATAATAGGGGTGGTGGGGGGGGCTTTTGCTTTCCTGTTAGTGGAGGAAGATGACCTCAGGGGCGTTTCTTGGGTACCAGCTGCCTTGCTATAGATGTATACTACATGCATTTTACTTAATCCTATCAGAGTCAATTGGTTAGTAACACCGCTACCATTTTAGATACAAGGGAGAGGTGCATGTTAAGATATCTTACTGTGGACCATTAACCAGTAACTGGCAGAGTAGAGTTCGCCTGTAAGACCTCTTTATCCATGGCTAGAATCCTTGGCCACAGCATGATTCCTTCTTTCGTGGGCCATTCTTATTCCATGTAGCTTTTCTTTCCCTGGTTGACCAGTTATCCCTGGAGAAAGGGCTAATGCCCAACAAGTTCTTGCCTTTGTTGTTGGGATGCAAGCCTTTCTGTGACAGAGATGGGAAGGGGTTCTTTGGCAGCGATCACGGAGACACACACACACCCCGTTATGTCTCTCCTGGGGTCCCTTATGTGATGAATGCTGGTGTCAGCAGCACGGATGGTTTCATAACTTGACAGAAACTAGATGTGGTGGAGAGGAGCAAATGAGCCCCCTGGGTCAGTTCCTCATTTTCTTAAGGGGGTTTTCTAGCTGGGGAGGGACAAGGTGCTGCCATGCCACAAGTCTCCAGGATGTTTTTATGCGTAATGTGCACAATGTGTGTAATGAGATCAATGACCCTGTCTCTAAAATCTGTGTGATTTGATTGTCCTGGAAGCACATGGCTATTTTAAGCAGAGTGTTTGTATGCCATCGCTCCCAGCTTAAAAAGCTATGTGTGATTATTGATTCACAAAAAAAGCCCCAAACCTAGGGTCCTCATCTGTCCCTGGCCTACCATACCTCTGCAATCTGATGCTTTAGTCTTAAGTAGCTTTTCCTCTTGGAACAAGTTGGCCTGTCTCTTAGAACATAGGCGCCAACGTCCTTGCTTCTGCCAGAAGCCACTTCCCATGGTTTCTCACTTCCCACGGTTTCTTACTTCCCATGGTTTCTAGTGATGTGTTTCTGTTCCGTTGTCTCACTCACAAGACGTGTGTTGTGGGTCTAAGGTCGGTGAGAACAGGAACTGATTAAAAGTTTACCATTCTGCAATAAAACGATGGTTTAGGGCCAGGGGGATGGCCCAGAAAGTTAAAGCTTGCCACCATGCCTCATGACCTTGAGTTCAATCCCGAGGACCCACATGTGAGATGAAGAGAACCAACTTCTATAAGTTGTCTGTTGACTCTCCTGTGTATGGTGTCGTATCACACATCTAAATATAGACAAAGAAATCAAAGTAACATCGTTAAAAAAAACTGCTATAGTTGGAAATTTCTCAATTCATAGTTGCTGAATGAACTTCGTGGAGCTCTCAAGAGGCGTTCAGTGTGTGAATAAGTGAGATGTATACTCATCGGATAGGTCTTTCTTACATAACTGGTTAAATATAGGGTGTTGCTGTGGAGTCAGGTACGAGGTACAAAACTGAACAAGCCCTAGCTGAAGGCTTCAGAAACTCTTGGAAGTGTTATGCTGATAACAAATGGAGGTTTAGTGGGAGATATTAGAAAATGAACCCACAGACTTCCTGCGTTACTGCTGGGCTACTCTCTGCTGAGCTGGTTCCACTGGGCTGTTCTCCAGCTTGCTCCCGTAGCGACCGGTCACTGCATTTTCAGCTCCGGTTCCATCATCCCTGAAGCCGCTAGTTCCTTCACAGCCATATCCACCTGGTTGTCCGTGGACCCACCTTCCAGTAACCCAGTAAAGTAAAACTCTAAAGCTTAAGATTAACCAATGGATTTATATATCAGCAAATACTCAATACACAAGATGCCCACACAATTAGAATTATTATCCCAATTATCTAACCTTCTGATATAACTACCTGAGACTGCTAGAGACACTTGGGTATACGTCTGCTGCCTTCTCGCCTCCCTTCATTCTTCCCTTCTCCCTCTCCTCCCAACTCCTAGCTCTGCCTCCCTCTTCCCTGTCCAGTAACAGGGCTCCCGCTGCAAATACATTGGGCAGGAAATTTCTGCCACACTAACACATAACAACATTCTTAAAAGACCATTTATAATAGAATATTTCATGTGTAGGCAAAAGCAGAGTGACCATCACAGAATTGCTATGTCACTGCTAGAGTTTTCAATTCTGGCTGACTCTTGCTTTATCTCAATGTTTTCCCTGGCTCTCCTGATTCTATGAATTCTAGGCAAAGCAGGATTATCATGTTAGGCCACCTGTGTCATGGGGGGTTGTGAGTAGATGACGAACCTCGGAGTTCAGACACCTCCAGACTGTGAAGCTGTTACCTGTTGGTTCTTAAATATGTGGCTTTTTGGTAGCAGCATCACAAAGCAGTTTGAAAAATTGGAATTGCAAGCGTGTCGACTGCTGTCCGTCAGGTTTGATGGAGTTGGCTAGGATGCCTGTTTCACCATTTGCACCGAGGAAAGGTTAGCGGAAGTCCATCAGAAAAGGCTTATGGGCTGGAGGAATAGCAGAGAAGGCCAGCCAGACCCCAAGTAGAAGATCATTTTCTAGAGCTGAATGGAATTTTCAAGCATGACAAAGTACTCCTATATTGTAGAGTATTTGACGATGTTGTCAGAAGCTTACAATTCCCATACTTACTGCTACAATTTGGGAATGCCATAGACTAGTTTTTTCCCAGTCAGATCTTGGTCAGTCAGACTTAATAAAAAAAAAAAAATGCCTCCATTTTCAGGTTCAGGTGCCAAAGTCAGCTTGAGAAAAGTGTGATTCACCCTCATCAAAATTTGTGAGCATGGCCCGAAATGGTGACTTCATTCCCATCTAACTAACTGTGCTGTTCTTTCCAGATCAGGGACTCCGTTAAGCTCAGGGCAGCTTAGACATGGAAAATGAGTTCAGCCTAAATTTGCCATCTGCTAAATTCTGGTGTGCACTGGGGGCTGAATTTATACTTGTATTTAAAAAGCAAATTCTCAGTGCTCTGCTCACTTGCTCGCTCGCTCGCTTGCTCTCTTCTGCTTTTCCAAGTCCTTGGGTTTCCATCATGGACCACTAATAGAATGGATCTTTCCGAGGCTGCAGTTGCAAAGAGACCTTATGCAATGTATACAGTTCACTAATTTCCTTCAACACATTTCTGTGGTTTGGCCAGATAGCCACATTAAGTAAACTAAGGGACACACCTTGCTAGTCTGTCCAGCCACAATAAATAAAAATTCATGTTGTGTTTGTTGTTCTTGTTTTTGAGAAAGGATTTCTCTGTGTAGTCCTGGCATCCTAGAACTCGATTTGTTGACCAGGTTGGCCTCAAACTCACAGCATCTGCTTCTGCCTCTGGAGTGCTGGGATTAACGGTGTATGCTACCATAACCTGGCTATGTTTTATAAATTTTTTTTTATATTGTACTCTCAATACTAGTTACCAAATCGAGAATGTAGTCCTCTGTGTATTCTGGTTTTGTCATTGTTTCTGTGATGCTAGGGTTGAACTCATGGCTATCGAAAAGCTGTACCACTGAACTACACTCTTACACTGCAGAGAATTGAAGATAAAAATACATTGGACTGATATGGGTAAATACTTGTGAAGAGATGTGAAACTCATCGAGTGGGTTCTATAGCCCCCTTTTTTTCCTGATATTTTTTTCCCTTCAGATTATGTGGAATCCAGCGGTCTAGCCTTGAGAACTAAGTATTGAGGATGGAGCAAGTGCTCCATCCTGCCTTCTTTCAGAAACAGTTTGTGTTAATTGGGACACACCTACACTTGATAGTGAGACCTCATTTGCCAAAGTGAGAATTACTTATTATATAGGTTCTGGTAAGTTCTGGGTATTTTGGAGAGGGGAATGGAAGGCATGAAGTCAGCCCTCCTCCAGCCACCTGCTACATGGGTGTGCACCCTCCCAGAGGCCTTCCTCCCCTCTCCATGATCTCATAATTCCCCTTAGTGTAGCTACATGGTTGAGTGTGTTAATTCTTTTTCCTGGACTGTGGTCCAGTTCAAACCATCTTTAGAAGTAACACAAACAATCCCTTAGAGATTAGTCAGTTATTTGAGATCAGTTATATGTTCAACACATTTCTCGAAACGTACCACGACAAGAAGAGACAGGATGGGATGGGGGACACAGTTGCTTGAGCAGTGTCGTTGCACAGATTCAGTAAGGTTGAACACAGAAACCAGAACTGAAGCCGTCTGTACAGTTTTACCTGAGAGAGTGCTTCAAGTCCTTATCAGCTCAAAACCTTTAAGCAAGCTAATGAAGGATGAAGACACATTGGGAATTCATTTTAGGAGAGCAGTTAGGCTTCCTTGCAGTGTAGTGATTTTTTTTAAATGAATTTGGCTTATAGGTTTGTGTGTGTGTGTGTGTACTTACATTCATGGACTCATACAGTCTCTATCCAAGGAAAAATAAGAGCAATATAAATAAAATAAAATATACAATTAATATCCTGTAAAGTACACCATGCATGTACTTAGAAGAACAGAAAAAGAGAGAATGTAATCAGAAGTTTGCTCTCTTTTCTTCCCTCAACTCTTTTGGTTTTTTGAGACAGGGTTTCTCTGTGTAGCCCCAGCTGTCCTGGAACTCACTCTGTAGACCAGGCTGGCCTCGAACTCAGAAATCCGCCTGCTTCTGCCTCCCAGTGCTGGGATTAAAGGCGTGCGCCACCACTGCCCGGCCTTCACTCAACTCTTATGGAGTTACAACAAAACACCGAGGCTTTCTCCTAGGGCTCTTACCTTTATAGAAACATACAATAAAAAATTAGGGGCTGGAGAAAGGACTCAGCAGTTAAGGATGTAACTGCTTTTCCAGAGGACCAGAGTGTGGTTCCAACACACACATAAGGCAGCTCATGACCACCTGTAACTCCAGCTTTAGGAGATCTGATGCCTCTTCTCTATTTCTTGGGCACCCTGTGTACACACTGTATGAACATATACACCACACATAAACAGAAGAAGACCATTAGTTTATTTGCATTCATTTGCATACAATCTATATAAGCTCTATCTCATTGTTACTGGTTCATTTGCATTCATTTGCATACAGTCCACATAATATCTGTCTCACTGGTGGCTCCTGGTGTTTTCAGAGATCTTTGCTTTGCTTTGGCTGTCAAGATGGTCTAAGCCATAAAAGACATCACAACAGCAGTTCATCTAATCTGATCTGTGTGTTCAGAGTGCTTTGTCTCTGTGTCTTTATGCTGTGTAAAGTGCCAGATATAAATGTGCTTCTTGGCCTCAGGAGCAGGTTACCCTCTGTCACCCACTGAACTGACTGTATATACAATGTGTCCCAGGTTTCATCCACACAGACTCTGTACGGATGTTGGTGATAGGGTCTGCTCTCTGCATCATCTCTGTAGTATAGAAGGGCAGTGGGATTTGCCCATAGCCCCCCCTTTTTTTTTTCTTGTTCACAAACATGGACTGGGAAGAAAACTCTTGCTGGAAGATAATATGACTCAAAATTTAACAGTTTACTTAAACAGTCTTTTAAGGAAATGAAGTTAATTTTCTTCCTAAAGTCAGGCTATAGACTGGCTTTGTCTAATTTACGAGAACCAAAAAGAAGAGAAAAAGGGAAAAAATAAGGAAATGAAACAAATTAGGCAATTAATTAAGTCTAGTCCAGAAACTGACGACTTTAATTATGTGTGTGTAGGTCTGTGCCTGTGGTGCAGGCTGGAGGTGTCAGATCTTCTGGCGCAGGAGAGACAGAGGCAATGGAGAAGCTATATCTGCTGTAGGTGCTGGGAACTGAACTCAAGGTCTCTGCAACGGCAGCGAGTGCTCATTGAGTCTCCGGCCATCTCTCTAGCTCCAACACTAAATAGTTTTTAAAAAAAGTGTTTCAGTGTTTTCTTAATGGTGTTTATGATAGCAACTGAAGACATGATACAGAGTTACACTTCTCTTCTAGAAGATTATTTAAGATTCAGGTGAGCCTTCTGGAGTAGGGAAAGATGCAGTTTTGCATTTCCACAAAGAAAGATGCATGCTGGGTGTTTTGGCTCACACCTGAAATTCCAGCACTGGGGAGGCTGAGACAGCGTGATTGCCATGCATTGAGGCCAGCCCCGGCTACATATGGAGACCTGAGAGAGAAGATGTAGTGTAGAACAGATCAACAGCACCGTTGAAATTCCCCCACAGGCTTTGGTTGCAAATCTTTAGTGGGATAGATACTTCCTTGAAGTAACTCTGTAGCTATGTCAAACAAGGGCAGGCTCGTTCAAAGTACTGCCGAGGTGGGCAAGTGATTTGAAAGAACACAAATTAACTCCCCACACTCCCCCACCACACCTAGGAAAAAAACCTGTCCAGAGGAGAACAGACATTGCACTGATGGTCCCATAAAAAGCTTTGCAGACTTAATTCATACACTTGGGGTGAGTTTGGAGACCAGTCTTCCCATTGAAAGCTGTCATCCAGACCGTAAAATTCATCATTGCCTGGGGTCTCCTCCCTCCCTCTTCGTTATCACTAGTTTTCTGTTTTCTTTCTTTCTTTTTTTTTTTTTTTTCTTTTTTAACTTAAGAGCTTGGGGTTTGAATGGATAATGAGAAAAATCACCAGGTATTTCTATGGTTCTATTTGATTAGAACATAAAGATAATTTTGTGGATATGGCAGACACACTTTTAAAAGACACGTAAATTCTTGTAGTCTTTGGCCATTTTGGCATCTAAATCATCAGTGCACAGAAAGAGTAATTATAGGGACTTGCTGCACATCTGGGAAGCAATTCGGGTGCATGTAAAGGCAGCTGTGCTGCCCCACTTGAAATTCTTAACCACCGAGTGACACATGAAGAATGGCCACATGGCTGTATTGAAGGTGTGAAATACGGGCTGGCTGCGGCCCGACTGGAACAGAACAGATGCTTGCTTCCTCAGGAGCAACAGAAATGTTTATTAAGGCCTCCAGAGTACCAGGGGAGTTCTGAGCGATGTAGAATGGAGCTGAAAAGCCAACTGTCCGGCTGGTATGGGAAGCCCATTAGTAGTCAGTGTTAGACGGTAGGTAGTAGATTGTCCTTTAGGATATATAGAGAGTAAAACAAATAAACAAAAACATAGTTTGAATATACCTTTATAAGTATTTCAATGCTTTCAGGCAGCCTGGAGTGGTTTAAGGAAGGAAACAGTCGTGAATGAATCTATAGTTCACTAATGGGGAAAGTTGTACAGAAGCATCCATTTTATTTGCCTGTTTGACACAGGGTCTCGTGTATCTCAGGCTAGCCTCCAGCTATCAGTGGAGGTGAGCATGATCTTGAACCTCGGATTTTCCTGTCCCCTTAAGTGCTGGGATTATTTATAGGCGCGAAACATTAGGCCCTCTTAATGTGGTGCTGGAGATCAAACCTGGGGCTTTGTGCATGCCAGGCAAACGCTCTCCCAGTTGAACCGTATTCACTGTCAAATGCTAGTGTGTGTGTGTGTGTGTGTGTGTGTGTGTGTGTGTGTGTGTGTGTGTGTGTGTGATAGAACGTAGGACTAGCAGGTCAGAGCTGAAGACATGGCTCAGGGTTAATTAAGCTCAATTACGATTCTTGCAGAGTTCAAAACTGTAACTCTAGGTATAGGAGATCTAGTGCCCTCTTCATGCCTCAGTGGACACTGCATGCACATACATACAGGCAGGCAGGCAGGCAGGCAGGCAGACAGACAGACAGACAGACAGACATACATACACATAGCAGGCAAGGGGAAACATGAAGTTTGACACATTCAGTGAGCCCACTTGGTTGGGTATTACAAGATGGGATTGGTGTATCTGGTCCAGTGTGACAAATGTGTTGCCTCCATGGATGGATGGAGACAGAAGTTTCTGGGGAAGGATAACATCACATTGTGGAAAGACTTAGAAAGTGAGGAACCCAGTGTTCTCCAGAGGCCAGGTTGTTGTTGGAACCAGGGCTCTGACTCATGCCAGTGAGTTCTCTGACAGTGTTTGCCAGAGTCTTGCTCTCCTCAGACAGCAGACACACTGAGGAGGGCACCCCCATTTCTCCATCTTGCCACTGTTCCCTACTGGAGACCCGGAGGGCAGATGGTGGGCTCCCTCCTCTCCTGCTGTGTCCTCTTTTCCCTAGACAGGATGATTTGTATTTGAAGACAAACTTTTGCCCAGACTTGTTCAAATGCTCAACTTACTGGCCTTGTTTGCATCTCCCTCTTCCCCCTCTGTGCTCTAGGAGAGCTGAGACAGTTCCCTCCGAGGCAGAATGTGTTAGTGGTCGAAAGGAAGGAACATTTCTAGAAAGCCATTTATTTCAATTTCCATGCTTCACTCCCAACTTAGTTCCTAAAATCAAAAAATGCCAAAGTAGAGCAAGATGGTCGCTGGCTCTCTTGTCTTTTGACCTCCTGGGCAAGGCTTAGGTCTGCACACGAAGTCTTCGGGAGACTTCTGCTAGCTGGAAGGCTGCTTCGCTGTGAGAGATCTGTTGACACCTGCAATGCACTGACATTAATAACCCACGGGTCTGGTTACCAGTCAGCAGTGTGGCTAATCGGGTGTGAATGAATTTTAGGACATCTATCAGTTGTGGCTGTCTTAACAAAATTATGTCCTTCTTCTCTGTCCTGGTCAAGTCACCCAAATTAGGGGAGATGTGTGGGAGATAAAAAGAGGAGTGGAGGTATCTTTTGCATGAAAGACGTGATAAAGAAATGCATAGTTCAGACCCATGTAGCATTCCGGTCACCCTCCATGTGCCAGTGTTCAGACAAATCCACTAGCCTTGAGAACTGTAGGAGGATTACCTCTTGTAGTGAATGCCACTGGGTAAGGAAGGATTGCACATTTACCGTGTGCCAGGCAGTCTGCGTGTTCAGAGGTGAGGCTCTGCTCTCACTCCTTGTCTGGCAGGTACTGTCATTAACCCGGTGTCACCAAGAAAGCTTGAGAAATGCGCTCCAGGCTCGATAATTGAGGGATCACAGAAACGGATGTAAACCCGTAGCGCTGTCTGAAAATCTGCCTCTGTGAGGAAACGGGTGACATATTTATTTATTTATTCAGGTGAACTTGTGCTCTTGTACCTGGATGTCTAGTAAATAATGAATCTAATGAATATCATGAATATTAATGATGGCAACAATGAATAACGACCCCTAGCAAATTTGAGTGATGAAAGGCTTTCTAGTTTTCTGTCTTCTGTGAGGGGACACAGTATGACCTCCATGTAGCCTCCTCCCATGGAGTCTGGAGTCCCAGGCTTTATTCAGAGCTTGGACATCTGAGTCTTTCAGAAGCTTTCTGGGAAATTCTGTGCAGCCATGGCCATAGCCATGGCCATGGTTGGGTATCAGTGAGCCTGTTACAGAGTCTGCCAAGTACACTTGCTTCCTCGGTGGCTCTTTCAGCCAAGTTAGACAGCTATGAGTAGGTTATTGTGGCTTTGATCAGTAGATCCAGAAACTGCATTTCTCGTTAACCCTGGAATCTCCAGGCAGATACTCATGTTTTCTGAGCTAGCTTACCCAAAAAATACAATAAAGAAAAGACCTGGTCCCATTTCAGAGGACTGTCCCGGACATTCTATCTAATAAGTAAAACAGCCTGGCCCATGAGTACCAGGTAATGAATATCAGCCATTATTATATATTATTTTATATATGTCAGCCACGAATATATATTATTATTATATAAACACTCGTTAGCAGGGAATTAGATGCTATGTGGCTTTTCCAAAGCGGGCTGACCTGACTGCCTCTCTTCTTTTCCTGTCTCTTCCTTCCTCAGGATGGTTCCCTGGGAAACATTGATGACCTGGCACAGCAGTATGCAGATTATTACAATACCTGCTTTTCTGATGTGTGCGAGCGGATGGAGGAGCTTCGGAAGCGGCGTGTTTCCCAGGACTTGGATGTGGTAAGTGTGTAGCTGTGGGATGTGGCTGCTGTCAAGTGGGCAGTTCCCATCGATGCTTCCAGCCTTGCAGCCTTGGTCCGTCCTACAGCCCATCTCTGTCTGCTTCTGGCTAAGTGTGGTGAAATGTCAGATGCCCAAGAGACCGACTTTGTTCTTCTGAATGAGTGTTGACTGGGACAATATGACCAGTAAAGCTAGATCTCTCTCTCTCTCTCTGTCTCTCTCTCTCTCTTTCTCCTTCTCTCTCTTTATCCCTCCTTTCTTTTCCTTCCTATCATCTTTCTTTTCTCCTTTTCTTTCCCTTCCTTTCTTTTCCTCTCTTCTTCCCTTCCTCCTTCTCTTCTTCCCTCCTTCTCTTTCTTCATAAAGAAAAAGGCTATTTATGTAATTGGCCAGATGATACTGTGGTTTGTTTCTAACTACCAGCTGAGGGCTTGTCAAGGCAAGTTTTTTCCTTCTTTTTTCTCATTTCTTTTCTTCTGGTTTACCCCAACCCAACCACATGGGTGCTGGGGATTGAACCCAGAGCCTTATATGAGTTAGATAAGTTCTCTGCTGGTGAGCGTTTGAAATGTAAACTGACATGTGAAGAGTCAGGAAGTCAGTCATAACTTCCCTCCTGGGCAATGAGGCGGTGTATGCATGGGTGCTACTTATGTAGGGATCAGAGGACAACTTTAGGTCGTCTTGCCAGCTCTTATTTCACATTTTCCTTCTTTTTCACCAATTCAGTGATTTCTAAGTGACTGAGAATGAGCTATGTCAGCCGGGGACAGAAAGATACTCTCTGGGGAGCCTAACAGCATGACCAGCGTGGCATATGCCGTCGGCATTGCCCAGGGATCGATTCTTAACTTTGTCCTCTTGTTTGTGTGAGTGGTAGAGTTCTCTTTCCTTCTCCCTCAATCCTGGGGGAGAGGGGGCTCAAATGCAGGTCACCAGGCTTGGTGACAAGCTCCTTTACTCCCTGAGCCATCTCACTGTCTCTATTTTATTTTTTGAGACAGAGTTCCATGTATCTTTTTCTAGCCTTGAACTCACTAACTAGGAAGAAATGATCCCGAATTTCTGATCCCCCCTCCCCGCCTCTACTTCCTAAGGGCTGAGATTACCAACATGTACCACCTCGCTGGGTTTATGTATTGCTAGGGACAGAACCGAAGACTTCATATGTGCTAGGCAAGCTCTCTGCACACCACTTATTAATTAATTAATTAATCAACCAATTAATTAATCAAATGTATTTCAATGTTCTGTCATCATGCACACCAGAAGAGGTATGCATTACAGATGGCTGTGAGCCACCATGCAGTTGCTGGGAATAGAACCCAATACCTCTCAAAGAGCAGCCAGTGCTCTTAACCACTGAACCATCTATTCAGCATCCAGCCCTCCCTGTTACTGTTTATTGTTTTTGTTGCTTTTTTTTTTTTTTTTTTTTGGCAGAGTTAGGGAATGAACCCGGGTCCTTGGCATATGCTAAGCCAATGCTATGCCATTGAGCTCTAGTCCTGGCCCTTACTTCTTGATCATTGTCATTTGAAGCTGGAATGAATGATGATATAGTTAGTGTATGTCTCCCCAGATTGTGAGGAAATGACGGCTGTGAACTGGTAGACGGTGGCTGACAACAGCACTAAGCCGCTCTTCTCAGAATTCTAGCTTGTATAGATTTGGGGTTACTGTAGTTCCCCATGGCATTTGGGAATCCCCCCCAAGGCCACACTTCTCAGTAGGGCAAGAAGCCTATCAGTGGGCTAAGTAGCCTTCTTCCTGTTTAGACAGATGGGCCTAATTTGGTATGCGCTCTTCCAGAGCAGAGAAAGACAGTCTGGGGGGAAAAAAATCACAGGAGCTTAATTAGTTCCCATCAAAGGTGGTGGTGGGTAAAATTGATGGAAGCTAATTTGAAGCAGGCTGGGAATTTGACGCTTCATTTTTAAACTATAGTTAGAGAGATCAGTAGGACTCCAGAGGGGCACAGTCAGATCTTCTTCCAGTGCAAGTCCAAGCAAGTCAGAGTGTAAAGGTGATTATTGTTTGAGCTGCTGCTGGCCAGGTTATCAGCTGGATTTTCCAGTGCCATTCACTCAGTGCCAAAGCCTAGAAATCCATGTTAGATGCAGTTCAGGTTCCTCCCTTCTTCAGGCCATACATACAGTGCCAGCATCTTGCTCACGGTCCCCCTTTCTCAGTGATTAGCTTGCCATGGGCTAATGTCCATAGGAGTGCTTGCCTATCGTGGCGGAAGCTCTGAGCTTAGTTCCCAGGGCTACACTTGATGGCTGTCTTGTTGTATACCGATAGAAAAGCAGAGATCAGAGGATCAAAAGTTGAAACTCACTGTCAACCACATAGCTAGTTGGATGCCATCTTGTACTCGGGGGCCCCTGTATCAAAAATGAAACCAAAACACTCATGTCGAGTTTGTAGTAACAGGCTAAATCATATTATGAATTTCTTTATTCTAAATCTTCTGGGTAAATTTTTGAGAATTGAGAATAAATATTCTGTAGGAAGGTATTTAGATACTTGTATTTAGCTTAGTCAAGGGTGAGGACCCTGTATTGTCCCTAAGAGCTAATTACATGTCAGCTGGAGGACACACAAACAAGAAGGACGACTTCCCTACAGAGATGTTTGACTTAGTTCTGAAAAAATAAAAGGTTTTGATAATTATGGTAGTAATTAACTTTCTGGACTAGATGGTCAGCTACTTCTCAAGGAACTCAGTAGAATACATTTGGTAGCAGGGCCTTGGGGCCAGTGGCGAGGAAGGAAACAGTGAATACAGATGGGAAGGACCTCCACAGTACACTCAGTAGTTCTGATTGGCATATTGATGGGAAACAGTTTTTACTTAGTACCAAATAGGCCTTAAAGGGATGGTGTGTTTGGACAGCAGCCATGGCTTCTACTGAGGATAAGGACATTAGTGTTTGTGAGCTGCGGGGAAGTGGCCCATATTTCCACACATTTGGCAACTCCCTAAGCACCATGTGATTATTTTTGGCTGAGAGAAGATGCAATCAGAAGTGGCAGCAGCTTTCCAAGTCCATAATGGGCTCATCTCTAGTGATGCTAAGTTTGACATCTGTCAAAGTGGCACCTCGGCCAGGAGAGAGGACACACTCGAGGCTATGGCCTCTGATTACTGGCAGCATCAGCCTCCTTGGTGGAGTTGAGGTTAAGGCAGTTTGGAGTTTTGCAGAAGACTAGGTTTGTGTGGTTCCTGATGTGGTACAGAGCTGATGCAGAAGTCTCCACCTATGGTGACGTGCAGTTGATGGTGTTTGTTGGCAGCTAAAGACTGGCCTGGAGTTTCTGCCAAATTATCATCATGGTAGTGTGTGTACAAGAGAGAGGGAGCCAGGTAGAGGCTTCCCCAGATCTTTAGATAATAGAAACATAAGTAACAATATAGCATTGGTGAAGGGGACCATCAGAACCACTGTTTCTGATGTGTGGAATGCTTTTCAGTTATAGTTACTATTCCTTGCAATTTTAATAATTTCATTTTTTTCATGTTAAGTTGTAATAAGATCATTTTCCAAAATGCAGCTTTTAAGTACTATCGAAACAATGAAAGCAAATCTGGTGGTATACATCTGTAGTCCCAGCTCTTAGGATGTTGAGGCAGGAGGACTGGGGAGTTAGACCCAGGTTTAAATTTTGTTTCTTTCACTGTCTGATGAGGCAAGCCTCAGTTTCTCCATCTCTAACTGTCTCATAGTTGAGAGGAGTAAGTAAAACAAGCTGGGGGTCACCCTAAGTGACTTAGAACTGTTTGCTTCTTTTCCTTCTTCCTCTTCCAAGTTCAAACATTCCTGCAGGAGTGGGGAAGAGTTTCTAGTATTGATAACTTCATTAATATCTATTCACATGAGTGCAGGGGTTTGGGATTTTAGCTTTTTTGTTTGGGGGCAATTTCAAGCACACATAAACAGTAATGACAACGAGTTTCCTGTGCATGACACTCATCCTTGGCAGTTCCCAGCGTCCTGTTACTTTGATCTCGTCTTTACTCCCTTCTCCCACAGTACTGTTATGACTCCTTTAAGGCAAAATGCAAACTTACAGTCATCCAGTTCTGTCAAGTGAATACACACACACACACACACACACACACACACACACACACACACAAACACGCCCTGATACCCATTTTCTGAGATTGTTTATATATGGAATCAACAGAAAATATTTAGTGAGCATAGAGCCCACACTTGGATGGCATTTTAGTGCTTCCAGAGACGCCAAGTAAAGATATTCTCTCTACTCAAAAAGAGTTCAGAGTGTGCTGGGCATGAGAGAAGCTAACAGATTGTTCGGAGGTTGCACAGGGATGCAGATGAAGAGGGTCCCTGGCTCAGGAGGAAAGTTTGGAAGCAACCTAGAAGTGACACCTGGGCTTCCCAAGTACAAAGAATTTGGGAGGCTTTAAAAAAAAAAAATATATATATATATATATATATATATAGTAGGTGAACATAATGTTAAATTACCCAAGGTAGAGAAGTCAAGGCCATAGTTTGGGGGAAGGCCAAAAATTGAGAGTTGGTTGCAGAAAATATACCAGAGCATATTCCAGGTAGACAAAAGCAAAGACTGATGTGGGGACAGAATCATGGTGCTCTTCATGGGACCTCGGGTTATCAAATGCAGAAAGAGGTCAATCAGAATGCTCTTCTGATTTGTCCGTTAGATAACATAAAACAAATATATTTTCATTTTCACCCCCATTGACCAGCTGGGTCAAGGGGAACTTGTTCTTGTATGGCATAGCTTCACACAGACAAGCATGATCAGTCCGCCCTCTTTGGGACTTGCTGTTATGTTTTTGATTCTTCTTCTTCGCGGACAGAAAAGCATGCGGAAAGTAGAGTTTCTGCACAGCGGGGCTTCTGAATATTCTAGAACGTATAGGGAAAGTGAAGTCATCTAGGCTAATCTGCAAGGATCCTGGTGTTGTCAGGGAGTCTCACAGAGCTGAGAATAAGGGACATCTGAACCTTTACTGTTCCTGTTCTGGTTTTCATCGGACGAAAACCCGACAACCATGTTGCACGGACTCCTGAATTACTCCGCTGGAGCCCCCCAGCACCCCCCCAAGCTGGCTGCTCTGAAGGGCGTTTGTTTTGTTCTGTTTCTCCTTGTGTTAACTTCCATTATTTGCTAACTTTGGGCCACTGTTGACTTGCAGATTGCAATCAGAATCAGTGGGCCCGAGACAGGAGTCTGAAGTCCGTTCTGCTGGGGGATTCGCACACCCGATGTCAAAGCACACTGAGGCATTATATCTTAAGCCAGATGGTAACACTGCCCCCTGTTCTGCCTCCTCTCAGACAAAGTCACATTTGTGTTCCCAAGGCCGGTCCCAATTTTGTCAGCAGTTTTTGTGCATTGCACGGCATGAATGTCACCGTAAACAGATCTCTTGGTGCTGGGTTTGATCTTGGCCTACGGTACCTCTGTTTAATAGGAAGGGCTTTGCCAATCCAACAATACATTTGTGGGTTTCCGTTTTTTCTTTGGATGTCTTTGCAGTCTCTTTGGGGAATCGCAGACACCTGTGTGTTGTGTGAGGCCTGCAGAGTTTTCAAAAATGCCTCAGCAGCTGCTTCATTTTGCTCACAAGTGATCTGGTTTTAGTTTGAGTTGCTAAAAGACACCAAGATGAGAATGCCCTAAGATGTATGTCTTTTGTTTAAAATATAAACACCTGGCTGAGGAGATGACCAAGTATCCTGTAGTGTGCCTGCTACTCAAACAAGATGACCTGAGTTCAGACCCCCGGCGTGGAATGCATGTAAAGTCAGGAATTGTGGCCTGTGTCTATCTATAATCCTGATGCTGGTAGTTAGTGGAGACAAGAGGATCTCTGGAGCTCACCCAGTCAGTTGCTCTAGCCAGTCGGTGAGCTTCAGGTTCAGTGAGAGACCCTGCCTCAAAAATGAACAACACAGGAAGCTACCTGAGACTCTGCCACCCCCCATGAGCATGGCACACACACACACACACACACACACACACACACACACACACACACATGCAGAGAGAAAGAGAGGGGGAGGGGGAGAAATATATATATGTGTGTGTGTATATATATATATTTATATATATATTTGTATATATACACACACATATATATTTGCATATATATATATATATATATATATATATATATATATATATATATATATATATATATTTGCAGAGGCAGGCGGATTTCTGAGTTTGAGGCCAGCCTGGTCTACAGAGTGAGTTCCAGGACAGCCAGGTCTATACAGAGAAACCATGTCTCCAAAAAAAAAAAAAAGTATGAATTGCCAACAGGGGAGCAATTTGCTATTTCTACTTATGTAGGTCTGAGAGACCTCCTGAATGCTAATAAAATTCTCGTCAGCTGGGAAGAGAAAAGCGATCCCAGGAAAAATGAGCACTTACTTCCCTGGGGCAGGAGGCATATGGTGATATTACCAGTCCTTTCCAATAAAGGCCAGGCCAGTGTTTCTTTTGGAACCCTGGAATATTACACCCCAGTGGCCAAAATTGTAGTGTGATCTAAATGTTTACATTTAACAAACACTGTTTTTAAAAAAATTATGGAAGATTACAGTACTAATCACGAGCTAATTACAGGCTATGTAAAAAAATTGTTTAATTTGTAACCCTCTAGAGGCAGTTTGGTCTTGGAATGAAATGCAATTTGAAGGAATGTGTGTTGGGATTGATTGCAAACTGTCCCCATGGCATTTTTTTAAATGGCTTGGCTGTAAATTGGTGGGGCATTTGGAAGTGACTGGTTGATAAAGTCGTAATTTAATGGCACTAGAGATCGGACTTGTTGGAGGAGGTAGGTTTCTGGGGTTTGTGGCTTAGAAGAGCAAAAGCTGTCCCCTTTTTCTGCTTTTTGTCTCATGTCACCATGCCTTGTCACATGCTCCTCCATGAGGATCAGGTCACCATTCATAGCCAGTCCTGAAGCAGTAGAGAGCGAAGCGATTGCGGACTCTCAAACCATGAACCAAAATTATTTTTTCTTTTCTTTTCTTTTTTTTTTTTTTTTTTAAGTTGTTTTCTCAGATATTTTGTCATGGCGGTGAATGTGTGTGTGTGTTTTCAGGCGGCTGAAGGGAGAAGTTGAAGTTTCCAAGCTATGTCTATGATGTCATTTGGGGAGAGTTAGCATCTGGAATGGGGTCACAGACAGGTCTATAGAGAATCTAGCTCGGTGGTCGCCTGAGACGGGGCTGTGAGCTTTGCAGAGGATATCATAGCTACCGTCGACCTCCTTGGTCCACAGATCCACATTTTAGACTGATGTCCTACCTCAGAAAAGAAAAAGAGAAATTATTCTCCACTTATGAAATGAGCCAATTCAAGCCAGATTAGAATATATAAAGGCAGGTTTATTGGGAAGCCACTTTCAGGTGGGTTCACTGGTCCCAAGGAACCAGGCCAGGGAAGTCACCATGGGCAGGGAGACAGGCGAGGGAAGAGAGAAAAAGCTCATACAGGGAAAGAGAAAGCCCTAAACATCTGGGTTATGTAGAAAATAGCTTCTGGTGGAGGGGAAGCCCAGCCCCTGGGCTGGAAAGTTCAGGGTAGAGGTCCTACCTGTATGCTAGGTAGGGACTGAGGGATGCTGGGAGAACCTGGAGGCCAGGTCCACTTTGCCATGTTAAATATGCACCTCAGCTGTTTGTTCTAGGCCTAAATTCCAACAAAAACTATCTATGGGTAAATCCACATACACAGACACACACCCCTATGCATTCATTTATTCATTGACATGCTGAGGAATTAACGTCAAGCCTTGCATGTGCCTTGCAAATGCTATTTCAGTGAGATGGTACAAAGCTTCATTAGCAACTACTTTGGTTGTCTGTGTTTTGAAAAACCTCTTTTCAGGTGACTGTACCTCGGCAAGATGTTTTGATTTGCAGTTGGTCCTTTTCCTTTAGTTTGGAAGTTTCAAGGTTTGTATTTATTTATTTATTCGTTCATCCACTTAGGCCTTTTGAGACAGGGTCTTTCTAGGTAGACCTGACTGGCTTGGTACTTGCAGGTTACCTTTGAATTTTTGATGGTCCTAATGCCTCAGCGTCCCGATTACAGGCATGCGTCTCTACAACCAGCTTTCAGAAGAGGAAAAACAGATAGTGAAGTGTTCATGAAGTTTGTTTTGGGTCATTGGTTGGGTCTGCTTTTCAACCACGTGTGCAGTATCTGGTAAAGATGAAGCTATGTGCTGATGTTGTACAACTCAGGGACAACACCCCCCCACCCCCACCCACACACACACCCCACACACACACACCGGAAAGCACAATTCTTACCTTTTCTGTAATATGCCCTGCATTATTCATCAAAGAAAATCCGGTGCTAACATCCCCGCCCCGCTTGATTTGTCCACTTGTAGCCCTACCTCCCCTAAAAGTCAGGCCCCATATCTTAAGCGGAGATTTGATTTCATTCCTTTAGCAGTGAAATTAGAGTTCAGAGTCAGGATTCTATCCTTGGCATTCCACAGCCTGTAAATAAAGTATTCATTTATAAGGGGTAGCTTGAGAGACTTTCTGCAATCACTTAAAATATGAAGATGCTCTAAATTTGTACCACGGCACCACTGTTTATCTCAGAAATCCACCAGAAGCCGGTGGAACTTAATCAAAAATAAATCAAGGACAAGTCCAGACCAAATTGGGAGAACGTCATGAATATTCGTGAACATCTGGATGTGTTTGTGGGGGTGCGAGTTATTTTTCTAATGTGCGCGGGAGCTCTCTCAACAGAGATGCCCAGAGGAAGACGGATTTCCATCTGTGATTTCAAAGGGTGCATGTGTTTGTTTGTATTTGCCCTTTCTCCTTGGTTCTGGGCCTCTCTTCTCTTAAGCTATTCCTTTGATCTCTTTCCTCTGTCAGAATCCGTTTCTCTGCTTTATCTGAATACTTGGTTGGAGGCAGGCACTTAGCTCATGGAGCTTAAACCTTTCTTGATAAGAGAGAGTTGTAACTTAGGGAAATTTTACTATTTAATGTTTTTTGATGAATCTTTCACATGTCAATGATGTTATAATTATCCAGTGATACAGTCTGCATCATTAGGACTGCTCTGCATGTTCTCAACCTCGGGGTGTTTTATGTGCTGCGAGGAACCAGAGTGGAGGAGGCTGCACTAATGGCCGTGCTGATAATTGCCGAGTGACATTTTAAAAAGCACATTAGGCCCGATAAGGCTTCCATGTCTCTTACCTCATTGAGTTCTTTTTAATGACTTGCGGGGTGGGTATGACCAGTTGTGTGTAATCCTCGGGACAGAGGCAAAACCCAGTGATCCAGACAGGGAGATGATCTAACCCTATGGGCATGGCCCAATCCACTATGCTCCTCAGCCTAGGCCTTTGGTGAATATCCTTCACTGACAGTGTGTGTGTGTGTGTGTGTGTGTGTGTGTGTGTGTGTGTGTGTGTAAGAGGGCAACTTACAGGGATCAGTTTTTTCCTCCATGTTGGTTCCAGGGACTGAGTTGTGTTATCAGACTTAGTGGCATCCTTATCCACTCAGCTGTCTTTCTAGCTCCTCCTCTCCCCCCTCCTTCTCCTTCTCCTCCTCCTTTCTTCTCCTCCTTCCCTCCTCTTCCCCCTCCCCCTCCCAGTCCTCCTACTTTGGTGTCCTGAGCAGTTAGGATTTATAAACATGACGTCATAGGGTTTCTTTTGGCTGTAATGAAATATCAGGACCAAAAAGCAACTTGGGAAGGGACAGCACAGTTCATCATCACAGGAATTCAGGGCAGGAGCTCAAAAAACGGCAGGAACTGAAGACAGGAGTTGATGCAGAGACCATGGGGGGATGCTTCTTACTGCCTCATTCCCACTACGTTGCCCAGACTGCTTTCTATAGAACTTAGATCACCAGCTCAGGGATGGCACCACCCACCATGGGCTGGGCCTTCCCCCATCAATCACAAATTAAGAAAATGGCTTACAGCTGGATATTATGGAGGCCTCTTCTCCATAGAGTTCCCTCCTTTCAGACAACTCTAACTTGTGTCAAGTTGATATAAAACTTGCCAGGATACCTGCACTATAACTGTGTCTGATTTAAAATCTTTATATTTTTTTAGAACACAACAGAAAAGACTTCAGAAACATTCCATTTGACAAGTTGAGTTAAGATAAAGATATTTTCATAAAACTTGTGGCTTTTTTATTTTTAAAATGTTTTTTCTCCATTTATTTATTCTTTCTTTCCCTTCCTCCTCCTTCTCTCCCCCTCCCTTCCCCCTTCTGAGAGAGAGAGAGAGAGAGAGAGAGAGAGAGAGAGAGAGAGAGAGAGAGAGAGAGGACTCATGTAGACAAGCATACATTCAGGTGGAACTTAAGGGACAATTTTCAAGGGGTTGGTTCTCCTTCCAACATGGGTTCTAGGGATTGAACTCAGGTTGTCAGGCTTGGTGGCAAGCACCATTACTGGCTGAGCCATATTACTGGCCCTATAAACTTCGTGAGGTTTTTTTTTTTGTTTGTTTGTTTTTGTTTTGTTTTTTAAAACAAAGTTTATTTAATAAGACAACCTGGTTTTAGAAAGTTCCATAATTTTTTTTTTTAGATTTATTTATTTTATGTATTTGAGTGCTCTTATCTGTATCTACACCTGCATGCCAGAAGAGGGCATCAGATCCTAGTATAGATGGTTGTGAGCCACCATATGGTTGCTGAGAATTGAACTCAGGACCTCTGAGAGAGCCGACAGTGCTCTTAACCATTGAGCCATCTCTCCAGCCCCAAGTCCCATAATATTTTGCCAAAAATTATGTATATTAATCAGCAGGAAAAGTAACAGATTTTTTATGGCATTTTATAAATGCTTTGCGCCCGCCCCCCTCCCATGCTGTGAATTTTTAGTATATTATGTAAAAATTCTTGTATCAATTGCTAAACGATGGCCTGTTGCATTTTACTCGAGAATAAGTGTTGGGAAACAGTAACAAAAGGAAACCAAATACTTGGTGGAGTTCTGGTGTGTTTTCGTAATTTGGTATCACAAAGAACTTGCTGTTAGGATAGGAAGCACAGCCATGTGTCAGGCAGGTCGTGTTACAATGGGACTAGACACTCACAGATAAAGATCGGATTAGTCACACTCGTCGTCGTGGTGACAGGGATCTGTGTACAGCAGATTCCAGCCTCTAGTTCTCGCCTGTTCTCACGGAGATGGGTTGAAACCCTAGGACGACAGGACCGAAGTGAAAGTCACAGTGCCAGTGAAAGGGACAGTCTGTCTGCCTGGAGTGGTCTGGGAGAGCAGTCCCATCTAAGGCGGGGACTCTGCAGTGTTCAGGCTTTAAGGATGGGGACAGCTTGTATCATTTCTCAGCTCATGCCATGCAGTAAATAGGAACCAACAAATGGGAACAAGCAGACTGAATGCATGGGACAGGGCTGAATTCAAAAACACAGTGGCAGAGCACTAATGCCAGCTATAATAAAAATTAAGGCTTTATAGGTAGACATTCACCTGTTTAGGTAGCTATCTTTTTATTAAATGCTTTAGCTGATTGATTGATCGATTGACCAATCGATTGATTGAGACAGCGGCTCACTGTGTAGCCCCAGGGCAGTCTTGAACTCAGTGCATATATAGCTCAGACTATATACTCTGGATTGTCCTGCTTCAGATTCTCAAGTGCTGGGATTCCAGGCCTGCACTTCACAGTGTGGCTCTGATCCTGTTCTTTACTGGATAGATATCTGCCATGTAAAAACATCACACACCGCCTGCCAAACTTTCACAGGTACAACCCATAAAATTTACTTCCTAAAACGTAGTTCAGTGGTTTGCAGTATTTTCATAAGATTGTACAATCTTTTTTTGCTGATTCCCTAACTTAAAACCTTGAGTTTGGTTTCTCACCTTTCCGTGGGGACCATACACTAAGTATATTGTCTATTACTGTATCTCTGAGAGTAGAATGAGCCTTGGCATAGAATGTATGACCAATAAACGTTTGTTGAATGAATGGATCTCAGTGGTTGTGCACTTGAGAGCTATTTAGATTTCGCCATCAACAAATGAAGTTTTCTATTATTCTGTTGTTTAAAAAAAAAAGACGTAAGAAAAACTAATTTTAAAACCCAGAAAGATTTTAGAATTAATGATTCTGAGAAGGAAGTGCCTGTATTACCGCTGAGCCTTCTGGCGAATAAAAATGTAAAGTACGTTGAGGTTCACACGTCTAATTAAGAGGAGGAAGGGTTCCCAATTAAAGTATATTAGGTAATAAAAAGCTCTTTCATGCTTTAAGGGTCGCTTCTATAAACCCATTTTTAATGCGGTTCTAAGAGATAGGCTGTTGTCTTATAATAGATATCAAAGTGTGGAAGTCCAGAATTCAGTGAGAACAAAACCTGTAAAAACTAAAATATAGGAGAATAATTCACCCTAGCCCCAAGCTCATTTTTGATGCTCTATCTATGTGCCTCCCTCCTGCTAGTTTTTGGCCGGGGCGAGCAGGGCATACTAGAGATGGAGCCCAGGACTTGGTGCACACTAGGCAAGCATTCTGTCCCCGATTCAAATCCCGTTCTGTCCAATGGAGAGCGCGCCAGGAGCAGCAGGCTAAGCTTTTCATTTAACTCAGCTGAGTGTGTGAATGGAGAGCGACAGAGATGATAAAATAATCCCGTTTTGGAAGCTGCACAGATTGGGAATCACCGGTAGCTGTTCCTGACCAAGGAGAGGCTGGGTTCTGCTCATAAACACGCTTCCCATCCTTGTACACACTGCTTACAAGGTCTTCTTCCAGCTTCCTGTTTGCTCTCTGACCGCACGCCCTAGGCAGGGACACTTCCGGGAGTGCGTGCGTGGGTGCGAGCGTGCGTGCGCGTGCAAGTAAATATGTGCTATGAGCAGACACTGGTACTAGAAGAAAAATATTCTAAAGGGGAGGAGGAGGAAGAAGAGCAGAGAATAAAGAGATAAGCTCCTTTGTTCCCACCCTCATCCTCCTCCCATGATGATAAGGGGTTGAGCTGGATGGCAGGAGGTGAGAGATTCCGCTCTCTTTCTGGGGCTCTACTCCATGCTTGGTTGAGAGAGATGCCTAGGAGGCGCTGCCTGTCCATTAGACACTCTTTCCCTCGGCACAGTTCTTGCTTGCTGTTTGCCAACAACTCTTCATCCTCACGCCCTCCGGGTTCATTCCTCCACCTTAATTAACCACCTGCTTCTCTATCCATCGACTCCTTTGCCTTCTTTTCCAGGAGTCAAGTGCAAATAGCCCCCAATCCTGGCTGTAGCTGTCCGGCCAGCCTCACCCTCCCCTCCCCGGAAGCTTGTGCTTTTTTTGCTTTTCACACAGGTCCTTTACTCCACCTCACCATAGAAACTTTCCCTGCGTGGTGGCCAAGTTCCACCAAGTTATGGATATCCAAGTTATGGATAACAGCATAGCTGGGGAGACACTGGGTTTTGTGGTTTAGCCTGGCGTTGTGACTGTTACTTTTGCTCACTTTGCTCAATGTGGAAAAGAAAAGAAAAGAAAAGAAAAGAAAAGAAAAGAAAAGAAAAGAAAAGCCAGACATTGACAATATACTCTTTGTATCTCGTTTTGAGCTGAAAAAAAAAAAAACCCTTCCATGGGACACCTTGGAGATAGTTTTCTCTGATAAAGAAAGGCCTTAGGACCAGATCCTTTGATGGGCAGGGGACAAGGTCAAAAAGGGACAGGACTATAGGTCATTCCAGGTGGTCACTTCTTTCATTTCTGGGTGCCTGTCACCTAGCTTGCTGCAAAGAGGTGGAAGTGTTGAACATTGCCACCCCTTTCCTCCAGCTTGAGTGTTCAGCCCTGTGCTTCTTGCTTTTTCTGCTTATTAGTTTTGGCCAGATGAGCTTCAGAGAGCACTCCTGAAAGACTTTATTAAGAGACCCAGTGTGAACCATACTGATAGGAGGAAAACCTGCTTCTGAGCTGCAAGAGATAAGAAAGAAGTTATTTGGCATTTGCTGAGTGCTGTTGTAATTCTTGAATTATGTTAAGCAGTGTTGTGGTTTGCATACAGATTTCGAAGGCTCCTGCTTAGCCTGAGGACTGGATGCTACTTTTGCCTTCTAGGTCTTGATGGATACTGAGAGAGATGGCTTAGATCTCAGTAAGGAAAAGAGTGGCATGGCAGGCCTCTGAGCTCAGGAATGTTCTGGAGGGGACCAGCAGGTTTAGAAGGCATTGACCAGAGTGGGGAGGGAAAGAGGAATAGAATTTTTTTGGTTGAGTTTTATCTATTCTTCTCACACCCCCCACCCCCACCCCATCCTCCCAATAGAAACCAAATCCAGGACTTCGGGTGGGATAGACAAGTACTATGCCACTAAGATGGTCTCCAACCTCATCATTTCCATTTTGTTCATTCATTCGTTCATTCATTTATTCACTAATTTATTTATTGATTGATTTTTCCTAGACAGGGTTTCTTAGTGTAACCAGCCCTGGCTGTCCTAGACTCGTTATGTAGACCAGGCTGATCTCAAACTCACAAGAGATCCACCTACCTCTGCCCTCTGAATGCTTTGATTAAAGGCTTGTACCACCAAACAAATGGCTCTCATCTCCATTTTAAAGCATCTTCTTCACATTACTGTCCTAACATGACAACCGTCCATCTTCAGAACACTTTTCCTTTCCCCTTCAGAACTGAAGCCATTTCCTCCTGCACGCAAACTCCCCCGGCTCACCTCCCAGCCCTGGCAGCCTCCACTTGACTTCCTGGCTCTGACTTCTGTTACTCTAGACCCCACATCCAAGTGAGATTCTACAGTATCCATCCTCTTCCCACTGGCTTGTCTCACTTAGCGTCATGTCTTCTGTGTTTATTCACGTTGGATTATCTGTCACAAGTTTAGTCTTGAAATACGATGATTTTATTTTTAGGGGGCTGAAGAGATAGCCCAGTGGTTAAGAGTGCACGCAGGTTGGGTTCCCAGCATCCAGATCACATAGAGTTAGACTGCTTGCCATTTTGAGGAACTCTGAGAAGGTTTTCTCTGGTATCTCTTTATTTTGAATCTTGCCAGCAGAGCGGCCAGATAGGACTCCCCCTTCTGGACTCTGATGACACCTGTATATACCACTCCCCATGTACACACAAACATTAAAAATCAGTGTTATTTGTGTTTTTATGTCTGTGGGTACATGTATGTAAGAACTCTGTACAGTCTGTTCTCTCTTTCCGCCATGATGGCTCAGGTTGTCAAGGCTCGAATGGAAGGTGCTTTACCTCTCTGAGCCATCTAGCCAGCCCACAATCTCTGTTTTAGGATCGAATAATATTGAATAATTCTATTGTGTTCATACCCTATGTTTTTAAAACGTTTATTTATTTATTTATTTATTTATTTTAAGAATTATTTATTTTATGTAGCTGTCTTCAGACACGCCAGAAGGGGGGCATTGGATCCCAGTACAGATGGTTGTGAGCCACCATGTGGTTGCTGGGAATTGAACTCAGGACCTTTGAAAGAGCAGTCAGTGCTCTTAACCACTGAGCCATCTCTCCAGCCCCATACCCTGTGTTGACACATTCATTTTTTGACATTCGGCTGTGATGGGGTATATACATTGGAGTTCCTGCATCCTTTTCTTTGGAGGAACATATCCAGAATGGCTGCTTTTAGTTAAGTTACATCTTTGTACTCTTCAGAGGTAGACTGTCTGATCGTATAGAATTAGATTGCTTGCCATTCTGGTGTCTCTTCTTTTGAATCTTGCCAGGGGAACACAAACATTCCCATGTTTCTATCTCCATCAACACTTACTTTCTGTTTGTTTTGTAAATAATACCGTGGTGACAGGCATGGGTGGCATCTCATCCGATATTGGATTTGCATCTTACTAAGGATCGGTATCGTCGGATGTTGTGTGTCTTCCCCCACCCTCAATATATCTGCTTTGGAAAAAAATATCTATACCTGTATTTTTGTGGTTTTCCCCTTTGGAAAATGGGTTGGTTATTTTCGTTGTTGAGTCGTGGGTCTTCTTTATGTATTCTGGATATTAATCCTACATCATCAGTTCTGTGATTTGCACATATTTTTGTCTGTTGCAGGTTGTTATTCTCTATGCTTGATAGTATCCTTTGAGGTGTAAGGGTCCATGATTCGCAGAAGAGTGATACCCCAGACTCAAATAGTATGTAAAAGCAAAAAGTGTTTTTTATTCTGCAGAAGTCTGGCATGTTTGGGGTCTCCCATTCCGAGATGGGGGCTCCAAAGCGAGCTCGCAGGCTTGTTTTAAAACACATTAGGGGAATTCTGGGGAGGGGTAGGTGACCTTTGCCAGTGGCTTTATCTCTAGGGACATTCCAGAACCACTGCTGGGGAAGTTTGGAAACTGCTGCTAACCCATTTTCCTTGCTTCAGGCCATGTGGTAGGGCAGCTTCTGAGGCCTGGACTTGCCTAGGCCTAGTCTCCTGAACTGCCAATTTGAAGCCTGTCATGGAGTCAGCCTGTCTCATTAGAGGCACAAAATTTTATAATTCCGATAAAGTCCAATTAATCTTTTTTTCCCCTTTTGGTGTTATACCTCAGAGGTCACTGCCATATCTGGTGGCATTGCCATCTCTGCGCTGTCTGTAAGAACCTGCTACTTTAAGCTCTTAGTTAGGCCTCGTTCAACCTAAGTATGGGTGTGAGGCTCTCCCTCGGGTTCTGTTATCAAGATATTTTAAGGAAATTATGTCTGTCATGCGTGCATACATGCATGTGTAAGTGTGTGCATGCATTCATGAATGTGGGAACATGTCTGCTACAGTGTGTGTGTTGGCTAGTTTTATGTTAACTTGTTAACTTGACACAAGCTATAGTCATCTGCGAGGAGGGACTCTTAACTGAGAAAAGGCCTCCACAGGGTTGGGCTGTAGACAAACCCAGCCCGTGGGGGTATTTCTTAATCAGTGACTGATGCCGATGGACCCAGCCCACTGTGGCTGGTGGTCCTGTGTTCTATAAGAAAGCAGAGTGAATAAGCCCCCCAGGGACAAGCCAGTAAGCAGCACCCTTCCATGGCCTCTGCATCAGTTGCTGCCTCCAGGTTTTGGTGTTTTTTTTTTTTTTTTTTTTTTGCAGAGGCTTTCTTCATGGACTGTGATTCAGGATAGTAAGTTAAGTAAACCCTTTTCTCCCCAAGTTGGCTTTTTGTCACGGGGTTTCCTCTCAGCAGTAGGCAAACAGGATAATGTGCCTGTGTGGAGGTCAGAGGACAACCAAGGTCTTGAGTCTCCTTGCCTTCCACCTCGTTTGAGAGAGAACCTCCTGTGCCCCACTTTATATGCCAGATTAACTGGCCCGGGAGCTTTTGGGGATCTTCCCATCCCCGCCCCCCAGAGCACTTGAATCACAGGTGTTCACTGCCCCCATCAGCTTTATATGAGTCTCGAGAATATGAACCCAGACCCTATAACCACATGGCAAGCACTTTACCAACTGAGCCATCTCCCCAACCCCAATGATTTATTTTAGAGAATCCCTTCCTCTGCCTCCCGGGAATCACCATTGATCATGCCTGTCTTATTACTCTGTGGCTCTAAGGTCACTTACTCTCCTGGCCCTTGCTGGTTTCTCCAGGAGAAAAGAAGCATTTGTTTCTGAACATCTGTGGCATTGTTATTGTATGTATTGTACGTAGAGCGTGCTGTCTGCTCTTCTGTCTTGTACATGACTATTTACTATTTATTTTCTTCTCACATTATAAACCCTGGCCTGGCTAGTGTTAAAATTGAAGCCATGTGTTCTCAGATCATATGTCACAGTCCCCTGTGTCAAAAGCAACTCAGCACCCGTCAGCTGGATACCCAGTTACAGAGTGTCATACCCAGAGGTAGTCTGTGGATAGAAATACCGAGCTCAGAACTTTTACGACACAATATTGCAGTTCAGTTTTGCTTTCTTTAAAGTGGAGTGCTGATGAGATGTTGCTGTAATTACTGAAGAGAGAGACAAGAGCTATTTTGACATTGATGAGTTATGTAAGGATTTTTAACCAAGTGACTTCAACATTGTCCTTAAAGACTGCAGCCATATTTAAAGCCAAGCAACAGAAGATGTCCTCATGTCTGTAAGAAAGCTGAACTGCTGGAGGCGGTCATGAGGCATCTGTCAGATGACGGCCTGGTCACTCTGCGAGTTGCTTTCCTCATGTACTGCAAAGGAACATTCTTTCCTTGACACACAGACACACGCTGCCTGTGGGAATCTTCCTCGTGTGTCGTCAACCAGCAGCTGTAAACACACTTAGGGCAGAGGACCTCAGGGCAGGGACATTTTGAAAGCGTGTTGTAGAGCAGTCCTCGGTAGCGCCCACCATAAGAAGTTGTTGAAGTACTGAAGTACACATACGTTTGTTTATAAGCAAAAGAAAAAAACGACAAAGATTGTGGAAGCCATCCCCACATTTAACGACTCCAAGCCCAGATCATGGCAGAGGATGCCGGATAATCTAGAGCAGATGTTCTTAAAGCTGTCCGAATGGGGCCTCTTGATGCAAGGGTCATCTCTCTTCCTATAAAGCCGGGCAACCGTAATTACCAGCATTGCATTTTTGTCTACAGGGTAGCCTTAATTATAAGGTAGCATTTAAAGTAACAACCCATATTACATGAAGCTGCGTTTTATAAGGTGGCAAGCAACCACATAGCTTCAGAGATTTTCTGCCTAAGGTGGGTCATAAAGAAGACCTCACTAACAAGCAGGCCCAAGTGCCACAAGCTACCCTGAGGTGCTCTGAAGGCTCTGCTCGTGAATCTGTGGGCAGTCATAAGAAAGGTGGAGTTCAGGGTCAGTATTATCTCATTTAACCAGTTCAATCAATTCTATCCAAGTGTGTTGTCCTGCCATTCAGTCAGTCACCAAATATTGATTGAGCACTGACTGTTTACCCTGGGGACTATAAAAATGTAACAGGAAAGTTTTTCCTACACAAAGAACCCATATGAAATAGCAGGGCACTAAATTTTTGAAATTTAATGTTATACGATTGCATTCATTCGACATTAATTGAATACTTGACCTATGTCTTAGATTGCATGGAATAAAAATAGTTCCCCCTTTATCTGGGCACTGCGGAACATGCCTTAGACTCCAGCACATGGGAGATAGAGGCCAGTGGGTTTCTTGTGAGTTCAAGAACAGCCTGATCTACCTAGAGTGTTTCAGGATAGCTAGGGCTACGTAGAGAAACTCTGCCCCAAACACAAAAACAAAGGAAAGAAGGAAGGAAGGAAGGAAGGAAGGAAGGAAGGAAGGAAGGAAGGAAGGAAGGCAGGCAGGCAGGCAGGCAGGCAGGCTGGGTATGGTGGTGCATGCCTTTAATCCCAGCACTTGAGAGGCACAGGCAGGAGGATCTCTGTGAGTTCAAAGCCAGCTTGCTCTACACGGTGACTTCCAAGACTATAGACAGAGATCATGTCTCAAAACAAACAAAACCAATAAATTAATAATAAAAATAATGCCTTTTGATCGTTTAGTAATTATCTCCTTTTCCCCTTCTTCCTGCCTCTTCCTCTCTTTTCTTGAGATAGGTGTCCCTGCATCCTAGGCTGACCTCAGTCTCATTATGTGGCCAAACACTTAACTTCCTTCCTCCGCCTCTCTAGTGCTAGGATTCTAGGCCTGTACCACAACGCCTGGCACATGCTATCTTGAAGTAAGAATTCTTCAGGACATCATAGCTGCCACGAATGCTTCCAGGAACAAAAGAAAAGTTGCCTAAATACTGATAGAAAAAGACACATGGAAGCATGTGGTGTTTGGCTTTGAGATGTGTGCGTTTGTACCATGGCTACTTCAGTTCTCAGAGCAAGGAATTACAGCAAAATTATTACGATTGAAGAAAAGAAAAACCTGTATTTTTAAAGGAAAGGACTCAGTGTGTCAGAATATTGCTCTGGCTTTAATGATGAAAATTAGAGCAGGAGGGAAACATTTAGCTTGTGAACCCAGAAATGGTGATTTCTTGTAACTCCAGTAAAACATGGAACTCTTTTGTTAACTTTGCTTTGTTTATTGTGAGATAGTAGCTCACTGTGTAGCCCAGGCTGGCCCCAAACTTGAGCTCTAATCTCAGCAGGGCAGAGGCTGAGACTGGAAGTTTACAAACTTCATTCTAGCCTGGGCTACATATTGGGACCCTATCTCAAAGGTAGGGAAAATAGGAGGAGGAGAAGGAGGAAAAGGAAGAAGAGGAGGAGGAAGAAGAAGAGGAGGGGGAGGGGGGGAGGAGGAGGGGGAGGAGGAGGAAAAGGAAGAGGAGGAGGAGGAAGAGGAGGGGGAGGGGGAGGGGGAGGAGGAGGAAAAGGAAGAGGAGGAGGAGGGGGAGGAAGAGAAGGAGGAGGGGGAGGAAGAGAAGGAGGAGGGGGAGGAAGAGAAGGAGGAAGAGGAAGAAGAGGGGGAGGGGGAGGAGGAGGAAAAGGAAGAGGAGGAGGAGGGGGAGGAAGAGAAGGAGAAGGAGGAGGAGGAGAAGGAGGAGGAGAAGGAGGAGGAGAAGGAGGAGAAGGAGGAGGAGAAGGAGGAGGAGGAAAAAACTCATAATGATAATAGTGTTAATTATGAGAAATGATCTTTTAAAATCTTATCCAACACATAATTATTAAGTACCTCTTGTGTGCCCAGCACTGGTTGTGGACCTGGTCACCAGCAGTGGAGCAGATGAAGCGTGTGCTCCCAGGAGCCATCATTCCACTGTATACTAGTACATTTGTTGAAATAAAATATCTGATGAGAATCACTCAGGGGAGAAGGGGGTTAATTTTGCCTGCAGTGTGAGTGGATGTAGTCCATTGTGGTTGGGAAGGGATGACAGTAGACAGTTGAGATGGCTGGACATTGCACTCCAAGCCAGGAGACAGAGAGATGAATGCTGGTACTCAAGTAGATGTCCCCTTCTTAGTCAATCCAGGACCCCATTCATAGGATGGCGTTGCCCACATTTAAGGTGATCTTCACTAAATTACTGAGTAATCTCTCCAGATAAGCTCCGAGACCCGTCTCCTGTGATTCTAAATCCTGTCAAGTTGACAAGCACTATTAACCATTGCAAGAACCGAAGGAGTCGCTGTAAGACTCCACCAAGTACAGTGGCAGGTTGTGCATAGTCAGTGGATATAACACTATTGACTTAATAAAGAGCAAATTGGATCAGATGGTGATGATCTTCCCAGCTCGACTTTGAACTCAGCTCAACCAGTGCTCCCTCCTCAGACTCCCACAGTTCTGGGACTATAGACATATGCCACTGTGTCCAGCTTGGAAACGGTTTTCTTATTTTTCCAAAGATTTATTTATTTTTAAGTGTGTGTGTGTGTGTATACACATGTGTGCATGTACTGAGTGTTTGTACATGTTCGATATGTGTGCACGAGCCTGAAGATGTCAGAAAACTGCATCAGGTCTCCTGGAATTGGAATTATAGTCCACTGTGAGCTGGGAGCCAAACTTGGGCCAATGGAAGAACATTTAGTACTTTAAAGTGCCAAGTCATCCCTCCAGCCCCATGCTTTCTTACTTTTATGGTGACCGATATGTAGGGCTTCCAGTGGCAAATGAATTTAGAATTCTTGAGTTAGTGTGTTTGGCAGCTGAAGAATTTAGGTATTGGTATTAGTCAATAATAGTCGCATGTATCTAGGTAGTCTAGATTATTCTCAACCTTCCTAATGTTGTGACCCTTAAAACACAATTTCTTGTGTTGTGATGACCCCCTAACCATAAAATTATTTTCATTGCTACTTCATAAATAATTTTGCTACTGCTATGAATCATAACGTAAATGTCGGTGTTTTCCGATGGTTTTAGGCAACCTCCATGAATGGGTTGTTCAACTCTAAGAGTTTTGCAACCCACAAGTTGAAAATCACTACTCCAAAGAACTCTGGGTGCTTGTTCTTATATATCTTCCCTTCTCTCTTAAATGCCAAGCACTAGGAATGAGCCTGACGTTTTCTGACATTTGCTCGATACAGGCTTTTCTCCAGAGTGTCCCTACATTTTGTCACATTTTCTGAGGTTGAAAACAAGACCCATAAAGCAAAACTTGAAGGAGTTATATCAGTTAAATACTGCACAAAACTCAACCCTAAAACAGTTGAGTTCAAGGTGAGTTATAACTCAGCTTCGGGTAGGAACTTTGTGTGATCGAGATGCTATCTGAGACATGAGACAGTAAAAGATAAATCCGGAAGGTTTTGGCAGCATGTTAACACTTGTCCCTGCAGACTTCAAGACCTGAAAAAAATAGCGAACCGGTGGTGGCGCAAGCGAACTGGTGGTGGCGCAGCGCGTAAGGCGGGCGCCTGCAGAGGGCGCGGGGGCCCTCTGCGTGCGTGCTCTCTAACCCGCGGGTTCGAATCCCACTCGCTCCCGTCCATCTCCTCCCGCGTCTCATGGGGAGAAAAAAAAAAGAAAGAAAGAAAAGAAAGAAAGAAAAGAGCCGGGCAGTGGTGGCGCACGCCTTTAATCCCAGCACTTGGGAGGCAGAGGCAGGTGGATTTCTGAGTTCGAGGCCAGCCTGGTCTACAGAGTGAGTTCCAGGACAGCCTGGGCTACACAGAGGAAAAAAAAAAAAAAAAAAAAAACTGAAAAAATGATGGTAATCATCAGAGAGCCAGTAGGACAGAGCTCCCTGAGCCAGCACCTAGCTGTATTAAAGGAGAAGCCAGGTAGAATGTGGGCAGCTATCAGTAGTTCTGTCACTGGAAATATGTCACTCTAAGTGGACTACCCTCAAACCTCTTAGCCAGAGGCAATTTATTAAACCTCCCTTTAGCTAAAGGAAGCTCTTTGAAAGAGGGAATTAGGGACCTACCCTCATTAATTAAAGATAAACCCTTGATTTTTTCCCCTGAAGCCAGAAAAGCTTTTGCGTACGTAATTATGGTTTGGTAGGAATCCGTGATACCACATCTAAACCCACACCCACAGAGATGCTTGGCCTAAGCGCCCCAGCGAGTACATCCAGGCTATTGAGAAGCTTCTTTTGTTCTTGTGTGAGCTACCCCTGAAACCTCTTGAGCATGTCCTGGGGTGGCCACAAGTAGTGTGATTCACTGGCTTATGTGCAAGTGACATCCATAGTCTGTTCCCTCTTTTCCCCTGGAATTGCTTGCTTTCAAAAGCATACATGAAACACAGCAAGCACTTCATGGTTTCCCTCCAAACTTGACATGGAGTGCAACTTCATGAATTTTGGGGGGGGGGGGGGCGGGGGAATATCGTCTATAACCTTTTCAGCCCCGCCCCACAATCGTGACACTTTTTGAGGTATTCTCTTTCATTGGTCAAATAATGAATTCACAGTGCACTGCAGGAGATGCTTGTAAGTTCTGCTCAACTGGTGGGTTTTAAAAATAGCTCCTGGATTTTGCAGTGTGGGGCGCCATGTGTGAGATCCGGGATGACATATGTGCTACATGTCGCAAAGCCCTTCACAAGTGTCACCCAATTAACTGCATGCCCTCTGACAGGTGGCGGGGCCCCTCTGTGGCTTACAGAAAGGCAGCCCCTGCTTGCCTTTCATTGACTCGGGACAGTGCCTCTGGGAGGGGGGTGTCTGAAGAGAGAAGGCACCTTTACCAAAAATTCTTATGGGTCTTAAGTAATTACGAAGTGAGTTTCAGCACCTCACTTTGCAACTTCTATCTTTTGCCAGACAGAGCCAGTTCTTTGTTCATTTGGTGGTGGTTGTGGTGGTGGTGGTGGTGGTGGTGGTGGTAGGAATTAGGGCTTTACCCAGGCTGGGCAAGTGCTTTGCCTCTGGATGACTTCTGACCAAAATCCCAAAGTCAGTCATTGCAAACAGGAATAGACCACCCTTTGGCCGTGTCTGTTGGAGAGATCTGCAGTCCAGGTAGTTGGGCTCTTCAAGACAGGCTAATGGATTCACATAGTGCTGGGAAATTGAGTCCATCCTGTACTTAGATGGCTGCTTTTTATTGGGACTGGTAGCAAGTAGAAGAGACTCAGGTACTAGGCCTATCAAAGAGGGGACAGAATCCCTGTCCCGAGAGAAGAGGAAAGTTACTGCACATTATGAGAGCCAGACCTTAGGAAAGGAACGGAACAGAAGGGTGGGCGCAGGCTAGGGAGTAGAGGAGGACAGGAAGCCCTAGAAGCTGAGGGAAGCCTTTTTGCATGAGCACCAACCACAGGGTTCAGCAGATGAGCACAGCGGTGTGGCCTGTGCACCCACTATGTATCAGGGACCCTCCATGGACTCAGCCACTCCTAACACAGACCTCTCTTTGTCTCAGCCTTTTCTTTGGTGCGAGTAAGTAGTAAAGCATCCTACCTGACAAGCTTTTGGGGGAAACTACATTTTAAAAAAAATGTGTGAAGTGCCTGGAACCGTGGGTGGTGTCAGACAAGGATTGGTTAAGTACTGTGAGCAAGAGAGAGGCCGGGAGTAAGGAAGACTGAGATTCTATTAGCTCAATTTGCGTTACTATGATGAAATACTTGAGATGACCAATTTATAAAGATAAAAGGTTAATTAAATTAGGCTCTTAATTTTGGAGGGTCTGATGTAAATCAAATGACACATTGCTTTGGGCCTCTGGCACCATGGTTGGCAGGGGGCTCTTGCAGGGTAACCCACACATCTCATGAGCCAGGGTCCTCCTAGCCCCTTTGAAAGCATTTCTGCGGTGAGTCTGTACTGATGATGTCTGTATTCATTGCTTTTCTGTTATTGTGATAAAACCGTTATGATCGAGACAACATGAAGAATAGGGAGTTTATTTTGCCTTCTGGTTCTAGAGGAGTGAGATTTGGTCATGGCCGGGCAGCGTGGCAGCAAGTGGCAGACATGGTAGCAGGAACGGGAAACAGCTTACACTCTAAGCGTGAAGCAGGGAGAGAGAGATGACCCTCACTGGGAATGATAGCAAGCTTTGAATCCTCAAAGTGTGACATACTTCTTCCAGCAAGGCCACATTTTTTTTAAGATCTCCCCAAACAGTGCCACCAACTGGGGGGGGGGCAAGAATTCAAACGCCCAAGACTACAGGAAACTTCTTCCATTTTCATTTACACTACACGATGTCTCCTTAGGTTCCACTTCCTAAAGATTGCGCTCCCCCACCCCCCAGAGTGTTGAGTTCAGTTCAGGGCAACTTCCCTGTTCTGTTAATTAAACTTTGGGACATTGAAAGTGGCTGAGAAAAAGTGATTGAATAGAGAGTATTTCTCTATTCATAGACTTCCTAGCCTACACCAATTAAAGCAAAAAATTTACCACCTCCCAGTAACCCTAGCCCAGGAGAAGTCTTTAAGATAAAGAGTTTTATAGGGTTGCCCATCCGAACTGAGACAGGCTTGATTTCTGGATGGAGATTCAGTGGGTGCTCTCAGGGGAGCGGATGCAGGGTGAGAATTGATGGGCCATCCTTGGTGGATACTTAGATAGTGTGTGGGGCTTACGAGCTTCACAGAGCAGGTAGCCCACAGGTATTTGCTCCCAGTCTTTCTGGAGTTAGACTGTCGCCGCAGTGTGGATTTCTTCTTTATATATATTATCTTGATTGGAATTATTTAAGAGTTGTTCTTTAAGAAGTCAGCTCTGCGATTTTATTGGCACTGCCCTCCTTTCTGGTGTTTTATGACCATCTCAGGATAAGTAAGGACAAATGTCTGTTTGTGATCCCTAGCAAAACCCTGGCACATGTGGCAGAAGATATTTATAGAGCCTGGTGCGGCTCCTACCCTTCCTTGAGTGTGTTTCTGCCATTGTTTTGCTTTACAGCTTCAGTATTCTGTCTTTCTTTCATGCTTCATGAATCAAATCTACAGTGTGAACACCTCATTAATAAAATTTGAATTGATTTATAAATTTTTATTGATAACCATTATGTGTAGCACGCTGGTTCTTTGTACCATAGTGTCTCACACCCCCCTGGTATTTTAATACTTTTTATTCACTTATTCATTCAACAAAGTGTTATTAGATCCTTAATCTACACAGATACTTTGTTAGGGCTTGACACAACAGTGCCTGGAGGCCTTGTTGGCAGGAGAATGATTATCCCCTACCTGTCATGGGAAGACCGGACGCAGTCCCAGAGGTCCACGGAAGCAGATGGAGAATGTGAAGCTTTGAATTTTGTTAAGGTTCTGTCAAAAAAAAAATAACACTTTAACCTTGTACTTGAATCATGATCTTCAAAAAAATGTCTTCAGTCTTTGCTCAGCACTAAAGTTGCCTGGTGATTCCTTGTTTTCTGTTTGTACTTCTCAGAGGGAGCAGCTCTAGAACACTTTTGTTGAGATTTTTTTTTCCCCCTTCCCCTTTCCCTCTTGCTCCAGCCCTGCTCACTTCAGCCCTGCTCACTTCAGCCCAAAGGTTGTTATTTATTTATTATATGTAAGTACACTGTAGCTGTCTTCAGACACCCCATAAGAGTGCATCAGATCTCATTACGGATGGTTGTGAGCCACCATGTGGTTGTTGGGATTTGAACTCATGACCTCCGGAAGAACAGTCAGTGTCCTTAACCACTGAGCCATCTCTCCAGCCCTGGTGAGATTCTGTTTGTCAAATTATATAGAATGAATGAATGAAAAGGGTCAGGTATGAATGCTTTGATTTGCATACATTGTTTTAAGGCTCCATAGGGAAAAGTATGTCTGGCTTGGCAGTGGTTTCCTACACTTTAGAAGTTAAGCTCTTTAAAAAAAACAAAGCACTGAGGGGCTGGAGTGGTGGGTCAGCCGTTAACAGTACTTTCTACTGTTGTAGAAAACCAGAGCTTGGTGCCCAGCATACATGTCAGCTGGATGATAACTATCTGTATCTCTATTTCCAGAGGATCTCATGTCCTCTGCTGGCCTGTGTGGGCACTCACACATGCACACACATGTGTGCACGTACATACACACACAATACAAAAAAACAAAACCTACCTTAACAATAAAACCAAAACACCAGCTCTGTTTGTGTTGTGGACAAACCCTTTCGAACCTTGTTTTTCTAGCTATAACCCTACCTGTGTTGACTTCCCTTTTAAATAGACTTGTGGTTAGGGACATTGCCAGTCTCCGCATCCTGTCTTCCCAGCTAAATCACCCACAGTTTCCAGGCTCCCTGCTTTTATCTGCCTTGCTATGGACCTAGGAAAGGACCATGTGTGTTCTGCCCTTGACCGTCCTGTCTGAATATGTTTCCTGTTTGTACTCTTGGGGGGGGGGAGGGTTTGTTTGCTTTGCCTGAGAATATAACAGTATAAGAATATATATATATGAGAATATAACAGTATAAGAATATATATATGAGAATATAACAGTATAACAGTTTTCTGATCACCAACTTTATGCTATTTAGGTGACTGGGGTCTAACTGAGAAGAGACGAGAAAATACCTTCATTCTACCTTTCCATACTACTACAGTGTGTATGTGTGTATGTATATACACAAATTATATATATATATATATATATATATGATCAACCAATATAGAATATTTTTTGTACATGCATACTTTCATGTCTTTATTTCTGTGACTTATTTCTTAAAATCATGAGCCTATTTTTCTTTCTTTTTTTTTTTTTTTTTTTTTTTGGTTTTTTGAGACAGGGTTTCTCTATATAGCCTTGGCTGTCCTGGAACTCACTAGGTAGACCAGATTGGCCTTGAACTCAGAAATCCGCCTGCCTCTGCCTCCCAAGTGCTGGGATTAAAGGCGTGCGCCACCATTGCCCCGCCCTATTTTTCACTTGAAGTAATATTTCTTATTAATTTATCAGCACTCCCCTCCTCTCTCCGACTCTTTCTCCTCCTCCCCTCCAGATCCTCCTCCCCCTTTCTCTCGCGCATGTGTGTGTATGTCTCTCTCTCTCTCTCTCTCTCTCTCTCTCTCTCTCTCTCTCTCTGTGTGTGTGTGTGTGTGTGTGTGTGTGTGTGTAGGGACACACGTTTGTCGACGTGTATGCCTGTGCATATGTATGGACAGAGGTCAATGTCTGGATTCTTTTTTAATGGCTTTTATCTTAGATTTTGAGACAGGATCTGCCACTGAGCCTGGAGTTCAGTGATTGGCTGACCATCAAGCCCCAGGTATCTTCCTACCGTCCTCTCTCCAGGGATGGATCTACACATTCACACATGGCAGTGTGGATCTGCAGAGCAGCCCCAGTGCAGACAGTCTGTACATTGACCCTTTAGCTTGTTAGCTTATATGGCATACCCTTAGGTGGAAAATGTGTCCTTTCTGTTCTGTGTTTCCACGGTACTGGGACTAGAACCCCGGGCCTCACATGTGCTAAACACAGATTCTTGCATTGAGCTACACCACCAGGCCCAGAGAGAGGGGGTGGGTGAGATGGGGGGGGGGGGAAGATAGAGATACAGAGACACAGAGATACAGAGAGTCAGAGACACAGAGAGTCAGAGACACAGAGAGTCAGAGAAAGAGTTCCTCAAGGTAATAGAGAGAAGTAGGCGTTTCAGACTAAAATTTCTCTCACTGGTGAGCAGCAATGTCCTGGCTTCAGTGGCTTCAGTATTGGTACAGTACCCACAGTCATTAATGCTCAGTAAACGTGTTACAATAGCTACTTTCCCCATTACTGTGATCAACTAACTACTTGACGGTCTTAGTTACATAGTTGTCCCTCCCCCCCGCCCCTGCCCTGCTCCTGTTTGTGATAAGTACCCCAGCCAAATCAACCTAAGGGGGAAAGGGTTTATTTTGGTTGACATGTCCAGACAAGAGTGCATCAAGGCAGTGAGGGTCTGAAAGCAGAACCACAAAGCCATCCCGTCAGACATCAGCAGTCTGTAGGCAGATACCCAGCTAAACTTCTCTGCAAATGTCCTTAAAGACATACCCAGAGTTGTGTCTTCTAAGTCATTCCAAATCCAGTCACATAGATGAGGGTTAACCATCCATTAACAATCCACGGTGTTGTGGATTGTCTTCACAGGGCCAATTGCTGCTTCCTGGTTGAGCTGCCGCAACCATGCATAATGTAAGCGGGCATTTGGGCCTGCTGGGTGGACTTTATCCTGGTTATGGTGCTTCTCCTCTTCCCTTCCCCACTGTAGCAGTTAGTACAGAGTGGAGTGGTGCTGTTTAGAGTTGTAGAGAGCAAACGTAGGCCTTGTGGCTGTGAAGTAACAAACGAGATCTTGACAAATGGCTGCTGCTGTGCAGTGCTGGGAGATTTATGTTTAGACCAGAGTAAACTATGCATCCAGGTAATAATTTTGAGCAATGAAGTAAGTTTGCTACAGGAATCGTTAAAGAAACAGATAAATCACAGTAATTTCAACATGGCACTTTTGCCATTCAATAAATGGGTATTTTAAATTTCATTTGCTTTTGAACGAAGTTCAATAATTTATAGAGTCAGTCATTCAAAGATTAATGCTCAGGAGGGAAGAAAATCACCACACAAGAAAAGAAACATATCATTTATGTATATTATATTGGAGCCTTCCCTGCCTCCGTTTCCATTATAAATCCGATTTTGCAAGCATGTGTTATAAAAAGTTTGCCACGGGCTAAACTTTGACATTTGTCTCAACCTCCTGAGACTTTTTTTTTTTTAATTTGGTTTTCTTTCTCAAATAGTATAACAGCTAGTTAAGGGTTGTTTTATTTTTTTTTTCTAGAGGTGTGTGTGTGTGTGTGCACACACGTGCATGCAGGTGTTCCTTGCATGTGTGTGCATGTGGAAATCAGTGTTGGGTGTTTTTCTCAGTTATTCTCTTTCACCTTAGTGTGAGTGTGTGAGCAAGTCTGAGTGTATGAGAGTGAGTGAGTGTGTGTGTGTGAGAGAGAGTGAGTGTGTGAGAGTGAGTGTATGTGTTGCCCACATGTGCGGGTGTGAAGGCCAGATGTTGCCACTGGGTGTCACGTAGACCTACTAAGCCTTGAAAGTCAGGGGTAATTGTGTTTAAATCTTCTCATGAAAAGCTTCTTTATGTGAAATGCTGTTACATGTTGTATGTTTCTGTGCGTGTGCGCATGCACATGCAGTGCTCAGGGAAGGATCAGAAGATAACTTTAGGGACTTGGTTCTCTCCTTCTATCATGTGGACCCAGGGATTGAACTTAGGTTATCACGTTTGGCAGGGAGTGCTCTTACCCACTGAGTCATCTCACTGGCCCTAAAGCACATTTTAAATTTACCAATGTTGACTACGAGACTCCCTGAGTTAAAACAGCAGACCAGTGAGAGCATGAGGCATTTTGCTTTTCCCTCATGTTCCACTAAGTGAGCCATGGAGCCCGGCTTTTTCCACCTCCTTTGTGGTCCTTGTGGAGGAGGAGAAGTTGGCCCTGAGCTGAGTTGGTGGGTGCTTGGTGTTCTTCCTTTCTGTCTTTGGAACAGCACAGTGGTTTGTCCCTCCTTCCTTTCCAGCTGTAAAGTTCATTTGGCGTGGGACTCTGGCAGGAATAAGGGACAGCGAAATGTGAATTTCCACAAGAACTTGGAAACATCTGGAGAGAGGGATGGGTCATGGAAGCTATTTTCCAGGACCTTATTTCTGCCCTCAGGTGGATTTGGAGTCTGGTGTATAGCATAGCAGGTTAGAATACATTAGAAAAAAAGTATTCACTTAATGCCTTAGTGTTGCATTTCTTCTACTTGTTGGGTAAAGTAACTGGACTACACATGTGCACACATGGACAAGCAGGTGGGGGCACACATGTGCATATCTGTTGATTTTTTTTTGTCAAGCAACTGGTTTTGCGTTGAGCTGTGTATCTGTGCAAATATATTTTTTTCTTACAGAAATACACTTTAAGCTTGAGAGTCTTTACGTATTGTTTCCGATGCTTAAGTCTCTGCCTTCCAGTTTGGACTGTCAGCAGCAGGCATGCTGACTGCACCAGGGATCCACACAAGACCAGTTGGACTTATGTTCAAGCTCTGTCTTGTAAAAAAAAATTATGTGTCAAGTTTGCTACAGAAATAGAAATACTCTAAACAAATGGCAAGAAGAAAAAACAGGAGGATGGGCTGGCGGGATGATGGCTCAGAGGGTGAAGTGGATCTAGCCAGAGCCTGACACCCCCAAGTCCAACCCCTGGAGCCTACAGTACAAGGAGCAAACTGGTCCCCAAAGTTATTCTTTGACCTCCACAAACACTCTGTGGTACACTCATACTCCTCCCATCACAATAATATACATATATGATTATTATGTTATATAATAAATATATATTTATATATGCATGTATATATACATGTAGTATATAGGTACACATATATAATTAATATATTGTATTATATATGTGATATATATGTAATATATATTACATGTATATATACACGCATATATGAATATGTGTGTATATGTGTGTGTACACACACATACTTCACACATAGGGCAGTGAAGTTCTGTGGTTCTTCATAAGCTAGGGTGTAGGCTAAGAGGCCGAGCAAGCAGCCAGTCCCTTAAGATGTTTTCCCTCATTCAGGCTGTTTGTGCACAATTAACTGTCTTCTCAGATCTACCCATTTTGGCACACTCATTGTTTTTCTTGTGGCAAAAACAAAAACCAGCCTACATGGCGTGCAACCCACCCTCCTTCTGGTTTCAATGTATACAGTACAGCATCACCCACCACATGCAGCGTTGAGCAGCGGCTTCCCAGAGCCCACCCTTTCACCCTGTGAGAAAGCGCGCTGTTGGAGACGGCCTGTGTCTGGGCCTGATTTTCACCACATCCTCACATCTGTGGCTTTACTCCGAATCGTCCTCTCTCTCTGCCGCTTTTCTCCGTCAGCACAGTTCCTCTGCTGGTCCTTTATGATCGTGTTAATCATGACTCATAATGAACTTAGTACAGAGGCCCATGAGGACGCATTACTGCACATGACCATGACCTGTCTGATTCCTAGATGTTGGTTGAGGCAAACCAAACAGCTCCTAAAGTCATGTAGTCCTGAAGAATAGATCGAACCATAGTTAAACTGCTGCAACCAGATTAGTGAAGAAATCAGAATCATTTGATAGTTTGAACTATAGACTGCTTCTGCCTGTGCACCATCATCTTACAATAAGCTGGTTGGGGAATGATAACCAGTGCCTTGGCTAACCCTAACCTGATAACTTGAGTTCTGCCAACTTTGACACGCTAGGCTCAGCCATTTATCCCCAGTATGCTAATTTCAGATGTGGGAAATAATAATGAGCACACAGGAGATTTATTCAAAGTAGCCATGTTAGGAGGAGGGACAGATAAAGGTGGGAGAAGGGAGGGCTGTCCACTGGCCGAATCCATTTTCTAAGTGACCTCTAAGAGATGGTTTCAAAATGCCAGGTCTGCCTAACTGGCCTCTCCGAAGCTGCATAGGGGTGAGGCCTGAGGTTTGCTAAGAACACAGGTTTCTTACAAATCAAAGGTTCAAATATGTCTTCTAACAGCGCGCTAAGGTTTGCTAAGAACACAAGTTTCTTACAAATCAAAGGTTCAAATATGTCTTCTAACAGCGCGCGCGCGTGTACACACACACACACACACACACACACACACACACACACACACACACACACCTTCTTTCAGTAAATGGAGTTTCAGGGCAAAAGCCTGGCCCCAGCAGTCTCAATAGGCTCAGCTGCTCATCTCAAAGAGTAATCTGAAAAAGCAGGGAGAGAGAACATTTAATCAACATTACCACATCGGGTAAAACAGATAAAAGATCCAGTGACTCCAAGTCTGTTTTCAGGGTACTGACGTGCTTTTGGAAGATCAGGGGTCTGCATAGGTGGGCCGTCTTGGTCAAAACGTGGTCTGCTTGACCCTTGTTTGGACTCTGTGAGGGTGGTCTGAAAATGTCTAGTCTCATTCATGCATAAGAGTATAAATCTGATCCCTCTATGATGAACAGTCGTACTCTAGGGTATAGATAATTATTGTCATCTACTCTAGGAATCCGAGGTGACTACAGGATCAGGATCAGGACCTAGCTTTATGCCTTCTACTGAAGTAAAGGGGTCAGACAGGTGCACAGTGAAGGCAGAGGTGTCAGACTTTGAGTTAGCAGTGGCCTAGGTGTGGCCCAGGTGAAGAGTCAATGCTTTTAGTCTGTTTATTTGTTTTGTTTTGCCCGAAACAATTTCTAAGTGTGTGCTCTTTACCACGCCTTTGGAGACTTGCCTTGGATACGAACCTTTGTTTACACTGGTGTTGATTTGGAAATTAGTCTCTTAAAAGCAAAAGAAAAGAAAAGAAAACAAAAACAACCGATTGAGTCTCTGTTCTGTGAGGAAGGCTCTCCGTGCCCATTGAATTACATCCACATGTTTTCGTGGTACAACTTTCACATGCAAACCCCCAGAGCTCATCTCAGCCCACTATTTGCATCAGATGCTACTTATGCCTCTCTCTCCCAGTTTGTTTTTACCTTTCCAAGGGAATCACAGCCTTTCCTATAAAAGCAGGGTTTTATAGGACATGGTTTTATCTCTAGAATTGATTCCTCTGTCCTTGTGATATAATGGTTCTCAATAAACTCACAGCATCATGCATTTTTATATCATTCATAACCTGTAAGCTGAGAGCTTTTATAAATTTTCAAGCAGGCCAGTTCATTTGTATTATATTATATGGTAATTTTAAAAAAAGAAAAGGCTGAAAAAATATCCAGTTAGTTTTTCAGCTTTCTAACACACATTTACAACAAGCTTTATATTACTTGAATTCTTCGAATACATTTAGAATTTCAAAAAACCACCTTGGGAGTTGCCAAGATGGTTGTCCCAGCAGGTAAAAGCACTCTGCTAGCAGACCTGTCGACCTGAGTTTAATCCCAGGAGCCCACATGGTGGAAGGCATGAGTTGACGCTTCCACGATGACCTTTGACCTCCACGTGCATGCCAGGACACCAGTCTGCTGTCCTGTTCTCCCCACTCACCCCCAAGAAATATAGACAAATAAATATAAAATAATGAGGTCTGAACTCTGCTGTTATTGAAAAATAAACTCATCTTCAACAGCTGCAGTAAGTTCAATGCCCAGTGGTGGTCCAGTGTGTCCCGATTCTCATTTCACCAGTAACTGTCAGTGCCTTTCAGTCAATGGTGCTTATGTGTATTAAAATTGCAAGAAGACAATAGATAGCAGTGGAGTTTGGTAAACAGTTCAGTTCTGAGAGTCCTGAACTTCCATTTGAAAAGCATTTCAGGTTTTCCAGAAGTATCCATTTATCTCAGCCATCTCCTCCCTCTATAGAGCAGAGCGTTTCCCAAATCCTCCCATCTCTTCTTACACAACTATTTATCTTTCTGTGTGTGCCACGTTTGGGAGTCTCATTAAAGCTGCATCTGTTCTGTTTTAGGAGAAACCCGACGCCAACCCCACGTCACTTCAGCTGCGGTCCCAGATCGAAGTAAGCACAGCTATGTTCATCAGCAGTCTTGCGTCTGCCTTTTCTCTTAAGTGATAATTCTCTAGAAATCAGTCTCCGCTCTCCCATGCTGACACAAGAACCTTCTCTCTCTTCTAGGAGTCCCTGGGCTTCTGCAGCACCGTGTCAACACCAGAAGTGGAAAGAAAGTAAGTCACTCTCCTCCTGGCCCAGCCTGAGCTTCCAGGACGGTGTCAGAGCTGGACTCAGTTGTGATATTCTTTAACATGTTCTGTGTGGCACATCTACCAAGGTGGGCTTCGCAGTCCAGCTGAGTCCATGCTTGAGGCTTTCTAAGAGGATTATTAATTTTGCATAGCTAGTTGCAAGGGAGTCCTGAATAAATGCCTAGAACTAAAAAAAAAAAGGGCAGGTAAGTCATGGGGCTAGGGTTGCATCTTTGGTGTTGGCTTTTAATAGAGGATGAAAAGCAGGAAGGAACCAAGTTTTTTTTAAATGGAAATAAAAAATAAATTCTAAGTAAAGCAGTAGATTTTGAAAGGCCTCCCTACACCTCATTTAGGTATGCCACCCCAAAACAAATGGGTGATGTATGTGCAAGAAGCTTGCACATGCTCGTGAACCTGTTCTGTTAAAGGAATATTTTTGTTCTCTTATCCTAACTTAGACTCTATAATTTCTGCTCACATACAAGATAATGTTGTGTTTTATATTTTCAGCATTTCTTTTGGACAACTTTAAAAAAAAAAAACCTTTTTTATATATAGGCTTTCCCTTTTCTGTTTTATTCCAGTACCATCATGGTTTACGTGTGATTGTACCGAAGTAAAGAAATTTAAAGAAAGTTCACATCTCTAAGCAGACACTTCCTCTGGCCCAGAGCCATTTGTCCTGTCCTGTGCCAAGGGAGGCAGAGCAGTGGTTTAGGAATGAGGTATTTTAGGAATGAGAAGCACATGCTGGGGGAGCGTGTGTGTGTTTTACAGCCCCCTCTGCCTAATCCGGCCACGTGTGCGCTGCTGGCAGGGCCAGCATCTAGGAGTGAATGCCACTTTACCAGAACGCTGCAGTTCTGAACCTAAGGGACTGAGTAGGCTTGGGGGCGAGACTAAAGAATAATGCCATTGACACCAAAGAGCTAACACAAAGCAGAGGTTAGAGGACGTAAGCATACACGCTGTGTGTAAGTATGGAAGCATCTCCTGTTCCAGTTGACTTGGATCTTGCCAGGATCCTAGTCACGCCCAGGCTGAAGTGGACCAAGGGTGTATGTGCACATTGACTTTGAACCAGTAGGTACTGAGATGCTGGGGCAGCATTGGGAACAGGGGCTGTGGGCTCTCTTGGCCTATCGTATCTCTTGGGGATGAGGTAGGCAGGGGCTCAAATGCTCCTTCAGAGCCTCTGAGTCCTTCAGGAAGGAAGAAATGCTCTTCCTTCCTAGGGGGAAGTGACTCACCCAGTATGGATTAGCCTTGGTTAAGCTGGGTATTCCTTTCCCTCAGTGGTGAGGAGTCATGTTTTCCCTGTTAGTATCCTTTCCTTCAAAATATAGTGTGTCTCCTGTGGCCGAGGGAGAGACAGATGGACTCCTGAGGTTAACAAAAAAATCTGCACCACACACACTGTTTACAACATCTCCCCGGACCGACCCCATCTCCCCGTCTGTATGGTGCAGCCATTTTGCTTCTGTTCTTTTAATTGGTTAAGGTTGAAGTATTGCTAGACATTTTTGAACTTTTTAAAAATATCTTATTCATTTCTCTAGTAATGTTTCTTGAAAATTATAGCATTCCTTTTTAACTTCAAAACAAAGCTTTGTTTCAGAGTCAGCATTTACTGACATGTGGATGCTCTTTGTTTCTCTCTCTCTCTCTCTCTCTCTCTCTCTCACACACACACACACACACACACACACACACAGTTGCTGAGTTATTGGAGAGTAAATGACACACATCACAATCTGAAACCCTTCAGTCCTTTGGCATTTCTTAAGGACAAAGGAAAACACTCTTGTTACAGAACCACACGGGATTTACCAAGAAAACACAGTGAGTTCTGGCTTGCAGCTTTCTCTCATTGCTCCAGTGCTGTCTCCTATAGCGGTTTTTTTGTTTTGTTTTTAAAATTTTAATTCAGCACTTAAAAAATTGCTCATGGCATTGTCTGAAAGGCTTTGTTAGTCTCTTGCCATTTTTTACGGAGCGGGCTAGTTGTCTTAGTTCACTAGTCCCGTGATTGGTGACGACGAAGTTTGATGGTTTGCTTAACCATGGTATCTGTCAGGCTTCTTTGGGGAAATAATGTCCTTTTTTCTTTTTTCCTTTTTGAAACACTCAATGAGGAGAATTTCTGTGACTCCATCCCAGCTCACCCCTCATCAAACTTTTACCAGGGTCTTAGATTCAGCAATTCTTCCTGAGTCAATTTTTAACACAATGGCTGTAAAGTAGAAAACACTTATTAGTTGATAATTATTTTGAGACTAAAATACTTTTAAGAGGTTTCAGGTTTCGTCTTGTCTTGAAAGATGAGCTATCACTCTGAAATTTCTAAGTCAGATACAGTTTAGGACAGATTTAATGCACGGTTTACTTTGAAAAGTTACTCATTGGGCTTTAAAGGGCAGGTATGTTCAACTGGAAAATTCCCCGATTCCTCCCACCCGGACGCGGCTGGCATCTTGGCAGTTAGTTGCTCATTGAGACTATGGAAGATGACTTGGCAAACCAGTTGGTTGTGTCTGGTTAGTGTCCTTTGAGTATCTGCCAACTAAAATACTTCTCTGACTCAGAGTGCTGCCTTATGGGTAAAAATGTTCTTCTGCTTTTTATTCCAAACCTATGAGATCTTAGTAAACAAAAAGAGTAGCTCAGGGCCTACAGGCAACTTCAAGACTACAGCAGCCTTCAGCCTTCTGCATCCAGTGTCCCCCAGTGTCTTGGGGGACCAGAGCTCCCACACTGATGCCTTAGGTAAAAGCTATGCTAAGACAGGAATCTGGCCTGGTGTATGGTGCAAAAGAAAACAAACAAACAAACAAACAAACAAAAATAGTACTTTTTCCAGGGTTGCTTTTCACTTAATAGGGTTTGAAGTCTTGAATTCCAGGAAGTGAGCCTGGATCAAGGGAGGTAGGTGTGGTGAGTCTGTCATGGAGAGGATAGCAATGAGGAGATCTGACCCCACTAGCATCGCCTTCCTTGATGGTCTTGCCTGATTTGGCTGTAAGCTTCTGGGTTCTAGGCTGCTTGGCCTGCCCAACATAGAATCAAAGAGAAAGACAGACAGGGAGGTTAGGTCAGTGGGAAGAGAAACTGGCTTCTCCCACCCCATCACCTCCTTGACAAATACCCTCGTTTATCCTGGTTTTCAGTAGGATGGTTTTTGTTTTACTTGTGGCACTGGGGATTAGACATGGGACTTTGTGTGACACGTGCCACAGCAGATCTGTCGATGAGCTGTGTGGCCAGCCACCATCCTCCTTCTCTCCTGCTGGATGCTTTTACTGAAAAGGCGATTATGGGAACAAGGAAGCCTCCATTTGCACCCTTAATTTTCACAACTGTCCGAATTACCCGTTGATGAGATAGAGTATACACTTCCTGGCCGCAATCTTGGATGACTGTCTGCTACCTGGATGGATGAATCTGAGGTAAATTTCTTGTTAGCAGCTATTCTCAAAGACTGCTAAAAAGCAAAGCCTTTCTTTCTTTTCTTTTCTTTTTTCTTGGCTAGGATATATCTTCATATCTATGAGGACTTAGGTTAACTATGACTGTCAGGAAGCCTGACACATACTGACACAATACCAATTTCAATAGATCCATTTTTGTTGTTGTTGTTCCTAATAATATATTTGGGACTGGCCCTGTGACTTATGTCTTTCAGGAACCCAGGCTGCACTCTTTGTTTTGTTCTGTTTCTTTCTTTCGTCATGGGAGTGGTGGGAGAGTGTCATCGTGACCACAAAACGGCTGCTACAGAAAGCGGGGGAGGGGATGGCAAAGGCAAGCCTTTCAAAAAGTTTACTCAGAAGCCTCTCCCCACACCATGCCTCTCTCTATTCTTTGTTTCTTCATTCAGCAGCTGTTTGCTGAGCACTGACTTGGCATGGAGGGCAGACAGTCTTCTCTGTGTTGAGATGTGGCAATGCCCAAACAGATAGCTCAGGTCAGAAGGAAGAGAGAATTACAGGGGAGAAAAAATCATACATTTCATAGCTTAAAGCAAAGAGGTGGGTGATTTGAGGCACTGGCTTTGGCAGCAGGTAGACTGAGTGTACTGTGACCTGGGATCCCCCTGTGAGGACCCCCACGATGTGCTTCAGTTGCCACAAATCCCTGAATTCTACCACTCCACTGGGATAGACTGAGACCCTCCAAAACCAGGAGCCAAAATAAACGTCTCCATCCCCCGACACCCCCCCCCAATAAAAGTAAACAAATCAAGGGAATTGGGTTATTCCATTGCTGGATTGCAAGAAAGTTTTGATAACTGAACACATTAGTAGCTTCCACAAGAGCTAATAATAATTCATTTGTGTGCTATACACACTTATAAGACTGAACTGAAAATGAGACAGATGCCTCATTTTCACGTCATGCCAGGATGCTCTGTTCTGTATGACCGAGGAGCCATGAAGCCAGCAGTGTCTATGGTCATCTGCTTGTTTCTTTCATCTGTGCAGAGGTGGTCTCATAGTTAGTTCATCTGGATTGCAAATCAGAAAAGAGAACAGTAAGAATATGTGCTTTAGGGTTTATTATCTCCCAAGGATGGTTCCCGACATTTTGTGCACATTCAGTACCCACAGTCCTCTTCCTGTGACACTCTTCCATTACTGTCCCTTACATTCACAGACACAGAAAGCAAAGCATAGAGGGGCCATTACATTGTTCAAAGCCACACAGCCACTCAGTGTAAGAACCCAGATTTGATCCCAATTAAAGTGGCTGAGCATGTGCTCACAGCACTTTGATTCCAAACTGTTTACAGTTGTTTTACTTCTGCAAATCCAGAGGTTAGGGGTAGGGGTTGTGATGGTAAATCATCAGTTGTCAACTTGACTGAATGTTAGATCACCGTGGAAACACACCCGGAGGCGGTGCTTCTTTAAAGGTATTTTGGAAAGGTTTATCTGGAGGGAAAATGCACTTTAAAATGTGGGTAGCACTGTCCTAGGGACTAGGATCCCAATTTGAATGCCTAGTTGGGTACTAGCATTCGTTCCTCCCTCCTCCTGGCTGAGGACACAGCACCTCACCAGCTCAAGTTCCTGCTTTAATGCTTTCCCCATCATGAACTGGATCCCTTGAAACCTTGAGCCAAAGTAAATCTTTCCTTCCCTCCTTGCTTCTTGCCAGGTGTTTTGTCATAAAGGGAAGGTGGAACCCAACAGGTTCATTTGCATTAGATACAAAGCAGTTAGAACCTACATTCTACTGTTCTTGAAAACGGATACCAGGTCGACTCTCACTGAGGTCTAAGCTGGGCCTCAGTCATTTATTTATCCACCGAGGCAAGAAAGTCTGAAATAAATCGCAAGCTTCACCGTCGGCCCGTATTTATAACTTGTTTCTTACTAAGTCTCTCACCGGAGTTGAACATTCACTGATTTAGTTTCACCTTTTTCCATTCCAGTGACTACACTTGAACTGTTTTATGGCCAGGAAAAGTCCAAATATATAGGGTGATAGAAAAGGTAGATGCATAAAGGGAGTCAAAGGCAGTGGAGCAGGCTCTGTGCCCAGCAGTGGTTGGGATACACTTGGTGACCGATGAACGCCCTGTTGGCACATGTGTGGAGCTCAGCAGTGCTTTCCTGGCTTGTCTGGCAGATGAGGGAGGACTTTTCCTAATGTGTCAACTTCCTATCACCCACCTACTTAACCACCTCTTCCCTTCACCGCCCACACCCTACCCCCCAGGCTCAGGAAGCCGTCTATTCCTTTGGCCTTTCTTCTCCATCTTCCTGTCTTCAGGGAAGTTGCCCCTGATTGTGTATTTGCTCAATGCCTGACTCTCTCCTGCCCCACCCCCTTCTCTTTGAGCCCAGTGTCCCATATTCTGTTCTCCACCCACGAGGTCACCTCATGCCCTACCACCTGCTCCCCAGGCAGGTTCCTCAGGCTGGTCCTGTTGTGTGGTGCGGTGTGCTTAGCCTCTGAACTTGCTCCCTGTCCCCGTGGGATGTTCCCATCTGTGAGATACATTTGCGTTGTTGTGACCAAATAGCTGACAGAAAGAGTTTGAGGAGGAATTTATTTTGGCATAGGATGCAGGGGATTCAGGCTGTCCCAGTGTGGAAAGCACAGTGACAGCATCAGTTTCTAGCCCTGGCAGCAGGAATATGAAGCAGCCCGTCACATCCTGGTAGCTGAACAGGAACCAGAGTGCTCCAGCTGGGAATAGGGGGTCAGACTGAAGCCTCCAAAATCTGTCCCCCGCCATGCTTTCTGTCTCAGAGGTTCCATAACCTGCCAACACAGCACCACTAGCCAGGAATGACATGTTGAAACACACGATTTAAACCTTTCGTCATTACCTGAGCAAAATCTATCCATTCTCCACAATTCAACTATGAGCTTGCCTACCCTGCGAGGTCTTTCTGGATTCATCCTTGAGACCAGCCAGTTATTTCTATACTGGCCATTTTATTGCCTCTTGTCACTTCGTGGTTCATGAGCTCTTTGAAGGAGATTCCATTTTTTAGAGTAGTTTGCGTGCCTAAGGTACCAGAGCTGGACACAAACATGCCGGTCCAGTCTTGGTGTTCCTTTGGCCATCGAGTAGGGATGACCTGCCTGGTTCCAGACTTGGAGTTTGGATCCAGGCACCAGCTCTGCAATCCTGGGGCCCAGTTCTTTGACTAAATGGGATGTAATTATAGTAAGTATCTCACTTAGTAAGCTATCTAACACACAGTAAGTACTCTGTAATCTTATCTGTTGCTATTATGTGTCTAATATGGCTCAGGTTCATGCCCTTGCCCATGGCTCTGGTGATTATGTTCTTGAACCTTACATGAGTCAGGCTGGCAGGGACTCTAAGGCTTTTTCCCTTGGATCTTCTTGGGGCTCAGAATTAGAGCCCATTCGATACTTGCATCAAGCTCATTGCATGTCTTGGGTTCTTTGAAATAGGATGATGGTAATGGACTGTTCCCAGGCATGAAATCTGTAGAAGACCACTCTTGATCTGTGTTACCTAGCATGTTTCAGTGTCTCCCCAAACAGAAAATAGCCTATTGACATGCTTTCTGCCTGCAATTACTAACACTAAAAGGTCACCTAAAAGCAATTTAGTGGCCGGGCAGTGGTGGTGCACGCCTTTAGTCCCAGCACTTGGGAGGCAGAGGCAGGCAGATTTCTGAGTTCGAGGCCAGCCTGGTCTACAGAGTGAGTTCCAGGACAGCCAGGGCTACACAGAGAAACCCTGTCTCGGAAAAATAAAACAAAACAACAAAAAACAAACAAACAAAAAACCAATTTAGTGGAAAGAATCCCAGCTTTCACCAATCTCCCATCTTTTTCTAAGGACTGTCCCCCTTCTCCGCCTGATTTCATCCTGTACTCTTCAGGTCTCCCCTCATTTTCTCCAACTCCAAGCAGAAACACCCCATAAAGGTACGACATCTAGAAACTTCATGTAAAATGCTGTATGTATTCAATTGTTTGAACTTCTGAAAGAAGCTATTTGGTTGAGGAAGTGCTTTTATGCCATCTTTGGTAATTCCTTCATTGAGCTGTAATTTGTAATTTCTCCACCCACTAGGTCACCTCATGCCCTACCACCTACTCCTTCCATTAAAAGGACCCAGGGAATGTAGAACACTCCTATGTGGCCCTGGGCTCGATGGCTGGCACTCCACACAGGCAAATAAGGATGCGGTTTAACTGTTTCTAGTATGTTCAGTTTCTCAAACATCACCACAGTAGTCCATAGCTGGCTTCCTGTCGCTTAACCCTACTGTTTCCCAACAGTTTTACAGCTGTACTTTATTCCATTAGGCATGCCCGCACATTCACATTCCTGTACGCATGCGCGTACATTCGCATTCCTGTACGCATGCCCGTACGCATACCCATCCGGCGTTCTGTTTATCCATGGCTGACTGATGGGCGTTTGTATCGTTTTCACCTTTGGTTTCTGGGAAGAATGTTACTGTGACCGTTTGTGTGCGGGTCTCTGTGTGCACAAATGTGTTCTTGTCTTTATCAGCTTGGTCAAGATATAGTACACGTACTGTGCAGTGTATCCACAAAAGGGGAAATAGTGCGTCGTTTCTTCACAGCTGATTGTTGTCATTGGCATAGTCATCAATCTTATACTGTTTCTAACACCCCAGAAGAAGCTTCCTGCCCGTTAGCTGTGACAGTCCTATGGTTGTCAAAACCCCAAGCAATCATTCATATATTTGTAGATGTGTAAATTCAAATAAATATATATTTGTGTATATATATGTACATATATATGTATATATATATACATATATATATACATACATATACGTATATATATATTTGTAGATGTGTCATATAAACAGAAAGTGTACCTTTGAAAGAGAATATATTAAATTGATAGTGCAACATTAAGAATAGACCCTTGTGTCTGATTCTAACTCTGCATCTAACTCTTTTAGAAATGTGTAAGAAATCATTCCCCTTGTAGTATAGTATTTCTCTACGGGCATGGTTGTGGGCGTGGCTCTAGGAGGGGGTTGGGGCTTTATCTGTCTGTGTATGTTCCCCAAGGACACAGGGTCTGTCGTCTGGTGTCACGTAGACCTGTCTCCAACATGCCCAGGGTCCAGCACTAGAGAACCTTCCTGGATGTGATAGTTCATGTGTGGAGGGCTTATTCATCCTTGGAAGTAGATCAGATCCACTAACAAGAACAAATCAGGACCCGAGATAGCTAGGAAATCCAGGTCAAGCCATGTCCTCTGGAGCTGAGACTAATACATCCTGTCTCTATATCCTGTTTGTGACAGGGATGTGGGGTGGGATGGGCCACCAGTGCTCCCATGAGGCACAGGCCTACATGTTCCAGGCCTGGGTCTGCCTCAGTGTGAGGAAGTGAGGAAGTCACGTGGGTGTACCCTTAAACAAGTTAATCGGTTATCCTTTCCTGTTTGAGATGGGCTGGTCTCTCTGCAGGCTCCCTGCCCTGGGAGGTTGTCACAACACCATAGAGAACCAGGACATCTTGGATTGTCATGATTTGGTCCTCCTACTGTAATCGGCATAGGTTACATTCAGGAGATAAGTATGCTGGACCAAAAGCCAAGTATTAGCGTATGCACTATATGTTGTTTTGCCTTAATAGGTTTGTTAATTACCGTTTATGGGAAGGCCAAGGGCATAAGGGCAAGGTCCTGCCTGGGAGTTTGAGGGAAGGCTCCTCTGTGATTCATTAGGACAGCTCACCACTCTGGGCTTTGCCTTGTCCATGTCTACCTTGCTAGGATGAGGAGACGCCTCCCTTGGAGGCTCCTCTACCTCAAGGGCCTTCGATTTGCTGATCTCAGCGATGTTGGGGTTGTCAGGGATTTGCCTGGGTTGCTGGTATCAGCTCCAGAGACCAACAGAATCTATACCTGAACTTCAGCTCTGCTAGATCACCTTGTGAACAGGAACAGTGGATTTGAAATTTCTAAGCTTTGAGCTCCTAATCAGCTAGACATGGTGACAAGTCTTCCCAAGGGCTGGCACACACCCAGCACAGTACCTAGTTTGTCCCCTCACCTTAGGGGTCTGTGTTGCTCCCAGCAGAGGTCTGTCAGGGGGTCTGTCTTTAGCCTTATGGATGGGGCCATACGCAGAACCAATCAGTGGCCACCATTACTTAAAATTTCATCATTCCACATGATTTTTAGTTTGCTTTCCAATTTCACTAGTTGGAGGAGGAAGCTAAGAAACACCGGTTTTCTGGAGCCTCTGTGCTCAGTGTGTCTGTGTTTGTGCATTTATCGGTGTCCACACGTGTGCACACCACTGTGTGGCATATTTGAGGGGCTCGACATTCCTGAATGCTGGGGCCGGGGGATGGACAACAGCTGTACTAATGTTCCCTGCCTCAGCTGTTCCCGACCGCCCGACTGAGAAGGCTTTTGCTCTTCATTCTGGCTGATCAGTGAGCTCCAGCTGGCCTCACCCCAGCTGGAGGCCACGTGCCATGCCCGGGTTGCTTCCTTCGAGGTGGCAGGCTGTGTGCTGCCACTGAAGGTGGGGGGTGGGGTGGGGGTAGGGGTGGGCACTGCAGCCAAAGATGTTTAACACATAGAGGTGACTGCTGTCTGTCCTCCTGCCGGAGAAGTGAAGAGAATATTGCGTCAGTGCTGAAGGAAGGGAAAAACCATTTCATATCTATATGCAGGCTAAGAGGGGACTTGACTGAAATTAACTAATCGATCCATGTATATCTGTATTCTTTTTTTAGATTTATTTATTTTTATTTTATAGGTATGAGTGTTTTTCTTGTTTGTGCGTAAGTACACAACACACTTTCCTGGTGCCTGTGGTGGCCAGAGGAAGGCAAAGGATCACTTAGAATGGAGTTACAGATGGCGGTGAGCCACTGTCTGCGTGCTGGGATCCAAACCCAAGTCCTTGCAAGAGCAGTTAACTCTTAACTGCTGAACCATCTCTCCAGCATCCCACCCCCATCCTATATATCTTTTTAATCCTGCTAACAAATCAATAATTTGGATGGTTTATAGTAAAGGAGACCAAGGTTCAGAAAGGTTAAGTGATTGCTAAAACCGCGAGACTTGTCCTAGGAAGATCAAAATCTCTTATCCAGGTCCCTTTGTCTATAGGCAGTAAGGCTCTTATCAGATACCTTACCTCTTGGAGAATAAAAGCGTAATATTCTTTGGAAAGACCCATGATGGGCTAGACAGCTAATAAGAATTAATTTAATAAATACTTCCCACATTTCTGGCTTATGCAAAAACCTACTAGATCCTGGTAGTAGGAGGGCAGAAACAAATGATGATAGGCAACGTGAAAAGCATCATGGGAAAGAGGAACCAGGGGCGAAGGATGGGGGACTTTGGAGGATGGGCATTAAAGGCCGTGTAACTCAGGGTCTCAGTGAAGCAGCGTGCCCAAACTATGTTACTCTGGGATTTGACCTCATGTGTTAGTAGGGGCTGGTTCCACAATCTGGCTGAGGTTACTCCTCCGCTGTCAGATGGCATAGCTTGCAGTCAGCTGAGCTGTAGTGTGGTTTTAAAAACCATGCATGCAAAGTTGGAGAAACAAGACAGACTGCAGGCAGCCAGGCTGGGTGTGCGCCCATTGCATCTCTCAGCATCCCCAAGGGAACCTTTAAATCCATCCTCGAAGAGGACCACAGGAGTTTTTATATCTTTCCCCACCCCCACCCCCACCCCCCAGTCAACATGCCTTGAGTCTGTGAGTCAACAGGAATATGAGTGACACAGACCAGTTGCTGTCCCACGCTGTCCAAATCTCAAGGGAACAGCAGTGACACCTGCTAGCTACGGCTGTCTTCATGCCTGTACTGACCTTGAAGGGCAGAGAGAAAGTGGCTACCTCCACCTCCCCTATCTGCTCCTCACAGAAAATGTCATCATGGCCCACACCAGAATCCATGCAGGGAAGAGAATTCTAGAAGCTGTGAGGCAGCTGAGCTATGCTAACACACACTCCATGTCCAGTATGGGTTTGTAAGGAAGGAGCTGAAAAGCTCCTACAGGGTTTCTCAGCACAATAGAGAGGAAGTGAATTCCAAGCCCAAGATAGGACTAGCAAGGCTGCTGGGAGAAGGTGGCATGGTCGAAGGGTATGCAGCTCTCATCTGGCTCTTGGTGGGCCTTCAGAAGGTAACACAGGAGTCCCACAGTGTGGGAAGGACCACTGTCGGTGAGAGGTTGATGCCTCATGGCTTCAGTGTAGCCTGAAGTCAGTGGTAGGAAGCCTGAAAAATCTGAAACTTTAGGAGCCCCTTTAACCCGTGCTTGCAGCTGAATGCTTTTACCTGCTGGCTCATTCTGTCATTAGGTCTTTAAGGAGTGCCTCTGAGCTGGGAATACACAGCCTTGTCCGGATGAAACCAACCAGACAGGACACTATTAGGAGTGGCCTGATCACTTGTGTTTGGGTTGTTCAGCACGCTGTTCTTGACTGAAATTCCTCTCGTCCCACTCAGATGCTGGGATAGAAGGACGGGGTCGGGGTCGGGATGAAAAAGGACCCAGCCCCAGCTAGTACTATCCTGTCTGTCTCTATTTGATTGACACCATTCCTCCACCCATATCCACACCCAGGAAAAGATCCAAAGTGGTAGAAAGGACAACCCACAGGCCTGTTGGAGTAGTCTGCAGTTGAGAAACCCTGGAGAACGACCGGAGTGTTACAGTAAGAGTGCTAGGCAGGCAGCTGGGTTTTATGAAATGCTACCCAAACCAGAGTCTTATCATCAACCAGATGTTGGGGGCTCTGTCTCGCAAACACAGGTGGAATTTAGGGGGCTAGACATCTGGTGCTGGGAGCTCCTGTGTTCATGATGAGCCTGACAGAGCTTTGTGGCATCCTAGTCTTCTCTAGCAGGTGCTGGTGTGCTTGCTTTGGCTAAAACCACGGTCTGTGAAGCGGGCGGGGTGTGAAGCCACCCAAAGGTGAGGTAAAAGCAGCCTGCGGATAAGAGAAGAGGGAGTGTGTGAACGGCCTGGTGGGTTTTCATGCACGAGGACACGGGGGTGTGGGTTAAGATAATGCTGAGGAATTTCAGAATAAGATAGAAGACAGGAAAGCCCAGGCTCTCATTTTCCGTTGTGTTTAGAATGTTCTCACAGATATGTCATCACCTGTCTCTGTCAAAGAATTTAAAGTGTCTGGGGAGAAAACAGAGCTCAAGTGGCTCTGCCAGCGGTCACCATGGAAGGGACCCAGATTCAGGTCACCACTTTGTTTGTGCTGCAGGCTCGGAAGTAGGGCAGGCAGGAGGCTCCCACAGGGGTGTCCAGGAGGGCCTCTAGCAAGGAGAGAAGGGTCCTTCATACCCAGAGTTCTCTGGCTTTGACCTTCAGAGGCAGTCTCACCATCCCCCTGCCCCACTCCCTCCTGTCCCGGAGCAGGTGATAGGAGAAAGGCTCCTCAACCCCCTGTCCCTGCCTGGGGCCGTCTGCACAAGCAGCTTGTGTGGCCAGCAGGCTTGGGTGCTGGTGAATGGGAGCTGCTGTTTGTTTCCACTGAGAAAGTTCTGACCCGCTTCCGGAGCTGTTACCATGGAAACGACAGGAGGAGATAATTGAATGGAGTCTCTTTTTCTTCCTCTCATCCTCGCTCCTCCCCACTCTGAGGCCAAACCTGGTAAAGATGGCCTCTTGAGGCTAGTTTTCTCAGTAGGGTATAATAGCTTTGTGAGGAAACCCAGCTCTCCTCACCTGGGATCCATTACCCAGTGTTCCCGAGGCCTGCCTGTTTGATGGCCACTTGGTCTCCAGTGCAGAAGACAGAGGTGGCCTCCCTGTACGTTCAGCAAAGCTCCATCCCAGACTTCCTTGCTGGGAAACTTTTTATTTTTTATTTGTTACACATACTCAGAAACTCCTCAAGCGGAACTAGGAGGAAAGGTAATTTTGTGGCAAACACGAAATGAGTAGCAACTATTTAACTGTTAGGCAAACGGTTTTTCCTTTTGTTTCCCTTGGGTTTTGCAGTGTATCTATCACCTTGGGCCTTCTGCACACTGGGCTACACCCTCCAGCCTTACATGTTTTGGTTTATTTATTTTTCTTCTTCTTAGACTATTTAAGCTCATATACAATTACTTATAATACCCTTTAGTTTTGTGAAAAGTAGATTTTTGAGGAGAAAAGAACCCCCCAACCCCATTTTGTTTTTTGTTTGTTTTTGTTTTAGACAAACCTAATAATTATGAAGATATAAAAAAAAAAAAAAGCTAAATAAAAGTTGAAGTTCTCAGAGGAACTGTGAAATGAGGGCGGAGAGAATGACGAGGCGCAGTAAATAGACTGAACAAGATTTTCAAGGTTCTTTACAGCTCTCTCCGCCTTTCTTTGTGTGCCTGTTGAGGAATCACCGAAAGTCAGAGTTTGAGGCTGGGGTGATGGCTTAGCAGTTAACCGTTGTCTCCAGCAGCAACACCAGATAGCTCACAAGTCCAGCTCCAGGGCACCTGTAGCCCTCTTCTGTTTTTACAGGTACCTGCATGCTTATGCTAGAAATGTAGACACACACACACACACACACACACACACACACCTCACAGACTGGTGATGGTGATGATGTGTCTGTTTTTAAGCCAAAGTTCGATACGGGGCTTGAGGCTCCAGAGGCTGATCTACAAACCCGTGTTGTGTATTCATTGCTAACAGCAGCTCACAGTATTGGACCCAGCACTCGGAAGATAGAGGTGAAGACAATGCTGTGACCTCTGCATTCACATTCATGGAGGCCAGCTTTTATTGAAAAACTACTGGGCTAGATGTTTTGAAGAACTGAGTTTAGCTCTTAGCTCTACAACCTAACAATTAACAGCTGTCTCCCCTCTGATACACTGCATTACAATACTTTTTGTCTATTGTCTTTAAGGATAGTGCTTCATTGCTGACCCGAGCCCCCAGTCCAGAAATCATTTCAATTTTTCTAAATTGTTCATTTGTAAGATTTACTCCAAAATCGCAGTATTTGCTCACGGGTAACTGAAACTGCGGAAAGCAAAAACTACATATACATTTACCATTTGCGTGGCCTTGGGTAAGTCCCTTAAATAAGCACCCTAGGCTTTGGTACCTTCACCTGTATACTAGGGTATTGTTCTTTTCAGGATCTCTCTGGGCCTGAAAGATGATGAATTATATAAAGTTTGTCTTCTGTAGCTTTTTTCATGTTTGGTTGTTTTGTGTTTAGACAGAGTCTTGTCTTACTGTGTTGTAACTCAAGCTACAATTCATGACCTTCCTTCCTCAGCCTCCCCAGTACTCAGATTACATAGTATGGAATACCATGCCTGGTGTTCTCTGTTTCTTTCTCTGTCTCTCTGTCTCTGTCTCTCTCTGTCTCTGTCTCTCTCTGTCTCTCTCTGTCTCTGTCTCTGTCTCTGTCTCTCTCTCTCTCTCTCTCTCTCTCTCTCTCTCTCAATTCGCTAACCAACTGTGTCTGTTATGAATATACCCTCAGGTTAATTTGACCTCAGCATTGACACTCTCCTATAGCCAGGACCCTGAGGGGCAGTATTCCAAGACTGGTTGAGCTGGAATTACTTCCTCTCTGCTACACCATCCTTAGAGTGTGACTTCCTTCCTTATGGTATGCATCCTGTGTTTTAGACAAAATGGAGGAGAGCAAAGGAAGAGGGTGTGTATGCTGAAATAGTTCTTTCAATCACACAAACACTAACTTTCTTAAAACTACCAGAAAATTGTAGTGTTTCTTTCCCGAGCAAGGGTGATAACTAGCTCTCCCATAGCTGCAAGGGAGTCCAAGGAAGTATTTCACAGAGTATGCTGCCACTCAGCCCAAATCAAAACTCTGGCAGGAAGAAAGAAAATGAGAAAAGCTATTGAGTTAGGAGGCAAGTTAATTTATTACCTTAGAGCAAGTTAATGAAATCTACTTGATTAATTGTGGACTCGTGGAAGCCGTGTACTGGACCGTTCCCTCATCAAGTAACATAGAACTTCATTATCTCTACCAGGCAAACAACAAGCCATCATTAACATCATTTTATATGAAACTAATCGGTCATGATTCCTTTCTGTATGATCTTACTTAAAATATTATGGGCCACCCAGTATGTCATAAAGATGTTCTGAAGATCGATTACTTCATTTGGAAGAACTGGAAAGGCATTTATCACAGATGCTGGAATATATTGCTGTTACTATCAATGATTATTACCAGCAAAGCTAGCATCCATGTATCCATTTGGTATTCACTTCTTTCTTAGTTCTGAACCATTGAGTCACAAATGAAGAAAAAATATGAGGGCTGGAGACGTAGCTTATCACTTGGTAGAGCGCTTGCCTACATAGCATGCATAAGGCCCCTGGTTCCTTCTCGAGTGACATATTAAGCCCTATGTGATGGTACATGCCTGCTGTTCTAGCATTCAGAAGGTGAAGACAGAAGGATGAGAAGTTCAAGATCATCCTAGGCTAAACAGCAAGTTTGAGGCAGCTTTACCTACATGTGAATCTGTCCAAGACAGAGAAACAAAGATAGAAAGAAAGGGGAAGGGGGAAGAGACAAAAGAAAATAAAGGAAAAGAAAAATATGGCTCCTAAGGAAGAGAGAAGCCACTGTAAGAGGCCCCTGGGAACTGAGGAATAGCACGGTGATACAATATAAACAAATCTGTCCTGGATTTGGTTCTTCATGCCTCTAACTCCTAACCTGAAATCACAGCACAGTGTGATCAACTCCACCCTTCTGCTCTTAAGTCCTGGCCTTAATGAGCCTGTAGCCTGGGCACAGTCAGGCCCCGGACTTCCGCTGTGGATAGATGGCATTTGGCTGTTTGTCAGACTTGAAAGTCTTGCGTTTCTGCCAGTGACCTGAATCATTAACTTGCAGGACAAGTTACTAGCTGGTGCATGAAAGGATGCACATCCCTTCAGTGCATCTCTGTGAAGGGTTTTCAGTTGCAGAAGGCTTGGAACCCTGCTTTTTGGCTTGAAGGACTTATTGGCCACACTGGAGGTGCCGGAGAACCAAGCTGAGAAGGTGAAGTACATTTTAAGAAGCTTTGAGAGAGACATGAGTCAAAGCCCAAAAAGAAGAGCTACTACATTTCATCATATTTTATTAAGTTAATGCTTAGCATGTGTACACATGATCTACTTACCATCCAGGTCATCTCCTTGTTTTCTCAATACAATGTTCTTCTGAGACATCTCATATGGAAGGAATGGCCTTATTTAAAGTGGTTTTGAGGATAATTTGAACCAAGGAAATTATGGAAAGGAGACGGGATAGAAAATTGTAATTGTGAAAGTTCAAGGATTGAGATTTTAAATGTCTTCCACGTGCTTTCAGCAGTCTCTAGGCCTAAAAATTCGTACCTCAGGGTAACAGGACCTTGTCCTTTTCTGAGCTGTGATAAAATGCCCCAACAAAAAGCAGCTTAGAGGAGAAAGGCTTTTGTTGATTTGTTTGACGTATAATCCCAGGTTATTATTGTCAATCATTATAGGAAAGCCAATATAGACACTCAAAGCAGCTAGTCACGATCACATGCAAGAGCAGAGGGAGAGTAAGCATGCATGCCTGTATAAAACTGGCTTTCCTTACTCCTACAGTCTAAGCCTCCTTGCCTAGGGAATAGCACCACTCACAGTGGGCTGACTCTTCACATATCAGTGAATGTGTAGTTAAGACAGTCTCCCACAAATGTGCACACGGGTCAACCTGATCTCGATAATCCATTCCTCGTTAAGACTCTATAGGGTGATCCTAGGTTGTGCCAAGTTGACAGTTAAAATTAACCATCCCAGATCTGTATATAACAGAATTAAAGAGTAGGTGGTAGTATTGTTTGGTGACAACAATTAGACTTCATAAACTTGAAAAGCTTACCATTACTTTTAGAAAGTTATTGTGACATAATTGATGGATTCGAATCATTTCCTAGGAAATGTTTCCATACTGAAAAACCTTCTCAGCCTTAATAAAATTAGTATATAATATGCTTTACCAAGATAAATACTGCCCTGGGAGACATTAGGATATAAAGACTTTAAAAAATTCTTTAAATTTTAGACGCACACACATGTGCACACACACACTGGTGCCCTCAGAGGCCAGAAGGAGGTGTGGAGTTCCCTGGAGCTAGAGTTAGCTAGCTGGTTGTGAGCTGCCTGATGTCGTTGTTAGGGACTGAATGTTGGACCTGTGAAGAGCAGCAAGCGCTCTTACCCACTGAGCACGCCTGACAATAAGATATAAACAAATGGAAATAGTATCATGTCATAAGTAAACTAGATAAAGAACAATTGACATCATACTCCATCTTCAAGTGTACAATTTGTTGGGATTCTAATAACAAGTAGCTTCAGGGCCTGGAGAGATGGCTTAGCAGTTAAGAGCACTGGCTGCTCTTCCAGAGGTCCTGAGTTCAATTCCCAGCAACTATATGGTAGCTCACATCCATCTGTAATGGGATCCAATGCCCTCTTCTGGTGTGTCAGTGACAGTGTACTCATGTACATGAAATAAATCTTTAAAAAAAAATAATAAGTAGCTTCTAGAAATGAGAAAAAGAAATAACTATATCAAAATACTGGAGAGAGGTTGACATGAAAAAAATTAGCACTGGGACAGCCCAGTGATGGGAAATGGTTTAAATCTAGCATAGGGGGTGTATGCCAGCATCGTGTGCCGGAGTGACAAAGGTGATCTTTGTAGAGCATGCTGGAGGCTTCAGTTTGCCCATGGCTCTGATGAATATTTACGTAGGTGTCATTTACAAGGATCTTCCTAAGTGGCAGGCGACACATAAGATGTTTCCATTCATCCTCTCAAGTCATCTCCCAACAGCTTGGTAAGGTAGGAGCCATTTTATTATAGCTATCACCCAGTAGCATCAAGGTATAAACAGGGGGCAGCTTTTGTCTCCTTCCAGATCTGCTTGACTTCATAGTGTGTGACTCTTGTCCTGGGCTGGGCTTGTTGGCTTGGATCTCACACTACACAATTCGCCTTGATCATTTTTGGAGGTCACTTTGTTAAGCAGAAAGCCAGAAAGTACGGGCCAAAGCTGAGCACGGTGGCTTGTGACTACAGTCCCAGCAATCCGGAAGCTGATGCCTGAAGGTTGCTGTGGATTTAAGACCAGCCTGGGCTATGTTCGTAAGTTTTGAGCTAGCATGGACTACAGTATGAGACGCTGTCTCAGACAAAACAAAAAGCCAACAAACCAAAGAAAAGACAACAAGAAGAAAGTTCTAGCTGAGAAAAAAGACCCTGAAGTGAAAAAACAAAGGAAAACAAAACAGGTCTGAATAAGAGAGTGTTTTGACTGGGTTGATAAAATATGACTGGTGTTGCTGTTTGCACTGGATATTTATGGAGTTCTAAGACTCCGTGTGAGAATTATTCTCAGTCACAGTTGGAGAATTTGCTGAGCTGTGATGTGTATGAAATCCAGCCTTTCCATGAGGAAAGACCAGGTTTGGTATAAAGCAAGAGAGTTATGCAGGACTGAGCACTAGTGGGCGCCAGCTTTGTCTCTTCCCATGCTTGAGAGTGAGCCTTTTCTTAGGGCCCAGCTGGAGAATGGTGACCTCTTGAGTTTTTATGGCAGGTAGTAGATAGTATTAGCTGAATACTGTTCCGTGTTTATTTCTATTAAATAGAAAAGTGTGTTCATGAGATAAAAAATGTATTTGTTATCTTAAGGATAATAATATTTATCAGGCCGGGGAAGATGGCTCAGTTTGTGATTGTTTGCCTAGCATGAGATGATATGGGGTGGATGGTGACTTTCTATAGTCTCAGTGCTTCGAGATGGAGGCAGAAAAGATGAGAAATTCAAAGCCAGACTTCAGCTTCATATCAGGTTAGAAACCAGCCATGGAACATGAAACCCTGTCTCATAAAAATTCGATATAAAAGTGGACACAAAGTCTCACCCCTAGCTAAGAACCTATTCACAGTTGATAACCACTGAGAAAAATCAGTTAATTTTGCCCAGTGGAGTGACACTGGGTACATCAACCACACTCCAGTGCAAGCCCCATTCTCAGGAAGATTTAGAGGAGGGAAAAGAATGTGACAAGATCTTGTATAAGTTCCCAAGGAATAAATCAAAACATTAAAATCCCATACATGCCTACTATGTATGTATTACCAAGCACAATAGAAATTATATATATACTTACGCAGCTCATGAAAAAGAAAATTGCTTTCTTTAAGATCAGTAAGCTATTTTTAAGACAGAGTCTAGTTGTATAGCCCAGGCTAGCCTTGAATTCAGCTCTCTTCTTGCCTCTGCCTTTCTAATGCTGGGAGTGTGCAGCCCCAAACTGTCACACCACACCTAGCAAAGACCCTCTCTCAACCTTACCACCTTGTAGCACAGCCATGTCCCTTTTCTGTTTCCAGAGAAGAAGGTGACTAGCTTTGGGGGCACTTGGGCTACCCCCAGTGAAGCTGGATAATAACAAGAACCGCAAGATCCCCATTCAAAATTCAGAAGGGAGAAAACTAGTGCCCAAGTTTTATATCCTGAGATTTAAGATTATGGCACCATTAAAAAAAAAAAGCCTCTGTAAGTCCAGGTTTCAAGTAATGTATAACATATGTTGCTTCTTATAAATTAGATTATAACTGCATTTGTATGTGTATGCACATATATTTGTTTGTTTAGTTACAGTAATGCATTACTGAGCCTGACATGGAGTATACCTTAGGATGTTCTTTGAGCGCCGACATTTATTGTGGTTTTGCTAAATGCTAGTCTCCACATGTGAAAATGAGATGGGGTGTTTTTCTTTTCTTTTCTTTCTTTCTTTCTTTCTTTCTTTCTTTCTTTCTTTCTTTCTTTCTCTCTCTCTCTCTCTCTTTCTTTCTTTCTTTCTTAAATGCTAGTCTCCACATGTGAAAATGAGATGGGGTGTTTTTCTTTTCTTTCTTTCTTTCTTTCTTTCTTTCTTTCTCTCTCTCTCTCTCTCTCCTTCCTTTCTTTCTTTCTTTCTTTCTTTCTTTCTTTCTTTCTTTCTTTCTTTCTTTCTTTCTTTCTTTCTTCTTTCTTTCTTTCTTGCCAGGGTGCACCTTAGGATACTTAGATTGCAACAAGAAGAAATGGGTTGGACACACTGTAGTCATTCTCCTTCCTTCTGTCAGTGACCAGAGGCGTTGCAATATCCCCTCAGCCAGCTCCTCAAGCATCCTTGAATCATGTGGTTCTCATGTGTTCATGCATCCTTGTTCAGATCTGGGATGAGAAACATAGCATCACATGTTCTCGTGAGCAGCTGTCTATTAGTTATGACAGAGCAGGGCCAGCGTATTCCAGTGTGCCCTTGAAGTTCATCTCAAAAGCAGTGCATTCAGCAGAAGTGTGGTAGGTTAGTCCTTCCTCTGTGCAAACGCAAGAGAAATAAAGTGATGAGATGCTGGAAGACTGGGTATTCCTGTGTCCCCTGCTCTGAGATTTCAGGGGACTCATACATTCAGCGCTTGAAAATGTCTACATGGCAGTCTTGACTTTGAAGATTGAATTCTAAAGAGGAGAATACATTTTGACCCATGTTTTTGTTCATCTGCACAGTGGGTGGTTTAGTGAGGATGTCTTTGCTAATGCAAGAACTCCATAGAAAGTAGGGTAGCCCGTGAACAGCCCATGCACCGAATGTGAGGCAGACTATAACTAAAATTGGCTTGAGTTTTATTCCAGTCAGAGACGTGAACATCCAGCCCGTTTTTCTCTTCTCTCCCAACAACTTCTTCCCTTATCATTGCCTGGTCTCTCTTCTTTCTGATTCCTAAAAATAAGGACTTGGTTTCTAAAACGCCTCTTTGTGTTATACTCCATTGTCTCCCCCCCCCCATTGCTTTATAATATGAGTAATATCTATTGAGCTTTTGTCTGCAGCTCTGGTCTCACATATGCACCCAGCTACTCCTTTTATATCTCCACCCGATACCACTGGCCCAAGGTAGACCCCTGGATGCCCTCCTTCGTCTCTGCCTTGAGTTCTTCCCCACTGCTGGGGTGTGACTGTCACAGCGGCTCCCCCCCTGCTCTACTTGAAGGCTATGTCTTCAGGGAGGTCTCCTACACCTGTCCATATCCCCACCCCCGCTCTGCAGCTCTTCCTGCATCTCCACCCTAGCCCAAAGCACAAAGCCTCACCTGTCTCCTTTAGCCAATGCCCTCTGTGCCCCAGAGTGCCTGACTCACTGGGATCTGACTGCTTACAGAGCGGATGGAGGAAAGGAAGTATGGTTGGAAATGCTTGAACGAAGGAAAGACATGGGCCAAGTTCTGAGGATATGCTTCCTTGATTTTTTTTTAAATCCAATAATTCCTTAATTTAGGAATTTTCTTAAATGAATTTTGCCTTTAGAAACAGCTTAAGTAGTTTTTGGATCTTAAGGAGAAATGTTCACATATTAGCGATATAGGGGATCTTAACCGTAGTTATTGAAGAAAGACATGTTTACTCTGGCTTACTTCTGGAGAAATAAAACAGGCTTGTCCGGGATTTGAACCCAGGACCTCTTGAACTCTAAACAAGACATCACATCCCCAGATTGATTGAGACTTTAGGTGCGATACTTTCAGAGTGTAACAGACACTGAGTATTGCGTCCTGGTGCCCATCCCATACTCCTTTATCAAAGGAACTGATGGTGCTGGGGGTGAGGGGTTGGCATAGTGGTGGGGCCAAACATCCTTCAGATCTGTCACTCTCAGGCACACGGTGTGAGCTTAGAAGAAAGTTGTGAGTGAAGGCGGCTCGACCACAGGACCAGGAGATGACTCTCCTGCTGCTGACATACAGACTTGGATGGTCACATAGTTAGTTTCAGGCCCTGTAAGATGGATGCTAGAAATGGCCTCAAGAGCGTGCGTGGGTTTGTGTGTGTGTGTGTGTGCGCGCGCGCGCATGCATGTGTGTGTGCATGGCATTTTGTATTTTCCTCTGCCAGCCTTGCAGATAGAATTCACTCTGTCCAAATTTATATAGTGTCACTTTTCTCTTTTGAGCGGTGGTGAGCTGAGGAGCCTCACACTTAGACACTGGCTCTAGCCGGTCTCTGTGTTGTAAACTTGTGAAAATTTAAAAACAAAATTCCACGCTCTACATTACCACTGAAAGAAGCTACAGTGCCATCTTCAGGCGATCTGGGGAAATGCAAGAAGTGTGAGTCCAGCCAAACCAGGGATCAAATTACCCAACGTGAGTGATGATTTGAAGAGAGTGAATGAAGGTAACCAAAGGGCTGTAAGTCTGTACTTTGGGGTGGAGCCTCCAAGTACATTTTGTAATGTCTAGGTAGCAGTGAAAACGAGCCTTTTTCTCAAATGGCAAATTTGGAAGCATTTTTTTTTCTTATGGTATTGAACATTTGCATTTGACTGAAAGTATGAAAAGATGACTTTGGGATGGAAAGGAGCCTTTGAAAATTTCAAAGATAGGATTGAAATGATTAATGTTCATTCTATCCGGAGAGGAAAAGGCGTACATCCCGAAGACAACTGGGCCTCAGCGGGACAACGGTTGTGGTCACAGAACAACAAACTAATCCACCTTCCCTTCTGGGGACTGTAGCTTCCTATAAAATTAGTATATAAATCAAGTGATAGTTTAAAGTCATTTAACTCATTAATATTTACTAATCTCTGTCATCAGAGGAGTTAAAGATTTCTGCAGACCATTTGCCTGAGAACACATTTCTTTCAATGTAAGGAAAAATGGCTGCAAACCTCTGACCGCATTGGTGCTGGTTTTAATAAGCACTGTGGATATTTGATATAGTGGGCTCTTAGCAGTGGCCAGTATCATTCAGATGCTAAGAATTCAACAACAGCTCAAAGATGATTCCTCTTTGAAAGATTCCCTGCCTTTCTCTCCTGCCAGCTAGCCAGCTGATGGCTCAGTCTCGACAGTCTTTGTCTTGTCTCATAACTCACCTGTGTCCATGAACCTGTAGCTGTCCCTACTCCTCTGGCTTCCGGTGTGCATCCTTGTGTCACCATTGTGACAAGGGCCAGAAGAGGAAACAACTTAAGAGAGAAAGGATTTGTTTGGGCTCCTGCTTTTGCTTGTTTCGGGGTTGAGATGAGGTAAGACACTGTGGAACAGAGAGCAGAAGGCATTCAGAGAGAACAGTGTTCACGGCATAGTGTCTGGTAAGTGGAGACTTACCATGGAGTCCTGGACCATTGAGACTTTCTCCTTCCCGTTTTTAGCTTGTCTAGGCTTCAGCCTATTAGATGATAAAACCCATATCCAGGTGGGTGAGTCTTTTCTCTTAGTTGATTATCTTGTGAGGACTTTCACAGATGCATCTAGACTGCTTTACTGATCTCCTTGTACTCTGCACTCCAGTCAAGACCAACCAGACCCACCCCGACATCTTTGTATGCCTCCTTGTTTGTTTGCTTGTTTGAGACAACTCCAGAGTGGCCTTGAACTCTCCTCTGTGTAGTAGAGACCCTCCTGCTTTCACCGCCCAAGTGCTGAGATTACAAAAGAACACCAACTCCTCTCAGTGTTGTGCAGCGATGGGTCAAAACCAGCGCTCTGTGTGCTAGACCGACACTCAGCCAACCGAGCTACATCTGTATCCCGGCATGCATCCTTGTTCATACACACCCGCTCTCTAACCAAAAGCCTCATTTCTCCGTACCTTGTCCCTAATGTAATATTGCTAGGTACATTTTGACTGAATGTTTATAGAACTTAAGATGGCTACCACCTGGCACCCTGTCAGGTAGATGTGAGTCGAATCTCTTATTTTTGCAGTATGAAGGAGGAGAGAAAGAGTAGATTTTAGAGCTTTTGGGGGAGGGGCGTAGTTTGGTGATCAGGTATGTTTTCTTACTGTGGGAGGGTCAGTGTGTTTGTGTGTGCACACACATGTGTGCTGTGCTGTGTTCTAGAAAGGGGGAGGAGTAATACATTTAGCTCTTGAACTTGGCCTCTGCAATGGTTTCACCTGTGTCTGTTTTTTAGTACCTTTCCTAGTTTATCGTGGAGATCTTTCAGGGTTTTGTGCCCGCCGGAAACTGTTCTCGCCTCTCAGATGTGGAGCACCATGTTGCACACAGGGTCTGGGTACCAATTCACCGGTCGTCATCAATACCTGTACATCTAAGTAGTGCCTCCATCATGGGGGAGGGGAGAACTGCACGGGAACCCCCTTTCCATTCTGCACCTTAGATTCTTGAGGTCCATGTACCTGCGAGGTCTCTGTTAGGTGTGTAAAGGTTCTGCCACGTTTCCTCTGACTGTTCTCAATCTTATCTCTCAACACCCGGCCTCACAACTGGCTTCCTAAGCATCTGGACAGTAGCTACAGTGTTTATTGGCAAGCATCTTTTTGATCTTCCTTTTTGGCAGAGAACTTGGAGAGAAGATTTGGGTGTGAATTCTCTTAAGTACCCAACTTGTTCTGATACAGGCTCTTTGGCGTGCCCAAGGGCACTAACTTTGTCCTCTAGGGTCTGTACCCAGCAAATGAGGATTTTTGATATGATCTCTACTTGCACTGCCCCAACCCCCGCCCCACATTAATATCCTTTGCTTTTCCTGCTGTCATGCTTTAAGTTGGTATTGTCTGAGTGCTTCCCAGAGGAGCACGTCACTCACTGGTTTTAGGCTGTTACTACCCCACATTACCTGGGTTTACCTGGCTCGGCTATCTCACACTGACAGCCTGGTTCAATGTGGGATGTAAAACAGACACAGGTTGACTAACTTGGATCCATTTTCAAAAATCTGCCATGACTTAAAAGCACGAAGCTTTCACTGGCAGATTTCCGGCTTGATGTTGAGTTTTACAAGGTCTGGCAAAGCCAGCTGTCACCTTTGCCAGTTGGAAGTCACCAACTACAGGAGCTCTGTACTGCCTGCCCCTCCACTTGGGCATTGAGTCTCATTTGACGGCATCTCCCACCATCCCAGTGTACACTGATCTTGTCTTCCGGCTGCCAAGCAGTCACTGTGCTGTGGAGTCAGTATGGTCACTACGATGTGCTGATTCTTTCCCATGTGCCATATAGACGGCCTGGTGACAAAACTTGACCAGTGATAAGCAAGCTCACGGACAAACAATCTGTAGTGACAGACTGGGCCTTTCATTAATCAGTATTGACAAACGGTACCTCAGCAGATAGATGGGAAAGAGGAACTATAAAGATTCCCCAGGCTCGGTTAAGCACAGTTGGGCCGAGGTCCAGCAGGTTAGGAAGGTTTCAGTGAAAATCCCCTAAAACCAAAGCCCTCTATTAATATATATGCCTTTTGTTTTCTTTTCTAGGTACCCTCTCCACAAATCAAACTCAGAAGACGGCTGTGTAGGTCAGTATCATTGCCCTTGATTTAAATATTTAATTGAATTATTTTATTTTCATAGATTATAGAAGATATATAGACATGTAGAGTTATAGACCTTGCCAAAATAGCAATAGTAATCACCATCATCATTATCACCATCATCATCTGTCAACTCAGAAACAAACACTAAAAAGATTGTGTGTGTGTGTGTGTGTGTGTGTGTGTGTGTGTGTGTGTGTGTGGTTGAAGGCCCCACTAGATGTCCTCCAGTCATTCTCCCCTTTACTTTTTGGGAGGTCTCTCATACTTGGAGCTCCATCAGTTCAAGTAGACCAGCTGGCCGGCAGCCTCTGGGCAAACCTGCCTGTCTTTCTCCTTGGCATTAGGGTTGCAGACACATGCCACCATGCCGTGCTTTTTATTGTGATTGCTGGGCATCCAAGCTCAGCTCAGCATGCTTTTTACGAAGCATCATATTGGCCGAACCATCTCTCTGGCCCTGGTATTTGACGTACAGTTTTCTTCTCTTTTTCCCGTTATGAAATAGTTCTTTTGAAAGTACAAGTAAGCATCATAGGCTACATACTGTTTTACAAGTCTTCAAAAATGGGGCAGGTCATGAATATCTCCACCTGATAAATGTTAACAGAGAAAGGCTTGCTTCTGCATCATACTGGATGCGCCATAATCTCATTGGCCAGCCTGTTTGCTAGATATTCATAATTTTCTCTGTCACAATCACATGCCACTGTTAGAGAATTCCTTAAGCTTGTTTCTCTGATGGTGCCCTCTGACAAACCATTCCATTTGGAATGTGTAGCTAAAATAAGATGCACTCAAGGCATTATAAATTTGATATATCCTTGATTGTAAGATCTACTCTTGCTACAGCAAAGGCCAGAGGGTGGCTGGGTAATGAGCACTGAATTCTGGCCACCAGGATTTGAATCATAAACGCTGACCCAGCAGTGACCATGGTAGGACATGAGGGTAATTTCAGCACGTGGGAGCCTGAAGCGGGAAGGTGCTGAGTTCTGGGCCAGCCTGACATACATGATATGGCCCTGTCGCCGTTATAAAGAAGGAGGAGGAGAAACACGAGAGATTTAAATGAGATAGGCTGTTAAACAGCGAACGGTTTGGGTACTGGACGTGCTGAAAAGATGTTGGCTATTTTCATTATCTCCATTTTACGGAAGCAGAATATGAGCCGGGTGGTGATGGCACATGCCTTTAATCCCAGCACTCAGGAGGGATACACATACATGAGGGCAAAGGAAGGGAACACAGCTTATGGATAGAGAAACGCGTGGTAGCCTCCTCCCTAAGAAAAAGCCAAATGACCGACACTGAATCTGCTTTAACTCTTCATGGCTGACATCTGCTTTCAGGGTCTGCTTGCAGGCAGCAGACCCCATGAAACTAGCCTCGAGGATCCGAGAACCTAGGAAATCCAAGGCAGAAGGGCTTGGGTTTCATTCCCGGGCTTCCAGGGCTGTCGGCATATAAATGAGGCCATCCTGTTTTGACAAATGACACCCTTGCTAGCTTGGGAGCACCAGAGATGGAGTTCCCACATGGCTGTTCCATGCATCATTGCTTGGCACCGCCAGTCTAGACTGTGGAAGCCGCCACTTTGCTGGGCCTTGTTTCCAGTGGCCACAGGGCAACCAGACAGACACCAAATGGAGACAGAGCTGCTGCCCTGGGCGTGCCACATCAGCACCGTGACGGCCATTGCTGCCGCTGCCTCATCTTTTTAAAGAATAAAGAAGTTCCCTTCCCATTTACTGACTGTCTTCCCTTATGTTTGTCTTTTAAATGTGTGTGTGTGTAAGAGAGAGAGAGAGAGAGAGAGAGAGAGAGAGAGAGAGAGAGAGAGAGAGGAGAGAGAGAGAGAGAGAGGAGAGAGAGAGAGAGAGAGAGAGAGAGAGAGAGAGAGAGAGAGAGAGAGAGAAGCAGAGACAGACATTCATCAGAAACTAGCTACCTTGTTTTACACAACAGTCTCATTGGCCTAAAACACCCAGGTCACTAGGCTGACTGGCCCAGGAGCCAGAAGGAGCTGCCCTGTCCCACAATGGGATTATAAGTATGTGCCACCATGTGCAGCTTCACCTTGTGGATTCTAGGAGGTTGAACTTAGAGCTTCTCATGCTTGTAAAAACAATCTCTTCACTGACTGCGCTGGCATCCAGCCTTTCTGGTTGCTTTTAAAAAGGTATTTTGTATTATCAATTACTAGAACCATAATAGATTGAAAAAAAAAAGTCTATCGATGGCAAATTTGTTTTCATTGGTGAATCACCTGATCCTAGTCTGAGATAGGAGCTTGGTCAGAGCAACAGTGAGCTAGGAGAAATCACAGCAGGACTGGCCTCTGTTTTTCTTGTCTTTGTGACTTTGTTAATCTGTAGGTTGGTCACCAAGAAGCCTAAACATCAGAGAGGTGTGGGTCATGCCTTACCCAGGCTATAGATCCATGTCACCAAATACTACAGTGAACCAGGCGGCTTAGCCTGTGCTGACCAGTGCATACCGGTCTTGTGTTTTCTCCATTAAGTTTGGAATAGGAGAAAGCAGTGGTGGGCAGACAGCAGGAACAAAACAAAACAACGTGGACCTCGAAAGCCTTTTATTTGTGGCAGAGTGGAAATAATTGTGGCTGCCACCAAAGGGCGGGAGTGTACCACAATACAAGGCGAAAGGCAGGCTGGCTAAACAAACTTCAAAGTGAGTGCAGGAACGAATGCCTGACCTGCCTTCCTGATGTTTCTGTATTGCTTTTCTTAACCCTGTCGAGCCTTTCTTCCTCTTCTTCTTCTTTTCCTTCTCCTTTCTCCTTCCTTTCTCCTTTCTCCTTTCTCCTCCTCCTTTCTCCTCCTCCTCCTCCTTTCTCCTCCTCTCTCCTCTTCCTCCTGTCTCCTGCTCCTCTCTCCTCCTCCTCCTCTCTCCTCCTTTCTCCTCCCTCTCATCCTCTTTCCTCCTCCTCTTCTTCCTTGTTTTTTTTTGCTACTAGCAAATTTGCATTCCTTTTAAACAACTTTACAGCTAATTCCCCCATCCTTCACAAACCAAAAAACTGTCTTTTTGTAAAATCAGAGTATTTGTTCAAGCTTTGACATTGTAATAAAGAGACTTCTTTTTGGTATTAGTGAATTTAATGCTTCTCTCTCTCTCTCTCTCTCTCTCTCTCTCTCTCTCTCTCTCTCCCTCCCTCCCTCCCTCCCTCCCTCCCTCCCTCCCTCCCTCCTTTTCTTTGTTTCTTTCTTAAAGGCAAAGGAGATTGGAAGAAGAAAAACAAATACTTCTGGCAGAATTTCCGAAAGAACCAAAAAGGAATAATGAGGCAGACTTCAAAAGGTACCGTGATGTGGGTCCTTGTAGCTTTCTGAGAACCAGAAGCCCTGCCCCTGATCTAACTGGACCCCTCCCCCTACCTGCAATATAGGATTAACTCATCGCTTATAGCTTCGACATAGTCAACTTTTCCAACATTTTTTTCATGACTTCAAGATTTTGACCCCATGAGTTTCTTGAACTTGAAAAGACCATAACTAGATAAGCTCGTGGTCTTCTGATACCGGGGACCACGTCTACAAATGTCCCCCTCATGCCAGCCACCCTGCTTTTTCTCTTAAAGCCGCCAAGCGCTGACCCCAACGGGTCGAGGGAATCTTTGAGTTTGTTAGTTTTGGACCCTCCAGTGCATGCCCCCACTTGGAGCCTTTGCATTCTTCTGAACGTTGTGCTCTGTGACAGGGACAGTTATGGGGCTGTTGCCCCTGGAAACCCTCTCTGGGTCTGACATCATGAGAATTTAGCCGGCTGCTCTGTTGAAGGGAGCTCTGCCCTTTCTCCAGGCCTCGCTTTTGTTTTTGTTTAGATAGCAAATAAATATATCGTCCCCTGGAGCCTGAGTTCTGTAATTTATGTTTCTCCCAGTACTCACAAAGGAAACCAGGACACATAGACTTCCACATTCCTGTCTCACTGAAAGGGGTTATCAATAAGTGAACATGTTTTGTTGTCCACCCCTGACACTCTTTTCCTTTTACACAATGACGTGACCTCTCCTGGCTGGAAGTCTCCCCAGACACCAGAGTCGTGGCAGTGGATTTTAGCTTCCCTCTCTGCACACCTAAGCTTTCAGACGGCTCTCAAGTGACTGTTTTTAGTTGTCCCACTTTGAGAGAGTTAGTTATTCTTCAATGAACTCCCAGCTTTCCGTTTTGGTAGAGACCCAGAATCCTCTGTGGTTCTGAATAGACTTTGCATTCTGACAAAGTTTTTACTTAGAAAGCTGTAGAAAAAGAAGGCAGTGAAGAGAGGGGGGCAAGGCCTAAAGAGAGAGCTCAGTGGTTAAGAGCATTTGCTGCTCTTCCAGAGGACCAGAGTTTCGGTTCCAGTATTTCTGTCAGGCAACTCACGTTGTATTTAACTCCAGTGCCAGGGGAATCTGATGCTCCTTTTAGCCCTTTGTGAGCCACATGTGCTACTCACTTACACGGAGACATGAATGCAAATGTCAAAAAGTCAGATTGGTAGGTAGGTAGTAGGTAGGTAGGTAGGTAGGTAGGTAGGTAGGTAGATGTGATAGAGTCAGCAGTTCACACGGCTTTGTGAAACACCCAACCAGCTCCGAGTCACTCAACACAGGAAATAAATGAATCAAACGAGTAGGCTTCTCTCCACATCCAGCATGCCCTTTCACTTTCCCACAAGGGGATGAGTATCAGAAAGGACTTGAGGGGTTCCTCTGAACTGACTGGTTACAAAATGGAAATGAGATGCAGAGCCACGGGGAACACAAATCACAAGCTAGGTCCCTCCACCATGGTTTCCCGTGAGTCTCCAGGTAGCCTCCTTAGTCCTGTCCTTGTGCAAATAGGGTATACAGAGCCCTGACTGAGGTCCCAGTGATACCAGAAGCCACATAACTATGTTGGAGGAAGATGGGGCTGAGGAGAGGGGCCAGCGCCTACAATATGGCTTCCTCCTGGTATGTGTGCTAGCTTACTGTCAATAAACCCTTTCCCACATGCTAACCAAAGATGCAGCTGGCCAGTGGAGCTCAAGAGGAATGGTGTTGTTTGCCGTGTGGGAAAAAACTTTTTAGAAGGACTCAGTAGTCTTTTCCTCTGTAGTTTTGGTAGCCTTCAGCTCTGAATTAGATGGTGGTTGCTTGTCACAATCTGTAGGCCCATGTGACTGCAGTGCTTCCAGATGCAGGTAGCTGTAGTACTTGCCCTCCACGAGGTCGACGTGCTTAGCATTCTGCTTTATTTATGTGTTTGTTCTGTGAGAATTCTAGCCAGATAGCTCAGTAGAGAAGGACAGTTGAATCAGGCTTAGCAGGCTTGGTTCTGTGGCTTGACTTCCCATGCTCCCACACAAATAGATGTCCTGCTCATTCATATTTCACTTGGTAAATTACTAGCCCAAAGAAGCCTCGCAATGCCTGTCTGATCAAGTTGAGTGTTTAAGTGAGATTCCTGGCCCACCTGTAATAAGAAATTCCCTGCCAATTTTGTACCGCGTCTAGAAGGCCTGATTTAACACTTCTGGTCATTTGAGAGGATTGCTTCTGTGGTAACTCACACACATTCTTAGCAAGCACTCCCCAAAGAGATGCGCTCCGGCTCTCACACAAGCAGCTTGGCTCTACATCCCTTTGATCCAGCCCTAGCATGCGAGATCGACAGGGTACCCGAGAAACATTCCTCCCTCCCCCAGGATGAGGGGCATCCAGTCTGGAGGGCTGCTTCGTCCCTCATTTGTGTTTGTCTGTCTTTAATCCCCAGGAGAAGATGTGGGTTATGTGGCCAGTGAGATTACGATGAGCGACGAGGAGCGGATCCAGCTGATGATGATGGTCAAGGAGAAAATGATCACCATTGAGGAAGCCCTCGCCAGGGTAAGGGTGCCGACATTCAGTTTTACCTATGAGTACCAGCTTAAAAAAATGTGTGGGGGCACCAGAGGGTATAGGAATCTAATATCTACAGTGTGCATGTGCACGCATGTAAAGCATGCCCTTGAGTATCAAAGTTCCCAGGTATTCCTCCATAGTTCCGTTCCTCGTGTGTGTATGCCCCAGCACTGGGGGAAAGTCCATCAGACTTTCTAGAAAATACATATAAGGGGAGTCTACCTATATGTATCTTCCTTGTGGTGAGTAGGCGGTTTTCTTGCCTCCTGGAGAGTCGGGGAGGCCCCACTGTTCAAATAGCAAACTCCATCATCTGAATGCAGACATACAAGGCTGTTTCGAGGCGCCTGTGTTTGACATGAGAGTTGCATCGGCATCGGCTGCCGTTTTCTTGTTTCCTTGGAGCAAGGGAGGACATTTAAAGCGGCCTCCGGATAGTCTAACACAGACTGCCAGAAAAGAAAGGAATAATTTCAAACTTGTAGGGGAAAAAAAAAAGGAGGGGAAAAATGAGCTCCTAATTTTAGCCACTAGACAGAGGTTAGGAGACAGCCTAAGGCGGCCAAGCCTTATGCAAATGAGTGTGAGGTTTCAGAACGGCCCGCAGCATGGCTACCTTGGGCTTGCTGACCTGTGCCCAGTCTCTAGTGGAGCCATAGAGTTTACAAAGCTCTCAGTTCAGGATTCTGTCTTTTTTTTTAAATGTCAAGAGATAGCTTATGATAGCTTACAGATTATTTCTATATTAGCTGAATGGTTCCGTCAAAGAAAATGGCATGTCAAACAATTTCTAGGAGTTTTGTCATAGACACATGCTTTGGGCTTTAAGGAAGTCACTCTTGTTCATTAAGCAAAAAAAGATTAAACGTTTATGTGGGTCTAGGTATTTGGCGGTTTCTGAATAATACAATCAGCAAGTACTCATTTTAAGCACACGAATAACTGTTGGCAATTAAGTTCAGGTCTTCATGGACTAGAAAGTTCCATGACATAGGGTAAGGTATGAATCATTCATTTATCTGGGTGATTTGTGCATTTGTAAGGGTGGAGTATTAGGCTAACACAGGGAATACACTCCCATGTAAAGCCTTGGATCGAGCTAAGTCCTGCTTATTCTATCACAGGGACGCTCAGTCACAGCACAACGGGCCTGTGTCATAGAGAACATACCTTGTTAGTATTAAGGAAAAAAAATAACAAAGAAAGGAAAGTTAAATGCTGTTGAAAAGTGAGCAAGTTTCACTTAGCCAGGCTGGGTTGAGGCTCTCTCAGAGCGCCATGTCTGAGACGGTCCAGGAGTGTTTACATAAAGCACAGGGGAGCTGCACTCAGTACTCAGAATTTCAACTTTCTGGATAGTGTCTGGATAAACATGACAGAGAGAGAGAGCCCATAACTGTGGCATTGTAGTTTTATTTTCTTGAAAATATAACTCTTAAAACCGAAGCTGCTATCCATACCATGACCTAATTACTAAATTGCATATTTACTCATCTGATAACCCAGGCCTGCTCCTAAGCTATGTCTGTGTGAGTCAAAAAGAAAGTCCTTCAGAGGTGAAAAAGCTTGTCAGCTTACAGTTGCCCAGTTAGGAATTTGTTTCTTCGTGTTTTACTTAAAGATGAAGCTTATTTAGTGACTCCTGGTAGTTGGAGCTAAGACGGAGCGTAGGCATAGAAGCCTGGACAGAAGTGACAGTCTTCTGAGGATCCCTTTCCACCTGACAGTTCTTCCTGAGCATGCAGGGAGGAGACAGCATTTCAGAAAGCACACAACCAGATGGAAGGATCAGCCCAGTAGATATAACATTAGTATACCATAAAGATGAGGACAGTGTATATGTCCCTGGTGATACATGTAAGATTAAAATGATTAGTGTCACTAACAGCAGAAGCTTCGGGCCATATGCTTTCAATGTGAGCTGCGCGCTTACCTGAAGCCACAGGGGTGGCAGTCACGGTGCTGTATTTGTACATAGATGTGTGCTGAGAGCTTCTCTGCGTCAGCTTGATTGTGGTCACGAGCTTCTGACAGGGTTCAGTGTATCCCGTTGTCCTAGAGGAGAGGATGAAACAGAGGGGGTCAGTTTTCTGTCCCAGACTACCAGTGGTAGTTAGTGTCTACATCCAGGCCTTTATTCCATAAGCAGTGCTGTCTTTCTCCTCTTCCTCCTTCTCTTCCTCCTCTTTCTCCTCCCCCTCTTTCTCCTCCTTCCTTCCTCCTCTTTCTCCTCCCCTCCTCTTTCTCCTCTTCCTCTTTCTCCTCTTCCTCTTTCTCCTCTTCCTCATCCTCCCCTCCCCTCCTCCTCCTCCCCTCTTCCTCCTCTTCCTCTCCTCCTCCTCCTCTTCCTCCTCCCACATGCAGAGGTAAAAGAGACATCCTGGTTTTCAATAATACAAGGACATTTGTGTTTCGGATGATAACTTTGCTGCGTCCCACAGCTCTGGCTGAGGAACACTGTTAATACCCCGATGTCAGGTCGTTTCTCTCTTTAACTTACTTGCTTCATGAAACAGGGCTTGATCAATGACTTCATTTGGATATGAAGACTAAATTACAAGGAGGTGTGACTGCCATATCAGCTTAGGTGCCTGAAGAGTTGAGTGCCGCTCCGCTGGGCCGTACACAAACCACTCTGGACTGGCTCACACTTGGCGTTCGGAAAGAGCTCCTACTCTTTTGTTATATTTGCTCCGTTTTCTATAACATTTTCTTTCCTTTCCGTGTTCATTTTGCTTTTTCTTAACACTTAAATACTGTTTCTAAACCTACATTTTCAGCAACTCCGAAAGGTGTTTTGTTTGTTTGGTTGGTTTTTGTCTTTATTATTCTGTTCCCATGTTCAAAGTCCCTAGCGAGAGTTATTTCATGTTTGTTAGGTGATAAAATTGTCAGACATAAGAGTCATAGCCTTAAATGAAACAGGCCAGGCCTCCTGGTGCCTCTGCCTCTCTGTGCTGCTGGGATGACAGCCACCTCCCCCCCACACCCCCCATGCCCAGCTTGTGAGATGCCGGGGAGTTGAACCCAGGGCTATGCAGGCTAGGCAACTACTTGAGCAACATCCCTAGCCCTGCCCTGACATTTCTAAAAGTTGGCTTCAGGCATTCTGCCTTTGCTATTTGGATGTCGCTGGCTTCTTCCACTGCCCTCTGAGAGGATGGATGCACATTTGGTTGTATACATGTGAAACTGTGCTATAGAAAGTTCCTGGTTTCAGACTTATGGAGAAAATGAGTCTTGGCGTTGGAGGAGGAAAATCAAGGTTCCTTTTGGAAGAGCATGCCAAGAGTCTGTTGTGTCTGTTGGTCTGGTTTGAAACCCGAAGGCAGGGTTTCATACCCTGCTCTTGTGGTTCTGGAAGGCTTAGCTTTGGCTAGCCCTGGGTCACCATCACCAGCGTGGGAAAGTTCTATGTGATTTCTACTGTGGAGTACACGGCAGTAAATGACCATTATTCTACTTTACTCTTTCATTTATTCTTGCTGCAGCTGAAGGAATACGAGGCCCAACACCGTCAGTCATCTGCCTTGGACCCTGCAGACTGGCCTGATGGCTCTTACCCGACACTGGATGGCTCATCCACCTGCAATGTGAGTCCATGTCCCTGAGTGTCTGGACCATTTGTGCTGATCAGGGTCAGCCTGAGCTGGCTCAACCTTTGCGTTTCTTTCTAAGGTCTCTTTCCATAGACCTCTTCTCCTGGTCCCACCTCAGCTGAGTCAGAATCCTGTCGTTCAGGCTGACCTTCTTGGACTTTGTAAATGATGACTAAATGTGCAGAGCAAACAATACTACCACGTTAACTGGCTTTGAGCATTCAATTCAGCTTCAGTGAGTGTGCTCACACTGTGGACCATGGTCCACTTCTTCCCATACAGAATTTCTTCCATAAGCATCGGTTGCTTCCACCCCCAGGCCTTGGCTGCCACTACTGTACTTTGTGTCTCTTAAAGGCGGACTTGTTCCATGTTTGTTTGTCCATCCTGTGTCTGTTTGATCTCAGCACCTCAGCATGGACTGCAGAGTCCTTTTTACTTTACCCACACATCTGTTGATAGGCACAGTTTATAGGGCAGAGCCACCCTTTAAATATTGTGAAAAATGCTAATTAAATACCTTGGGTTACACTATCTGCTTTGTATGGAGTTAAATAGAATTCTCTAAAGTTAAATATATGGCTAAAGACTCAGAATAACGAGTAATTCTGCATTTAACTCTCTGACAACTTCTGTATGTTTTCGACAGTAACTGTAAACCACACTGGCTGCAGTGTATTGGTGTTCCAAATTCTTTCTCACCAACACATTTTACTTTATTTTTTTTTCAAATTTCTTGATCATGGCTGTGAGATGGGATTCGTTTGTGTTTCTGGTTTTCATTTGCCTAATAATTCATTATCAAAGTTGAACATCTTTTCAAGTGATCGTTAGCCATTTGTGCGTCTTTGGGGAAAGGTTTATTCAAATCCTTGGCACTTGTGGCCTGTGACCCATGACCCCCATCTGTTTTTGTTTGTTTGTTTGTTTGTTTAGCTTTTTATAATGCAACAACAACAACAACAACAACAACAACAAACTTCTGTTATTTTCTCCCATCCTATATGGGTGGCTTTCTTTGACTATGTTGATGATATTTTTGGTACTGATGTTCTTAATTTCAAAATTCCGTTCTCATCATTTTTCCTGTTGCTCATACTTTGGGTGTTATATTCATGCCATCATTGCCAAAACAATGTGGAGGTGGTGATGATGATATCACCCCGTTTTCTGCTGGTGGTTTTGTAGATTTTAGCACTTACTTTTTTTTTAAATCCACATTACATTAAAAACTCGTCTGCTTGTGGCTATCCAGTTTTCCAAGATCTCTTTGCTGACATTTTCCCATTAAATGGTGTTGGCATCCTTTTTGAAAATTAAGTAACCACCCGTATGTGGGCTGCTTCTCCTATGATCTGTTCTTTTACTGGCATCTGACTGGTTACTGTAGCTTTGTAGTAAGTTTTGAACTTGTAAAGTGGGACTCTTCCAATTTTGTTTACCCCTTTAAATTCTTTATATGTTTAAATGATGTGTTTGTGTCTGTGTCCATGTGCACATGTGCATGTAGTGTTCACGAAGGCCAGATGAGGGCACTGCATCACACAGAACTGGAGTTCAGATACAGGCAGTTGGGAGCCACCTGACCCCCTGTTGGGAATGGAACCTGGTTCTTCTGCAAGAGCCAAAAGCTCCCTTAAGCCCCGAGTCATCTTTCCAGACCCATTATTTAATTTTAAAAGCTTGATGTAACTATTTGAAATCCCTTGAGATTCCATATGAATTTTAGGGTGGATTTTTCTATTTCTACAAAACCTGCCATTAAGATTCTCATTAAGAGCAAAATATGAAGTTTTCTAATCTATGAACATGGAACATCTTCCCATCCATTTTATGTCTTTTTAGTTTCTGTCAGGAATATTTTTCAGGTTTCGTGTGTATACTTTGCATTTTTCATTATGTCTACTCCCGAGGTTTCATTATTTTTAATGCTTTTGTAAATAGAATCATTCTTTTTTAATCCCCCTCAGCTGACCGTTTATTACAAAGCGTACAATGCAGCTTTATCTCAGTGTGTCGGGCTTGTCACCTGCCGCTTTGCTGGTTTGGTTTGTTTCCTCTGATTGTGTGCACGTGTTCATGTGCCTGTGTGATTTGATGGTTTTCTCTGCATAAGATTGTATTACCCACAGATAGAGACATTTTAATGACATTTCCCCACTTATATCATTTGAGACTATTTTAATATGACCAAATGGTACCTTTTCAACCAGGAGTTTCATGATGGTTGCAGGAACTGGAATCTAGACTTTTTCCTGCATAGTGCCATCTTCAAACAATATGGAGCAAGAATGGAGGGAGTTCCCTTGTCTCCAAGTATAGAGTTTTGTTTGCTAGGTCATCTCCTGATTGTTGGAAGCCACTCTCCACTCATGATCTTAGGTTTCCATCTGTGCCCTACATAGGCAGTCTTTCTGAAACAAAGTTCTCTTTTTCAGCCGTGTTTTATATATAAAAAAAATTGCTTCCTTATTCTGTATCTATATCACACACTCCATACATTTTTGGCACACCCATGGCCCGGTGTGATCTGGCCTTGGTCATTTTCTCTGATCCCATTTTTACACCCATGCCCAGCACCCTTCATTTCAGCCACACCAGTGTCCATGCCCATAGCTGAACTAACCCTGGCCTTTTCATATTTCCGAGTTTTAACCCCTACACTTTTTCTACCCAAAATGTGTCCTCCATTTTCTCCCTGTTGCAAGTGTGTGCGTTCTTCACGGTGAAGCTCAATTCTTATCTTCCTCTATAAAACTTCCCTTAGCCTCCCACGGTACATTTATTGCTTCCTACGTCATGCTTTTGTCAAGCCAGATTTAATACATCCACCCTCAGCTGTTATCCCCGAGTGTGAGAAATAATTGTACCTGTCTCAGGCCCCTTGGTAGCAGCAGGCCCTTGAGCAAGGCGGACCTGCTGTGTTCTTTGCCTCTGTGGGGAGAGCCTGCCCCAGTGTCCAGCTCAGTTAAGCAAAGCTTTATTTACCTAGTCTAGTATCCATCTTCCTTGCTCCTCTAGGAGCAGGCTTGGGAGCCTTGCAACGACAGATTAGTCTTGACTTTGCTTTGTGTCTAAGCAGCGAAGGGTACCATACCAGAAGTAAATAATCCCTTTCTCTCCCTTCTTGTTCCCAATTCCCCAAACAAACACCAGATTTCCATTGCAGCTGAAGGACCGTGCATTTTAAAGCCATGCCAGGCTTGCTGAGAGACAAAAATGGTTCCATTTATAATAATAAGTATGTCATAGGCTAGCGAGCCTTGGGTCCTGAGACTATGAGGCCATCCAAGAACCATATCCATAGTTTTGAATATGGCCCTGGGTCTCTCATCCCAAATCCAGAAGGCTAGTAGTATATATTGTGAACCCAGTGAATCATAAAGAATAAACACAGTAACTTGAGAGGGATGTGAGTCACTCGAATTGAGAGTTCATAGTGGGTCCTTTAGTATCAAGCCCACTGTGTACTGTCCTGGTCAATACTGTCTGAATCAAGGACAAGGTTGACTTGTTCATTCAGAGACACAAGGTCATTGTAACACTTCACACACTTAGACTACAAGCAACTAGTCATCTGTCATCTAGGAAAGACATTAATATATGCCAATGTCTATGGGCATTTTATCCACTGGGCATTTCATCTGGGAGGTGTGTATGGAGGTTTGCTATGAAGCAGGCCTGGTGCTAGCAAAGTGAATGAGAAAGAGGGGCAGGCCCTGCCGGGACAGAGCTCACACGTTAGTGTAGATGGTAAACTTATACTCATTTGCACACATAAACCCAGAGTTCCAGGTTCACAACTCTATTAACAACCTTTCACCAAACTGTCTTCTTCTACATGTCCCCCAAATAAATGCAGTCTGTCACAGTCCAGTAAAGGGCCAGGAATTCTCACATTTTCTTCACATATAGCACACTCTTCCGGAAACTCAAGAACGACTTCTGCTTGTGGGGCAAGGCACGGATGATGATGGTGGTGGGATGTTTACTAATGGGGTAAGCTTATGAAATCGAGTTATTTACTTCGTTTTTTTGCCTGGTGACTTTCTGCACATTCCCATACCCACTTAGTCATGGTGCCTGTGCCGAGCTGCACCCAACAAGCGTCTTCCTAAAGTCTGCTTGAACTCAGTTGCGGCCCTGACTTGGGTGACTCCTGCCCCTCTTACCCTGACTTAAGCCTTTCCTGTGTTTTGAAGGAGATCGAGTTCAACATTCTCTCAGCCCCAGACTATTTCCATCGTTATTCTGAAATTGCCTCTGTCTCAGGGCTCTTAGTTTCAGATAGTGTCCACTGTGATGATTCCTCCGCCATACAAGTCAGGCAGACTTCAGGATTCTATTGATTCCTTTCTATGCGGAGATGTAAATAGCTCACTGGTCACAGTTGGGAATGCCCAGACCTTGAAAGGCCCAGTGATCATAAGGCCTTTGTCACCAGACCTCAATGCCTGTATTGACGCTTGGCATGCCTTAAGATGTCATTTGCACTGATATCATAGCCTCCCCTCCCCCCATAGCTGACATAGATAATTGCGCATTGCCTCGTAGTAAGTCCATATGCACATTCCTAGATCCTAAGAGTTAAAGTGCTAAAGATAGTTACCAGGGGAAGTGAAAAATAGCTTTCTCCATGCCAAAGGATCATCTGTTCTGTGCTGGATTCCGTTAATAATGAACTTCTGTTGTCCATGGTGGAGTGTTTAGAAGGGGCTCTGGTTAAGAATTTAATTTTATTCCTCCTTAAATAGCTGAATGGTTGCTTACGTGTTTTTCTTTTAATTTATTGTAGCAATTTTTTTTTTCCTGTTTGTCTCCTGCCAGGTAGAAGGTTATCAGGATTGTCACAGGGAACTGCCTGTTTTGTGCCTTCAGGTTCAGCTTACCTTCTGGTTAAGAACACATTTAAGGGGCTGGAGAAATGGCTCAGCAGTTAAGAGCCATCTCCTGGAGATCCCGAGTTTAGATCCTAGCACCTACATCTAGCTAATGGTTACTGCCTGTAGCATCAGCTCCAGGGGATCTGATGTCCTCTGCTGGCCTCTGCGTGTATGCACAAGACACACACACACACACACACACACACACACACACACACACACAAATAAAAATAAGGCTAAAACACACATTCATTTCATTAAAGTAGCATTTAGTTAATAAGCTATGCTCTCTGTTTTGTTGTTATTATGCCTTAGGTCTTAGTAAATAGTTTTATATTTTCACAGAGCTGATGGATAAGAGAAGAGCTGATGAATTGTATTTGGTGTTTTAACATTAATGAAAGTGCTTCAACTGAAATGTGTGACAAAGCAGATGGGCTCAAGGAGTATTGCAAACTCCTCGTGGAGTGTGGCAAATCTGTATTAGATATAATCTTCACATCATATAAAATGTTCTAGAAAAAAATTGGATTCGTGTTCCCAAGGCTGAGCTTCTTTGCGAGGATAAAACAACTATTGTGGAGTATATTTGTGAAGTCATTTGTTTCGTGAAGCAGGTCGCTCTGTCGGGTAACTTGTTCAGGTTTGAGGACATTTAGCATTTGAGTCTGGAGAGATATCTACACAAGGGAAAATTACCGTGTACCACGAGGGTGTTATAGTTCCTCACATCCGGGAACTCATCTCTCCCTAGCCTTTCATTCCAGCTATAAATATGACTACTAACCTGGTCTGAGGTTCAGGAGAGCCATGTGGGTGGACCGTTTCCAAAATCTGAGTAACAAAATGTTATGTGGCCTTTTCTGAAGACACTATTTTAAGTGTTGACGGAGGACCTTCACGGAAGGTCAGCACTAAAATACACCCTCAGTATTATGTTTGGGGTAGAATCTGTTAAAGCGTCAGAAATGTTCTCAAATTATAAGCTGCGGACTTTCAGTGGCTGGATTTTACTCAGGTGGTTTTGTTGCTATTTTTGTATGTAGCACTAAGGATAGAGCTCACGGCCTCGTGCACACTAGACAAACGCCCTCCCCCTGTAGTACCACGTTGGCAGCCCACAAAGTCATTTCGTGTGCCCCATTAACCAGGCATTGTCCTCAAGCCAGAGACGTCAAGTTAGATATTCTGAAAGGGGAAACCTATACAACAACTTCCTAGAACATCATTAGCTATTTTGGCGTGTGCCGAAAGCTGCAGAGCACCTCACGTAAGGGCTAGATACCAGTTCTTGTAGCAGATGACGTAATGCTATTGTGGGAAAGATACTGCTAAGCGCTTAACAGATGAGCACACTGTACGACTGGCATGTCCTGAGGAGGTCGCATCCTTACGCGTTTGCCCCCTCATCATCTATGCGTATCCAGTGCCCTTTTTAGTGTCTAGATTCTAATATTCTAATATTTTCCTCCTCTTCTTCCTCTTCTCATTGGCTTATTTTTTTTTTCCTTTTCTGAGAAGGGGGATGCATGTTGCCCTGGTTTATGCTGATTTCCTGAGATCAAGCAATCCTCCTGCCTCAGCTCCCAAGTATCATTGATAAACAGATATGTGCCTTTAGGCCAAACTTCCCATTGTAATTCTAACTTTTAATGTGTTTATTTCGAACATGTTTATTTTATCATAGAGCACTAACATCTATAAGTTAACATTTGTCATAAACGTGAGTTTTCATACTCAAAAGTATTCAAAGAAAACCATGAACCAAATCGGCTTCATCATTTGGAAAAATAAAACTCCAAAGAGAACTTTCTATGGCAGCATGCGAATTTATAAAACCTACCACCTGTAAATAATCCTCAGTTGAAAAATATATGGTTTTTATATTTTTACCAAATCAGATGGTAATGAATATTTATTGGACACATAAATGATGCATAAAGATATACATATCAGAGCTGCCAATCCAGGACCCATTTTCTCCAAGAAAACGGAGAAAATGGCCGCGTTTCCACTGTCTTCTCTTATATTTTTTTTCTTTAAGAGTAGGGCATCTAAGAGAGACTAAGTTCCAGGAGTAAAAATAACTTGGGTGTCCAAGCCAGTGTGGCTTTTTCTATAATATCCCCTGTTTGCCTTCGTATTTTCCCCCCATGGGAACTTTTGTGTTACTCTTGCTTCATCCCAAACAGGTTCAAATTAGCAAGATGGTTTTTACCTTGCAGCTAGAAAAAATGGCTCTAAAGTTGAAGCTTCACTGTTATCCTAGCTGGCTTTGAACATGAGGCAGTTGGACCTATGCTTCAGTTCTTAATTTCACACACAAAACATGAGTGTACCCAGTTCACTTGCAAGATGAACAGGAAGAAAGAGAAACAAGACCCAGCAATAGTTAGCAGAGGGCATTTATATCCCAACTGAGGTAGGCACCCCCCTCTCCATTCTTTGAAGTGCTGGGGATTGAGCCATGGCCCTTAAACGCGCTGGGTGAGAACACTACCACAGACCCTATTCCCAGCTTAGCACTCCTGCATACCTTGCTGAGTTTTTACCCCAATAATTAACCCTTTTTCCAAGTGTTTCTGAATGGAAATATGTTTAAAAAAAAAAGAAAAACAAAAAACTGTTACTGATTCTGGTCTCTTAATGCACCCTCAAAACTTTTAGAAGATCATTCTGCCGTTTAAGAATAATTTCAGTAACATTTTATTTTATTTAGCTGAATGAGATACTACAGGAAGAAACGGTGCTTGTATATTTTATCAGTGGCTTTGGATCTAAAGTAAAATTGAAATAGGACCTTTCAAATTCCTGTGGTAGAAGAAAGTGCTCCCTGGTTTCCTAGTTTAGTATGACAGGAGACAAGAGCCAGCCAATGGAAAAACAGGCATATGAAGTGGGTTGGTTTTTTTTTTTTATTCACTCATTTATTTGTTTGTTTGCTTATTTTGGGAGGAGGTAAGGGAGGGGAGAAGGAGAGAGGGAGAGAGAGAGAACAAGTGTTTACAGTGCCTTGGTGGATATGCGCATGTCAGGAAGTTGGTTCTTGACTTTTCCCTTGTGAGCAATGTCTCTCTCTTGTCTGTATTGCTACACTGTGTAGCACTCCAGGCTAGCTGGCCACAGAACTTCCAGGTCATTCTCCCATCTCTGCCTTCTATCTTGCTGTAGGAGTGCTGGGATTACAGCTGCTAATTGGCACTTCTGCCTGGCTTTGTTGTTCTTTGTTTTGTGGGCATGAGCATTGAACTCTGATCCTCTGGTTTGCATGGTTACCACGCTGACTGACTGACTGACTTGTCTCCCTAGCAGTGAGAGGGTTTGTGAGAATTAAGAATTTGCTCCAAATTCCAAGTGGTTGAAGAGGGAGGGGTTTGCTGAGACGACTTCCTGTTGTTCATTTCCCCCACTTCCTGTTCTTTACTCAGCACTCTCCCCTCCCATTCCCAGCCTTCTCCCTGGGACCAGGGCCAAAGTCTGAGGCATGTATTTCACGAGTCCCTTAAGATCACCATGAAGAAATCGAGTTAGACAAGAAGGAGGTACTTGCCTCTGCAGACCTCTGGAAGCCAGAATTCACCCAGTGTGGGCAGGAGCAGGGTTCGGGAAGCTGAGACATGAGTCAGATGTGAGATCAGGATCACACTCTCCTGTCAGGTCTGCCTCTGGGACAGAGCAGCCATCTTTGTGCTTCGGTTTCTTCCCTAGATCCAGTGTGCCCAGTGATTGCTAATGTCGCAGAACAATCCATCAATCCCCAGTGGCTGTCACCTTTAGTTACTCTGAGGAAGATCACCTGTCCTTTCCATCCACTGTCATTGCTGAAATGCTTGAGTCTTCCATGAAATGCTATTTCTGTACGTGCCACTGTGTGTACATGTCAGTAGCCCAGGTGAAACAAAACTCACCAATGCCTGCTAGCTCTGCTCCACTCTTACCAAACACACACGTAGCTGATTTCCTGCCACGGTATGCCTTGCTCTGTAAGTGGATTTAGGTGAGGTGTGAATCCAGTGTCACTTGTAAGGAGTAAGCAGTTAACTATGTGGAAGTGATCTTACAGGTGGTTGGATTTAGTATATTGTCTGGCTTTCTCCTAAGTTGAGGGAATCCTCATCAGAGACCCAAAAATAATAACTGCAAATAATAACTCGGATTCTCTGCAAGCTAACCAGGGACACTTTGGTTTTCAGTTGTTTGTGGGGGCCCTCCTCAGTGTATCAAGGACCATGTGAATACAAAACAAATGCTGACAGAGTGCCCAAGTATGACATATTCTGACGTCTATTTTTAAAGAGATTTTTTTAAACTTAAGATAGCCTTTTAATACAGTTTGATCTGTTTTCTTTATCAGTCTGAAACCTATAACATCCGAGATATAGATAGCTTTTGACCTATAAAAAGAAGCTTCATTTGTCCAGCCTAGTGCACAGCTACCCGACGAGATATACCGTATTTACTCTGCTCGCTGATTATATCAAAGTGCAGAGATGCTCTAATAAGGGTCAGGGTTTGGCATTTGGATTCTCAATAGCTCTTCCTCTCTCTGCTGGAGCGATCGACTGCAGGGAGTCTGAAGATAAAGAGGTTGCCCGGCATTGTCCAGTGTTACTGATTCGTCACATCTCTGCCCTTCATTAAGTCATTTGCCCCAGCGCCAAGCCTTATTTATTGGGCCACAAGGCCTTCTTCTGGTTCATGAACAGGATCCAGAGTCCAAGAAGCTGGATGCCGAGCCAGTTCATTTTCAGGCCGCCCATTGCTTGTTTATGGTGCGTTTGAACTCTTGTCATCTTAATTACCCATTATACCAGAACTCTCAGAACTGCAGTCAGCAGCAGACAATGACACTCATTTGAAAAAGCAAAAATCAATAAATAAAACCATGTGGGTGCTGGAGATTGAACCCAGGGTTTTGAATGGGAAAGCGATATTTTGCACAGCCGAAAACTAATTGTACAGAATAATAGCCATTGAAAATATCCCTCTGTCCTCTTCTGAGGCCCGCTCTCCCTTCTCTGTGTCCCATCTCGCCCTCCGAAGGGCCTGATGGTGCACTGTTAGTTGTATAAAGCTAAGCATTGCATAATTGGTTCCTAAAACTTCGTGATTCATCTCCTGCCCTGCTGCCCATTTGACCCAGAGTGTAGATGAAGTAATGCTATCTTGGGCATCCCTCTAAGTGCCCACTGGGCAAACATTTATGGAGGCTGTACCATGCACCAGTCTTTATTCATGATGAGCTTGTGCTTGGGAAAAAGGGACAAATGGATAGCACGGTTGTGAACCATGGGTAATATGGCTATAGGTGCCAGGCACATAATGGAAGTCCATTACCCTCTCAGAGCCTTTCCCAAGGAAGGTGCCTGATACAGCAGTGGGTGTCAGGTAAGGGGGGCGGCAGGGTTCAAGGTGGCGTAGTAGGGAAAAACTGACTTACCTGTTATGAAGCTTTTTCTCTTTGTATTTTGACTACTAGGGTGTACATGGTGTTCTCAGTTCCTTCTTACTAACAAGTTGATTTTGTAACTGGTTTTGGCTTTTTATTTCCTTAAATCTGTTTTTTTTTTTTAACTTGTATCATCTGTGCCATCTTATCTTGGAGGTTTAGTTTAATTAAATTCATGACCTAGTTAAATTATTTTTAAAAAGTTTTTAAATGTATATATATGTTCAAGGGCTTGTCTGCATGTGAGTCTGTGCCCTGTGTGTTCGTGGTACCCAAGGAAGCCACCAGAGGGCATCAGAGCCCTTGAAATTAGAACTACAGACAGTTGCAAGCCACCACATGGATGTTGGGAACTAAACCTGAGTTCTCTATAGGAGGAGTAAGTGCATTTACCTGCTGAGCCATCACTCCAGCCCCTTAAATTAGTTTACAGAGGGAACCAACTGGAATTTCCACTGGCTCTTAAATTTTTCTTTTTCCTGGTGAGTCTACTTGTCACATCTTGGATTTTGGTTAAATAGCTGTCACTCATGTTCTCCCAACTTGATTGCACTGGTGTGACTCTAGTCACATGTTGTCCTGGGGCTGGTGTCAGGAGGGTTGTTTATGTTAAACAGTGGCTCTCTCTACCCCCATCCCATTTCTTCCAAGATACAGCTGAGGTCTGTTGTGTAGTCTGGTTGTGTTATCGTTGCTGTAGGCTGATGGACAGCCAGGATGAGTGCTCTCCATGGACCTCCCAGTACTGTGCTTCCTCTCCCCCAAGATGACTTTAAACGCTCTGTCACAGTTCTCACCCGTTGGTTCACACCATCAGAGCCAACCCTGTCTTTATTCAAGTCTACAATTCTAGTGAATTCCAGAGGCTTAATATTGATCAGGCAGCTTTGTAATCAGCTGTTCATCTGTCACTCACTGATTCCCAGTTCCGTTTCTGCTGTTCTGTTCCCAAGTCATGAGAGATAAGGAGCTGGGAACATAGTTCCTTTTCAGATGTGCACTAATGACAGGATTCTCTGCTGTTTGCTAGTCTGTTTTTTTTTTTTTTTTTTTTTTTTTTTTTTAAGTGGGAGGGAACTTTGATGATTTGTCTCTCACCTTGACCATGCAGTTTCTAAGTGTCAGTGCATGAGTCTTTCTTTGCATGTTGATGGTGAAATGTATTTTGCTGGGTTTTAACACTGTTTTGACAGAGGAGACTGATCCTTCTGCTGATCTCTCTGAGAAGGCCGAGCAGTGGTTCAGTGTTCAGAAATTGTATCCTGATGGTTTTGCTAATTCAGTGATTACAAACAACCTCCTCAAAGCTAATGATTTGATTGATTGGTTGGTCGATTGATTGATTGATTGATAAGCATTCAGCCTGGATCCTTTAGCTTGGAACTTGCATCAAAGCTTTTTTTTTTTTTTTTTTTTTTTTTTTTTTTTTTTTTTTTTTTTTTTTTATTAAATTCTATAGACAAAACCAAATAGATATACAAATTGTGACTTAAAGAATGGCATGGGCTCCCCTGCTGGCCTGGTGGCATAGTTGGGCCTCTATACCCTCCTTCTGTAATTACTAGATTCCTTGGGTTCTCTGCATTTCTGCATTGTCATGTGCTTAGACAAAGTTGTTAGACAGCCCTCTCCTGAGAAGTCACTGTGCCTGAACCATGAGTCAGTAGCCTGAGATGCCAAAGCAATGTGACTTTGCAACACACCCAGTCTCTGGGGAGACTTACCGCTTCGGGAATGAACACTGGACTTTCCAGTCCATGTGTGATTGTCCCACTTGGCAGCGCTGCCCTGAGTCAGCCCTCTCCATGGCATGGGGCTGCATGAGAGCCTGGGCTCTTGAGAACTGTGGAGGTTGGGGTTGGGGGTAGTTTGCTGGAATCTTCAGAGTTTCTCACAACATTGTGTGCTTTGGGTGTACCCTCCCCCTCTCACAAGGGAGGTCTACTATTGCTGCTGGCTTCCTAGGTCCTTCTTGTTACTTTCACTTGTGACCTTAGGCTACTTCATATCAACAACAGGTCCTCTGCCCTGTGAACAGGATGGCAGCATGCAGAAAAGTCACCCGAGGCTTTACATATGGGGAGGAAGTCAGTCCCCTTGCTCCATCCCTCCCACCCCCCAGGGGAGGAGGAAAAACATTTTCTCCGCTTCCAGGGACCTTGTAGATTTGGAGTGGGCAGGCTTCTTGTGCTCAGAGCTATCCTAGGTTTGGTGGTAGGACTGTTGAGATCTGTTTTTCCCCCTCCTCCTTTGGGAAAAAGAAGGTAGCACATTGTTTTGAGGGTGGTTAAAAGTAATTCCGTGTTCTTGAGTTTAGGAAACAGAATTGAGTAAGTACACTGTAGAAGGTGACATCCGTTTGTGTTCCTTTGGGCCTTCTATTAATTTTTAAAGCTTTTAAAATGAATTAAGTGCTGACAGTCCTTTTTCTCCAGGGCATAGTAATATTACCTCAAATTCCCACATACTTTTTCCAAATGAAAGTGTCCTATAATTATCTTCTCTTCTTCTACCTCCTCCTCTTCTTCTTCCTCCTCCTCCTCTTCCTCCTCCTCTTCCTCCTCCTCTTCCTATTCCTCTTCCTCCTCCTCCTCTTCCTATTCCTCTTCCTCCTCCTCCTCTTCTTCCTCCTCCTCCTCCTCTTCTTCCTCCTCCTCCTCCTTCTCTTCCTCCTCCTCCTCCTCCTCATCCTCCTCCTCCTCCTCTTCCTCCTCCTCGTCATCCTCCTCTTCCTCCTCCTCTTCCTCTTCCTCCTCTTCCTCCTCCTCTTTCTCCTCTTCTTCCTCCTCCTCCTCCTCTTCCTCCTCCTCTTCATTCTCCTCCTCTTCCTCCTCCTCCTCTTCTTCCTCCTCCTCTTCCTCCTCCTCCTCTTTCTCCTCTTCTTCTTCCTCCTCCTCTTCCTCCTCCTCTTCTTCCTCTTTCTCCTCCTCCTCTTTCTCCTCTTCTTCTTCCTCCTCCTCTTCCTCCTCCTCTTCTTCCTCCTCCTCCTTCTCCTCTTTCTCCTCTTCTTCCCCTTTCCTCAAGTTTGGCGACTAGTTAATTTTGAAGCTGCCAGGGTGATTATTTCAGTGTTGCACAGTACCTTTGGGAGGAGAATGGAATCTCATCTTTTTTCCCCATCTGCTGACAAAATTCTCCCAGTTTCAGAGGGCAATGATGTCACCCTCTAATGAGCAAAATATTTCTTACTAAACAGATGGGGCTTCTTGCCTGACTTCTTTGTAACAGAGTAGGGTGTAAGGCACAACGATGTGCTTCGTGTCTTATGTAGTTGTACGATTTAAGTTGAACAGGATTGCTATAAACTCAGTGAGAACATTTTTCTTTTTGTAAACACAAAGATCACCATGATAACAGTGACCCAGAGGTCCCTGACATGGCTGGACATGAGCCGGTCCTCACGTGTTGGGAAAATCTTGAGTGTATCCAGGCAGAGCCAGAATACAGCCCTAAGGTCGGGAGGGGACCTGAATACATCACTGCTTGGACCATGGAGGGAGGCCAGACATGGCGGAGAAATGATGAAATTCAGCTCAGAGAATAGAGCAGAAGCTGCTGTTGATTGGTGTCACATGCTGTTTATACAGCGACATCAGCTGAACTCCGCTTTATCCAACTAGATAGGTGAGCATCTGGGATCAGAGTGGACAAGGAATTATGGCTTTGGGACTCACAACACTAACCTCTAGATCATATATGAATATGGATACACCCTGAAATCTATAACTAGTTTTAACCAATCACTAATGCAAATTTCAGTTTTCATAGCTGAGGTGCACTGTACCATGTACAGATCTTTTCTCCATCCCAGGGATGAGGCCATCACACCTGATGTGTGTTAACCAGCCTGCTTCAGGGCCTCCCATGAGCTTCTCCTCACTGTGCTCTCTGTCCTGTAGCCTTTGTAAGTTTAGGGGATGCTTCTTAGCGATGTTGACACATCATGTTCTTCTGAATGCCTTCAATCAGTGTGTTCGCTCATTCATTCATTCATTCATTCACTCATTCCCATCAAGAAATACGTATGTAGCATCAAGATAGATTTAAGTTTTATTTATCCAAGTAGAAAAAAAAAATGCATGGCATCGGTACTGATGAGGGATGTAGTTAAGACAACACATTCCTTCAGAGCAAGTTGCAATGTGTGTCAAAAGCCTTGCAGACGTGCACATTTTTTAAAGCCCTTCAATTTTAAAATATAATCATTCAGAGAAAAAAAGACTGTGCTAGACATGTTAATAAATTTTGCCACAGTATGCATCTGGATTGGTTTATGTTGGAGACGTTCAAATGTCCAATGACAGGCACATTGTTTAAGTAAATGACAACATACTTCTGTGACGGAATGCTGGTAAATCACTAATATGTCGGTGTACCCTATTGGAAGAATATTTGTTGACATGGGAAAAATTTCCATGCCTGCTTTTAAAATTTAAGAAGTAGACATGGCTTAAGAAGTATCTGACCTCATGCTGAGACTCTCTAGTATAGTTCCTCATGTTGGGGTGACCCCCCCCACCCATAAAATTATTTTTGTTGCTACTTCATAACTGTAATTTTGCTACTGTTATGAATCTTAATGGAAATATCTGTGTTTTCCAATGATGGTCTAAGGGTGAAAGGGTCATTTGATCCCCTAAGTGGGTCACAACCCACAGGTTGAGAACCAGTATTCTAAAGAAAAACCACAAGAGGTGCCAGAGGGAAGGGGTGGAATCTTCCTCACCGACAGAGTAAAGCAATGGTCAGGAATGTTGTTCAGTCCCCTTTGTGTCACTGGGATTATATATAATTGTGTGTATGTGGCCCTTCAATTCCTCACGTTGTGGTGACACCCCCCACCCCCATCATAAAATTATTGCATTGCTACTTCAAAACTGTAATCTTGCTACTGCTGTGAATCGTAATGTAAATATCTGGTATTCAGGAGATCTGATATGCGACCCCCGTGGGGGTCACAACCCACAGGTTGACAGCTGCTGTTCTAGATAAAGGTTGTCTAGGTTTCTGTGCAGCCACATAAGCTAAGGCAGTAAGAGGGAAGACTGGATCAGTGGACAGAGCTGTTGTTAGATGAGGAACTGACAGATACAGTGACATGTGCGCGCTCAAGAGCGTGGGGCATTTGAGTTGCTGTGAGAGGTAGAGGACAAGAGGCAGCTCCTCTGGGAGGCCCTTTCCACAGAGTATCTGAACAGTGGAGCGGAGCACAGTCAAACTGTAAGGAAGGGAAGGGTTGTGACCACGCGGTTCCATGTCCCACGGCAAGGCTTTGTCCCTGTCCCAAGACCTAACAGCTAGTTCCTTAGCATCGAGTTCAGATATTCCAAATGTGAATTTGAATCCATTTGCACATCTGCTGTGCTCAGCTAGGTTCAAGTCTTCTGTTAAGAGAGCAAGATTGTAGGAGGTGTTTGTCCAGAACCAAGACTCTCCTTAGGTCCCTGCAGCCCAGTCTGTTTGAGAGTTTGCTCTGACGTGTGGTGAAGACTGGGTCTGAACGTCTTCACTCCTTGTTGACTAGGCTTGCGATAGGTTGACACTCTGGGAGTGGCTTGCCGTGAGCGGGCTCAATGCATCCAGGTCAGGCTTTTGTCCCCACAGTTTCCTGTTTTCTTAAAGGCAGATCCATGTTGTATCCCACATTAGCTCTATAAATGCCAGGCTTGTCCTCTGAGAGGTGGGGGCAGAGACATATGGAGGGATGGGTAAACTCAGTTTTCTTGCTCATCCTTGTAGATGTCCCTGAGGAGGTGGCCATGGGTGGGTTGGTGTGGAGGAGGGGAGCCAAGAGGTGTGTCTTTCCTCCACCCTCTTCACAGTGTCCTCATCAACCCAAGCTTCTGTGGCTTCCCACTCTGCCAGGTCCCAGGCTTCATATAAAGTGGATCGTCATCACTCCTTTCTAGATCCCACTGTCTGTTATAGAAACGAGAGACAGTAGCACACATGCCTAAGGCTTACCTACTCTTCCCAGGGGAGGAAGGAGAGATATCAACCCATGCCTGCTGAATTTCAGAGTCCTGGCTCCTAAGCTCACCCAACCTTCTCTGCATCTTAGCATCTAGTGTCCCCGAAGCCCGAAGGTCATTGTGCCTCTAGCTTTATGGGTCGTCTTGGCCTTGCTGTGTTCATCACATGCAAAAGAGCCATTTATAAAAATAAAATGGATTCTGCCTGAACTCCAGTCAGTACCCAATAGAAGACACATAAGTAACAGACACTACTGAACTCCAGGAGCACCATCAGCACTGTAAGATAAATGTCATCAAGCCAAAGTGGCATTTAGGACTCCTAAGACCATCATCAGCTAAGATGATCAGCTGAGGTCTGCTAAGACTTACTTTGAAATGAAAACCAGCTTGTTCTGATACTAGAGGCAAAAACCCTTGCCCAGGTAGAAAGCAGGGTAGGGCCAGATCCACAAGGTCCTGCCTTGTCTTTCCTGTTTGAGAAAGGGGTCATTCCTGAACCCATTTCATTGTGGTGTTTGCTGAATGCCAGAGCTGGTAGTACTTCATCCAACTCACCTGCCACCATTTGTGTCGTGTGTGGCCCTGAAATGCCAGTGGCGGGAGGTGAAGCCACAGAATGTGGGAGAATTGGTTTGCGACCTGGGGAGCAGGGCAGTACAGGGGAAGCTATGGTGAATTTTTGTGGCAGATAAAAAGAGGAAGGTTCACTAACAGTAGAAGAGAGGCTTCTGAGGCAGCAGACTTGGGGTGAGGCAGCATGAAGTTTGATGCATTTCTAGCTGAAGGAAGGAAAGAGAAGGGAGAGAAGAGGAACAGGTGATGGACCCAGCAAATGGGGAAGATGGGCTGTCAGTTTGCTTACTAACCTGGAGACTCTGGAAAAAGCATGACTTTCCCCTTGTGAGCTTCGGGTCTCAAATCCCTCCCCCTACCCATTTAAGTAAGCCCTAGACCTCCTCCCAAAAGACCTTCTGCTATTTTAAGGAGACAGTGGTTGGCACTCATTGGTGTGCTCTGGGCTGCCAGGTGTTTTATCTGTGTTGTGTGATCACCTATAAGGGGATGGATATGGGAGAGCCACAGGATGGGAGAAGACAGCTCGCCGTGAATAGGGATAGGGCAAGCCAAACGGTGGGGATAAATGACTCAACTGAGTGAAGTTAGCCACGGAGGGGAATCACACCACATGTCATGGAGACTTCTTTCTTCGCTTTTCCAGCTCTGTCTTGTTTAGACGATGTTCTGTTTAAGTAACAGCTTGTGCCTGGTGCTCCCCAGGGACCCCCCCACCCCCACCCCCAAGAAAATTAAACAATCATCTTGTGACATAGTCCTCAGGCTTGCTGTTCTAGAATGCCTGAGAACTCAGCTGCCCTGAAATGACTGTTGAAATAATTTGGGGAGACAGTTTTAGAAGCCTCGGGAAAGGGAAAATCGCCTACATTTACTCTGGCTATTAAAACAGAAAGGGGAAAAGGGGGAGGGGGAGAGAGAAAGTGATAAGTCAGGGAGAAAACCAGAATCACAAACTTCACGATAGTAATTTCAAAAATAGCCCTGGAAAGGTGTCCACTTTCAATCCTGACCACTCCCTTCAGGGAACGTTTGGAAGCCCATCTGCAGAAAGGATCTGTTTTAGAGTTCAGTCACTCGGAAGGGTTTAGCCCTCTGTCCTGGATTCGCTCAGATTCTCGCGTTCTTTCTTTCTTTCTCTGGAATTCCATAGACAGTAATTAAGGAACTGGAGGCCAGCAGGAGGTCAGGGAGCCTTCCTCAGTGAAAACAGGGATTGTTGGCCATGCACAACACTCCCTTTTTTCCTTGTGGTGAATAGGAGATTTGCTTAGAGCTGATGACTTGTGCCTTTCTTACAAGTTATACAGTTAGCAAGCGACTGGGGAATCGGGCAGCAGGCAGGCTAATTGAATCCAGTCAGTGTCCCGGTGCTCTTCCTCACATGTTGGGCTGTGACTGGGAGAGCCTGCCCGATCATGTAACTGCAGAGAACATGCTTGTGGGAGTGCCTGGTCCGACGTGGAGATTTCAGAGCTGACGGATCGAGAGTGGGGTTTGCTCTGCGTGGGGAGGGGGAAGGGGTACCTGCTGCATCTTTGCTAAAACTACTTACGCCTGCTAAATGCCGAAGCCGGTAAGTTGATGAATTTGTGTGTGTGTGTGTGTGTGTGTGTGTGAAAGGAAAACTTTTCTGTCGCTCCAAGAAGGCTTTCTGCTCGCTTCTGCCTAGGAAGGAACTTTCTTGGCTTCTTAAATTTTTCTAGGTCTGCCCATCTCCTAGCCGCTTCCCTGCCGTCTACCCCTGAGCGTTCTCACCCAGCTTGTTCACCCAGCCTTTGCATGTAACTTTGGAGAATACTAAAGGTTATTTTGAGACTATGAAAGTAAGCAAGCGGGAGCCGGAACTACTCTGTGAATTGTGCTGACTCCGTGCAAGGGACTTACATCCAGACGGCATTTGGCATTGTTTTAAATAAATCTACAGTCGGCTGGCTTTCTTCTCGTAACTTACAATTAATGCAATGACAGTGTGGACGTAGAAGTTGAGGTGTGTGTGTCTTCTTATGGACTAAGTTCAAACAAAACTGTTGTGTGATTTTTTTTTCTCAAGCAAATATATTTGCAATTGAAAAATACTTCTCAGGAATGCTTAAATATTGTATGATGTTGTCTCACTGGGTGGATGGGTGGGGGGTGGATAAGGTGACTGAGTCTGGTTGTTCTGATTGTTGACTGTGACAGTGTGTCTCAGATTTGGAGCCAGGGAGGCAAACTGTAACCCTGTGCTCAGGATGGTCTCATGTGGTTCCCCCAAGGATTTGATTGTTCCTTGCAAATATGGGCTACCATTTATTCCGGCATATCATAGAACTGTTTGGTATAAGGACCAGTGTTTCAGGCAGCAATGACAGGCTTAGGATAAGCAGTGTACGCCAGCACACAAATCTTATTTACAGATGTGATTAATTTTGTTCCCCTTTCCCGATCACATTGCGTGTAGTTGTGTTATAAAAAGTTCTCCACGCTGGCTCCATGGCTTTCCCTATTAGAACATCACAGATGTGTCAAAGGATGCACTTGTTCCAAGAGAAGCTGGGAAGAAAGGAGGCTCCACCCTCCTGTTCATGCCAAATGGCCCCATAGACTCCTCAGTCAGTGCCTAGCAGCCGAAGGGCTTGCTATCTCTTTAAAGCAGCTATAGTTTTGTGCCTTGGCTTGGTCAATTTGTTATGGTTTAAAACTGTGGAGCCAGCTGTCTGCAAGCTGATGTAATGTTGCCATAGAAACCAGAAATGAAACACTTAGGCATTCACCACAGAATTACTACATATAGCATTAGCCAAAGTAATTAAAACTTGAGCCATATGGGTTTTCTGGTGGAAAAAAAAGTCGGCAGCAGAAAGCTTAGAAGTGAAATGTCTCTGTTTACAGCACTGCAAGGGCGTTTTGCATGTCTTTTGGTGGGGGTCACCCTTTTTTCTCTGGATGGCTTGGGATAGGGAGCAGATAAGGCCGATGAATTCGCTTTCTTGTTTATGGGATGATCAAACGTAAGTTTACTCCAGTAAGATGTAATAAACTCTAACTTGGAGGTGCAGGGGTACCAAGATGGAAAAATGTTTGAATATGTGTGAGCATATGCTTTTATGTTTATCTTTCGTTTTATGTGAATCTGTGTTGGTTATGAGCCTCTTTCTTAGAATCATTTATTTATAAAGTAGATAGAAATCCTCTATATTCTACAAACTCCCTTTAGGTAGGAAGGTTTTTTTTTAATACTTATAAATATTTATTTTTGTTTATCAGTGCTATCTCAAAAATATTTACATTTTAAAATTATATATGCATATTTTTAATGATTCTTAATTTAAAAGATTCTCAAACCCCCTTTTATGATAGTCAATTTGAATAAAAGACATGACATATACATATATATATACGTACAAATGCAAGGCTAATTCAGCATTTAGAAAGTAACACAGTTATTTGAGAGAGAAATACACAGTGAAGAATTTATTACTCCGTTTAGAAGAAATGTAGTCATTTGTGTCTTTATATTAAAACAGCTGGAGAGAATTTCTTAAAGGCAAATATGTCCACAAGTCTTTTCCCTGGGACTCAAAATGAATCCAGAAGTTGACCCTCCCCGTCCATAAAAAGTGCCTCAAAGACTCACTATTGAACTCAAATACCTCCGAAGCTGACTACAGAGGGCTCTTCTAATTAAAAAGATAACCCATGCAAGTATACATTTCTTCAATGGCTTGCTGCATCAGCCTGCCTAGGGTCCAAGTCGTGATACCACAGAGGAAGTCCTTAGTTGCTATGGCTTGAGGTTTGTCAGTGGTCAACACTCCCAGAACCTCTACTGAATTAGGAAAGTACAAGTGCCATCAATGTAAAGTTCTCAAGAGCTCTGTTCCTCAAAAAAGTAGGTAGACCTCGTGAAGCTAGTTACAGAATCCAGGCAGAGGAGAGGAAGGTTCTATGAGGGAACGGAAGTTGGCTTTCAGTCTCATGACCTGATGTGACCACCTTCATTCCTTCCTGGGAAGCTCACGAAAATGCACCTTTTCTATCTCTATGCCTGTTCTGTGTCTCTGTAGAATTTTGTGTTACTTATTCTTTATATTTATAGTCTCTGTTCTATTCTTTATATGCTCTTGTCTGCACCCCTTCCCTAATACGTAAGTCACCAGCAGCCACTGCCAACTTACTAGCTATGGGGCATACTGACATGTCTGATTTTGATCTCATAACCCAGCTTCCTATCTAAGTGCATACAATTGATACTTATTTCAACTTTGACTTAACTCTGGAACTTATAATGTCAAGGTTAGATACTTAGCCTGGGTTTTTTTTTTCCCCCAGGGGGTAGAGGTGATACACAGAGACCTTGTGTTGTGTAAGGTTAGTTCTTCTGTCTGAATCGCTGATACCTGAACTGCATGCAATAGGAAGACCCAATATCTTGAAACATTTGCACGAATTCAGTGCATGGTGACTTACTCAGGTGCGCGTGACCCAGAATGCGGGTGACCAAGTTCTCATGCCTCTGGTTGGCTGCTCTGACCATTTTATTTTCTTACAGTCAGCAATTCAACAAAGTAAAAATAAAATTTAAACCAGATGGTATTATTTTGTATTTGGAGCAGCTAAACTAGCTTTTTTTTTTTTTTTAACCTTGCACCTTCAGCTAAGTGCACTAACATTAATTGTTCAACATAACTGCCTGTTTCCCTTTCTGAGATTAGGGGTAGGGGGATAGTTCTCATTTTCCTTCTAGTTTGTCAAGTAGAGAGTACACAACATTTTAAACATTTTTTTTTAATTTTGTTTTATGTGCATTGGTGTTTCATCTGCTTATATGCATGTGTAAGGATGCCAGAATCCCTGGAACTGGACTTAACACACCGTCATGAACTCCATATGGGAGCTGGGGATTGAACCCGGGTCCTCTGGAAGAGCAGCCAGTGCTCTTAACCACTGAGCCATCTCTCCGTTTGAACAGTCGTAGGCACCTTTAATTGTGAATCTGCAAGCAGTATTTTCCTAGAAAGTTTAGAGAAGCTAGAGATAGATCCTGATTTACTTCACAGAGAGGAATGCCAAGGACTATTCCAGTCTGATGATTTGCTGAGGGGTTTATACTAATTAATCATCAGTGAGTAAATTGTTTGCACACAGGAAGGAAGTACAGTGGCTCTATGCTGTGATCTCCAAGGGAAATGGACCCAGTTTATCCAGAAAAGAGTACAGTCTTGCAGTGGGAAAAGCATCTGTGCACTCCCAGCACGCACTATTTCTAAGTCATCCATATGGTTTCAACCCCTTGCCTTTTGTGCTTTTCTCTTACTTGCCTATAAAATTGAGATTAGGGAGGGCTTTTCTTGGGGGAAAAGTGCCCCCATTGGTCTCAATATCGAGATGCTGTCTGGTTTTGTTTTGTTGGGGAGGGGTGGTTGAATCATTTCCCTCCCTGCGAATTGCACGGAGGACAAGAGGGGATACTGTTGTCAGGATGTGCAGGATTAGCTGGACCGGGTATGCCGAGGCTGGGGTGCTCCCAGAAGGTCCAAGCACCCAGTCGGGTGCTGCAGCATGCAACGCGCTGCTCCAGTGGGAAACTTACTTTGCACTTTCACAGTTTGAACAGATAGAGCAGAGGAAGTTGCATACTGAATGTTGGACTGGACTTGGAAACGAAGCCCTCGTTCTGTTCACAAGGAAAGGATTGTTTTTAGCCTGGGTCACTGCTATGGAGAGAGTCCACCCCCCCCTTCTGTAATGTTTGATACTTGAGGGAAAACAGCTGGGCTGGAGCACATTTGAATCACTGCAAAATGGAATGGGTTGCTGGGGAATATGGACCGTACTGTATGGCTGTAAAGGTCAGCCTTTTCCCTTGTCTCTTTGGAGGAATGCAGGGCTGTCCTCAACCTTGCCTCGTGAGCCCTCAGAAGGCGCTGGGGGAGGTGAGGGATGGCCGTGATGTGGCAGGCAGTTCCAACGAATAGGAAAGAAGGGTTTTTAGGTTTTGTTTTCATTGCCTGCTGGTTTTGATTTTTTTTCCTTTTTTTTTTTTTTTTTTTGGTGGGGGGAGGGGTCGCTGGAAAAAGTCAACAAAATTTTGGTTTGGAGAAGTGGTTGATGACCATCTTCAACAGCAAGTCCCAGTGGGCCAGACAGAGGAGAGGCTGGCCCAAACCACAGCAGTGTAACTGGAACTACAGGGGCAGCTTGGGGAGAAAGCTCTGCGGACTCGGGGAGTGGGATGATGGGGCGGACACCCCTATGGTAGTCAAAGCCAAAGATGTGTACTTTGCCCCTGGGATTGATCGGCTATGTTAGACCGTCCCAGGGTATGTGTGGCTTCTATAAATCTGGTGTGTAGATTTGCCGATGTCCCATGTTGGTGTCCCAAGTTTGTCGGCGGAGCTGCGGACGTTGGGCCTTGGCTGAGACGCCAGCCGGGAGGGTATTGCTCTGGAGCAATTAACTGATTAACTGTTCTGTTTCTTTGCCAGTCAAGAGAACAGTCGGATGATGAGACGGAGGAGTCGGTGAAGTTTAAGAGGCTACACAAGCTGGTAAACTCCACTCGCAGAGTCAGAAAGAAACTAATTAGAGTGGAAGAAATGAAAAAGCCCAGCACAGAAGGTAAAAAAAAAAAAAAAAAAAAGTGTGGGGTTGGAGGCAAACCTCGCCCTGGTTCTTCAGAAAGAAATCACTTGGGGTCAGATACTCAGTCGAAAGAGAATATAATTTTCAAGTAGGAAATGAATTGAGTTCTGGCTGAGGCCGACAGTTGTCTGTGTGCCAGCGGGCAGTGCTCAGACTGTTATGGAATGAAGGATCCTGGTGTCAAGTATTTTGGGCACTTAGTAATTCAAATGTGACAGAGATGGGAAATGGCTAGGATCTGAGGGTAAAGTCTGAGGTGGGGCGCTGCTTTAATTATGAGCTTGTGCTGCTATACATAAACCCTCTAAGTTCTCAGCACAGACCCCTTTTCCAAAGAGGACTGGTGTCTGTGATGCAGTGGATCTGGTGCAAATCTGATACCCAGCGCATCCATCTTGCAAAGCTACCTGACAATCAAGGCACTTAATATCCGCTCAAAGCCTCAGGGCTGCTTGGCTCCTACTGTAAACAATCTCAATTCTCTACTCAATAGGGGCTTTAAGGACCTTCCGTTCTAAAGGGATCTTTAAGACGGGACTGGGAAGGTAAAGCAGTAATGTCAAACATTAACTGGGGATTATTAGAATAAATAGTAAGCTTTGAATTATAATTATGATGGTTTAATTTGTGACCTTACTCATTTTTATTTATAATATGTGTAAACAATATAAAAATCTATCCCCCCAAAAAGATCAAATAAAAGCTTAAAATTCTGGAGTAGAGTGGCAGACACCTACAAGGTTTATAATCCTAGTAACCCTGTGCCTGAGACGGAGTACCGTGTGCTACATGGTAATACTCAGTCTCAACCCCACCCAGTGGTAAGATTGACACTCCATCTCAACCCCACCCAGCTGTGAGATTTTCTTGTTTATAAAATAATAGCGAGTAAATTGGGAAAATACTGCACAGCTTTAATAAGAAAAGCACTACTTGTTAAAAATATCATGTCTATGTTATAAGGAATTTCAAAAATTTTAACACATGGGTTTTAGAATTAATATTATCAAGGCCTTTGTGATCTTTGTAAACAAAACCAAGTTGTATGCAGGAAAACAAATTTCCTTTTATTTTTAAAGATAAGGGTTTTGTTGCTATACAGTGATTTAATTCTTTAGGATAAAACTGAAGATGCTGGTAAGCTGTACGAGAGTGGGAGACGGGAAGAAAAAGGGGGGTTGGCTAGAGAAATAAGCTTGGTGGGTAACTTCATAAATGTGGACCTACCTGTAATTTGGGAGTTACATTGAGTGTCCCTTGGTCTAGAGATTCGGTTTACAGTTGTCTGTATTGTTGGTTTCTATTGGATGTTTTAATACCTGTCTGCTGGCTGTCATTTCTACTGTACAGAATATCTGGAGCTTCCTCACACAGTTGCAGATCTTACAGAAATGTGAACATGGAGAGGGAGACTGTAATTTTGTAGTCGCCAAAGCCGGACTCTGAGCGTGTGTTGGGAAGCAAACCAAAATCAAGTGTCAGCTGCAACAATCAGAGCAATGGGCTGGTTCACCAGTGACATTAAATGAGTGTCACACTCAGCACTGAGCCAGTGGGACTTATCCTGTGGCAGCCTTTATGCTGGAATCATATTGTATTATTCCAATATTGTACATCTTGATATATCCAAATTTGCAGAGTGTAATGATTCAAACTATGTTGGGGCGGGGGGTGGGGAGGGTCAGGGAATGGCGGAACACCAAAAGAGGCAATTGAAGGTCAGAAGCAGTCACCTTAGATCAACTTTCTGATCGACTTCTAAATGAATTCATCTGAGTGTGGACTGGGCCTCACAGATGGGCTTGAACTCAAGTTTCAAGGCTTGTGTTAGTATATGACGACCTGGGAAGCTGGGGGAGGTCATTTACTGTCTCATTCACATGTGTGTATGTGAGTGTCTGTGTGTGCACGTGTGTGTGTGTGTGTGCGCATCCATGAGTAGGTGTGTGCATGTGTGTGTTTGTGCATCCATGAGTGTGTGTGCTAGTGTGTATGAGTGTGTGTAGCTCAGAGTGTCTGCCTCCAGTCCCCATGTGACCAGGCTCCGGCTGGAGGGAGAATTGGGAGGTAGGACAGGCTTCTTGGGTTGTGAGATGCTTCTCTTCCCCAGTGCCCTTGGGCTTACAAGAGACTTGATCAAGTCACTGATTGCCTGCACGCCTACGCCACTTGTAAGGCAAATAATAATTCTTTATCAAGATGCATTCCGCATACTACACATTTCTCTCCCACACTTGAGAATTGATGCTCCCTTTTAATGTGCCATCTCTAGAATACCCACCAGAGGCAGGCACTTACTCATTTCACCAGGAGGGAGACGGAGATAAAGAAGCCAGGAAACTTCCTCAAGGTCACTCAGCTGACCATCCAGACTTCCTCAGGGTGTCCTTCCCCCTCTGGATATCCTACCACTCAGGAGAACTAATGGCTTTAGAATTCTTTACCTGGTCTTCCTCCTGCCTTGACTTTCCAGGTATATCCTGACACAGCAGCCCTAGATAGTATTAAGCATGGGTATTGTTTGTGCCTGTCTGTCTGCCCGCCTCTGTGGGTTGACTGTAGATACAGCCTCCTCCCCACAGTGCACCAACACTTCTAAGCCAATACAGAACCATCAGCTTCTATGTGGTACCTTTAAGCATAAGAAGAAGCTTCAAGTGTCTCTTTTTATTAACTTAACACCCACTATACCCGTACTGGGGTGTTAGCTAAAGATGAGTAGGTGTTGTGACAGAGAAGGCTCGGAGTGTGAACCAGATGCCCAGGGGCCTGGAGCTAGGGCTGAAGACCAGAACTTGTGGAAAGCTGTATCCTTGCATGAAGTGGTCCAATATTCTCACCTCTCCTTGGGTATTCTGATCTCATTGTGTATTGGCATAAGGGCCCTTGTGAAGCAGGTTTCACAGTGTATGGGAGTGGGGTTGGGGGCTCCTCTGACTCACCACACCTGCAGAGCAAAGCTGTTCCTTTGGATCAGAAGAGGGCAGGAGAAGAATACTGTGTTGAGGGAGCCCAGGTCGGGGCTGGGCTTCTGGGCTGCTTCTCAGACATGGACAGTGAAGCTCATGCTGCACGGGGCCAGCTTGCAAAGGCTGACACAGCCTCTTTGGAGGCATTTCCCTATTCCCCTCAAAGCTCCTTTCCAGGGTAAGGCTGCACATGTCAGGAACATGTGTGTCCCAGCTAGTGCCTGACGGCTGCTCCCAAAACACTCCAGAAGATGTGACAGCTACTTAGAGAACTGGACAAAGCACACCAGGCCTCCATGATGCATTTCAGGACTATATTGCTTAGACTTTTCATGAATCGGTTCCACCTGGCAGGCTTAACATAGCCGTATTCATTTACTGCTGGGATACCTCTGGCACCAGGCTGGGTCTCCAGTCAACCCAATTGCTTCTTTCTGGAAGCAGGGAACAATCTTTAGAAGTTGCTATATTTACTTGAGAAACCGTAAGTGCCATTGGTCTCCATAACTATTTGGGATCTGGAGGAGAAAGCAGGAAGCAACTCTCTCATTTGTGTACCGTCTGTGGTCTGGCTAAATCCTGTCCAACCCTGGACCTTGTTTTAAACTGTCGCTAAAGATCCTCAGACAGTTCTTTGGTGAACTTGGGACTAGGTGTTATGTTGATTTCTCCTTCTTCACCCTTTCTTTCCTGCCACTCCTTTCTGCACATGAATGTGGAGTGGGTCTTAAGTAGGATTTCAAGCCACAATTCTTCCATAACTAATAGCCATCAGTTAGAAAAGGTAGCCATTTTTAGAATCTTCTAGAAACGAGTGCCGTTTTTATCACCGTCCCCTCTTCCCTTCTCCCTGACACTTAACCATCCATTGCTACCTTTGTCCCGGCTAGTATGTACAGTGCTGTCCTTCTGTCCCAGGGAGCTTTGTATTTTTCCCTACGCCCCTGTTCAGCTGGTGGAAATCTGCAAGGCTCCAATGTTTCCTTATAATTAAGGGATGCAGCCAGTTGGGCTCTACACCCACAGCTTGACCTAATTCCTCCCTCACATCTGTTCACATAACACACGCAGAAAAGAACTTGGCTTTTCTGCCAGTACAGCCAGGCCTTTCCACTGGGCTCCAGAGGCCTTGGCTCCGTACCTGGCCCCAGAGAGAGAGAGAGAGCTTCAAGGCCCGGAAGCCTGAGCCCATGTGGAACACTGAATGAGCTGCCTGCGTGTCAGGCCCTTAAATGCCCTTGCTGTTCCCTCCGGGGCTGGGTGGATGGAACTATCTGGCTGCAATCACTCAGTTACCCTGGCTTTTAGTATTTGGCCAGTCAACTGGAGACCATTTGTCAATCACTGTTGCAAGTATAACCCTTTATGGTGTTTTCCCCACCCAAACTCTCTTGGAGATTTAATCGCTTAAATGGCATATGTACCAATAAAAAAAAAAAAATCATTGTTCTGCCACATGACATTCATCACACTCCAACTATAAAAGCCACTGGAGCTGACAGAAAGGAGGGCCTTTCAGGATGGGGGAGACTGTTCCTAGCTTCTGAGTACCACACTTATAAACCGCAGTGACAATTATCTTGCAGTGCCAGCGTATACCGTAATGACGGGCCTTGGTTTTTTTTTGTTTTTTTTTTTTTTTGTTTGTTTGTTTTTTTTTTGTTTTGTTTTGTTTTTTTTTGTTTTGTTTTTTTTTTTGCAAATGGCATTTTTTTAATAGGTCAAGGGAAATGTTGGCCTATAAACTTGTTTTGAAGGAAAAGAAGAGATACCACAAGCTTCCCAGCTCTGGTTTTGTAGCACTAGGTTAGCACTGAAAGCCTCACACATGCTAAAAGCTGAGTAAATCCTCCCTACCGTTAAGCTATATCCCCATCTGTGGTTTGCTTTGGTTTGCTTTGGTTTTTAGCGTCAGTCTCAGGTACCGTAGGCAGGCCTTGACTGTATTGACTCTTGATGCCTACCTTTACCTCCCAGCCTCTGTCTTTCCAGTAGCTGGAATTACAGACCGGTGCCACCAGGCCCAGAACCTCACAAATGTGTAATGTTAAGCTTTTTTTTTTTTCTTTCTTTCTTTCTTTCTTTTTTTTTGAAACAATACAATGTAGTTTGATTACCTTCTTTGTTGCATGTGCATTGACCTGTAAGTCATTTTTATGAAGAAGATCGTAGGGCAGGCAGGGAGAGTATTACCATTGACCATGTCAGATGGCATGTTTTATGGACATAGACAGAGGTGTTTGGGACACTCACTCACAGGAGACCCTCGTGTTGGTTCCCTTGCAGGTGGAGAGGAACACGTGTTTGAGAATTCCCCAGTCCAAGATGAAAGATCTGCACTCTACTCTGGAGTGCACAAAAAGCCATTTTTCTATGATGGCTCTCCTGAGAAACCTCCAGAGGATGATGCAGACTCTCTCACCCCATCTCCATCATCCAGCAGCCTGGATACTTGGGGAGCTGGCCGGAAGCTGGTCAAAACCTTCAGCAAAGGAGAGAGTCGGGGCCTGATTAAGCCCCCTAAGAAGATGGGGACATTCTTCTCCTATCCAGAAGAAGAGAAGGCCCAGAAAGTATCCCGCTCCCTCACAGAGGGGGAAATGAAGAAAGGTCTTGGGTCTTTGAGTCACGGGGTAAGTACCGATGGTGTTTTCTTCTATGACAACCATCGGCGCAGGCACCACTTTCTGGTGTCCCTGGAGGAGGTTCAGAGTATCCGTAAGCAAATCCGCTTGAAGAAAACGGATACTAATTACTCCTGTTCCAGAACTTTTCTCTGCCAGCGTCCCTCCAGAAAAGGAGTAAATGGCACCACCTGTGACCTGCTGCCGCGGCCGAAGCCCAAGGGGGGCGGCGGCTGCGGCTTCCCTGGCAGGAGGGGCCGAGGGCGCACCTCGGTCAGCGAGTTCAATATCACCTACGTGGTGGAGCGGAGCCTCTACAGCCACCTGAACCTGACCCAGCTCGTGCGTCCTGCCTCGGACAGGACGCTGAGCAAGGCCGAGAAGCAGGACCTGAGGCGGTGCTTGCTGGAGGAGGATGAGGAGGCAAAGAGGAAGTGGGCTGCCACGGTGGACCGCTGTACTAAAAGGGTTCTCTTGAGAATCCACCAGAAGTCTGTGAGTCGCCAGGATGGTCATGAGGAAGGCCTTGTCATTTCCGTGATGTATAGTCAAGCGTTATGGCCTCTCTTCTCGCAAAGCTGCCTTCCTTCAACTAACTCACCACTTCGGGGTCCATTCCTCTGTCACCCTCCGATCTCTCACGGTTCTTTCTCGAGCGGTGCCTTTTTCTTATTTCCATCTGCCCTCTGGTCAACTGAAGCTGTTTGATATTCTTAACAGAAACTAAACCTTGAGGTTGATCTTCCAGGGTGCAGGGGTGGGCTTTGGCTACCTTCTAGGAGTGGCTGTCTTCATACCCAGCAATCTTGTCACTTGACCCCAAATCAGGACAGTAAATCCTGGAAGAGACGCCTGCATTGATCATGAATAAAAACAATAGGAACGAACTGGTGGACAGTCTGCCATCAGATCCTCCAGTCCTACTCTTTCTTTAAGAGTAGGACCAGCCAGAAAGTTCTTACATACATTTAAGAGAGGCGGGGCCGGGGAGGAGGGAAATCACTTAAAGCCTTCTTGTTTTAATTAAACTAGTTCGATATTTTTTACTTTTTTAAAATAGAGGACTTGGCACGTAGTAAAGGGCTTACTTCTATGATTGCTTGTTTCGTGAATTTTTGTTTTTCAGTTTTCATACTGGGGGATCAGGGAAGCCTGGTTTAGCTTTTCCTTGCTTTCAGAGAGTGACTTAGTTCAAACTCGAAAGTATAGATATTCCCCCTGGATTGCCACCTAACTTGGAGCTTGCACAATGGCCCATGTAAAAGGGGACAGAGTGAGGCGGAGCTGGCATTGCTGTGCTCTGGCACCTTGCTTAATCCTCCCAGGGCCGCTGGCCCAGAGCCCCTTTGAACGATGTGAAAGAACCTGTGGGGAAGAATGGGCTTCCACGGTTGCTTTTCCCAGGGTTCCTTCGGGCTCATGAATAGGATGCTCTTGTCCAGAACTGTATAACTGTAATTTAAATTCATGCAACCAAGTTCTGCTTTTGTGAAAACGAAGACGGATTGGCCACCGCCATCCTTCAAGTGACCTCCCCTGGTTCTCAGAGGATCTGTGGGTCTTTCCTCACTTTGGGGTTTTGAAAATAATTCCCATGTGTGTTGACTTCCGTCCTAGATTTTACTTTCTGCTTTTTCCCATCCTTATGAGCCTTGCAGCACTATTTTTTTTTTTTTAAATGCTACCGGTCTGTTGAGAAAACTTTACTTCTGTCTCTTTCTGTATCCTAGCAGCAGTGTTTGGATTTTTCTGGTTTGTTGTGTTTTGTTTTTAATATCAGAATTTTCTTCGTTACCCATTCATTCAGTCTCTAGTGTGCTCTGACCCCCATATCTTTTGTGCAACACTGGGTTTGGTGTCAGGGCTGAGCCAGGTTCGTCTGCCAGCTGGCCTCCAGACATCAGCACCACTCACTAAGGATGGCTCTGTGAGCCGGGGACTTTTAATGTGCTAAGAGCTGAAGACAGTACCGGGCAGTTTGAATACCCACTAAATAATGTGTTCAGGGCCAAGTTAGAAATCTGTGCATAGCCGCTCTTGTGAGTACAGTTGTATAATTAGAAGATATTTAGAAAAATAATTAGAAATATTAAAAAAATAATTTCCTCGTTACTTGGACAACATGGGCTAAGGTCAGTGTCTTAAGAGTAGAAAGTGATGGGCATCTTTGATTGGCTTTCTTATTTTATACTGGGCTTGAACCCACAGCCTCATGCATGCTAAGTAAGTGCTCTACCACTGGGCTACACTCTCTTCTTTTCGTCTCTCACTTAAAATATCCCTTTCGTCTTCCTTCACTTTACCCCAAAGTGCACAGTTTGCTTTAATCTTCAACCTTGATCATTTTTGTCCTTCAGAGATGCCATACTTGCTTGACCAAACCTCGGGGAAATGAGAACGCTTTAAATTCACTGGAAACAGTCACGTGTCTTGCTTTTAATTTTTATTCATTCAAGTCTTTTTTTTTTTTTTTTTTCTTTTTTTGGTTTGTTTTGAAACACAGACTTGCATGACATTTTGGAATCTTGTCCCTTTTAAATTCAGTCCCACTCTGGACATGTACTCAATGCATGCTCATCCCATTGGCTCACTCTTCCTCATCCCAAGCGTCAGTCAGAGAACATTTTTATAATTATCTGTACAAGCGATGAATGAGCAAAAAAAAAAAGTACGGTTTGCTTGAGCTTCGTTGATATAGATCACTGGAACTCAAAGATTATTTTTTTTTCATTGTTCTTTTTAAAATCCGTTTTTCCTGCTGAAGGAGTGTGCTCCTTTAAGAACTGGTGCTCTCGGGAGAGGTGAGAACTTCCTCCCTTCTTAGTGCTCCATGCTTGTTAGCGGGAAGGAACCTGCCTCGGATATCTTAGCATACAACTTGGAGAGATTCTAGCTGCTGATTCTGAAAACCGGTCCATTCTTCTAGTCCTTTACTGTAGGGCATAAATGCATACAGCAGGCACATGCGAACCTAAACAGGCTTCTAATTTATTACAGTCATCCTTTCCACATAAATTCCTTGTGCGTTATTTCATGTGCATCAGAGGAAAGCATGCTGGGCCCCAGTGTTACAGGGGATGTTGTCATTTAACGCATGGACGTGCAAAAGCCATACAGTGATCAGACATCTGGGCGCCACCCTGTGTCTGTGAAGCCCTGAGTCACAGGAAAGGAACTAGAGTAAAGTCCCTGCCTTTGCAAAACTGAGAAAAAGAATTTGGCACCGTAAGCTCTGAGGGAATGTTAATGTTGAAAATTTGAGTTGTGGGGTGGCCATGATATTTTTTCCCAGTTAGGTGAGCTATATTGGTCTTCTATAGGGAAATCTTTCTCATTTTATGGACTGGACACAAGCTAGTTGACTGTAAAGAAAGTGAGACTACTAGCTGCCGATATTTAGTATAAAATTGAGCTAACTTCCACTGGAAAGGGAATAAGTAGGGTTATTGAAAGCAGTGGTGTTCCTGAGAGGTTGGTGGCTCCAAATCCCCCTTTTCCCCCTTCCATGTACCCAAAACAGAGTTCCAGCCCCTCGTTTGCATGTTTATAGTCTTGACTAAAGCTTACAAATCCAGGGGAGTTTCAGCCTCTCAGCAGAACCAGAATGAGACATCAGAGAATAAACGAATCTCCAGGGTGTCTGCTTTCTGAGTGCCCCTGTGCTATGGTCAAATATGCGACGTAAAATAATATCTCAATGGAGAGCCCTAAGTCAGAGAATTTTAATACTTGAGCTGTGGTCACACAGCGAGTAAGTAGCAGAACCAGAAGTTGGATCTGTGCGCAGGGTTAAAAGCCTACTCACTTTCCTCCTAGACTGTGTCTACTTTCTTGATGCAGTACAATGTCTTAAGTATATCTGGTTAAAAGAAGCAGAGCTTAAGTATGTACTCTGCTTTTCTGTTCATCTCTCTTGTTTTGTGGCTGTCATTACGGTCTCTGAGCAGCAGGTCACACAGAGCAGCAGAGCCCAAATCCGCCATTCCCGTTTTCCTACCAACTGCGTTTACAATGTTACAACTTAAAGTGCTTCGGAGACAGAAGACCAGCATGAGCGTCTGATGCTGTTTTCCTTTTAATTGCTAGAAAAACCAGAGAAATCAGACACATGTTCCAGAAGCAGAAAACTCATAGAAATATAAGTAGTTTCACACATTTTGAAACCAACTTAAAAGTACGATTAACTTTTCATCCATTTTTACGACAGCATTTTTTTTTTCCTGCTGAAAGTGCAGTATGTACTCAGGGATAATCAGTCCCCCTCCGCCACCTCCACCCTGTAAATGTGATGTCATCCACTGTGAGAAAGGGGTTATAAGCAATCAAGAGGAGTAGTTAGATGGGAAAGTTATCTGCATTTTTGGCCAGGATTGTGGGGGTGTTTAGTGAGGACCCCACCCCAAGCCCCCACTAGCCTGACTAGGTACCTGTAAACATAACCACCACCACCACCCCACCCTGGCGTTTTAAAACTAAACAAGACAAAAATAATTCAGAAAGGCCTGCTGTCCATGGCAGAGCACAGGACTCCCTAGATCATGGAGAGGTGAGGGGACTTTCCTGCACTACATTTGTGAAGGTTAATTTATTTATTTTCTTAGAGTCCCTTGTTTTGCATATTACAGGACTTTTAGACTCCTAGTGACCTGTGTGAACACCACATAAGAAAGGTCTCATGTTTCTCTTCCTCATGTCTCATGCCCTACTTCCATCCTGTACATGTATGTGTGACTCAGAGGTGCTTTGTACTGGGGACACGTGTTGGGGTGTCTGTGTCTGCTACGTGAGCATAACTGGATTATTTCCGCCCTCCCCCTCCTTCCACAGAGAACTTGTAGTTTCGGTGGATTTGACCTGACAAATCGTTCTCTGCATGTTGGCAGTAATAATTCTGACCCCATGGTAAGTAGGCCACAGGGAAAAGCAGTGGATACAGAATTGCAGTGACCTGAGTGCCAACGGGTGCCGCCCTCCCCTTTAGTGTCTTGGATAGTTGATTCTGGCCTTGCTCAGTGGTTCCAAACTATATTTGCAATGAGACTCCGTTGCTCCCAATCTTGAAGACAGCCTGCTGTCTCCATGGAATGGCTGATGACAGCCTGTACTCCTCAGAGCGTCTTTAGTTCTTTAGTGTTTTTTCCAGTATTCTGTAAGCAGCACACACAGATTTGACTCCTGTGGCCTTACATGCTTTATAAAGCTTTCCCTATGAGCTTTCCCTTCTCCGTAGCCTCAGTTGTCCACGGAGTATATGATCTGAGGCAACCCTATGATGTGGGCATCACTGAGCAGTTATATAGGATCAGTTATAGTTATTATAGGATCAGTGCCTGGACCACCAAAGCCTGCAGTAAGTGTAGGTGTTCTCATGTGAGCTGTCCTGAAACAAGCCCAGTTTTCATGGTGTCAAAGCAAATCAGGGCCTTGATTACCAAGGTTAATGTCTCCTCAGACATTCTTATGGGCCATGGTCAAGGGCCAGGACACTATGGTAGTGTTTAAAGTTCCCTAAAATTCAGGCCTCCAAGGAATAGGTAAGCTTTACATGGTTTTGCTTGTCCCTTAAATATTCTGCCTTGAAACCATAAAATGAAGAGTTCATGCTTTATGGTGGTTATAATCTCATGTCAGCCAAAATACACATCTGTGAGATATGAAGTGTTACGGAATTTCCTGCAAGATTTAAGCTGTTTTATTTTGGGTATCAAATTTTATTGATTCATAAGCCAATAATTTTATATTTGTCAGCTTTTAAAAACACAGAAGTCCCCCTCTCACCTTCCTGTCTTCAGAAGGTGTTTTTTTTTTTTTTTTTTTTTTTTTTTTAATGCAAAATAGAATGAGAGGTGGCCACAGTCTAGCTTGTTCAGAGAAACAAGTTACACTCTTAGGAGCTGGTCATACTGAGCAGTTCTATACAGCTTAAGGTGCCCTCGTGCCCACCTTCTGCCCTGGAGATGAGTCAATATGGACCCCTCCATTCTCCCCAACTGCTGAGGTTACCTGAACATTGGATCCTCTAGATCATTCTTCGCTGGTGAAATGCAGCCCCTCAAGTGTTTTTAAATGGTAGGGGTGGGGGGGAAACATAATTGGAAAAGCGTGTACTAAGGTTAAATAAAATAAAAAGTGCCTCAAGACCCAGTATAAACTGGCAAACAAAATACTTCTTGGTAGATTTTAATTTCTAATCGCAAAGATAAATAAAGCCTCTGCTCTTATTTATGTGACGCTCCCGGGGAATGCTAATATTTTTCTGAGGTCTAGCACATTAATGGTTTGAGTAACGGAACTGGTTTGTAGCCGTATCTCCTAGGACTAATGGCGTTTACGTTCCATTTTACAGGGTAAAGAAGGAGATTTCGTGTACAAAGAAGTAATCAAGTCCCCTTCTGCCTCCCGAATCTCTCTGGGAAAAAAAGTGAAATCAGTGAAAGAGACCATGAGGAAGAGAATGTCTAAAAAATACAGCAGCCCGGTCTCAGAGCAGGTATGTGGTCATCTTGCAGAGACCCACGTTCTTGCTGAGGATGGTCTGCCTAGGTTATTGAATGGTGTTATGGATGTGAGTTCTTGGGCATTAACTGGTCGCTAGACCAGGATGTATTTGTGTAGAAAAAGCAGGCAGTTCGAGAAACATTCATTAAGCAGTTAGGGCTTTCTCAGAGCTGGGAATGTAAATGTATCATGGCAGGCAAGTTGTGGCTTGAGTCAGCTGGTCACCCTGTACCCACAGGCAGGAAGGAGATGCAGAGACATATGCTGCCATTCAGCTTCCTCTCGCCTTTGTATGTAGTCCAGGACCCCAGCCCATGTAGGGTGGGCCTTTCCACCACAACTAAGAACTCTAGGAAACCCATCACCAGCACACCCACAGGCTCATTTCCATGGTGGTTCTAAAGCTTATCAGATTGACAAGATGAACCCTCCCAGCAGGCCCTCCATTTCAGAGAACAGAAGACAGGGCCACATTTTTACAAAGAAGGTTCTTAGTGTGGCAGGCAGTATAGCTCTATAGAATAAAGCTTGTGAACGTATTTAAGAACAGGGGGGATGGGAGGATATTTTTCTAAAATACCCTTGTTATTAAGTACCCATCACTAGGTGCTTCCTCAAAAAGAACCCTGCAGAGTTAGAGAGCCTGCTCAGTGGTTAAGAGCACTGGCTGCACTCAGAAAGGACTCAGGTGTAATTCCCAGCGTTCACATGGTGGCTCACAGCAGAGTGTAACTCCAGTTCCAGGGAATCCAGTGCCCTCTTCTAGTCTGTACAGGCACAAGGCACACATACATCCATGTAGGCAAACACTCATACACCAAAAATAAAAATTAGTAAATCCCTTTTTGTAAAGTGGTATTAGTCAGCTGTCTTTTCAGATGCAGGATATATTGTTCTAGATGTATGTAGCAGGTCTGAAGAGGGATTTTACACAATCCTTTCTGGCTAAGAGATTCCATTAGTCGTGCAGGCTTATATATGGGGTGAAAGAAGGCTGTCTTACTTACTGGGGTTATAAGCCATCAGTAGGATATCATGAAGCTGATGTCTCACCCCTGATTCTTCATCACTAGAAACATGTCCAGCTTCTGTGTTAATTGCACATGTGGAAGGAGGGAATCCTGGAGGTCTAAACTTTGAGATAGTTTTGACTTGAATACATAAGGAATACATAAGGAATCTTTGAGATAGTTTTGACTTGAAATACATAAGGAATGTTCTTGCTCTGGCTAGCCAATAAAACCAGCTGGGACAGCAGGCATTTTTGCTCAGCTGCTGCCCCCTGGTGACTAAACACCAGCATCTGCCTCTTCCAATCACTCAGCAATTTATATAAATAGAAACACTCTGGTCAGTTGTTTCTAAGAAATACGATTTTTCTTAGTGTAAATGTTTTCCCCCATGGAGTTAATGAACTGCCCTCTGATTATATTCCTAAATATTATGTTAAGAGTAGACTGATCTTGACCTACATTTGAGGCCCAGCTTGTTCTGGGCTACCGAGCGTACTAAGTCCTTTAACCTTTAGCTGTTTTCATATATGGTAAAAAGAGTCATCCTATAAAATTTAAAAATACCCGTTTGAACTTGAAAAACAATCGCTGAGGGCTACATATTTGGATGTAAACAGATTTAGCTTAAAGGGAGGATATTGTATGTGAGATCGACCACAGGCATAGGCAGCAGTTTGACTGGTAAAGTCGAGGACCAACCACTGTAGAGCGTCACTGTTCTGCTCAGAAAACTCAGTTCTACTGCTGTTGTTTCAGGACTCGGGGCTCGATGGGATGCCCGGCTCCCCCGCCTCAGTGAAGCCTGACTCTGAACAAATGGACAAGCCTAAGCTCAAAGCCGGGGGCTCTGTAGAAAGCCTTCGGAGTTCCCTGAGTGGCCAGAGCTCAATGAGTGAGTATGGTTTGTAGTGTTTTATGCCTTCTCTTTGGAGTTACGGTCAGACGTTCCTTTGAGCCTCAAGTTACGGCAAATTAAAGATGAGTGCAGCCGGAACCTTGCCCTTAGGGGGCTATTATATATTTCTTCAAGTGTAGTGCAAAAGAGGAATGTTTAATTTTGATTGGTGAAGATAGGAAATTTATCTCTGAGGACGGACCTAGAGAATAAGCCAAAGGTCAAAGTACATGAAGATGATCAATGGGATACAGGGGTCTGGGCAAAGGAGAGGACTCCTGTGTGACCCTGATAGCAAATATGACTAAGCTTCCCCAGGACCAAAGACACCTGGTGTTGACCGAACAATGAGGAAGAAGACGTAAAGTGTAAATTCAGAACTTTAAGCTCTCTCAGGCAGTGACTTCACAGCAGGGCAGCACACCACAGCATCCTCCCCCGGTGAATCTCCGAGTCCCAAGGATTCCTGTCACAAGGACAGGGTGCTGGGAGTCCCCAGTCAAGTTAGGCACTGGATTAGGATAACAGAAGGCTCACCGTAGGCCTGGCTGTGGTCCTGTCAGAATGTTGCGGCTCATAGCTTCCCTTCCTGGGCCTTTTCTGATGCACAGAACTGTTGGTGCCTTTCATCTTTGCTCCCTGGGAAGGCTGTGTTCAATCCCCTATGCTTTCTGCTCTCCCTGTTCAGGTGGTCAGACTGTGAGCACCACCGACTCCTCCACCAGCAACAGGGAGAGTGTCAAGTCAGAAGATGGTGATGATGAAGAGCCACCCTATCGGGGTCCCTTCTGTGGGCGTGCCCGCGTACACACTGACTTCACCCCCAGTCCCTATGACACCGACTCTCTGAAGCTCAAGGTAGGCTTGCCCTTCTTCTTGGGCAGTTAGCCCAGGCCCTCTTGTCTCCTGGAAAGGGTTTCTCTCATCCCTGCCAGTGGATGCTGGACTCTTATCATATAGACTAGATCATGTTTTGGCCACACTGGTCTCCTTTCTAGTGAAAACAGAACCAGACCATGATGAAGGATGAGGAAGCTGTGTATTGACTCTGTTACCATTGCTTCCTCCCTGGCCCAGCCCTTTGACCCCAGCTTCCTTCTAGAACTTTCATGCCCCTCCTTCCATGCTTCCTTTATCTGAAGGAAACAACCACTCTCTGTATATACAGGGATGTTTATGTGCGACCTAAAGATGTAATGGAGCATAGTTTATAGGATGTGGCCACAGGTTAGGAGACACCCTCTTATGACTGGGGGCAAGGATTCCAATCTGACTGACAGCCTGGATGGCAGATAAGGCCTGCTCGACCCTGCTGAGCAGAAGGTGGGGAAGGTTGTCACCTGGGGTCCGAATGGCATCTAGCACAGTTAAAAGTATCCTGTCTGCCATCCACCAATCCCCCAGTCCTACCCTGTCTCAGTCACTCAGAACGGAGGCCTGTGGTGCTGGAGTGATGGTTCAGTCAGTCAGTAACATGCATGTACACCAAGCACGAATACCTACCTAAGTTCATATCCCCGGCACCCATGGAAAAGCTAAGGATGTTAGTGAGTCCCTGTAAAACCAGTGCTGTGGGTGTAGCGACAGGTGGGGTATTCCCCAGAGCTCATTGGCCAACCAGTCTAACCAATCAATGAACTCTCAAAACTAAGAAGGAATACAAGGAAGAAAACCACCGGACATCCACCTCCGGTTGCCACGTGTGCACATGTGCACACACCCATATCAACATGTATACATTGCACATGTGTATAAATACACACACGCTTTTGTAGGAAGGAAGCTGGGACTGTAATCCTGACCATGTAGCATTTCCCCAACCATCTGAATTACGTCATTGCTCAGACTTAGAAATCCGCCTAACGGAAAGATCTTTATTCCCCGGGCCCCAGAAAGGAGACATTATTGACATCATCAGCAAACCACCCATGGGCACCTGGATGGGCCTGTTGAACAACAAAGTTGGCACGTTCAAGTTCATCTACGTGGATGTGCTAAATGAGGAAGAGGAGAAGCCCAAGCGCCCTACCAGGAGGAGGAGGAAGGGAAGACCATCCCAGCCAAAGTCTGTGGAGGACCTCCTGGATCGGATCAACCTGAAGGTCAGTCACTTGTTACTCTTGTCATGCATGTGTCCTTGTCACCTTGTCCTCTCTCTAAACTGGGTGAGTGATCTATGTCACCTTGCATTTGTGACCCATTAATGTTATGAGTATTTTATAAAAATAGTTACCAGTATTCTAATGTTACCCTTGTCCATCACTAGGGGTGATAACACAGTGTAAGCCCTAGATCAGAATTTGCTTTTTTTTTTTTTTTTGGAGGACTCTAAACAGAAATCCAAGTTCTGCCCACAGGGATCATGAGGCATCTGCCTTCTCACCTCTCCCTGGCTGTGATTGCCAGCATCTTCTAAGAGTATGGCCACAGTGGTGGACTCTAGTTTTTAACTTATGAAACATCTTGATCCTGAGAAATTCATAGGGTTTGCTACGTTGGATTTTAATAAGCCTCCCCCGCTCCGATGTAAAGGGAAGTCTTCTCACCACAGGCCAAGTGGTGATAAAGGAATTAGTTCCTTCTTAAGCCATTAGTGAGTGAACCTATACACCCCTATCTCCTACTAAGCTGTAAGACTGGGAGGCTCAGAATATATTACAAATGATACCCATCTCTTGATGAGCATAAGGAGGACTGTGGAAAATAGTCTGAGGTGTCTGAGGCCAGTTGTGTGACATGGGTCACATGGTTGGGCCATGGACTCACTTTGATCTTGTCTCTGTGCCTTCCAGGAACACATGCCCACCTTCTTGTTCAATGGCTATGAAGACCTGGACACCTTCAAACTCCTGGAGGAAGAAGACTTAGATGAATTAAATATTAGGGACCCAGAACACAGAGCTGTTCTCTTGACAGCGGTGGAGCTGTTACAGGAATATGACAGTAAGCGCTCTCTCTCTCTCTCTCTCTCTCTCTCTCTCTCTCTCTCTCTCTCTCTCTCTTTCCCTTCCTCCCTCCCTCCCTCCCTCCCTCTCTGTCTCTCTTACACACACATACTCTCTCACACACACAGTTAGACAAACAGCAGCAATATCATTATGATTATTATTGGCAGCAACAGGCCCCAAATAAGCTGTCATCATGTGCTTAGGGTACCTGGAGTCACCCAGTTGGTCTTCTTGCCAAAGCCAAGGTTAACTTTGTATTATGACAGAACAGTTCACAAAACAGACATGCCTGTTAATATGGTGTGAAAAGAGTGCCAGGGCCTTTCTGAAGGGGCCAGTAGGTTCCCTGTTGTTCCCACTGGAACACACATCCATCAGTGGGTCATAAAGAATCCCTAGTTTGGCCTGGAGAGATGGCTCAGCGGTTAAGAGCACTGACTACTCTTCCAGAGGTCCCGAGTTCAATTCCCAGCAACCACATGGTGGCTTACAATCAACTCTAATGGGATCTGATGCCATCTTCTGGTGTGTCTGAAGATAGCTACAGTGTACTCATATACATAAAATTAATAAATAATTGGGGGAGGTGACCACTTAGGAGTCTCCTTGCCCATCTAAGGGTTAATTATTCTCCAAAGCATGAGTTGTTTTCTTACTGAATAGGCTTAGCAGTGAATAAATCAACCGATCAGTTTCCAGGAAAGAAGGATGTCTCTCTGAAGTGAGTGTGTGGAGCAGGAATTCCCGAATTCAGTACAGGAGCTTACTCTTTATACTGTTTGCACAGAATTCAGGACATTCATGGGTTTTGTTGAGTCCATTGCTGTTGCTCTGCTAAGCCAGGCCTATCATGGTCTTTATTCTTCAGTCTGACATAAAAACATTCTTAAAGTATTCATCATGGAGGGTGTATCCTTTCCAGTTCTTCAATTCAAGTGCATTTTTTTTTTATGTGCTCTGCTTCCAGGGTGTAAGTAGCCAGTGGATTTCTATCACTGGAAGACACATCAAAACCATGGGTAATGATGGGGGTGGGGGGAGGCCCGCACACGTCATAAATGGTCTCCAACTTAGGGTTTTCTTGCTTTTCCCATGCCAGGAGAACAATACACAGTTGTTAGAAACTATACTTCGAATTTTGGTTTCTGTTCTTTGTCTGGCCAAGCAGGCTGCAGTCTGCACACCTACAGAGATGAGCAGTGGCAGTGAGCTGGAGCCCTGGTCAACTCTGAGACCGTGATGGGTAACGGCTAACACTCTGCAGTGTCCCAGATTGCCAAATAGTCTGTTCAGTGGATTAGGGGAGTTAGCATCTTAGTTTATAATATCCGAGTACACTATTGTAAACTGAGGAACATTTGCATTTACTGGCTACATAAGACTCAAGAGAAAACGAAGCAACTGCGTTGGTAAATTCACTCTTTAAATTATTACCAATAACATAAAGGAACACTATCAATAGAAGTCGGAGCCTTAGACGTGGTGGATAATTGTGAGCGTGACGTCACTAAGACCACTTAGGAGACAAGCCTCTGGACACATCTGTGAGGAAATTATCTAGAGTAAATTGGCTTTGGTGCATGCCTGTGAAGGATTGTGCAGGTGAGGTTCGTCAAAGTGGAAAGACCCGCCTTTGCTGTCGGTGTCACCATGCCATAGGCTGAGGTCCCGGACTAAAGAAAAGACCATGAACTGTGTATTAACTGTCATCTCTTTGCCGATGACTGAATGCCATGGGCCCAGCTGCTAAAATGCCTGCACCCACAGTTTCCCCACCAGGATGGACTTTACCCTAAATCTCTGATAAACTCCTCAGCCGCTTTTATGAGGGCATTTTCTCATGGCACCAGAAAAAGTCACTAATAGACAAGGGAAACAGGCAGCCTTCAAGTCTAGCTTTAAAGAATGCCCTCTTACTTGCCATGTTGCTTCCTGACCAGGTCTCTGTAGCATTTGATTTTCTAGAGCAATGGTTCTCAACCTGTGGATTGTGACCCCTCTGGGAGCCAAATGACCTTTTCCCAGGAATGGCCAAGGACTATCAGGAAACACAGATATTTATGTTTTGATTCATAACAGCAAAATTACAGTTATGAAGTAGCAACAAAAATAATTTTATGTTTGGGGTTCACCACAACATGAGGAATTGTATTAAAAGGTCACAGCATTAGGAAGGTTGAGAACCGCTGCTCTAGAGAAACCCCGGGGTCTCTGGCCAGGCTGTGTAAACAGTCTGCCTAGTGACTGACTGGTACAGGAGACTTGCTCCATCAATATGAATTAATGTAGAACCATCTGTTCTTCTGAACCGCATCTGCTCTGAATTATATGCCGTTTACTCTTTACAGAGGACAGCTGGCTTATATACAGCATCCATTACATTTCCTGTTTCCTTCAGATATCAGAAGAGCAAAGCTAAGCCCTGCATACAGGCAGGGATCTGAGCCTAGTTTGACACAACGCATTTGCTTAGACCCATCGTCCTAGGCTCAGGTCCTAAGATTTGTACTAGAATCATTTCACAGGATGTTAACTTGGGGAGGCTCAGGCAGACTCCTTGTTCATAAATCCCATTTTGGGTCTTTGCATTTGCACTGCTTGGAATTTCTCTTGATACTTAAAATGATATTTCCTTTTATTGATCTTGAAACAAAGGCTTCCAGGGCTCACCAGCTCTAATTACTGTCGAGAGGCCATATTCAGATGCAGCCTAGTGAGGGAAGAGTTTTCCATCCAATGCAGTTAAATTCATTATATTTAAGAAATACTTCCTCCAAGTACCTCAGTGACGTAGAGAAACACAGTAGTGTTCTGCCGAACTCAGTTTGTTTGTAGTAGAGAGAGATCAAGTGAGGTTCTTGAGGATATTGAAGGGACATCTTGAAGTTTTCCTAGCTTGCGTTTCCACTGAAAGTATTAAGTTTATCTCCAGTATTGCTTGGAATCCAAACCTTCCCAGTGTCTCCCACATACGAGGAAAGGTGGTCTGTACTCAGCCTTCCGTTTGGAAAAGACGGCCAGCTCGCTTCTCCGTAGACTCCTTTAGTTCCTCTAAATGAAAACACTCTTAAAATTGTTTACTTAAAAAAAATTGTAGTAAAATCCATATATATAGAGTTTGCCTTCTTAGTCACTGCCTTGGGTACTAAGTGGAAACAGCCTTTAGAAGCTGGGTGTGGTAGCTCCCCCTTGGAGCCTCAGTTTACTGTTTCTGAGGGAAACAAGCATTGAAGCAAGTATGGCAGGATTATTCAAAGTTCCAGGCAAGCCTGGGCTAAAGAGAGAGACTTTGACTCAAAAGAAGAGGTGTTGTTTGTTTTTGTTTTTTTTGGTTTTTTGGTTTTTCAAGATAGGGTTTCTCGGTGTAGTCCTGGCTGTCCTGGAACTCACTCTGTAGACCAGGCTGGCCTCGAACTCAGAAATCCACCTGCCTCTGCCTCCCAAGTGCTGGGATTAAAGGTGTGCGCCACCACTGCCCGGCTGTTGTTTGTTTTTGTAAGACTCTTAATTAAAGTTTATTGGAAATATGGAGAGAAATAAAATGGATGACTAGTCTGCTGTGTAGGAAATATGGTAAGCCCTTTGAAGGGGCTTCTCTCCAGGAGTCCCATTCCCTCTCCTTATTCCTAAGAAAAGCGCCTTCCAGAAACCAGTGTGTGCCCGTATATGCCATTGCTTTTGCTATTTGAGGATCTCAGTGTCTTTGCATATTCAGCCCCCAAGCCTGCTCACCTATGCCGGCTCACTTGTGGGGGTGGGTGCGGTAGGGAGGCAGTTTAGACCAAGCTTGCTGAGTCCCTTCAGGTCATGACCAAATGGGACTTCAGCCCTTTTGGTGACGACAGTTGGCTTATTCCTCACGGTCAGTTTTGTCTTTTCTACATTGGCATTGAAGTTAGTGAGTTTGAGAGAAAAGTTTAGACACATAAAAGAGTCACCTTCTCCCTGGTGTGAGTGGTGGCTCTAGCCCCGGTCAGATGTCTTCCTTATGACTGTCAGTTGCACCGTGCTTCTCTGCACCAGAGGGATCTTTCCCTTTTCTGTAACAACAGGACGTTACAGTGCCCGGTAAGGCTGGGGTCCCAGGATGCACTTCCCAGCAGCAGCACGGGTCATGATTCTCTTTTGTTGGCTCTAGTCTGCAGTCTGCTCTGCTGCTGTGTACACTGAACTGCGGCCACAGGGACAGATGAGATCCCTTTCACAGGGTACTCAAGGACAGCTAGAAGCCCTCATTTCCAAAGATCGTTTTCCTAAATAGCATTCTAGACGAGAACAAGGGTCAGTTCAAATCCACAGGCTCTTCCACAGGATGAGGACATCAGATCATGTTCCAGTTTTGGGGTTGTTTTAGGGGGAGGGATGGGATTTGTTCATGTGCTTCCAATTTGTTAATTTTTCCCACTAATTGTTTGATAATTGGCATTCTTCGGGCTATAATTTAAGAATGTGTTCTGACCTCCTCGTTGGCATTGTACATGTTACAGAATGCTTTCCCTTTGAGAAATGCAGACAGGAAGTGGAAATACGATGGTGGGACCCCACCAGCACAAGCGTGGCGTGGCAGGCCCCAGCCTCTCCACGTGTTCATTTTGATGGTCCTGAGAAAAGGCATCATAGTCCTGGTTTATTGATTGATTGATTTTTGCCTTTGTATGTGTGATTGGAGTGAGCAGCTGAGAGGAAAGCAGAAAGAGAAAGGAAACTTTGAACATTGCAGAAGACAAAAGATTTTGTTTCTCCCTGTACAGGGTCAGTTCCTCTCTCACCAGCCTTCCTTTGACTGAGATCATACAGTTGGCCACATATTGTTAACCATAGGCTAACAACACTCCCCAATACTTATAAAGCAATATTCCATTTGACACTTATATAAGCTCCCAAATTTGGAGAGCCTGTAACATAAGTAACCTGATGTACAAGTCTTCCAGGTGTCTGACAAGCACTTGATCGAACCCGCTTTTTAAAGGCCCCATTCACACACACTGCTTCTCACTGATGGTGCTGTCTCTCAGCAGGACCCTCCTCCTCCAGTACCACAGTAGCACACTCTGTATTTTTCCCCCCTGTGGCCTTTCGCATGGTGGATACATTACGTGAAAGAGAAGTGTTCTGATCCAGCTAAGCTCGGTTTTGTTTGTTTTTATTTAGTTCAGCTTTAACATGTGTCACTTCAAGGGATGAAAATCCAGCTGACTTTGGAGCTCCTTATGCTGTGTTTTCATCCCCCAGGTAACAGTGACCAGTCCGGCTCTCAGGAGAAGCTTCTGGTGGACAGCCAGGGCCTGAGTGGACGTTCCCCACGAGACTCTGGATGCTATGAAAGCAGCGAGAACTTGGAAAATGGTAATGTTGGCCCAGACCACCAGAACCTGCCTCAGTGTCTCCTGATTTCAAGTGTTTTCACAGGCTCCACTCTCGTACGGAGATGAAGCCAGTGGCCATCTTTCCGTTTCTGGCCTTGTCCCCCACTACTCTTCCGGTAACCTCTGTTTAGTCCTCCTGGCTCCTTTGTGGCATTTATAAATACCTGAAGCCACGAAACCTAAATTGTGTGTCTCCTGAGCCCTTTTCTTCACTTGGAAACCACTAAGATCTCAGTACTGGGAACAATTAGGCCCACAAGGAAAACAGTCGGCCAGGTAGACCATCCATCAAGGGAACCCCAGCGGCCGTATGTTGTAGCCGCACGGTCAGATTCCGGAGGCAATTACCCCTAGAGAGGGTGACTAGAAGGCTGCATGTCTTATTTGTGGCTTCTATCTTTTAACAGTTGGGAAGCAATCAATACGTAACTCTCAAAGCCCCCTCCACACAGGGCCAAGGTCTTAAACAGAAAGATTAAATGGCTGGTGACTCCGTGGCTTCCTCTTGTGTCGCCCAAGTTTCCATCGTTACAAGATTAGAAGCAATGGTGAAGGGTTCATACCACCACCACGTTCATCTCTGCTGACTGAACACTGGAAGGCTATATCAAAAACATACCCAGGTTTCATACCCTTTAGTGGCCATTGGGATTCCCACCTGGTAGTAACAAGTTAGGCCCTTTCTTAGCATTTACTGAAGCAAGCCGTAGGTTCCAGTTTGTTAGTGAATTGTGAAATCAATTAGTGACCCCCTGGATAACAGTTTTCTAGGACACAATAGAAAGCATCAACACATTCCATGGGGTAAGGCTTAGTGTCTTTAGTGGCATTACCGTAATCTTTGTATCGGATCTGTGTGCTAGGTTGGTGGACCTAAAAAGTTATTTCTTAATGTCAACCATGTTTTTAAAAAAAAAAAAACAGCATGAGAGCATTATTTTGGGCATCCAAACTGGTTCTAAGGTAAAGTAAATAAAGTCTTGAGTTCAAATTCTTGTGGTACAACCAACCACACTCGTAGAGCAAGCCCTCACCTCTGCATTTACACCTGGCCATGTAGCCTACCTCACACCGCTAAGCATACTGGGAACCTAGAAATTTACCCCTAAGCTCTGCCACCCAGAATGTTCTGTCAATTTGGGAAGATAACTGATGCTTAACATGTAGATAGCCCTGGTTAAAATGCAATGCAAAACAGATCCAGGAGCCCGGCACTGTATCATTTTTAGCAAACAGCAAATCCTTGGGTACCTTTGGAAGGCTTTTGTTTTGTTTTTGTTAATAACTTTTCTATAGCTGAAGCAGTCAGGTAAAGTTAACCTCAGCAGTGCTGGGTTAGTACCGAAGAAAGATAACAGTGCCAAAGGCTTTCATGCCCAGGAGAATTCAGTTATATCTATTGAAGAACTGAATTAAATAAACTGGCGAGCCATCCTTTGATCTCAAGGTGAACTCAAAGCTCTTCCTTTATGACACAGAATGTGAACCTGGCATTGATACATATGGTTCATATTGGGAGGTAATAAGAGAAGAAAATATTTCTAAATCCATTTAAGCCAATGGATTTTAATAAGAAAGAGTTTTCCATCTAAACTGGTTTTGGGTTTTTTTTTTGTTGTTGTTGTTGTTGCTTTTTTTAATGATGTGTTCGGTGAGGTATTTCCCCCTTGCATTTAGCTGTAGTGATTCTTCTGTTAATTAGAAACATAGCCAGCACTAACAGTAACCTATCTCCATGTATCAAGAGAATAGCAACCTATTAAGGAAGGGCTAGTGCGTTTGCTGTTTGACCAGTGTAGAAATCCAGGCGGGCAGAGTTTATAGTGTGAACTTCTTCCTAATGGAGGGCAGGCACCATTTGGCTGGGTCTCTGCTTTGCAGGGCATAAAATATTTCACATACTGATGTGGGTCTCATCAAAACAGGATGGCCTCATTAATAAAAACTCCAGTTGAGGAGAACGCTGTTCTCGGCTGCTGGCCTTAGGGTCTGCAGTTGGTCTCGGCCTGCAATGCTTCATGTTATCAGTTTGAGTGAGCTTAGAAAGCTGTGAATTCATGGGAGGAAACTTTCTCCCTGCTGATGAAGGGCCAAAGCCCTTGGAATGTCAGCCCTGGGCCTTTTCTTTCTGTTCCATTTCCTTCTTTGTCTAGACTGCCTCATACAGAGGTGGTGGTGGTTGTTGTTTTTATCAAAGAATACCTTCACGTGCCCTAAAGTAGCTACTCCCGTACCGAGTGGGCACCATCCAACCCATATTTTTAAACCCTCGCTATCAAACTGGCCCCCAGCCTGATCTCTCCCTGCTGCAGTTTGTATATTATACCCAAAGGGTCATGCTACTTAGTGGGGAAGAGTCAGGATTCTAAACTGAAATGCCGAATTTGTGATGTTTACTAATAGGTTAGCAGAAAAAAAAAGTCTCTTAGTTAATTACTTAGTAGCTTTTCAGAGGGTAGACACAACCATTTCTTTGTACTTTCCAAAAATGTGTGGTGCTTACATCTTTTTTCTAGAGTAACATAATCATGTGGCTTAGAATTACCTGGAATTTTCTCAGGTTTACCAGACTAGCCACTAGGGACACAGCAAAATGTCTTATTAACAGAAGAAGAGACAAAGCACCGTTGAGTGTGTGTGTGTGTGTGTGTGTGTGTGTGTGTGTGTCTGGTATCTGGTGTCTGTGCGTGTGTACACTCACACATGTGCATGTGCTTGCTGGTACCTACACATGAGCCTACATAGAGCATGTGCCCAGGAAAGCTTGTCAGACAGCAGCTGCACAGTGAATATAAATCAAGAGTTATCAAGTTAGCGGCTTATGTCAAGCTGATAGCTCAGCTAGCAACCCCTATTCATTTTAACCAAGACAGTAACTGTGCTAGAAGCATCTGAGGAAGTATTTTATAAACAGTCTCTGGTGAAGTGCTCCCTTCGGCTTGTTTACCCATCCATATCAATCCTCATTTCTGGGTATATTTATTCAAGAAGAGCAGCTTAAAGGAGAGCATGATTAGAAGTTTTGTTTCTCTTCTTTTGATCACCCCTTCATGGGTACCATTCATAGACCCCCATTCTAAGGAATCAGTTCAACCATGACTTCAGAAAACCATATCCACAAACAAGAGATCTTACAGTTTGGTTTCTGAATGTGTTGCCAGTCTTTCTTTACCAAAGGCAGCTTGGAATAGACACTAGCTCCAACCTTCTGCTTCTGCTCGACCCAGCGTTTCTTTTCCACATAACCAATTAGTTTCAGTCTCTATACGTGCTTTAATAAGACTAGAATTCTTTATAAAAATGGGTCCCTAATCACCTACTTGTTTTTCAACGTCATATGTGATGGTTTTGTTGGTCCCTTAGCTCTTGTTTGTACATCAATTTCATTGACTTTAAAACGTCGTCGTAAAATATCTCCTTCTCTCACAGGCAAAACTCAAAAACCCAGCGTTCTGCCCACCAAGTCATCCACGGAGTCCAACTTAAAGTCTTTCAACAGGAGTCAGCCAGGCAACTATCCAACATTGCCTTTAACAAAATCAGGGGAGGTGCGCAAACAGGGAGAGGAGGGCAGGCTAGGACGAGATCTAGCCCCGGACACTGCCAAGTGCTGTGACGTGCCCTGTGTGACTGGTTTAAATAAGAACCGAAGGAGCCTCCCAGTCTCTATCTGTCGCAGCTGTGAAACCCTGGAGGGTCCTGAGCCCGTGGAAAGTTGGCCCCGATCCCATTCCCTGGATGACCTTCAGGGAGATGCTGAGGTTGGCAAGGACGTGCCTACCGAGATGCCGGAAACCTCTCCTAAGAATGTACCAGAAGTGCCACAGAAGACATTTGCCTGCATCTCCAAGGCTCTGCCCCGAGGCCGAGATTCCACTGCAGAAGATGTGATGCTTCTGACCCAAAGCAAGAGATTTTCTGACCCCCCGAAAACGAAGGCTAAGAAATTAGATGGCTCCATGGTGGCCTCTAACCTTGGCATAGGTCCTCTTCAGAGTATACCCAGAAATTTCGAGGCTCAGCCTCCTGTTAAACCCAGCTTAACAAGGACGTCTCTTGAGGGTCTCAGAAAAGGACATGACCACAACTCCCCAGGCACCAAAGAAGGGGTAGATGGGGAACAGAGTGCCCCTGAGACCAGGACACAGTCCAGACATCCATCGCAGCCCCCACCTGTGCCGGCCAAGAAAAGCCGAGAGCGCCTGGCCAATGGCCTGCACCTGGTCCCCAACTCAGAGGCACCCATTCTGCCACTGAAGAAGGCCAGCCCTGCCAGCCCCGTCAGCCCCAGTGACTGCCCCTCTCCCAGGGAGCCCAGGTCCTCCTCGGGGACTGAGCCGGGCAGCCCAGTCTGCACGAGACCTCCACCCTGGCTGGCCGAGTTGCCTGAGAGCACCAGCCTGCAGGAGCACGGTGTAAAGCTGGGCCCAGTGCTGAGCAGGAAGGTTTCCTGCATCCGAGGTGTGGACCTAGAGATAATCACTGAGAACAAGCTGCAGGCTGAGGGCATCGATCTCACCGAGGAGCCCTACTCTGATAAGGTATCCGAGGCTTGGGCCTCAGGGCCCTGTTATTCCTTTTGGTTTTTTGATTTGGTTTTTCAAGACAGGGTTTTCCTGTAACCCTGGCTGCCCTGGAGCTTACTCTTTAGACCAGGCTGGCCTTGAGCTCCCTGCCTCTGCCTCTCAAGTGCAGGGATTAAAGGTGTGCACCACTCAGATAAGAGCCAGGAAAGGCTGGGGGTCACGTGTGCTGTGCAGACAGCATGGGGCACTCTGCCTATGGCCTCTGTGAGCTGGGAGTGCAACTTCCTACCCCTGGGTTAAATACAAACACAGCTTTGTGGTTTTCTTTTCCTCTTACTTGGTTTTAGTTTGTGGCAACTGTGCTTTGCAGGGATCAGCACCAGAACTGGCCCCAATGGGATGGTGTAGTGGGCAAGAGACTCAAGTCTAGGGTGCATATCCCACAGCAGGTTGTGTCTTCGTTTCTGTGTAGTTTAACTGGGGTTTCAAATAGCCTGCATTATAACAGGTTGTCATGAACAAATACAGGTAACAGGAGCATATATAGAAAACTGTAGCACCCTTACAGTTCAGAGTTCAGATGAACTACAGCAATTATACAAATATCTATATATAACAGGGGTTGGGGCATAATATGAAAATCTCTGATGCACCAAAAACATTTATACCTGTACTGAAATACAGTTCTCATTTGAAAAGAGAAGAGAAAAAGGCTACCAACACCAAAGCAACTTTGAAGATAAATCAGTAATAATGGAGATGGCTTTGCTTCTCTTCTGGAAATGCATCTTCTGTTATAATGTGTCCCCAGGAGTCCTTGTTATTAAATCCTTATGATCATGAACACCGCCCAAGAACACCTTCCCCATGTCCCATCCCCCCCCCCCCCCCCCAGGCTTTCCTTCTTTTCCTCTCTTTGATACTCCATGACTGTGTACCTTTGAAGGGAAAATAGGGAGAGTTTGTAATGTGGCCTGGTGATTAGTGGTGTGATTCTTAGATGAAGGGCAAATAGTGTCTGTAGAGTAGTGGTTTGGCTTTCTACAGATTAGGGGACTGTGTTCAACAACGCTAAGGAATCAAATTTTGTAAAAATGGGTTTAAGGCATTGGCCTGAAAAACACAGGACTGTGTTGTCCTGATTATGTTTTGAAGTATTTCTTTAGAACTCATCAGCATTTGTAAGGTGAAGATACAAGCATGCTCCTTTTAAGTGTCTGCCCCGATAATAAATAGGTTATGTTCCTTTGAGCTGAAACTCTGGATGTTGTTTTCTGACAGCTAAGCTGTGTGTCTTAGGTTGAGATATGTCTGGATGTATCTTAGGTGGGGGTGTGTCTGGATGTATCTTAGGTGGAAATGTGTCTGGATATATCTTAGGTGGGAATGTGTCTGGATGTATCTTAGGTGGGGAATGTCTGGATGTATCTTAGGTGGGATGTGTCTGGACCACCATTCATGCCATATTTCCCTTCCCCCCCCCCCAAGCATGGCCGTTGTGGGATCCCTGAAGCCCTGGTACAGAGATACGCAGAGGACTTAGATCAGCCTGAGAGGGATGTTGCCACCAATATGGACCAGATCCGGGTGAAGCTGCTTAGGAAGCAACATCGTATGGCGGTGAGCAGCCCACATTTTGGGGGGACGCATAGCTTTCTGCAGTATATTTAGTTACAAGACCAGTACTGGTAGGTGTTGCTAACACAAAGACTTGCTAGAGTCCTAGGAAAACACACCAGGGAGAAAACAATACTGTCAGCCTAGACTGGGCTTTTATTTTTCTGGGTTTTATGTGTATTAGAACAGGACTCGTATTAGAACCACTAAGCTCCACTAATTCTTTTTTTTGTGTTTGTTTCTCTCTTTTTTTTTTTTTTTTTTTTTTTTTTTGCTTTTTTATTTGTTTACTTAGAGACATGGTCAGGTTAGCCTCAATTTGTGATCTTCCTGCCTCAGGCTCTTCAGTGCTGAGATTACAGGCACATTCTCAGATGCCCAAGTCTAAGACAGTTTTAGAAAAACAAAAAGGGAAATTCATCCTATCTCAGCACTAGCGACACCTGTTCTTAAACACAGGACACCGAACTTCGGCTAAATAAGTACGTTTGTTCAGGAGCTCTGTGTGCATCCCACAAAGATTGCAGGTGACAACAGTGTGTTAGGTCTTCGGCGGAAGATGCTGACACAGCTTTTCTTCTCATTACACGAGAGAAAGGCGTTCGGATTAGTGAAGTAATTAAGGTCTGTTAAGTAGCTTGGCTTAGCTGTTGTACAACTTTTGCACTTGCTCTAAACACTGTGCTGTATGCCCTAAGTATATAAAACCTCTACCTCTCAATTTTAAACTAGTCATCTCTGGGCACACGGGCGGCAGTAAAGATACAGCTTTAAGCCTGATGGTTTTCGCTCATCAGATCATGAATCTGTCTTAATAAAATTAGTTTTTTGTTATCAAGATTTCAAGGTCTTTATTCTATGGCTTAGCCAGTTACATATCCATAAATTTTTAGGGTTTATTCCTTTTTATTTTGAATGATATAGTGAAAGGCAGCTTGCTTTAAAACATACCTGTGGACGGTGCAATAGTACCTGAGGATTTATTCTCTGGTGAGAGTTTGCTTCGTCAAGATCATACGAAATCAGGGCTTGCAAGCAAAGAACATGAACATGAGTACTTGAGGTTCATCTCCAGTACTGAGTGCTCCAGTACTGAGTGCTCCAGTACTGAGTGCTCCAGTACATGGAAAAAGTCCATGTCGTACCCACACTTGTGATCGTATGTGTGGCTGGGGAGGGAGAGACAAAGGGATCCTGGGATCTCACTGAGCACCCAGCCTAGCGGAATCAGCAAGTTCGAGATGAAAGCCAGAGACCCTGTTTCAAAATAAAAGATGGATAGCTCTTGAGTAAGAACATGGAACGTTGACCTCTGGCTTCTGACCTCTGGCCTCTGGCCTCCAGCCTCTGTGCCTTTGTGAATCTGAGTACATGCACAATTGTACAAAATTGTGTAGGCTTTTACACCCTGCAAATCTCCTTTAGAAAGACATCTTTTATACAGCTAGCAATAAGTCTCCAAGGTCCATTTCTCTGTCCTAGTCAGCTCAACATTATTATGCTTTAAATTGTTGATTAATGGTATATATTTAAATATTTAAGTTTCTGGTTGTTAATATAGAGTCAAAGTACAGTAGAAAATACATTTTATAAAAGCCAGCAAGTATCTTTTTTTTTTACACATTCAAGTTTGTCTCTAATTTTTTTTTTTTGTTTGTTTGTTTTTTTTGTTTTTCGAGACAGGGTTTCTCTGTGTAGCCCTGGCTGTCCTGGAACTCACTCTGTAGACCAGGCTAGCCTCGAACTCAGAAATCCACCTGCCTCTGCCTCCCAAGTGCTGGGATTAAAGGCAAGTTTGTCTCTATAGTTTACCTTAGTTAAGAGGTTTCATGGAGACAAAGATAACAATAACTAATGTAAATGCCCACAGCCTGGAGCCTTATACACATAAGTGGGGTTTGATCTAGTCTGAAACTCCTTTTGGAATCTTCTAGAGATAGTTCCATAAAAGATTTTTACATTGTTGAGCAAAGTTCTTTATGTTGACTTTGACATCTCTTGGCAACGACGTAGCTCTCTCAGCCAGACCAAAGGTAACTCACGGTGCCTGTGCAATCTTCATGACATGGCTTTCCTTCTTTATACAGATCCCCAGTGGTGGGCTGACGGAAATCTGCCGAAAGCCCCTCTCTCCTGGATGTGTTGCGTCCGTGTCGGATTGGCTCATCTCCATCGGCCTGCCCATGTATACGAGCACCCTTTCTGATGCAGGGTTCAGCACGCTGAGCCAAGTGCCTTCCCTGTCCCACACTTGCCTTCAGGAGGCCGGCATCACAGAGGAGAGACACATAAGGAAACTCCTATCTGCAGCCAGACTCTTCAAACTGCCACCAAGCCCTGAGGCCATGTAGCCAGGCCTGCCGTGGCCCTCCCTGGACAAGAGTCAGCCTTTCAATGTGCTTAGGAAGCCGATACAATCCCTCCATATCTGCTGGGGTTGACCTGATTGGGAAGAAAAGCACCCGCTCGCGGCTCACGAACTGCAGGATTAGGACTCAGAACCGAGGACCCTCTCTTCCGGAAAAGGCAGCCCTTGCCTCTCGAGGAAATCCACGTGGTTCTCTTCGATGCCCAAAGGCAGGACAAGCACTTAGTTCTGTTTTCAGACACGGAAGAGCCAAGATGCCGACTCACTGCAAACACTGTGCATCCAGTCTGTCTTTGTGCTGGCGGGGGGGCTGGGAGGACGAGGCAGCCTGCTCGTGTCTGATCGTGCCCTTGCGTGTCTGTCGGTCACCCGGCTGGATGCCCGAGCCTGATGGGCTTAGCTAGGCCAAAGCAACAGACTCTGGAGTTACTGTATACTATTATTGACCATGCTCATGTGTTCAAAAGCTACAACAGCTGACTCTGTCAAGAACAGAACGGTCCTCCTCTCCTGTAGATAAACGAGAGACATTTTAATTGCTTTCTAGCAATTAGCTTTTATTTGCCTTAATATAAACTTTTAACCAGTTATCTATCTAGTGTCCACAACCCTTACTTAACCCTCGTTCCAGATCTTCAGCTTAGACTGCCATCTAACGCGTTTGGGATGTTTCCAGCAAAAAAAATAGCCTTTTTTTCTTTTTCTTTTTTCTTTTTCTTTTTTTTTTTTTTTTAACAGTCTCATTCTAACGTGGCTTATTTTATAGGGGTGACTACCAGGCACACGTTACATGTTGACTTTTAGTTTCTGAACTAACTACAAATTCAGTAAACGTCGGTTGGGATTCACAGAGGGGCACGCACGTTCTCTCACGCATGCGTAGTGACTGCCCTGGAGTCTACTCACTGTAGTGAGTGGCCGTCCGTTGTGGTGGCCATGGTGTTGCGGTATTTACATAAGCTCCTAACCCCATCCATCCCCAAATCCATTCATCAGCTAACGGATCACCTTTGCAGAAAGTCATTGTAATGTTGCATATTTCAGAAGGATTCTTGTCTTTCTAAAAAGGGAAGTACTTTACACTCATTACTTTAAAGCTCTTTTTGTTTTCGTGTTTTTAAATTTTTTTTTTTTGGCCAGTTCTATAATTATTATTATCTTTCATTTGTTACTTAGATAATTGTTTTAATTCAAGCAAAGGTTCAATTATGGAGCCAGATAAACCACATCAGTTGTGTATTAAATATTGCATACATATTTCAACTGGTTTTTTCCAACTATGATTTCCACATAATCTACCCTTTTTGTCTGGCGTCTGGTTTTCTAGCAATTGGCAAAGTTAGGCAGGTGCATATGCTCTATTGCTTACAAAGTGTTTTTTCTTCACATTCTTACAAGCACAATGTGGAGTCTCAAGTTACCATGGAAGCACTTTGGATACAAGGCCAGGCTCAATCCTCTGATGGTTCATTGGGTTATTAAAACTTGATTTCCCTCAGGAGAGAAGGGCAAGTGATTTTATGAATAACAAAGCCATCCTGGCCATATGCTTTATATAGCTGAATCCAAGTCTCTGAGGAAAAACTCAGGTGATCCCCCCCACCCCCCCACCACCCCACCCCCCCACACACATTTTAGTATGCATTAAAAAAATAATGTTTGGTTTCTTCACTTCCGTTCACCTTCTATAAGATGCCATGAGGAGAAGTAGATGCAGTTTAGAATAAAAAGGTAAAGGCACTAGATTCCTATTGGACTCGTAAAAAGAGAGCTCATGGTTGCTCTCCTGGGTTAGCATAGCCCACCCAATGGGTGGGGGGGGGGGGGTTGCAGGATTCTCTGCCAGTCCCAGCACCCAGCACTTTCACATGCTGTTGTGGGGGTTGGCATTGGAAAACAGGCTTCTCCTCTTGCTTTTGAAGTAACCCTGGCCCGACCTTGCAACAGACCACCCGTCTGATTTTAGCTGAGCAAAGAGAGAGACTACAAAAAAAGTCACACAGGAGGTCACAAGGGAGGAGGAGAAATCTCCTGGGAAGTTCCCAGTTTCAGTTCATTCTTGGTGTCTGGTTTTCTTTTTTAAGTCAATCAAGGAGGTCTTGAGAATGTCAAACAGTAGCTTTTATCACTCTGGAAATCATCATTGCCTTGCATGGAGAGTTAAATTCAGGGACCACGAGTTTAGTGTGAATGTCTGATCTGAAGGGGCTGAGCTTGCTTGTCTGTCTGTCTTTCTGTCTGTCTGTCTGTCTGTCTGTCTGTCTTTCCTTCTTTCTTTGTCTCTTTTCCTCCTTCCCTCCCTCCCTTCTTCCCTCCCTCCCTTCCTCCCTTTTGGTTTTCTTTTGCTTTGAACGTTTCATTTGGTCTGAGAAAAGCCTGAACGTTAGCGTATGACTCTGAGGTAGCTCGGGGCTGCCTGTGGCTGCTGGCTGACAGGCAGCCGCCGGCTTTAGCAATGGCCACTTTTGATCAGTTGCATTTGATACAGAATTTTGAGTGATGGTGAAAATTGTTGTCTTTGGAAAAGCACAAAATTAACCTGGAAAGGCGTTTCGGCTCAGGTAGCTTACCCAGAATGCGTGTGATCTGTGTGTCTCAGCTGTCTACAGAGAAAGCAGCTGCCCAAACGACTACATTCCCAGATAATGAGAGCAAATAGCTTTTCATGGCCTTGCATATGTGGGGGCCCCTTTCTCTGTCTTGACCCCAGGTGTGGATGAAATTGGAAATGATTCCTCTGTGAGAAATGAATCCCAGACACGGCATAGTGTGTTTCACAACTGTGATGGAACAGAAGTAGATCCCCAAGCCCCGCTGTGTGAGGACTGAGAGAAGCTCCAGAACAAATCCGACTGTCTTGAGTCCACGTTATCTTAATTTTTAAATTGATAGGAAAAAAAAAAAAAAACCCACAAACTGTCAAGCAAGTTATATGACAACTAACAACATTGCACTTTCTGTATATGAAATCAATATTTAAATAACTTATTTTTCTTCATTGCTATTCCTAAACATTGTAAGTAGCTGTAATATACCAATACCAATACGTTCTTGCAATTGCTTCAGCCCAAGAAATCTGTGTATTGTTTTAAAATTGTAGAAAAAATAAAAAGAAAGAAAGAATTATTGTGATGATCCATTAAAAAAAAAAAAAAAGGAAGGTAGACAGAAGGGTTTTCCTGTGTATCAAACTTGTCTATAATTATGTCATCTATGTACTTAAGGGAAAAAAGTAAATAAATTTCTTCAGTTGAATTTGTTTCTTTTGTTGTTCCTGTAGCGCTTCAAAGATGGAAGAAAAATTAAAGGTTGAAAAGTGTAGTGTTTTGTGAAAATACTAATTGTACAGGGTTCTTGTTTTTAATGACGCAAAAGGGATCTTTGTTTGCCTGATGTCTGTGTGTCTGTGTTCACATGTATATATTGGCATGATTGTGTCATGACACACGTGTGGCCATTGGGGGCCAGTCTTGGGTCGAGGCCTTTGACTTTGATTTTGTTTGAGACAGAGTCTCTTGTTTATGAACTGCTGTGTCCTCTTGGCCAGCGGCCCCCACCCCACCCCTCGAGCTGTCTGTGTCTCTGATCTCACTGGAGGAGCACTGGGCTATTGCGCCCAGTTTTGCTTGGGCTCTGGGTACCCAAGCTCAGTCTCCACACTGCAAGCATTTTACCCACTGAGCCATCTCCCTGGCCTACTCACTTCTGGTACCGGAAGTACACTGTTTGCCTTGCCCAGTTCTCGTACTGTTTTCTTTTCCAGTACACAGGAGTGAGTCACAATCACGGCCCCTTTCAAAAGAGAAATGTTCACAGGTCCTCTCTAAGCTTATACTCAAATGAAGAATCTCTCTCTCTTTCAGTAGATATGAGTTTGGTTATTCCGTTTCACTGTGAATTATTGGTCCAGTCAATCATTTTATGGCGACAGAGAGAGAAAAAAATCAGGTTAAGATAGTCTAGGACAACTTGACATAACTGTCTTTCCAATGTTGGTGACCCGGTGTTGGTATAATAATACTGATTTAGCTTAGTTTGGTTTGATTTTTGTGTTGAACCCCAGCAGTTGCATATGCCAGGGGAGTGTTCTGCCACTGAGCTATGGACACGTCCCCAAAGAGGGTGCCAGCAATAACATTTCTCAAGTATATCATGCATGCCCTTGAAACAAGACAAAACACCACTGCTATCCTGACAATGACTTCATCTCTCCTCCCCATGGACAGATATTACGGCAGAGCTGACCTAGCTTTTCAGACATATTTATAAACATAATGCCATGTGCAGTCCACAGAGAAGAAAGTCTATTCTTCATTCGTTTTTAAATGAATATATTTTTAGAAACTTAACCTTAACATCGTTCCACCCTCTAAAAGTCTGTGTAATATTCTGTTGTGCAGAATTTTACACAGAGTTTAACCAAAACTCTACAAGCTTGAAAACTTTCAGTTTTCAGATTTATTTTTTTAAGAAAAGATTATGTATGTGAGTCCCCTGTCTTCAGACACACCAGAAGACAGAATCAGATCCCATTACAGATGTGAGCCACCATGTGGTTGCTGGGAATTGAACTCAGGACCTCTGGAAGAGCAGTGATCTTAACCTCCAAGCCATCTCTCCAGCCCCTAAGGTTTGGTTTGGTTTTTTTTTTTTTTTTTTTTTTTTTTTTTGCATTTAGGAATTTCCTAAACACCTCTATCACTTAAGGAAGTGGGTCAGATGGCTTACAGCTGTGCATGTTCTAAATCATGATCAAGTATTTTAAAGTCACTAATTTTATTAAAGTACATATTACTGTGGTAGGTTGGTTTTATGGGGTTTTAGGGTTTTGTTTTGTTTCAGTAACAAATTTATTATGAACTTGACTTCACATATAAAGTCCTAATGAGGACATCACTTAAATGTCCGCATTTAAAGGGTTAAAATATCATGTTATAGACGTATGCTTTCCAAAACTTTACAAGTCTTTTAATGCTCTTCCCTCTCTGTATCTTCAGGCCTCCTAAGATACATGTGCCCCAAAGACCCTTAACCTCAGTTCTTCCCCTGACTGATATGATCCTCCTCAGGACAGGCAGAAGCATCTCTTCCTACAATTCAGAACAGTCTAGTGGCACCAAATCCAGGTAGGATGAGGCAGCCCCAGTCTTGTCTGGGAAAGCATTTGCTTGTCTGGTCTAGCTGAATAACTCCTACAGGGTGTCAAGCCTGACAGGTGAAGCAAGGGCTCTCATTGTCCTGTCAGTGACAGTACCTTGTACCAACTTTCCCCATAGTGAATTGGGAGACGCTTAATGAGCCATATGGTAATGCCCTGGCCATGGCTCATGTGGCCCTGCAAGCCAAAAGCTTGCAAAAGCAGAGAGCCAAAGTTTAATTTCCTTTCTTCTGATTATTGTGTGGCATCCATAAGAGTTTTTAAATTTTTCTATTCTTATCGTTATACTGCTGTGCTGTGATACTTAATAAATACTGATCAAATGTAAAGAAACTAAACTCACAATAATTGTCTCATGCAGCCTTAATCCTAGAAAATACTCCACTCTTATTTATTCCTCTGTAGCCCCAGGTATTTGAGTGAAGTAGATGCTTTTGTGTGTGCATGTCAGGTCAGCTTCCCAACCAGATTGATCTGGAAACTTGATTCCCTCACCAACGCCACCCCAGGCACAATTCTTTGGAAAGAATCCCTGACCGAAGACTGACTGCCATAAGCTGTAGGGTGTTGTACCAAAACATGCCCTTTCTGGTCCATGAGCTGGGGCTGCCTGTTGATGTTGCCCAGGGAGAAAGACTCATCACCTGGCATCTCGTGCCCCATAGCTCTCCCATGTAGACGATCCTCACCCCTGCTCGTCACAGCCAAACATCTTCAACAGGTCTCTGTTCCTTATGGACTGCATATTTCCTAGCCTGTTCACGGCGCCCTGACATAACATGGCGGCAGCATTCTGATTGCTGAATCCGTTAGTGCACCCAAGCACTGTTCTGCTCTCCTCGGTACTGGACAGTATTTCCTATTCACAACCAATTCATTCCGCTCGAAGCTTTCCTCGCATCTATCTGTTTCATTCTTTGAATATTCTGGAATCTTAGATTTCCACTACATGGCTCCTTCCCCCCTCCTCTTCCTCTTCTTCCTTCTCCCTCTTCTTCCTCTTCCTTCTTTTTTCTTCTCCTCCTCCTCTTCTTCCTCTAACTTTATCTCATTTCAATCCGGAGAGACATGCATATATGTGAATATATAATCCCCTGGTGGCCAGAGGTACCAGATCCCTCTGGAGCTGGAATTCAGGGTGGTTGTGAGCCACTTGTTCCAGTTGCTAGGAGCCAAACTGGGGGTCTTGTGGAAAAGCAGTAAGTTCTCTTAATCACTGAGCCATTCCTCTAGTCTTCCAGGGTTTCTTGTTACTGGAGTTTTTAGAGTACAAGCCTGGGTCCTAGTGGCCCCGAGAAGCTAGGATCAACATATCAATTATAGAAACATGTACTAGTGGAGAATGGAGAAAGGAGATCTGTTCAATGTGGCTGCACTGAGAAAAGGAACAAATAAAGAGGCTTCAGTGAGCCCCAAGTCCATCTTAGAAGTCTAGACCTGGTGTTTAAGTTTAGGTAGAGCCGCGTCTGGGCCCATTGCAGTATGGTGAATTGTCAAGTGAGAGCTCATCTGAAGACAGCGGAGATGGTTCCTCCGGCTGTATGCCTGATTTGCCTTTCCCTTGCAGCTTGGGACTCTCAGGGAAGTCCCAATGCCTTAGAGCCTATTGTGCCAAGAATCTGATGGCCAAAGGGAGAGGCACAAGAGTGTCCCTAGAGTCTTCATTCCTGCTAACCACCAGCAGCACCGGGGATCTCCCCTCTGTAGTTTGCTTATTACCTCAGCTTAGAGACATCTCAGGTAACCATCACTTGTCAACTCTCCTCAGAGGTACCCTCCAGATCTAAGCTCTTTCTTAAGGCACTGAAGTCTAACTTAATACAGACTCAACAAGCAATCCCATCCAGGGGCTCAGTACTGTAACAGCTGATCCCTGGCCAACCATGACTGATAAACTACAGTTAATCACAGGCGGCCAGCTTAATCTGAAGAAGGCAGTGGCAGGCTGCTGAACTCACTCTGGACCAGACTTCGGGCTTGTGCCTCTTCGAAATGGCTCTGGTTCAAGCTGTCAGACTTGTTTCATTAAACTATATAAATGATCTAAGGCTTTTCATGCTACCACACTGGCCCAGCCTTGTTTCCTACTACACCAACTTTATTCTTGATATGGGTGCTGGGATCTAGGATTCAGGCAATGGAATATAGAAAAACAATCAGAGGCTATATTCTACAGAGAAGTTACATGGGTCTCTTCTCTCTCAGTTAGACTTACGTGTTTTATTTTACAGTGAATGTTTTGCCTGCCTGTATGTATGTGTACCATGCATGCTTGGTATTCACAGAGTTCAGAAGAAGGTGTTGGGTCCCCTGGAACTAGAGTTATGGGTGGCTGTGAACCACCATGTGGGTGCTGGGAATTGAACCTGGGTCCAGTAACAAGTGATCTTACTGGCTGAGCCATCTCTCCAACCCTGGTTGTCTCATTTCTGGTACTCTAGTAAAGCTGAAAGGCTACTGCCCAATGTCCTCAGCTTAAGTTTGTGACATAACTTGCTATCCAGTGGGTGGAAAACAGGGAGAAGGGAGTGGAAACACCTGTTTATGAGAGGAGAAGCACATTTTGCCTTTCAGTGAACACTGCTTGTCACTACCTGTGCTTCACAAGAGTGAAGAGCAGGGACTTTGTTTCATTTTGTCCTGTCTTCCCAGCGCCCAGATCACCACCTAACACCAGGACATGCTGGGAAACAAACAAACATTATGTGAAGCCTCCATGGGACTTTCTTCTTGGTCTTTTTTGTTTGTTTGTCTTTTGAAACGGTGTTTCTCTGTATAGCCCTGGCTGTCCTGGGATTCACTCTGTAGACCAGGCTAGCCTTGAACTAAGAAATCCACCTGCCTCTGCCTCCTAGGATTAAAGGTGTGCGCCACCACTGCCCGGCTCTTCTTGGTCTTTAAACCTGGCAGGCAGGATTTCACATGGGCCCTTTGCAGTTTTTTCTCTGTCTGGAATGTTCTTCCCTAGAAATTTCTGTGGCTCACACCAGCTGCTCTCTTCCCTCAAGTTTTGATCTGACACCTTTAACCTCACCCCTACTCTGGATTCACACCCACCCTATCTTCCTAACCCTCACCATCCACCTTGTGAGTACCCTGTAGAGTACTTCTTGCTCTTTCGTTTGTCTCCCCTGCTGAAACTTAAAAGCCAGGAACGCATAGGTTTTCTCTCCAATATACCAGAAACTTCACTGCTTGACAGACAGTGTTGTTCAAAGTACTAGCTCCAGAATCCTGAGTGACAGCTGACAGGTTGACAGGAGCAACTAGGGTCATACACGATGATGAGGGAGAGAATATTTTTTTTTAAAAAAAGCAGCTGCTAGCAGCCCATCAAAGGTCTAACGAGCGAGCATGTGTGCATCCCTGACTTTTCTTGGAAGAAATCAGAGCAAACTAGAGCTCTCAAGGCAGCTTTCAGCAAGCAAGCACGTGCCTAAGGAGCGGCGAATTCAGCGAGCGGCCACCAGAGGGCGACAGTCTACTAGACCGTAGGGAGGACAGGAGACTGCAGGTAGGGATAGCCAGGGACATACGGTCTGGCAATGCAGGACAGGGGCCGGAGGAGGTCCCCAGTGACACCAACACCAAAAATGAACATCGATAGCAGAAAACAAAATCAGATGTTCCCTGTATTCAGAACATCATTAAAACACTCTAGGACTTTGTGATCCACAGAAGCTAAAAGCTCTGGTTTTTAAAGACTTAAAAAAAAAAAAATTGTGCGCATGTGCGTGTGTGTTCTGATTTTAAACTTTGGTGGACTGGTGTGACAGCGAGGTTTTTTTACCCTCTGAGCCATCTTGCTAGTCAAGGTTCACTTTTTGTTTGAATAGTACTTTATAGCTTACGCCCAGAATAGCCCAACATTATAAAGAGAGCAGTGGCCATCGTTCAGTGTTCACAGAGCACCTACATACTTGAGAACATTTCACCTTCACAGTGGTGTTTGTGGTCCATGTTACAGCTGAGGGGACTGCCATCAGAGGCTTTGAGTGGGAAAAAAAAAATGACACATAACTTGGGCCTTCTGACCTTATTTTGTACTGATGCCTTTTGGGAATTTGACTTGTGCTTACATGGGAATTCACAAATCCGCTACAGGTCCCTGCCAACAGTTGGGTTTTTAACTGGTCAATAAAGAGCCAGCAGCCAATGGCTGAGCAGGGGGATAGGGGCGGGACTTTTAGGATTCCCAGGAAATAAAAGCGGAGACAGAAAGAAGAAAGGAGTTCCGCCATTAGAAGGGTGAAGCCTGCTGACATGTAAGAATCGGGGAAAGTGGCCCAGGGCCCGCTCCCCCATTGGGGCTGGAGTAGCAGAGATGAAATACAGATTTAGCAAGTATTAACTCAAGAATATCGGAGGGGATTGTGTTAGCTACGTGGAGGTTCAAGAGTGGGCTAGCCGTTGAGCTAGCTGAACCATATTAAAATGTAAAAGTTGCATGTGCATATATTTCATTTGTGAATCCGCTCTTGGGTGGGTGAAGAGACCTGCGCACCCACCAGGAAAATAGAGCAGATACTTAAGTGCTGCTAAGTATTTCCCTTGTTCTTGAAGCTGCATGTTAAAACTACCTGGTGCCGCTGTCAGTAAGGCTCCGGGAAGACAAGCAGAAAGCGAGAGGTGCGAGGTGCGCATTTAGCGCTGGAAGATGGCTTGGTAACCATGAGAACTGGTTAAATCTACAGGGCAGGCCACCAGGGCGATCAGGCTGGGACTCTCAGAAGCCAGCGGAAGATACTGTCCACATGCAATTTCTTCATCAAATAGGAAGCCTCTCCTCAGTCTGAAGACCTATCAACACCTACCCAGGTCCTCCCAGGTTGCTTCCCTTGCCTAAAGGCCTGTGGTAAGAACGTCAGTTATACCTACCATCTCTTTTGTTTTGTTTTGTTTTGTTTTGTTTTGTTTTTCGAGACAGGGTTTCTCTGTGTAGCCCTGGCTGTCCTGGAACTCACTCTGTAGACCAGGCTGGCCTCAAACTCAGAAACCCACCTGCCTCTGCCTCCCAAGTGCTGGGATTAAAGGCATGTGCCACCACCACCACCTGGCCCTACCATCTCTTGTAAACCAGCGTCTGGGTTGTTGTTTGATTGAATAACAAGATTCAAATCAAAGTTGATTTGAATCAACTGGATGACAGCTGGGAACCTCTGGTAGGCCATCACCTAGACCCCAAAGAAACAAGCGAATCTGAACCAGCCTCTTGCATTTTTTTTTTTCAAACTCTTCAGGTGATTCTAATAACGAGTGGGTAAGGAATGTTTCTCCTGGGCCTCAGGAGTGCTGGCCTTGTTTGGACTGTATCAAGATCACCCAGCGTGGGCCTGCTTTGGCTGTGTGCTGTCTGTCCCCAAACACGTGACTCCATCTCCCAGTACCTTTCGTCCATGCAAGGAGGAGAATGTGAGTCAGTGATAGCCCGCCCCTGGCCCGCCAGCTTGATGCTCACAGCCACCCCACCCCACCCCCACTCTCTTACTATACAGAATGTTGTGTTTGCCCTCATTCCCTCAGAGTGGCTCACGATTATTACAAAGTAGTCATGGTGCTAAAGACCTTTCCTCTGAAAGTGAGCTCAGTGTTAGCATTTTGTCTAAGCTCCGCCCACAGTTACCTGGCAACAGCCAGGTTATGCCTGACTCAATATAAAAGGCTCGCTTGTTCTCTCTCTCTCTCTCTCTCTCTCTCTCTCTCTCTTTCTCTCTTTCTCTCTCTTTCGCACTCTCTCTCGCTCTCGTCTTCCTGCTCCCCCTCTGTCCCCTTACCCCCATCCCCTCATTCTCTTCCCCCTTCTCTCCACGTGCTCATGGCTGGCCTCTACTTCTCCCCCTCTCTCTGCCTTTCTCTGCCTCTACTTCCCTCTCAACTCCCTTCCCCATGCCCTGAATAAACTCTATTCTATACTATACCTTCCTGTGGCTGGTCCCTCAGGGGGAAGAGATGCCTCAGCATGGGCCTGCAGGGACACCTGCCTTCCCCCAAACCTCACCACACCTCCACCAAAACATATCCCCCCCCTCTATCTTTTTATAAACACAGCATCCATGACTTGATTCAGGCCAATAAAATAGAGTGATATTTCTCTCACTAATGGAAAAAGATCTGTGCCACCTCAGAGGCAGCTGAAGGGGTGGGGAGCATACAGATGGCCTTCCATATGAGCTATGGCTGAGGAAGATACAACCCCACCTGCTGAGGAGGTGGTTCCCGGGCTCTCCTCTGCTTTCTTCTGTGGTCAAATGAGAACACCTGCTTTCTCTAGCAGTGAACAAGACAGGGAAGCTGACGAGGATTCTGCCTTGATGTTGGTGGGGTCCAGGGTAAGGTTTTGGAAATGGACTGTGTCAGATATGGCTGTAGCACTCACACATATGAAACCATCTCTAATGCACTCCGGGCTCCTGTGGGGAATTATAATCCTAAAACTAGTGGTCAAGGCCCCACACCAATATGTGTGCTGTCTCCTCAATGGCTCTGGAATATCCCTGTGGATTCTATGTGCATCCTGGCTTGGATTTCTTACCCCACCTAGATCTCTCTCTCTCTCTCTCTCTCTCTCTCTCTCTCTCTCTCTCTCTCTCTCTCTCTCCATTCTTGGTTGTCAACTTGACGATATCTGGAATGAACTACAATTCAGAAATGGAGGTCACACCTGGGAGAGATTATTTTTGACTGGTTTAAAGTGGGTGAATCCACTTCTAGTCTGGACTTTTGAGGTGGGAAGATGCAGCAGAAGTAGTGCCTTAGAGTTTCATGGCTGTGAAGAGACACCATGACCAAGGCAACTCTTATAAAGGAAAACATTTAATTGGCGCTGGCTTATAGTTTCAGAGGTGCCCAGGCAGACATAGTACTGGAGAAAGTACTGAGAGTTCTACATCTTAATCTCCAGGCCGCCAGGAGGAGACTGTGTGTGGGACACTGGGCGTAGCTTGAGAATGTATAAAGTCAAAGCACACTGCGACTGTGACACACTTGCTCCAACAAGGGCACACCTACTCCAACAAGGCAAACTTCCTAATAGTGCCGCTCTCTCTGAGCCAAGCATTCAAACACATGGGTCTATGGGAGTCAAACCTATTCAAACCACCACATTCCACCTTTAGGCTTGTAGCTACAACATAATATAAAATGCATTTAGTCTAACTTCAGAAATCCTCATCACAGTTTCAACAATGTTTAAATTTCAAAGTCTTCTGAAATCCATGCCATCTCTTAACTATAACTCCTTATACAATCAAAATAAAAAATCAGATCACATACTTCGAACATATATATATATATATATATGTGTGTGTGTGTATGCATATATATATATATATATATATATATATTCACACATATATATGTGTGATATATATTACTGTTCCAAAACATAGGGAAGGGAGCACAGTGAGGAAATACTTGATCAAAGCAAGAAATACTTGATCAAAAACCAGCTAAGCTCTCCAAACTCCAAACTCTCCATTTCTATGTCTGATGGCAAAGCACTCTTCAGATCTCCAAATCGTTTCAATTTTGTTGGCTGCAACAAACTTCTTTCTCTTGGGATAGTTCTTCTTCCTGTTATCAGCTTTCCGTGGTAGGTATGCCATCACTTTGGCATCTCTAACATCTTGGGGTCTTTAAGGAAATTCAGGCTTCATGGTTTCATACAATGGCATCTCTAGGCCTCCATGCAGGGACACCTGTGCTACAGTCCTGGCATCAGCAGCTTTCCTTAGTCACAAAGGGGAATTCCATCTTTGGTTCTAAAGCCAGAACCACATGGTCAAAGCTGCCAAGTTCTGCTGTTTGCTGGGACTGGAAGATGGCCCCCTGGTTCAATTACATCTTCATTTTCTGTTTTCAATAGTTTCCTTCACTGCCTAAGCTTGGCTGTCATGATACTTGTACTGTAGACCAGGTTGGCCTTGAACTCAGATATATACATGCCTCTGTCTCCTAAGTGCTGGGATTAAAAAAATATGCCATCATTCCTGGATCTAAGCTTTTATTTAATTATTTTTGATTATAGACTTTAATAAGCATGGCCACTATGCCTTAAGATTGGGATTAAAGGCATGTGTTGATCTGGATCAAAAGTGTGTGCCACCCCACCTAAATATCCAGATTGAAAGCCTGTGTTTTCTAATCTCAAGATCTGGACCAAAGGGATGTTGTCTTCCTGACTCTAGATCCCAATCAGGTGTACCCTCCATTTCTGGATTGTAGTTTATTCCAGATATATTCAAGTTGACAACTGAAAATAGCTATGATAATCCACCCTTGTAAACTTGTCACACAACCATATATTCTTATGTCCAAATAAAAATAATAACCAGGTTATAATAACACCTAGTATGATATAACTATTCCTCCTGCAACCACAAACACATTGTAAATTTAGAATAGGTGACAATGTTCCTTGGTGAATATTCTTTTCACAAGATGGAAGCTTAGCTGCGTGGGATCTTGCTCTGAGGACACCACTCGCTTGATTTCATTTAGTATCTTTACTCTAGTTATATCCTTGAACACAGTATTTAGCTCCATTCCACTTTCTGGTGCCCCTTCCATCCTTGAACCATATATTTGTATTTTTTGTTTCTCAGCTTGCTAGTTTGATTAAAAAAAAAAAAAAAAAACACTTTTCCTAAGAGTGAACCACAAGACAGAGTCTATGTGAGGCTGCTTTAAGGTTCCAGTTGTCAATGTATGAAGTAGAAACTTCTTGTTTCTTTGGAAAGTCAGTTATGTCAAAGAACCTTTTGCCAAAGCAGACAGGTGAAGGGATGTTTTGCTAAAGCCAGCATGTGAAAGAACACTTGATGAAGGATTCTTGGCTAATGACAGGCATGTGTTGGTTCATCTTACATTGCATCGCTGAACTCCATTTGTCATGACTCCATAGAAAGAAATACACCAAAAATCTTCTGGTGGTGTTCTGGTGGCTTCCTGCCGCTTCTGTGGACTCAGGTCCTTTGGCAGAGTGATATTAGCTGATACAGACTCAAGTGGAGTTTCACTAAGACAGACTCACATGGTGAGGCAAGACCCATGGGAGGACATGTGATACTTGGAGGGAGTATAAGTAGGACTCAATGGACAGTGACAGGGTTTGCATAACTAGCTTTGTCACACATCATTGGTCTCTTATCTTCTTCACTGATCTTCACTTCACTGAGAGAGGCATGGCAGAGAACTTCTCCTGGCGTCCCCACTGGCCCTGGTTGCTCCTGCTAATATGTGCTGCTTCAGCAGAGGCCTGGCTGTTTCTGCTAGGCTGTACCTCTGCTGCTGATTCCTGTTTGCTATCCTGACCCTACTGAACTGGACTGCTGGTATATTCGTGAAGTGTTTGCAAGATCGAGCTGCCGCTGCTCATTCCTGCGAACTGAATTGTTGATCTTCTGACAACACAGATTGGATTTGCTCCAAAGAACAAATTCTAAACAGGTCCACTTCCCCTAGATCCTAATAACCTTTCTTTTCCACTACCTCTGGTGGGTGGTGGGCTAGGAGGGAGGTTAAAGCATTTAAGAACCATTATTAAAAATAGGTCTTGAAAAATTGAGGCTTACAAATGTAATTAATCTAAATCTCTTCACTTTGGCCTCAGGCAGACTCTTCAGATAAGAGCTTGTCTTCAGACAAGCAGCTGTACTCTTCACCAAAATATCACACGAATGATCTCTAGGCAACATACTTAAATTCTTCTCCTATGAAAACTCTTGATCCAGAAAAGCTCTATCATTATCTTCAGACAACTATTTACTTTTTCAAAGACCACTCTGGCCTGCTATTGAGCCTTAATAGAAACAATGTTTGATAATGGGCCACCAAGTTACCATGAGACCTGAGCTGCCCGTCATGAGCTGGTGTTATCTAACCCACTAAGTCATAAAGTAAGAAGTTCAGACCAGCAGTCTGTTGTCATTGGAAGTGGAATATGTGATTGGACCTAAGCAGGTCCTGAAGGCACAAGCAAGTTACATGAAGAGGTTGCCCAAATGCCTGTGTTTTCTACTCCTGTTACAATGCACCTATAGCCTCAGGAGGCTGTGATTGGCTGACTGAGGAAGAGAAGACTAGGGCCTGGTTTACCGATGTCGCTGCATGTTATGCAGGTACCAACCAGAAGTGAACGGCGGCAGCATTACGACCTCTTTCTGGGACAACCCTGGAAGATACAAGTGAAGCCCATAAGCATTAGGATAAATCGTGTGTGTGTGTGTGTGTCTTATGATGATCCTATATGTGGTTATATAGGATATGTATACATATATATGACATATATGTGTATTTAGAAAGAAATTCATTCTGTAAGTTCTGTTATTCTAGAGAACCCTAACTAATACAGACCCAAACCTGCCATTAGAAATTAGACTTCATCAGCAAGATGAACGGCCTCTCATCTTGATGGCATCCCTTTGGCCAGACTACATCTCTTCTCATGATTCTTCCCAGAAGCATTTGGTCTCAGGACCCCTGGAGACTCCATACAATGCCAGGTGGGATTGAATAAAAGAGACTTTAGGATGAGGCCCAACAGCACCCCAAGTGTACAGTACAGAACACCTCATTTCCTTTTCCTCTTTTTTTTTTTTTTTTTTTTTTCTGGTCCACTAAAGCCTGATTGAAAGAGAGAGAAATGGGCTGAAATTCCTTTCAAGGACATTTTACTATCCCTCATACATATTCAGCATTTTCATGTTAATTTAATTGCTACAGGTCCACTTGCCCAGATTACAAAGTGTCCTCTCACTAATGCAACCCCCGCCAGATGATTGCTCAAGAATGTCAGAATGGAGCCAAGTGTGATGGCCCACAACACTCCCTGGTTCTCAGTGAACACTGGATTGAACAATGACCACAGCTCTTATTATAATGTACAGCTATTCTGGGCATGAGCTATAGAGTGCTATTCAAATAACAATGAACCTGGCCAGGCAAGATGGCTCAGAAAGTAAAAGGCAGAGGCAAACAGACTTTCTTGAGTTCTAGGACAGCCTGGTCTACATAGTGAGTTCCAAGACAGCCAGGGCTATGTAGTGGACCCTTTCTCAATCAAACAAACAAAAAAATAACAAAACAAAAACAGTGCCAGGCTTTACTTGAAGACACCCAGTTTTCTTCTAAATGACAGGCTCAGATCCAAGTCAGAAGAGCCTGCCCACTGCTGGCAGGCTCCAGTTTTCCACCATCATTGTCTTTGGTCACAGTGTCCTTGTTAAAAAGCCAGGTTTCTGTGGTTCAGCATGTCATTTACTGTCATTACTGTCAACAAACTCAAAACCAGTGATGATTTGTGTTGAGGAAAGACAAAGGACACTCTCCAACCCCTCCAGCTAACTGCCCAGGGTTCAAACCCTAATTAGTGGTTGAGGTCCAACTGCTTCCCCCATCCTAAGACATTCTCACTGCAGGCAGAGTTCTCAGTAGCAACTTGTACCACAAGTATCTTGCTTAAACCTCCCTTTTAAATGTGGGAAAATCTAGACCCAAGGCACATCTAGACTCATCCCTTCATGGAGTAGATTCTTGGGGTGATGCTGACCATGGCACCTTCTAGTAAACGGAGAAGTTTTCTTTCTGAAGAGGTAACTCGGATCCTCGGTCACATTTATCTGTTGGGATGGTTAATCTTGAATGTCATTTTGACGGAATTTAGAATCAACATGAAAATAAACCTCTAAGCATATCTTGTTAAGGAGTTGCTAGGTGACAGTTAGTTGAGATGAGAATACCCACTGTAACTGTGGATGCCAGAGGCTGGAGTTCTGCACTGAATAAAAGAGGAGATTGTGAGACAGGCACCAGCATTCATCTCTCTCTCTGCTTTGGGGCTGCTATGTGACCACGCGCCTCATGCTCCCCCTATCACAATGGACGGCCCTCTCAACCTCTGAACCCAAATATACCCCGCCTTCTTTTGTCAGCTCTCTTACTACAGCAGTCAGAAAAGTAACAAACACACATCTCTCCCACACAGTGACCACTCTGCGTAGCAAGGATAGAGAGAGGCTGGGTTTTGCTGGTCACAAATGTTCCAGGGCCATCTGTGACTCAGCCTTAAATAGGAGTCACCCTGAGGTGCCACTGAAATCGCTACACAGGAACAGCAGGCATGGGGCCAACTGTATTCTCAAAATGAAAGAAAACAGCACAGCCCTGTGAGAGCCACTGGGAACGTCTTAGTGGTCTGGCCTCATCTCTGGTCCCTCCCTCCTTTGTGGTGTCTGTGCTTCTGTCTCCTGTAACTATTTGAGGAAGGATAAAGCTGAGAATGTCTCCTCTGGGAGTGTGAGGCCCCCTGTGGAGGTCAGGAGAGTGTAGGATGGGTCCAAGAAAAGCTTCCAGAGCTGAATGCCCCGAATAAGCATTGTGGTGAATTTAAAGATGCTCACGGGCTGGAGAGATGGCTGAAGGGTTAAGAGCGCTGACTGCTCTTCCAGAGGTCCTGAGTTCAAATCCCAGCAACCACATGGTGGCTCCCAACCATCTGTAATGAGATCTGATGCCCCCCTCTGGTGTCTCTGAAGACAGCTACAGTGTACTTATATATAATAAATAAATAATTCTTTAAAAAAAAGAAAAGATGTTCACACGGCTCTGTGGCTCCTCACGTGGCATCTCTCACGTGCCTAGTCAAAACTCTGCTTCAGTGGGTGGCTTCAGTGGCATAGTGAGTAGTGGTAGGCTCAGGGGTAAGGAGGATGAAGGTGAAGACATAACAATCTCCTCTTGGTTTGGTGTCGTCAGTTTAGAGCCACCTAGGGACAGATTTGTGCATCCTGCCTCACAGCCGCAGCTTCCTGCAAAGTTTGCCCCTGGTTGCCCAACAGCCTGGGCTTAGGCTGCCTCGGTGTCTACAAAGCCGGTGTGTGCTCCTTTGCCATCTTCCTAGCCGTATGCTCCAAAAGTTTTCCAAGGGCCCTTTCAGCTGTGGTTGGAATCCAGGCTCTTGGCATCACCCCAGGCAGGAGACTCATTTACTTTGGCACTTGGGCATTTCCTACGGTGTCCGATCCTGTGAATGTATGGAACAGGGCCTTTTGAAACAGGCTCTGGTGAAGACCCTCAAAGACTGTGGCTAAGCCATTAAGCTGTCACAGATCTCCCAATTCTTGACCCAGAATCTCTCCCTTGATAGTTTTGAGGTTTAAGGGAGGTACCCACAAGAAGCATCTGATGGAGGGTTTGTTGTAGCTTCTGGAAGATATTACAAGTACTCAAATTTTCCTTATAGATATTTTTCCCTCTCCAAAAGAGAAAAAAATTATAGTGTCCACCTAAGGAATCTCATCAACAGAACAAAGCATGAAGAATTAAGCTCATAAATGAAGAAATAAATAGTTTTTCCTTCGTGACCAGCTGGGTAAGGCCTTACATATGCCTCCTCAGGAGGGCTGGCTTTACTCATTGTGCTTTCTAGAACTGTGTGAATCTGATGATTAATTTACTCATGTCTTTTTGGCATGGAAAGAAAGGATGATGCACTGCCACCCGTGACTGTACCAAAGGCACCATGGAGCGTATTTACGACTTGGCTGCTTGAAGGCTACCAATTTTAGTGTCCAAATGATCCACTGTAACTTCTCTCGCCTACCCCAACCAAGGAAGGGATGGCTCGTCATGAAGTAGTCACTTAGTGTACAGGTTATCATGTGAGCTCTGCAGCCTCCCTCGGCCGGGTTTGCTGTGAGCAGATGTAATTATTGCCACATCAGAGCTGGTCTTGCTGCTCAGCTGAACCCTTTGTGATGTGTCTGCAGATGGTCTGAGAGGTCTCGGATTCTGAACCTGTTTTCCTCATGCATTTCTGGGTAGTCACTTCCAGAATTGATCTTTGAATCTAGTTGGTTTCTGAGTACTCTCTACCCCCACTGTGGTATTAGGGAGTCAGTCCTTGCATTTGTCGGGTGATAGCTCTGCCACCAAGCTACATCATTAGCCTGATCTAAGGGATTTTTTTTTTAACCTTTATGGGTTTTATGTCTGTTTCTACTGTAGATTTACACAGTTCTAGAAAGCACAATGAGTAAAGCCAGCCCTCCTGAGGATGTATATGTAAGGCCTTACCCAGCTGGTCACGAAGGAAAAACTATTCACTCAGTAGGCTGAGCGAAGAGATGTTCCAGAAAGGAAGTGGTAAATTAGGGCTCTCTCAAGGACAATGCCGAGTACTTCAGCCCATTTCTTACCCCCAACCTACTACACATTGCCTTAACTCACAATATTAAACCCTAAAAGAGAACCCCCAAAGTTCAAGGGTCTTCTTGTAATACCATGAAGCCATGTGCATGTCAGGATGGATGCGGCCTCTTTACTCTCATAGCACTGGGGCAAACTTCTAAACTGTAGCAGACTCTCTCAATGTTCAAAGGCAGACTGTCTGGTTTTCCACCTTAATGGTGTGAATGTGCACCCACCCAGGCATGTGCTTTTTCACATTTCGTGAAGTGAACATTCATTTAAGTCCAGGAACTATTCATTACTTTATTATAAACTCATCTGTGTTAGATCCTTTTGCCTGACTGTAGGTTAGTTCCATGCATGTTTAAGGTGGGCTCTCTTGATCTGGAGAGATGGCTCAGGGGTTAAGAGCACTGACTGTTCTTCTAAAGGTCCTGAGTTCAATTCCCAGCAACCACATGGTGGCTCACAACCATCTATAATGGAATCTGATGCCCTCTTCTGGTGTGTCAGAAGACAGGTGCAGTGTACTCATATACATAAAATAAATAAATATTTTTTAAAAGATGGAGATGATCTGGGAAGACGAGGGAGAAAAAAAAACATGATCAGAGTATAATATATAAAAAAAATCAGTTTTCAAGGTGGGCTCTCTTATGCAGAGGTTCCCACACATTGCATATCATCTCATTTAACTCTTTCCCTACTGGAACTGAACTCAGGCAAGGACTGGGGACACTTTGTCATTATGTTTCCTACATCCAGCCAATGGCTAGCAAAAGCAGATACTTACTGGATGAACAGTACATGCCAGTAAAGTATGCTGGTACCTTTATTCCCTCCATCTATAGGAGGCTACCTCAAAGAGAGTGAAATTGGACAAGAAATAAGTGTGCAGCCTCTGGATTAAAGCTCTGTGCTCTCGCCTGTGCTTGGCCCCTCTGCCCTCTGCTCTCTGCCCGCCTCTGGGACTGTGGTGTGTGAGTTGTATGACACAATGAAGGGAGTTAAGCTTGTATGTATCCCCATCACCCAAGGGGTCAGTAGGTCAGCTATCCAGTTCAATACCACCCATGCAAACACACAAGCGTTTCCTTTTCAACTGACTCACTTGGCCAATCGTGGGCAGAGCCAAGTGGCCTTCACCCAAATCTATCAAGGACATCATTGTGTCTCCATGTGAGCCAGCACTGTTAAGCTGGAAGCTTCCCTCTTCCACATGCTTACGACCGCATGCATTTGTTTTCAGTGCTGCCCTGTGCAGAGGCAGCAATATTCTGGCATGAGGCATCAGACAGGGGCCTTTCAATGGGTCATCTGGAGAAGTACCCAAAGCTTCCCAGCATGTTTTATGTGCATAGACAGGGCTAAGAAATGGCTGATATTTGAGTTTGGGTCATTAGTCCCCTGATATGCGCTTCGAAGGTGCCTACCTGGCATGCAAAGACACCCAGGTCAACCTTAATGTCAATGTTGGAATGCCCCTCCAGAAAGATTTCTCCACTTACAAGGTCAGAAACTTGAACAGAATGTATCTTTTTTTCCTCCCTACTAACTTCTGATTGAATTATATCATTGTCTTCAACTCTGAATATAAGCAGCAATCAGCAACAGCACCATCTGTAATGGCACCAGTCAGCAAACCATGGGCCTCTTCATACTGATTCATAGTACTATGGGTTCCCCACAATGTCTTTTACATTGTTACTTCCTCAATCATAAAGCGCTGACACATACTGATGGAAAGAGTCTTTTTACCCTGCAGTATTTCAGTCAGGGTATTGCTCACGTAGCAGGGGAAGTCCTGCCAAGGGCAAAATGCTGCTGACTAAGCTTGGGCATCAGACAGACACACTGAACTCCCCTCCTCTGTCTGTTCTGTACCTTTCCTCACTGGACTCAGTGACACTTAGCCACATCCAAATGACTATCTCGTTATAAAACACATGCCTACAGATGCTCCCAGAATCCTTAGCCAGCTCTCTGGGTTGCCGAAGACCTAGTCAAGTTCACACAAAAGACTAATCCCCCTATTGTGCACTTAAAAACATTATATTCTGCAACATGGTTTGAAAAGCAATGTTAGACTTTCTGCCAAGTACTCAAAGGGACCCATGGCAACCCAAAATGTTAAACATCTCCGTGATAACGGCTCTACCATGTGACCATCTAGTGTTTGCTTGATATTTCTCAAGTGGGAACAGATCATTTCTAAAATAATTCTTATCTAATATTCTCCCTATATTTGAGAGAGGTAGACGAGCTAGCTACCAACTTAGTAGCTGTCAACTCTTTACCTTTCCTTGTTTAACCCACTCTGGAGCTGAGCACTGGACGTATTTTTCTTTCCAAGTCAAGAGACAGTATTAGCTGGATCAGGGCAGGAAACCAGGCTTTCCACTACGCAATGTGCCCCCGCTTCTTTCCTGGATGCTTGTCTTGCATGGCTACCCAGGGAATGGGCATCCACTGTCACCTCCATCAAGTGACACATCCTGCAGTTTTTAATGACTTCCATCCTGTTCCTCCATGCTTGCCACACACATTTCATTGGCAACAGAAGTTTCTAAAGTCCTCTGGCTGTCTAGGAGAGCTGGGGTATGCTTCGTGACCTCAGGCCTGTGTATGGCCCGAGCCATTCCTGACCTGGGTCAAATCAGCATACTGATCTCTAACCCACTGAGAAACTTGTGTAATAGAGCCTGAATCCAGGTGAGGATTAGGCCTCCTAGACTTTTCCAGGGCTGCCATGACAAGCGATTGCTGATGGAATGGCTTATGATGAAGGTTCTGATAGCATTCTTTCCTTTGCTTGGCTGGGAGACGATGTGTTGGACAGTTGCAGTGGCTTGCAGGAGATCTTTGGTGGTGGAAAACATCATTGTTTCTGTCTTTCTCTTTATGTGAAGTTTTTCCCCTGTATTTATATTTGGTGTTCAAAATTTTTTTTTCAATAGGATATGGGTTCTATTTGACTTGGAGTTTCCCGTATTCTCATATGATCTTGTTATAACTAATCATATCCAATTCTAGCATAACTAATTAATGACTCTGATTTCTAAATAAAGTTATCTCCTGGGTAGAGCTTCAACATGTGCTTTTTAGAGAACACAATCCTCCCTGCAGTTCAACATCCCTTTTAAATTTGCTCAGAGCTAAGATTTAAAAACAAACCAAACCAAAACAAAACAAAACAAAAATGTTTACTTGTTTGTTGAGCAGGAATTCAGGTAGCCCACGATGACTTTAAACTCAGTATGAAACAGAGGCAGGCCTTGAATTCCTGACTTTCCTGCTTCTATCCCTCCAGGGCTGATATTAGAGGTGCATGTCACCATACCTGATAAGATATTGTGGTAGTTTAAATGAAAATAGCCCCATAGGCTCACAGGGACTGGCACTGTTGGGAGGTTTGGCCTTGATGAAGTAGGTATAACTTTGCTGGAGGAAGTTTAACAATGGAAGAAGCCTTTGAGGTCGCATATGCTCAAGCCAGGCATACTGACCCAATGTCTCTTCCTGCTGCCTGCAGGTCCAGATGTAGAACACTCCAGCGCCATGTTTGCCTGCATGCTGCCATGCTTCCCACCATGATGATAATGAACTGAACCTCTGAAACTGTTAGCCAGCTCCAATTAAATATTCTCCTTTGTAAGAGTTGCCTTAGTCATGGTGTCTCTTCCCAGCAATAAAAACCATAACTAAGACATATATTTGGAGATTTGTCTTACCCCTTTATAACTGACACCCATGTTAATGGAATATTATAAATATTATAATATTTATAATTTTATAATATTATAATATAATAATGAAATATAATGAAATATTATAAATATCATAAATAATATTCTTCAGTTTGGTCTTGAGGAATCTCTTAGGAGAATAAGTGCCTTCCTTCATGATACATGTGATGATTTGGTCATAAATGTTTATAGTGTCCTGCCATGGAATATGGCTTTATTCTGGAATATGGCCTAATGCTGTATGGCCAGCCTGTGTTGGGGAGTTCCTCTCATAGGAGATTTGTGTGTATTGGTGGATAGCTTTGTGGTTCTTATCTGACATGTACCTGGCTTATTCTTCCTATTATGATAACTGATTTCTAATAGAGCTCTAGTCAAGAAAGAAGTTAGTCTAGGGTGTGTTTCTGACACACAAGAGAGACAGCAAAGCACAGCACATAAAATGACAGAACGCAGAGGACAGTCTGTGTCAGAAGGCCGAGTGGGACACATGGTCAGCCTCCACATGCTCAACCAGTGAGGAGGAGCCAGATAAGGCAAGAGAAGCTAAGACCTGTGAGGAAAAGACTTGGTTACTCTCTTGGGTGCTTCCCTAGAGTCGTGCCATGATTGAAAGGTGGTCCTTACCACACAGTATGTGTAGTTTGTGCAGAGTGGAGGTGGGGGGGAGGTGGCAGAATGAATGCACTCTATAATTCAGTCCCATTGGAAGGTGAACAACAGGAAGCGGGTGTTTACAACAGATTTATGGATTAACCACGTTGAGGAAAACTGAAACTAAGTTAAAGATGACTATACCCTTTCCTCCTTATGAGACCAATCAAATTATATGTTTAATGACTAGCAAGGCAGCATAGAATGGTTAAGAATTCATTGCTATATGGTAGGTGTCCCTATACTCTGATTGAATTCCAGCAGGCCCATGAGTCAAGGGGATGGATATGAAGAAAATACCAGACACTCCAGTTTCACTTTTTTTTTCCACCTTATAATTTGGGTACATTGTCATCCCTGTTCACAAAGATACTGGAGACAGTAAGTGCCAGTTCTGAGATGCCAAGTGTGCTGACCTCTGGAGCATGGTGGCTGTGGGTCTCTTCTGCACAGTGCTCCTTCATACAGTAATGTCGCTTCATGCACTCATTAATGCCTTGTTTCTGTGAGCAAATATCTGACAAAGAGTGGAAGGGAGGAAATATACACTTCGGCTCACAGTTTCATGAGTGTCAGTCCAGCATGGTAAGAATGGTATGTGGAGCAAAACATTTATAACATTGTGGCTAAGAAGCAGAGCAAGGGAGACATGAAGGGACCAGCAACAAGAAACAGCAAAGGCCTGCCCTCAATGGCTTATGTCCTCCAGCCTGGCCACGCTTCTTCTTCTTCTTCCTTCTTCCTTCTTCCTTCTTCCTTCTTCCTTCTTCCTTCTTCCTTCTTCCTTCTTCCTTCTTCCTTCTTCCTTCTTCCTTCTTCCTTCTTCCTTCTTCCTTCTTCCTTCTTCCTTCTTCCTTCTTCCTTCTTCCTTCTTCCTTCCTCCTCCTCCTCCTCCTCCTCCTCCTCCTCCTCCTCCTCCTTCTTCTTCTTCTTCTTCTTCTTCTTCTTCTTCTTCTTCTGTTTATCGAGACAGGGTTTCTCTGTGTAGCCCTGGCTGTCCTGGAATTCACTCTGTAGACCAGGCTAGCCTGGAACTCAGAAATCCGCCTGTCTCTGCCTCCCAAGTGCTGGGATTAAAGGCGTGCGCCACCACCGCCCAGCTTGGCCACACTTCTTAAGTTTCCAGAATTTCCCAAAATGGTACTATCAGCTGGGGATCTAGGCTTTAACACATGAACCTGTGGAGGGCAGTTCATATTTAACCATGACACTGTACTTCTTTGTAAAGACTTCTTAAAACATTTTATGTATATGGATGTTTTACCTACATAAATGACTATGTACCACATATGTGCAGTGCCTGTGGAGGCCAGAAGAGGGCATCCAATCCCCTGGAAGTGAAGTTACAAAGAGTTGTGAGCTACCATGTGGGTACTGGGAACCGAACCCCAATGCTCTGCAGAAGCAACATGTGCTTCTTCTCTTCTGTGCTTCTTCGGCTACACACTGATGGTCGCAGCTTCTGTGTAATGTGAATCACAGGCAAATCACTCAACAAATGTTCACTGTGCATACTTACTACTCTATAACAGCGTCTAGATGCTGAGAGACCCGGAGAGAGCTGAGGCTCTGCTCACCAGGAACTGAAAGGGTAGTTCTAGAAAAAGACCACGGAAGATGTGTTAGGTATTGCTGAAAGGCTTTCTTAAGGTAACTCTTGGATTCCTCTCTTGAGTTACAAGTTTTATAGGACAGCCAAACAGGAAGACATGGAGGTGGGATATTCTACAATGAAGAAAGAACATGGGGAAGGGCACTTAGGCAACTGGGCATGGTTGGTTAAGAAACTTACACCAGAAACAGTGAAGATATCAAACCTAGAGAAAGATAGAACTCCCATAGCTTTAAGCTGCTTGTGACTTGACACCACACACAATTGCCACAAGTGAGTCACAACCCCAGATGATCAGCCTGGTGTGCACATCGTGCAACATGATGAATGCATTAAGGCTGTCACTCGGTTAGGAACAAGAGTGGTGCCCCATCTGTTATAGGATACAGGCTGCCTCCTGAGATTTTCCAGATAATTAGACACGTTAGGAATGGTAGAGCAGAATGCACTCCACAAACACAGGTACATTTCTTTATCAAGGAAGTTTGTAAGTGACCAGGGATATCCTTGTCAGCATTTACTTTCATAATGCAGCAAACATCCTTAAACTTTCAGTAAACAACGGCACAAATTTTCACGATAGCATCCTGCCTATCTATGCAGGCTTCACTCTGGAAGTCTTAAGTTACATTTCGTGATTCACCAGCTTGCTGACTCATTGATAGGCTCCAGTTGAATGACGCTGGTGGCTGAGGCAGAGCCCTCACAGCGATGCCAACGGCAGTCATGCACATTTGGTTTATGAATATATGATCGCTGCTAGTAATGTGTGAGCCAAATGGTGGCACAACACTTTCTCTTTCCGGACTTGCTTTGAAATAAAGAAACGCGTACAAAGCTAAGGAACATCCGTGTGTTCCATGTGCCACAAACCCAAGTCTGTTAGCTCAGAGCAAATTCGAAACGAAATTTCTCTGATGTGAGACTTTGCTATTTCCCCATAGATTGACAGCTAGCACATAAAATCTTCCTATTGCCTTGGCTAGGCACATAGCAGACAACTTCCACAGGACAGACAAGTGGTCTTGGGGGCACTTCAGCAAGACTTCTGTGCCCTCTGGGACCTGGCCTCAGATGTTGCATACGGCCACACACACACTGCTTTCAACCTACTGCTTAGGTGACCTCGGTCTAGTGTAAGAGGGGTTGGCCCAGGAAGTGAGGTTTACTGGGGACTGGAGAGGGAGCTCACAGGATGCTCTTGAAAGATGAAGTGGAAAATGTACGAAGAGAATGAAGAAGAGGAAAGCAAAAGAGTCGGAAAATAGAGCCAAACCAACAAAGGATCTGGACAGCCGCTGTGGCGGGCCTAGAAGGGAACCAGCTTTGATTGTCTGAGAAGACTGCATGGCAGAGTGTTTGGAGCAGTCTTCAGAAAAAAAAATAAAAGAAAATCACGAAAAAACAAATGCTAGAGAGAAGATGGCTCAGTGGTTAGGAGCATATACTGCTCTTGCAGAAGACCCAAGTTGAATTTCCTAATAATTAAAATTTGAGTTCCCTCCATAATTAAAAATAGTAAAATTTTCAAAAATAAAATAATGAACAGAAGACCAACTGCTATGCTTTAGCATCCAAAAGCGGAGGAGACGGAGAGATGGCTCAGTTGGTAAAGCGCTTGTGGTCCAAGCGGGAGGGCTTGAGTTTGGATTCCCAGCACATGTTTACAGAGCCTAGGGAAACAGCAGAATGCATCCCTGGAGCTTCCTGGCCACCTAGCCAAACACATGAGCTCCAGGAACAAAGAAAGACGCTGTCTCTAAAGCCAAGGTGGACAGTAACTGAGGAGGCATTCAGTGTGAACATCTGTCCTCCACACATGTACACACATGCAGGCACAGCCTTACATGTATACACACCAACACCTGCCCACACATGTACATACACCACACACATAAGATACCTCAGCTGATATATAAGCAATATGATAAAGAGAAAAGGAGCCTGTGATATATAGGATACCATAAAGAGAAGAAGAAAAAAAAAAAAAACCCAGCAGTTATATGTTCAGAAAAATAAGCCATTTTAGAAGAAAACAATGGCAATAGATGGCTTCAATTTTGCAAAGAATATTGATTAGGCAGAAACAGTAATATTGATGCCAGCATTGATCTAGTTAAAATGGAAAATGTGAGGATGGCGAGAGAGGAAGAGAAGGCAGAGAAGAGCACTAACTCCTTATCTGTAAAAGCAAAACTCAGAAGCAAGGCCAAGTGAAGGCAACTTACATCACCACACTACTTGGAATTGTAGAAGTTAATATCAAGTGAAACAGATAAGGAATTGGATGTGACCATCCCTAAGGAGTCTGTGGGGGCAAGGCAGGGTACAACTGTTCATTGCTATCTGTCGTCGTCAGATAAAAGCTAACATAAACAATACTTATAAAATTGAGTGACTGTTTTATAGCATCTCAGGTTTCCATAACATGTTTTAAATTGCAAATGATTCAAAGCATAAACAAATAAATGACCCTCTTTCTGCTCTTTGTATTTTGGGGTACCCTCCCTAAAATCTTCACGATCTTCCTTGAAATTTAGTGTGTGTGTTTTCACACATGCACACACACACACACATACACACAAAGTCAGTGGACAACTTTGTCAAGTCAGTTTCTCTCCTTTCATCTTTATGTAGGTTCTGGGAGGGGGGTCTAAGTCAGATCAGCAAGCTTGTGAGGCAAGCACCCTTACCCACTGAGCCACCCCACCACCTTAAAACGTAATGCCTGTCTTTGTTTCATTTCTCAAAGTTAGGAGAGAGCTTTCTGTTACACTTCATGAAGATGTTTTAAACTTCTTCCCTATATACTGGTGTCATGTTTTAGTGACAAGATCTATATTTCACTGGCACTTTGATCTTACCAATGTGCTTTTAAAATAAGATACTCCTTAATCTGAAGAAAAAAAAAAAAAAAAAGGAAATGAACGCTGATCTGATCAGTGTCTTTGCTGCCCCCTACAGACTGAGACTGGGACTACATGTCCCCTTTGTAGTTTTGTTTTGTTTTTGAGGCAGCGTTTCACTAAGTAGCTCAGCCTGGGTTTGAACTTCAGATACTCCTGTCTGCACCTGCCAACTACCAGGATGATAGGTGTCCACCACTTCACTGTGTTTATACATCACTTTGTTTTATACTTTCTTTAATTGCTGAGTTATCATTCGTAAGCAGCCAAACATTCTCGTCAGTGTTTATGGTGATGGATGGCTACGATGCAGTGCAAGGACTTTGTAAAAAGTCATTAAATTGGATCTTTAGGGAGTTTACTAATCTAGCTGGGAAGCCAGAGACTCTTGGGGAATATTTAAAACAGTGAGGGAACGCTCTGGTCAATAGATGGCTCTCTTTCATGGGGAATTCAGTCAGCTTTATTCCTTTATTGTCACATGTGCTCTGAGAATGATGTGCTCCAGCCACTCGGGCCTCTGTTCTGTGCTGTCCTGTTAGGTATAATGGCCTATGATGCAAATACGCTCCATGAAGATGAGTACAGGTATATTGTCCTCAAAATGGAGGCAAATTTGCACCAAAATTTAAGGCAGAATGGAAGAACTCAAGGAAATGTACTACATCCAAACACTGCATTTTCTGTAGAGACCCCAGTAAATCATTCACAGAAGTGGTGTTCTTAGAGGACATGCTTGATAATCCCTGGTGGATTGTGGATGACAATTCACTAGAATAAAAGGCAAAAATACTTTGGAGTGTAAACACACACACACACACATACAGAAATATACGTATGTATATATACATACACACACATATAGTGGTGATTTGAATATGATTGGCCCATGGGAAGTGGTACTATGAGGAGGTGTGGCCTTATTGGAGGTGTACCCTTGTTAGAGGAAGTGTGTCACTGTTGGAGTGAGTTTTGAGGTCTCCTATGCTCAAGATCCACCCAGTATAGACGATAACCTCGTCCTGGCGGCCTGCAGAAGTGAGCTTCTTGCTGCTGCTTTTGGATCAAGGTGCAGAACTCGCAGATCCCGTTCCAGCACCATGTCTGCCTGGACACTGCCATGCTCCTGCCTTGATGATAGTGGACTGAACCTCTGAACCTGTAAGCCAGCCCCAATTAAATGTTACCTTTACAAGAGTTGCCTTGGTCATGGTGTCTCTTTACAGCAATGGAAACCTTATGTGTGTGTGTGTGTGTGTGTGTGTGTGAGAGTGTGTGTGTGTGTGTGTGTGTGTGTGTGTGTATGTTGTGGCTGGTGTTCACTGCCTTACGTCACTGAGGAAAATGTTCTAGAACATGACAATAGTGGCAAAGGGTAACAAAGATCTGCTTGTGCTCTATGGAGAATTTCCCAGGGAAATTTTCATGTTTACGATGTGAGTGCTTTTTCAAATTATATTACAGAGTCTCTCAGAAACAGTCCTCACAGAATAGACAAGGGACCATCAATAACAGAAGTCCACCCATACACAATCAATAAAGGCAGGATGGCCTCAGAAGGACTTCCTCGTCGATAATATTAAGGTAAATATTAGTGGTCATCTAATTATATCTTCTAAGAGGTTAGTTTTAAAATTTGAAAGTGATCCAGAAGAGACTCAAAACAGAGATCTGCACACATTCTCTCAAACAATAAGATTTCACTCAAGTGTGGGGTGGAACAGAGAATATGTATTTTTATAGAGGGAAAGACAATTTTGACTTCAGCACCCAGGGAATAAAAATAGATCTTTCTAATCATAATAATAAAAGGATGCATTGTGGTCTGTGTTTCTCCATAGGATGCTTGTAGCACGTTTGTTCACTCAGACATTACACATTGATTTTCTGTTACACTAGATGAAAATGTAATACTTCTGTGTTCCTCAGCCCTCGACCTCTTCTCCTCTTCTCCAATAGTTCTGTTTTACTCTTAGTGGAATCAATAAAGACATTGACGTCAGGCTGTTCCTATAGAGAACATTCATTGCGGCTCTGCTGGTGGGAAGGCAGTCCCCAACACTGACCAACTCAGCTCAACCTCAACTGACCTCATCCAGGCCCAGATCAGTCGCTTTGAGACAGTCCACCCTAACATCCACTCTATCTATGTGCTGATGGAGTTTGTGAAGGAGCATGTCCTGTAGAACTAGAGACACAGGATCTGTATGATGCTGGGTAACAGCAGGATACTTGAAAGGAGCCTTGGAGATAGTCTAGTATTGATGGTGTGTCAGAAACCAGAAACCTTGAACCAGACCAACAACTTGTTGCAATGAACATTTGGATATAAAGCTGTTTGGGCAAAAAAAAAAAAAAATATGTGTGTGTATATATTGTGTGACACACCACAGCTTCCAACGCCACTATTAAGAAATATATGATGGAGAGGTGGCCAAGATGGAGGAGTGGAGAGGTTCATGCACAGGGGAGAGAGGTGGAACTAGAGGTGTGACAACTGTAACAGGTATCAGAGAAGACTACGGTTAATGGGGAACAGGTCATTTCCCAGTAGGGTCTGGAGGGTGTTGTGCAGCAGCCTGGAGCTTCAACAGAATCAGCCCTGAACAAGCTGCCCAATGACACGATCCTCCTGGCTCTGAACGGCTACAGGATGCTTGAGATGAAGAACGCTTCATTTACTGGATTGGACTTTTTGAAAGTCCCTCATTGGTCCATACTTCTCCAGGAGGCCATGGACCAAACTTTGGTACCCATGTTGACGTCTGAGGGCAATGCTGCCATTGGAGACCAAGCAGAGGACCTTGGCATGCGTTGGAGACTATGTGCATGTTCATGGTCCATGCTGTTGCCAGAAATCATGTAAAAGTCCAGGATGCATGCTGCCACTGATTGTGAAGGCCAAGGAAGCAACTTTTGCAGTGTTATTGACTGCAGATGCACAGCTGGGAAAGAGTAACATCAAAGGCTTCTGTGACAACCCCTACCTCTACCCCAACCCTCTTCTCAGAAATAACAACCCCAAAAGGAAGCCATCAAAGAGAACTCTTAAAAATTGTGATACAGATGTTGAAGTGTAGCTCTCCACAGTTGATGGCTTCTAGTGGGGTGCAGGTGGAGAAGGACTTAGGTTTTTTTTTTAGGGGGCTAGCCACTGAGAATTTGACCATGCTCCAGGAGGCATATGGGCAACACAAAATAAACTTTTTTCTTTCTTTTTTTTTCCTTTTGCTCTTTGGAGGAGAAGGGGTCAAAATGGCGGGGAAGTAGACATGGGATGACTGGGAAGTAAATGTGATCAAGGTGCATGATGGGAAATCCCCAAGTAATTAATACAAATATTATGTTGGGGGAAAAAAAAGAACCCAAGTTATTTACTATCATCATGTTTTCTTTCTTGCAAAATGACTTATTTTTCTGGGCTTTACATCAGTTTGCTTTCTGTATACTTCCCTGCCATTTACATATGAATCAACTTCCAAAAATACTGAAGAATATAAAATATTTTTAAAATTTATTGTTTCCTATTTCTCCCTACTTCCCACTGAGCATTTGTTGTCTAAACATAATCTGGAATATTTGACTCCAAAGCCTGCTAGAGTTCTATTTTGTGTTGTCCTAGGCTAAGAGGGGAACTGGATGCCAAGACGAGTTGGCACAAAGTCATCGTTTGACTCACCCCAAGAATGAGTCTAAATTTCATTTAGTCACTGGGGACGGCAGAACCATAGAAAATAACAAAGTGAAGTGTATATTTGAATGACCATTGCACTAGCATTGCCAAGGGTCAAGGGGAACATGTCTATTCTGAAGAGTTCCCTGGGATGCCTATAGCAGCGTGCCCTCTGTGCTGGCTGGTTTTTGTCAGCACAAACTAGAGTCACCTAGGAAGAAGGAACCACCAGTAAGGAATTGCCTAAATCATGCTCAACTATGAGCGTGTCTGCAGGGCGTTTTCTTGGTGAATGATTGATGTGAGAGGTCCAGTTCACTGTGGGTGGTATCATCTGGGTCTGGGTTGCATAAGAAAGCAGGCAAAAGAAGGCGGTAGTGTGGGTGAGAGAGAGCTGGCAGGCTGACAGCTTGGCTATCACCCAGGCCCAGATCCAGGGCTCTGATCCACCCCAACATCTACCCCATCTAGGAACTGCTGAAACGTGAAGGGGGCTGGTCCTACAGGGCTACAGGATCTCCAAGGCACAGGGCAACTACGATAACGGAAGAGTCTGAGAGGATAATCTGAGAGGAGTCCTGATGAGGATCCAGTATTGAGGATGTGGCAGAGGCCAGGGGCCTAGAGCCAGACCGATGACTCATTGAAATGAGCATTTACAAGTGGGGAGGTGTGGACAAAGGCGTATGCTGTGGGACACACCACAGCTCCCTCACCGAGACTTTTTTTTCTTTTTGGGGGAGGTTGCAAGGGCGGAGGGTGGGTAAGAGGGAATGATCAGATGAGCAGGATTGAGGTGCACAATGTGAGGGCCATGGAGAATAAACAAAAAATTAAGTAAAAAAGGAAAAACTAACTAATTAGAACGAAAGCTGAACAAGTCGGAGAGCAAGCCAGTAAGCAGCATACCTCCATGATTTCTGCATCAACTCCTTGTGGCCTTGGCTTCCCTAAGGGATGAACTATAACCTTGAAGGCAAATACACCCTTTCATCTCCAAGTTGCTTTTGGTTAGTGTTTTTTTTTGCAGTGACAAAGAAGCAAACTCGGATAGCCTCCTTCCTGGAACCATTGCACACCTCCATAGACCATGAGAACAATGACTTGGAAGAGAGAAGCAAGTGCTGATCCAAATGCCACTCTTAAAAACAACCTTTATAACAAGAAAAGAAGAATGATTTTCAATGTCAAACTCCATGCCAATATTCACCTAGACATTTCCCCACCTACTTAACGTTTTCAAAAAAAAAAAAAAAAAAAAAAAAAAACCACACCACACCTATCATGTAAACTTTGAAGTTGGAAATAAAGATGACAAAGAACACATCTTTTAAAAGAATATAGAGACAATCTGAATTTTTACACAGTGAGAGTGAGCCAGAGAAAATTTGACCTGCTGGCCACATTATAGCAGGCAGAACCTTTCATTCTTTAGACTCCTTCAATCGAACTGGTCTCTGCTTGCTTTTTATGTTTCATATTATTTATGTTATATTATCACAACTTGCTGCCTTATATAGCACCTTATAACTTATCGATGCTTTTGTGAAAATCCTCTAAGGCCTTAAAGGTCTATTTCATTTGGGCAGCTAGAAGCAAGTAAACATAATGACCATTCTAGATGCTTCAAGTCACATCTTTGGTACTGCGTATAAAGTTTCCCTACAGAGAGATTTCTTTTCAAGAAAGAGGTACCACTGAGGTTAGGAGTTGAGCGTTAGTGTTAGGTGAGTTGGCTTGAGTTCAAGTCTTGCCTTTGCCACCAGCTGTAAGACATGGAAACATTGCTAAGTCTAAATCTCAATGACCCCACTAAGAGAGCCACCCTTTCTACTTCTCAGGGTCATCAGAGGGTTGATACAGTTTGTAATGTCATCAGAGTAGTGCCTGGCACTCAGGGAGTTGGATACTGGGCAAGAAGGAGGTGGTATCTTAGAGGAGCCTGGAACATTTGTGATTCACCTCTGAGCGTTCATGAGTGTGTGTGTGTGTGTGTGTGTGTGTGTGTGTGTGTGTGTGCAACTGTAAACACTTTCTGCAAGCAAATCTTCAAAACCTTATTCTGGCACACACAGAGCATTGGGGAGCAGTTAGGAAGCAGGGGATCTGGCTTCCCACCAGCTTCATTTCCCATCCTTTCTTGGCTGTGTCCCTGAGTCACCTCTGTGGAATTCTAGGATGCCTCAGCAGAGTTTGATCGCCCCCAGGACTCGAGGTTCTCTGAACTATTTTGTTCTACCTCTACCACTTTCTGGCAATGAGAAATGGCATCTGGCCATGAAATAGAAGTCTTTCCTCCCTGTGTTTGACTTCTTCCTGACTTAGCAAATTGTCCCTACTATGACTTCGAGGACACCAACAAAGCCCCTCACTCCTTGTAACGCCCCACCTCTCAGCTTCCCAGCATTGAGATCAGAGAAACAGGCAGAACAGGGAGTGGGGGTGATCTTGACCTCTTGCTCCCTCTAGGATTCTGCTGGTATCACACTGGATTATCTCAACAGCCAGGGGCAGTGCTTTTGGCAAATGAGGCAAACTCAGCCAATCACAGGTCCTGGCTGTGGAAGACCCTATAGCAATAAAGCTGTTTGGTATTCTACTACCTACAGCCTGTGGAAAATTAACCATTCAAATTTCCCATCTTCGGTGCTCCTTGTTACCAGTGTGAACTGCACGCAGAATTCCAGTCAGCTCCAACTGGGCAGGAGCCATTCGGCTTCCACTCTGCTGCTCAAACCCTCCAGGGCCTTTCCCTATTGAAATTAAGTTTGTGTGGGTTTCCAGCCTCTGGTGTTTCTCACCGTAGTCCTTGCTACCCAGTCACATTTCCAGCTCAGGAAAAAATCTCTGTCCTGTAACCTTCTTCCCAGAGAGATCCATGACTCCTCCCTTTAGCTCCCTCCTCTCAGAGGCCTTCCCTGGCGACTTTGGCTAAAAGAAAATCACCAGTCTCTCTCTAAACATGTACCCAGGTTTCTATGCATAACTCTGAGCTTCTCCGCTACATAGAGAGTCTACTGATTATTTCCATACTTTCATCTGCTTTGTAGGAACGTGAATGTGGAGAGAGCAGAAACATGGCCTGCTGTGTTCACTGCTGCATCGTCAGGTTCTGGAACGGAATGCCTAGGTAACACAAGCTATTACTCGTGCTTCTGCCCTATGGTTTACAAAAAGTCACAAGGCTACAGTGAATACAAATGCATTCACTGTAGTACTGGTGGAAGATGTTGACTCTCAGACGCTTGTATGTTGTCCTGGTTTAACAAAGCTCTTTAAATCCCAGACTGATTCAATAAGGAGGTCCAGCGAAATGTGAATCTCCTTAGCAGGCAGCCCAAAGAACCCAGGTTCTATTTAACCCCACCTTCCTTTTTAACCACAGAGTCATAGTCACACCTCTGGTCTCTAGTCTTGCCTAGACTCAGTGTTCCTTCTATTCCTTTTCTGTTATGTTACATGCTTTCCATGTTATAGTTAACCTTTCCATCAGGTAACACATCACTGTGTGAACTAGTCTAAACTAGAACTACATTTCCCAGCATTCCCTTCCCAGTATGCCTCTGAGTTGGAGTTGGCCAGTTCCCTTCTAGGAGAAACTGACACCAAGATGCCAATTACTGCCAGTTCATCTTTTTGCTTGCTGGCTTCAAAACAGGACTCTTCTCCCTCACACCTGGCCCTGCTGTCCAACAGCAACAGTCACCCACCAGCAGAAGTGGGAGTGTCCCTGGCCACACACATCCCTGCTAGCACCTGGAAAGGCCTGGCTTCTTAGTTTCCTGAAGGTTTTGGATCCCCAGTGTCCCCTGTGTATCAGAAGAAGTAGTGAGGGAGGGCGTTTCCCGGAACTTCTAACACTTCTTGCTACGTCTTTCCTTCGCGCCTCTCCCACAGTTGCAGGGTCTAATTCTTTCGGTGCAGCCCTTACGCACAATGTCAGTGCTGGTTTTGTTTCCAGACGAATTTCCATTCCTAAGAAGTTTGTTGTACTCAGTCTGCCAATTAACAACTATGTTACCGGTGTTTTCAGTGTCGTTTAAAACATACTTCCTAAACACTGTATACCTCTTCTGCTTTATAAATGAAGTCATAATAATCTCAACAAGAACCTGGCATATATTGTATCTAATGTTCAATGTAACCTCTTACATTCCAAAATAGGCTTTGGCAGGATGTAAATTTTAGGTAGGCTATCATCTGGTGATTTTTTTTAAATCATTTTATTTTTTTTTTAAATATTTACTTTATTTTAAAATTATGTGTATGTATGTGGCTCCTGGGTATGTGCACTTGCGTGCAAGTGCCTACAGAAGCCAGCAGCACAGGTTCCCTGGAGCTGGAGTTACACGTAATGGTAAGTTACCAGATATTGGTGCTCAGAACTACACACAGGTCCACGGCAAGAACAATGTGCACTCTTAACTGCTGATCCGTTTATCCAGCCCTGAAATCCACTTTAATAACTGCTTTGAAATAGAAAAATATGGCTGACCCAGAAAAAAAATCATTACATAATTACTTTTAGTTAAAATGGAACAAACTACAGAGAGTTGAAGAAAATGAGTGCAGCTGAGAGATATCACAAAAAATCTGTGAGAATGACTGACATTTGGGGAGTTCTGATTGATCCCTGCTGCGGCTGACCCTCACTGTCTTGACAAGATGGACTCCCACTCTCCAAGGGTAACTTTTCCCCATCAGGTAGCAAGAGATCAGAGATGAGCGCAGGTGTATTCAGTGGCCACAGAATGGAGAGACATGGCAGCCAAATTAAGTTCTCAACCCATTATGGGTGAGAAAAAAAAATCATAAATATGAGACAAAGGTGAAGGTATCTTTTCTGTGTTTGTGTTTTTCTGTGCCAGTGGCTAATAATGAAGAGAGAGATGTTTCAACAAAGGAATGGTTGAGTTCTTCTTCTGAGGAAAAGGCAAAGATTTTCTGGAAACTCATGTGCTATCAATCACTCTCTCTCAACTTTAATTTTTTTTTAAATCCTATTTTTAATGGTGGTTCCTAAATGCTTTAACCTCCCTTGTAGCCCACCATCCACCAGAGGTAGTGGAAAAGAAAGTCTCCGGGAAGTGGGGGGGGGGGGGGGGCAGAGTGGACCTGTTTAGAAAGGTTCTTTGAATGAAGCACCTCCCGTCTCTGTTGTCTGGGAATCAGCAGTTCAGTTCACACGTTAGCAGGCAGTAGCAGCTCGATCCACTCGCAAACACTTCACAGATACACCAGCAGTCTAGTTCAGTAGAGTCAGGCTAGCAACAGAGGTAACATGACCTAGCAGAGACAGCCAGGTTCAGCCTTGGCTCGAGTCAGCAGGAGGGACCAACAGGGACACCAGGAGAAGTTCTTGGCTGTGTCCCTCTCACTGAAGTGAAGATCAGCAAAGATGAGTGACCCAAAAGTGTCACCCAGCTAGCTGTACCAGCAAGCCAAGCTCTGCCTCTGTCACTCAGTAGAGTCCTAATTATACACTCTAAACATCACGTGTCCTCCACATGTCTTGCCTTAGCACATGCATCCAGTCAGCCTGAGTTCAAGGAGTCCCGACAAATGGAGCTCACGTACACAATGTAAGGTGGACCAATACATGTGTGTTGTTAGTAAAGAATTCTTTATCACGTGTCCTTTCACGTGCTTGCTTTAGCAGAACATCCTTTCTCCTGTGTCTGCTTCAGCTAAATGTTCCTTCATGAATCTGCCTTAGTCTTTCACACCTGTGTCCACTTCAGGAAAACACTCCTTCATGTGTTTGCCCCAGCAATCACCACTCAACAAAACTGACTCCCCAAAGAACCATTAAGTTTCCACCTCTCTCTCTCTCTCTCTCTCTCTCTCTCTCTCTCTCTCTCTCTCTCTCCTCTCTCTCATTCTCTTTCTCTCACTCATTCTTTCTCTTGCTCTCACTCTCGTTCACACACTCACTCTCTATCATTCTTTGTTATTCTCTCCCTCTCCCCCTCCCCCCTCCCCCATGTGTGTGAGTGTGTTTCTGGTTACTATTATGGTAGTCAACTTTCTGAGTACTGTTAGAAGACATTTAGGTAGCATCTTAGATCTAACCAGTTTCAACTAGTTTTGCTGTAAAGGACTCTCACTCTGAACATTCTTTTCTTAGCAATAAGCTGAGTTAGGGGTTATATAATAGTTGAGATTATGAGATACTTAGAATAATAATTTACCAGGAAATAATGTGAAAAAGATCCTCACTAGGAGCCAGGAAACTCGTTGTATGTCCTTTCCCAGGGACAGAGTTGCAGAGGCAATGGGTTGTTCAACGTGTCCACTGTTGTACCATCTACACAAACACTTGGGCCGGGGCTTTCAGATAATACACCCAGCCACAAACTGTCGCTGGATCCTTGTCCTGTGCTATGTCATACTGTCTAGTAACTTAGGATTCCCCTAAACTTTCACAGTTATTTATGTACTTATGTGTTTCTATCATTAAAGCTTCTTTCATCATCCTGTGCCTTTGTGTGATGCTTGGCCTCTATTGACTACCTAGATTCAGAATCACCAAGTAGACCCATGTTATGTTACAGAGCTGGGTCTAGATGGATGGCTATTTGGGTGGCTTGGGTCAGTGGGAAGCTGAGAGAGCTGAGTTGAACTGAGTGAGACTTGGGATACAGAGTTGGAAGTTCCTGTTCACCATCTATTTATCCCATGATGCATTCACTGAATGGTCTGGTGACACATCCATGGGTGTCCAGTGTTAATGGTCCTTCCTTTCAAATGATCTCAATGAGGAGGCTACATCAGTCTGGTGTGTTTGATGTGTTGATGGGCCTGCTTATTCTGATGTGGTTTTGTATATTCATGAGCCCATGTGTTCCTAATTAACTTTATTAATAGGCTCATGGTTAGTAATATTTTATCTGTGCTAATCATTTATTAGCTGTGTCTCGTGGTCTGTGTTGGACAGTTACTGGTGGTTTCCCAGCACAAAAAGGGTTCAGTCTTCTGCCACCTCATGTGCACTCGAGGTGGAAAACATTGACATTTTGTAAAATTAAATCACTCAGGGCAGGGAATAGCCTGAAAGCAACTCTTGTGTACAATATAAAATTAAATTAGAGCATGAAGCTGCCCGATCCTCACAGGTCCCAATGGTCATATGGAAGGCACAATGCCTATTCTTGACAATCAACTTGACTGTATCTGAAATGGACTAAGACATAACCTGTTGGGCACTCCTGATTATTTGCAAAAGAAAGACATATCCTAAATGTGGTTGGCATCTTCAGTTGGCAGCCTAGATAAGAGGACACAGAAGGAAATTTTACTTTTTGCCATCTTGTCCTCACTCTCACTGGCAAGTCGTTTTGTGCTATTGCTATGGTCTTCTTTAATTCATATTATTACCAATTTCTGAAGGCCTGAACTGAGACAGAAGACCAGTATCTCTCCATAAGTCCTTCGGGCTTTCAGCTCCAGTTTGGAACTAGAAAGATAACCAGCCTCATGAAAATTATTACCTCTATTAGTATCAGCAAACTCATCTGAAGCTTATTGAATATATTTCATATGATATGCTAATAACTATCAAATGCTTGTCCTCTCCAGTTTGAGGCAGACATTGTTAGACTACCTGGATCATATAGTATTAGTCAATCTAATGAATCCCATATAGATTCTATCTTTTCTGTCCTTTGGGAGAAGCATGACTAATGTAGTAAGCAATGGATTAGCTTCCTGTCTAGGATAAGCCATCCCTGAAAAACTGAGAAATAGACACTTGTCTTAATTACTGTCTGATTGCTGTGAAGAGACATCGTGCCCAAGGCATTTCTTATAAAAAGTGCTTATAAAAGACAGCACTTAATCGGGGGGCTTCCTTACTGTTTCGGAGGCTTAGTACATTACCGTCATGATGGGGGCATGGCAGCAGGCATAGGAGGCATGGTGTTGGAGAAGTAGTTAGGAGCTATATCATTCAGCGAGAGAGAGAGAGAGAGAGAGAGAGAGAGAGCGCGAGCTCAAAGCCCAATCCTAGTGGCACACTTCTTCCAACAAGGCCACACCTCCTAATCCTTTTCAAATACTGCCACTCCCTGATGACTAAAAATCAAATATATGAGCATGTGGGCCTCTTCTTATTCAGATTGCAACCCTGCTCACACCATTTCTACGTCTTGTAGTTGAGATGAAAAACTCCTTGGAAAGAAGACTAGATTTCAGAGCCAAGTCTGGATTTTCTTTCTTTCTTGAGATTTACCCCAAATCTACCCATTCCTAAGTCTCATCTTCTGTCGTGCCCCGCTTGTCCAGCAAGGAAGACGCGACAAACCGGATCCTTCTCAACAGCCTTTATTGGAAGCGCTCTTTTAGATTTCTGGGAGAGACTGACTGGAATGCCCAGAACGGGCTGCTTATATACCCCCAGCCCTGGGCGTGGCAAAGTGCATGGAGGTGTCCGATTGGTCAATTTGCAATGACTCATTAGCATACTCATTAGCATACCCACCCGGGAGGGGGTGATTGGCCAGGTTCATGGTACCCTAGTGGTACCTCATTTGCATGCCCCGTTTGGGAGGGGCTGGAGCCAAATTGAACTGCGCATGCGCAGGCCTCTGGTAGTTCCTACCAGAGCCTAGGCAGGTGCCATCTTGGATCACCGCCTCAGAGCGGCTGGCGCGTGCAAATGTGCGCCCTTGGCCCGCAGAGTTGACGTGGCGCAGCGTTGTTTTAGTCAGCCGTGTCAACTCTGCGGTGCCGTTTTATTCAGCCGCATAAGGTTGGCGGCCTACAATTTTCACCTCAAAGTCACCTGATGATGACGTGGAATATCTAAGGCTGAGTCTGACACTCTTTGCAATGCATAGGAGTTAATCTTACTGCCCAGCTCTGACAGGACTGTGCTGCTGAGATTGATTCTGGCCATCAATATCAGCAAATTCAGCTAATACTTTCTGAATACACTTCACGTGCTGTGCTAATAGCACACCATAGATCCCATCTCATTTCATATTCCAACAATTCAGTGAGACTGAAAGAAGTTAAATCAACCTGCCCATGGTCACCCCAGTAAAAAATGGGAATTGGCAGGGAAGCAAACCTACTCTTTTTAAGTATAGACAGCTTCCAGCTCTCTACAGTTTCGCCACCACTACTGGCTCAGCTCAGCCAGATGGGGAGGGAAGCTATCTTTCTCATGTTTGTATTCTGCTGTGTCAAGCACCCCCAAAGGCTAAGAGACTTGTGTGTGTTATCCATCTTAACTTGTTAGCCCTGAGAGGTCTTTATACACAATGGAGACTTAAATCCACTTGAATGATGACTCTTGCTACTTTATAACCTGACAGCCACGAGGCCTAGAGTTTAGTGCTGGCTGCTTGATAAATCCCTTGTCAGGGCAAGTGCTGATGGCTTGTTTTCTTTCCTTTGCCAGACTATTTATAGAAGAACTCTTAGCAAGCTCCAAATCATAATACTCTCCAGGGATAGGTTTTGAGCCTTGAAACTACATCCTGACATGAAAAAAAAAATATCGCTAGGATTCTGGATAAAAGCTCAAATATTGATTTGCTAGGACCTCCCAGACTCCTCATCTCTGGTTTGTTGTGTTCTGTGCTATTCCTACCCACTTCTACCATTATTTTAAATGAACTGCTAACGGATTCAAATAAATCCTATTCAAAAATAAAAAAAAATTTAAGTCGTGTTGGTAATGAATTTTATTGCCAGAAGAAATTCTTGAGTTAATATTAAAATCTTTTCAGAATCCAAGGGGTAAACAGGAAACTCGGCATCTGTTTATGGCAATACTGCTACATTTCAGGATGGTTCAGAGGTACAAAGGGTTCTGAACTTGACTATGTTGAAGCCGGTCTTTGTCTCAGTTATAATTAATACATAAAACTCAGTGACTATAACTGATGCTTTTGGATACAGCTGTCCTTTTCCTAAATCACTGTCATTGATGAATCCTCAGTATCTGATACAATACAAGTACTCATGAAACGTTGACTATGTTGATGTGCTCAAAATAAGAGCTACGTTTAGGTAAAATACTTGCTGTCTTAAGAAACAAAAATGTATGTTCAGCATAAAAGAAAGCATCCAGGAAGACGTTAAAACTGTGTCAAAGCAAAGAAAGGAGAGAGATTAGAGTCACCTCTGCTCAAATAAAGGGTGGGAGGTTTTAGACCCTGGAGTAAGAGAAAGTGCCAGAGGCCAGAGAAAAACACAAAGACTGTGTCTGCTGAGTGGAGAACCCAGACATCAGCAGCCTTTGAGGTGAAAGGGCAGTATCAACTGCTGAGAGGTTTGGAAGATGAGGTTTTGTGGAGAAACAAGTAGCGTTTCCTAATTGAACCTTTCTACTAAGTTCTTCTTTGTAAGTCAGGTCAGGATAAAGACCCTGGGATAAACAAAACCCCATTCCTACCCCTAACCCATGCTCTTCTTGTGATAGTTTACATTGTCAGCTTGACAGGATTTCAGATTATTATGGGAACACATGTCTCTGGGAGGGAGGGGTTCTAGGTTAGGCTAAGTGAGATGTAGACAGTGCTGCTGAGTGCATGGGGTGCGGAGTGGATGGTACATGGAAGTACATGTATGAAGAAGTACATGGAAGTAGTTCATGCAAGAATTAAGGGGAGAGAGCAAGTTGAACATCCACAGTCATGACTCTCTACTTCCTGACTAGTATTGCATTGTAACCAGGCACCTCAAGCTTCTTCAGCCATGATGGACTGTCCTGTCAAACTGTAAGCTGAAATAACCTTCCTTGCTCCTGTCGGGTATTTTCATCAGACCAATGACTAAGTAACTAATACATCACTCATCTCTAAAGGCCAATGCAACAAAACAACTAGAAAAGCACACAAGAGGAAGGAAGACTTGTTAAGTAGATATAACCAGATCTAATGTAGGAAATAGAAGAGGAATCACCAATGGATGAGGAAGATTGATTCTAAGGTCACCAGAATGCCTAGTAGAGGACAAATTTAAACTGAGACAGAATAGGGGATTCCCAGGGCTCTGTCTTATGAAAGCTAAAAGTAATAGAATATTCTGGAAGCTAGAACACTGATACTTGGAGGATTACATTACATTAGAGACGTAAGACCCTCAGAAGAAGCTCAGTGGTAGAGCAATCGCCTAGCATACATCAGGACCAGGCTCAAGCTACAGTCAGCTTTCTACAAATCAGACTTGGAGGAAGCCAGCCAGGCCATGAATGCAGGAAGACAAACAACAGTTTGGGCAATGATGACTAAAGCAGCCCGGACTTGATCGCTAACTAACGTTTTACGATTTTTTTTTTTAACTGCCTATTCCAATTTAAGCCTAACCAGAGAAAGCCAGGTGTGTGCTCAGGGAAGATGGTCCCAGTCCTCCACAGTGGCTTTCCTCAGCCACAGCTGTCTGCCGCTGGTTGCTTCAGATCCCACCTGAAGCACTGTCTCCTTCAATACCACTTTGTACTCCTCTACTGGAGTCGGGCAGACAAGGGCAGCAGACTCTGGGAGATCGGTGCTTTCTTTCAACATAAAAAGATCCAGTTGGCTCTTTTTTTTTTTTTTTTTTTTTTTCAGAGAACAAATGATTTCTGATGCAGGTACAAATGATTTCATGCTTGTTTCCCTCCGCTGTGCCATCCTTCGTCTTTGTTTGCTTCTTTTTGGCTGGTTTTCATTCATTTCCATAACTGTCAACAAAAGTTTAAAGAGCTGTGTTTAAGGTAATAGAAGGGCAAAGGCATGCCTGTAACCATTCCCAAAGAAAATGGATCATTCATTCTCCATCACCCATCAACTGTCAGTAACTCCTCAGTTAGGGGTGGGGCCTCTGAGGCCCCCTCTATATTCCATGCAGGGATTCTTAACTGGCTTGAACTTGTGCGAGTTTTGTGCAAATAACCACAGCTGTTGTGAGTTCCTGTGTACAACAGCCATGCCACGTCTAAAGGTTGCTGTTCTCTATATTTCTCCCATCCTCCAGCTCTAACTCTTTCCACACATTCCCCTGTAACGTTCCCTGAGCCTTGCATGGGGATGGTAGCTATAGATGTCACTCACAGTTACTTACTCTTGGCACTTTTGAACAGTTGTTGAGTCTCCGCCTTTACTACCGCCCTCTGCAATAAGATGCTTCTTTGACCAAGACTGAGAACAGCACAAATCAATAGCTGTAAACAAAAATATTTAGAATGCACTCTGACAATATAAGCAGTTAGCAAAACAACATAAATTCGTTCTCCTTGGGCCTGTGTCTTCTTCAGCACTGAGTGTTGGTTATGTTTATGGTGCCAAGCATGAATTATCTCCTGTGGAGCACACTTCAAATACAGTAGATAGTGCAGTTGGTTACCCATAAACAGTCTTGCCACTATTACTCAGTGATACTGTAACAGGCAGGGTCCAGTGCTAGATAAGACTGTTAATACTCTCCCCCAGCAGTCTACATAACAGTCTAGTACTATGTAATCTAGCCAGCAAGGAGATCCATTTCCCAGTGGATAGCCCCATACCCATTGTGCATACAGACAGATTTAATTTTACTCTGTGGGGAGGGAGGGGCTGAGGAGGGAGGAAGGAGGGAAGAGGAGAGAGAGAGAGAGAGAGAGAGAGAGAGAGAGAGAGAGAGAGAGAGAGAGAAATGATACGTGGAAGTAGATATGTTGAGGGGCCTCAGGAGAAATTAGTTGGAGGGAGCAAGTGGGGTGATATAATTAAGATACAACGCATACATGAATGAACGTTTCTAAGAATAAATGTTCAAAGAGAAAAGAAAGCAATGATTTTCTACTATGAGAAATAGCTGAGAGTAGCAACTTCATAATTCAAATAACGTTAACTGTTTACACGTTGTTTTCATTGAGAATGCTCAGAATATCAACATTTAGTCTTTTATTTAACCAATGTTGCAGGTTCTTATTTCTCAGTTCTGATCACAAAAATCGGGGCCTCCAGTGTGCTACGCAAGTGATCTACACCCCCAAATCTGATGATTAAGCATTTAAACCCTAATGTTTAAATCATTTGCATTTAATATTGTTTGATCTTTATGAGGTTTTCTGAAACTCTCTTTCTCCCCATTTCCCCTACCTTCAGTACTCAGTCAATGCAAATGTTGACCTTCATTCCTGTGAATAAAGTGGTGGCGCTGTGTGCTATTTGGAATCTCCCTTCTGATCCATAAGCAGAGTCCAGGTAACCTTTTTCGTCTTTATCTTCATAGGGATCAAAGTCCTGTGTGGCCTGTCATAATCCACTATCTCACTGTCGTAATCCACTATCTCACTGTCGTAATCCACTATCTCAAAACTACTTGCTTATATTTTGCTCAGCTTTCTGGCTGTTTGTGATGGGAAGGTAAGTCAAGTCTCAGTGGCTCAATAATAACCAGAGCAGAAGTTTCCCTCAATATCTTTTAAAATAAGTTAACTAGATAAAGAAATCTTGATAAATATGCCACCAACATCTGGATACCAGGCCAAAATCTGAGCATGGCTGGGGAAGGAGCTCATGGATCCCCATTATTAGATGAGGAACTGTTGGTGGTTGATGGCTGCTGGGAGCGGGGAGAGTCAGTATTTTTCAGGGATGTTGTCCCTGTTTGGTCACTGATGCTTCAGTAGAGGGTCCTCACCCATGCACATCCAGACAGCACTAAGTGGACTTGGTGAGTTTAAAAAAGTACACATGAAGTTGGAAGGGAAAAGTAGTGGTAGATAGGGGGAAACTGGTGCAGGGGGATTACACCAAACTACATCGTATGTGTATGACACTTTCAGACAGCAGCAATACCTCCTTCTGTCTACAAAGTGGTATTCATACATCAGTTTAACACAAAATTACATAAAGGTGGCCAGATAATACCGTGTCTACTGTGATCTCTAGTTCTGTAAGCCTGTAAGCCAAGCTCTCCCAATGCGACGAAAATGATTTTATTTATTACAACAAGAATAAGTTGTTTTTCTTTTTCTTTCTTTTCTTTTCTTTTTTTTTTTTTTTAAGAAATCACTTACCATGTTCTAGGTCTTAAACTGATTTTGTATAACTTGCATTGTTGGGAAGTAATTGTCTTTCCAGGACTCGCATCATTAGAATGTCCTTTATAGCAAGGAGTGAGAAAGTATGTGTTCTCTGAATCTACATAGAACCAGGAGAGGTTGTTTGTTTTCAGGGTTCCAATGGCCTCTGTTTTATACATTTGTCTGGTGCTTATGCTGTCCTGCCCAGCCCCAGATCTTAACCTCTTCATTTTCACTCCAATTACAATAACATTTTAAACAATTTATTTTTATTTTATGTGTATTGGTGTTTTGCCTGCATGTGTGTCTGTGTGAGGGCGTTGGATCCCCTGGAACTGGAGTTAGACAGTGTGAGCTGCCACGAGGGTGCTAGGAATTGAACCCTGGTCCTTTGGAAGAGCAGCAAAGTGGTCTTAACCACTGAGCCATCTCCCCAGCTGTAATAACATTTTAAAACTATGTATTTGTTTAATGGTCATAAATTTAAACTACAGTATATTATTATATATGTTTTAAATACCACATATTTATTTACTTGCTTGGGAGGCATGAGTATGTGAGTGTATATACACACATACACATACATATGCACATAATTATACTTATGTACATGCACACACACACACACACAAGTGTGGCAGTCAGAGCATCTCTCAGTCTTGCTGGAGTCAGTTCCCTCCTCCATGTGGGTTCCAGGGATCCAACTCAATGTGTCAGGCCTGGTGTCAAAGGCTTTCATTCCCTGAGCCATCTTACCAGATCAAACCAAATGTTTTATAATGAAAATCACTTAATTCCTATTACATAGAAAGTAAACTTGAATTGCATGTGTATTATATTTTTCAAAGGTCAGAAAGTTATTAATGACAGAGCTAAATCTGAAACCTGTGTAGATTTTTAAACATATCATGACTTCTTCCCTTCAGTCCCTCTCCTTATTAGAGGTAAAGATGATTCTTTCTTAATTTTTTTCAAGATTATTTTGCCTCAAAATTTCAGTTTTGATGTGACTTAAAAAATTCAGGGCCTTTTTAATCTCTCAGGAATGACAGAACTATGTATGACTCATGTACAAACATGTTAGCAAAATCTATTTTGTTTCAAAGATTTGTTTACTTTATATGTATGCATGGACCCCAATATATGCACTGAAGCATGTGCATGTAGGTGCCCATGAAAACCAGAAGAGGGTTTCAGCTCCCCTAGAAGTGGAATTATAGGACACCCCAGTTTGGGCGCTAAGAACTGAACCTGGGTCCTCAGTAAGAGCATCAAATGTTCTTAACCACAGGGCTATCTCTCCATCCCAAAAAATTCTTTTGAAAATAAGTTCCACACTTTGGGGGCTCCCAGAGACTGAGCACCAACCAAAGAGCAAGTATGGGTTAGACCTACCCCCACACCCCCCCCCCAACACACACATATGTAGTCGATGTGCAACTTTGTCTTCGTGCAGGTCCCCAAACAACTGGAGCAGGGCCTGTCCCTGAATCTGTTGTCTGCCTGTGGATCCCATTCCTCTAACTGGGCCTTGTCTGTCCTCAATAGGAGAAGATGCTCCTGGTCTTGCAGTGACTTGATGTGACAGGGTGGGGTGATAGCCATCGGGGGGCTCCCCCTTCTCAGAGGATAAGGGAAGGGAAGTTTTAGGGGAAGACCCATGTGTTGGGGGGACCTGGAGGATGTGCTGAGATCTAGATGTAAAATCAATCAATAAATTAATTAATGAATGAAAAAGAAAATAAGGTCCACAGTCTAAATTTGTGCTGTTGATGCTCATTTTTATGAACATGTAGAGTCTTAGAGGCTGTTTGTGGGTTACCCTTGGAATTTTGAAGTCATAACGTATGCATTAGTTAATGTATCTATATCTGGGTAAAGTTGGGTCTCTCCAGAGAACTGTGGTATTTGTGGCTTTAGCCAGACTTGCTTTCTGCTTGGCCTCTCTTCTTGTTCTCATTACTTTTTGGACCTAATGAACTTAATGATGTTAATAAACTAACACAGAATCCAAACCCAATCTGGCCTACAGATGTGCATGTGCTTAACTTACCCAGAGCGTTCATAAGATGGAGTTAACTGTCTGATGGAAAAAAGAAAACCAAGGGCTTTCTTATAAAAATCACGCTCTTCACACCATCTTGGAAAATTGAAATACTCATGATGGCAGCCCCCAGTGAGAAGAGCTGAGATCCACCCATTCTTCAAAGGCCTTGATTCCACATTGTCTTCCATTAACTTTACTTCCTGTATTGACTTTGGCTAAATACATGATTTGGGCCACAGTTTAAACCATGACCAAAACGTCTCTGGTGCCATGCACCATGGTGACCCTAGAGATGATGGGCTGTTTCTCTGAAAACTTGTTTTGTCCTGAAGGAAGAGCAGAGCTGAGAGTTTGTGAATAGCTACCCCCACTTAGTATATATGAACATGCCACAGCATCGTTATCCCCCATGTGTCCCACACGTGTGTAACTGCAGTCAAACATGAGTCATCTGTTATCCTTGGCAAGTCTTGTGGTACACATGGATGTGTGTGTGTACACAAAAGGTATAGAAAGTAAAGAGGAGCTGGTAGCCTGCTGCCCTTCAGCAACCCTGCTGGAAATCTAGCATAGCATAGCGGGAAGTCGTTCACAGAAGTGTTTAGGAGAGTCCCTGCCTTTTCTGTATTGCTATTGAACAAGACCCTTTACCACACAGCAAACAGAACACAGCCTCTGGAATCACAGAGGTGACTTAAGACCTCATTTCTTCTGTTTACTGTCTATTGATCTGCAACAAGGGCCCAACTATTTATAGACTTTGTTTTTCTCATCTAAAAACTGGACAAATAATCGCTGTAATTTAGCACACTTGTGCTATTCAGGGTCCTATGTGAAACCCACTTGGTTGTGACATATTATCTCCAGCTGAGGCTGAACATATTCGTTAACTTTGAAAATGATTTTTTTTTTTTTTCATGTTTAACCATAACCAATGCGTTTCTAAAAACAAACTCTTATTGTCTGGATTCTGAAAGCCATTTGGTAATGTTTGGCAGGACTTTATGCACAGTTCTGTTGTTCTAACATCTCTTAGTCCCAAGCACACCTCCTATGTGGATGTTCTTGGATTTAATGGTTATTATTAACACACTGTCTTACACACTTGCTCTCTTTACAGACTGTCTTTCATGGAGAGCTCAGCCATGGTCGTGGTGTCAGGGTCACAGGTTTTTAGATAGTTATTCTTTATAGTCTGTCACCTGGGTTTCCTACTGATTGCTTGAGAGGTATTATCATTTAGATTTCCCCCTTTTATTAAAATTAAAACATTTCTAAGTAGAATAGCATCTAATCTCCTCTCTGATAATAACATCCACATTTCCCCAACTCTATGCAATGTGGATTCATTCTCTGATCTCTGGGCTTAGAGACCTATGATCTACAACTTTAATCCATCTCCTTGAATCCTTACATCCTCCCTCTGGTCTTTCTCGATGGCAGTTGAGAAGTGACCTGTAGCGCACAGCCTCGCCGATAAGGAGAACGCCACACTCAGGATTCTTCTGACAGCATTTATTGAACAGCTCTTCAAGATGGAGAAAAGGGGAAGGTCGCCGAGCTCAGAAAGCCCGCTGCTTAAATAGAGCTTTGGGAGACGTGCAGATCCCTCATTGGCTCAAATCTTTCATCCAATTGTCATACTCGGTTTTCGCGCCATGCGCAGGCGCATTCTCAAGTAAAGCTTCCATGAAGAACCAGGAAGCAGAAGCCTGCGCCATCTTTTAATGGCGAATGCAGCTCCTCACAGTGACCCCTCTCCCCCTTTCTGATTTGCTTGTAGCAAGCTGGTCTAAAGCTTCCTGCTTGTTCTTGCATCATAACACAAGACCTGATTTCTTGCCCAGTTGAAGCATGCTGGGATCTAACTACATCAGAATGTCACTGTGGTTTCTGGTACATCATCCCTTCAACCCTGACTCTCACTGGCCTCAAGACCTTTCCTTTTCTAACATGGTACATTTTACTATCATTTATCACCAGCCCAAACCTTCATACCAGCAGTCTAAACCTCCATCTGTGTCAGTCTGGTCTTGGCATCCAGCTCTATCATATTCTCATGGCTTTAATATTTACCTTACATGGAAACTCTTCCTTTGAAATGTTTTAAATTCAATAGGACTTCAGGAGTCTGTATCATCGGCCCTTCTCTAAGACTTGCTAGTCTCTTTCTCTCTTTGCTTGTTTCCTTCTCCCTAAATGTCTTTGACAGTAACAACCTGCCCTGCACGAATCACACTTGATTACTTATCCAGGATCCTTGTTGACAATCAGTCAGGAGCACCAGCTTTGCATTTTTGACTGAGTTCCTTGAAGAGGGACCCCACATCATGCTGCCTCTCTAGCTCATTAAGTTCCCTGTGTGTGGCAAATATTGATTGAAGGAAAAATTTTTAATTTCTTGTTGATTTGTCAACTTAAGTGAATAGAATATTTGGTTTAGATGGGTTTTGATGAGGCTTAATTTACTTTTCGATACATTTGTCTTTCTTGGGCAGGCAAGTTGCATTTTTAAATGAACTCAGTAAAAGAAATGCCTTAGCTGACTTTGAAAGTAAAAATCTGGAACCTGATGTTTTGAGTACAGAATGTACTTTAAAAGGCAATGGTACAGCCTACTTGAAACCAGGCCCAATTCTCAAAACAATCTGAGATATTTGGAAATAATATCATTTCATCTACATGCAACCTATTTCTAATATTTAAATATTGCTAAGCCCCTAAAGAGGAGATCAGGACAATGCTGATTATAGGCTATGATGTTGGGATTGAGTGCCCAAAGGAAGTAACAGGAAGTGACACCCACACATGTACCAGGTCATTTTTCCATGAACTGGACCTGCAGTGATTAAGTATGTGTACTTGAGAATGCATCCAAAAGCTTGAGCAATCCATCTGGCCAAAGTGTCTGACACTATGGGATTTGCTGTGTGGTGGTGTGCCAGCACCAAGACTTATTTCATTGCCTTAGTCAGCAGACCACAGTGCCACTAACCCTGTGTCCCACCGAATGGTGCTTGGCTTGTCTGGAAGACCAAACAAACAGAGCCAAACCAGAAAAAAAACAAAAAACAAAAACAAAACCAAAAAAAAACCAACCCTCCTACATCTGAGTGTAAGGTCTGGAGGATCTGAGTTTCCATTTCCAACAAGTTCTGCAGCAAACTGGAATTGTGCTAAAGAGAGAGGACTGAGAAAATGGCAGGCGCTGGAACACTACAACAGGCTTTGTCTGTTAGAACCTGATGGTCCTGTCACATGATAAACATCCCCCAATCACCATTAATAATTTCTATATGTCTGAGCGATATGTGCAGGAAGTTTTAATTTAAATACTACCGTACTATGTGTTAACTTCCCTGCTCATACTATGAGAACCAGCTGGCTTCCTCAGGCTGGATGCAGGGGCACTGAAGGCAAGTGGGTTTTAGTGGCCTGGGGATGCAAAGGTTATCATTTTAAGCATAGGAGTCTATGCGCCAGCAGTAACATCTCCAGGAGGCTCTGTCCTGAGAAAAGTAGCCATTGTATGATGACATGAACACCTACTTCCTATGCCCCTGCTGAGCTGACATCTGCACTTTCATTTGCCAGACAGCATTTGGAAGATTTATTTATTCTGTAAGGCCTTTAACTTTGCCAGTTTGTACATCAAAAGCTTACTCAATACTTCCAACTCAAAAAGTTCAGCCAAGAAAGGGATGGAAAAGCAGGAAAGATAGATAGATAGATAGACAGACAGACAGACAGACAGACAGACAGACAGATAGAGATAGAGAAAGAGGAAAGAGAGAGGTTTGTTCCAAAGAAAGGATCAACTTCTTTCTGTTTCCTAAAATTTTTTCTTTCTATAAAATGCTGTCCTATGACAACAGATTTGGTTCTGCAGTAACACTCACTGCCTTGCTGTTCTCCTACAGGACATTCATTGGGTAAGACAGTCCCAAAACAACTAACCTCCCTGTTACCTCTAAAAGGAGAATACATGGGTATTTTGAAGTATCCAAACATCTGAAGAGATAGAATTGTGTTTGTGTCCTGGATTGGGGCAAGGTGGAGAGGAGTGGATGGAGCACAATGTGGCGGGGCAGCTTCTCATTAGGCAAGATGACTGGCCACAGCAGGATCAGAGCTCTGCTTCATGAATATGAGATAAGGGGAGGGGCATACAGTGAATCACAAGGGATGATTCTCCAGGACCATCCTATCTGCCATTTTTGGGACGTTTGGTTTAAGACTCTGTATCATCTGGTTACACTGTTTGAGTTATTCTGGTGGTTGTTACACCAGATACTATAAAATTAGTCTTCATGACACAGATTAGACACCATTATACCCCATCCCTTTAAATGGTGAGTTTTGTCTTTTTACAAAATTTTCTTTGCTACAAAAGCTGTGAGAAAAAGAAAAGAGATGAATACAATTAAAAACACAATCAATGTGTGTGAAATTGTCAAAGTGAAAGTCGTGGCAGTCTTTGCTCATTAGCTAAATAATCTGAAGCATTTGTCTTCATGTGCACAGAAAAACATTTGGATGCCTACATTGCATTGCTAGCCAAGGAAGAGGAGGAAGAGGAGCAAGAGGAAGAAGAGGAAAAGGAGGAAGAGGAAAAGGAGGAGGAGGGGAAAGGGTAGAAAAAAAGTACCATGTCTCTTCTAAAAGCATCCTTTGGGCTGTGATGATGCAGCTGTGCCATACACCCAGTCCAGGTTGGACCACTGTGGCCCTCTCTACATGTTGCAGAAGATAACAGTTTATAGCAGCTGGCCTACACTGAGGTCACTGGTTTATCTTGCTAGAGGTCATAAAGAACTCCAGTTTATATCTGCACTGTCTTTTCCCCAAAATGGCCACACAGAGTCACCACCTGAACACACCAAAGTCTGCAATACTACAGAAAGCCACATAAGTGCTTCCCGGGTTCTACGTCCTCATCTTTGGCAAGTCTACATCTTCCAGTTCAGTTCATGACTTGCAAGGATCTAGAGACTGAGATGAAGAAGATTTGGCTCCATTGGTTGGAGTCAGTTCCTGGCCTGAGACTCAGGGCACTCGTTGAGATTTACAAAACACAAGGAATTTGTCATGAGAGGAGAAAGCAAATGACGGGATATGGAGGGGAAAGTAACAAAAAGACAGACAGCAGATCTAGCTGCTCCATTCAACTTCACCTTCTTCCTTGGGTTGGCTACTTCTCCTTTGCCTCCTCAGATTTACCCCCCCCCCGTCTTTCCTCACTGTGACCTCACAGTGAGTTGCTTGCTATGAACCTCTCTCCCTCTCTCCCTCTCTCCCTCTCTCCCTCTCTCTCTCCCTCTCTCCCTCTCTCCCTCTCTCCCTCTCTCCCTCTCTCCCTCTCCCTCTCTCTCCCTCTCTCTCCCTCTCTCCCTCCCTCTCTCCCTCTCCCTCTCTCCCTCTCTCCCTCTCTCCCTCTCTCCCTCTCTCCCTCTCTCCCTCTCTCCCTTCCAGTGGGATCAGTTGGCCCGGACTCACTATCAACGAGTCGGGAAGCTGGGACAGTGTGAGGTTGCAAATATCAGGTTAGTGGTGATTTCAGAAAGCTTTATATCCTTCACACAGTTTCCTGTGCTGCTCTTCCAGCATATACAGTTCTGCTCCCAAGATAGAGGTAGTAAAGGCGGCAATATGTCTGAGCAAGTGCTGGTTTGTGGGGAGGGGTCCTACACGCTGCTTTGTCAGATCCCCTAAACCTTTCCTGAAGTTCTGTAAATAATCCCTTTATTAGCTTTCCACAAGTTAAATTGAGTTGTCCTTGGTATCCTGTCAAGATTTGGATGGATGTACTTCCTAAAGGCAAGAGTTTTTTTTTTTTTTATTATGTATGATTTTTTTTTATCCATTTGTTTGCTTATCAATCAAGACAGAGACTTATTGTATAGATCTCGATAACCCGAGATTCCTTATATAGATCAAGCTGGTTTCAAACTCATGGAGATCTGCTTGCCTCTATCTCCCGAGTACTAGGATTAAAGGTATGTACCACCATGCCCAGTGTGGTGGTTTGAATAAAAATGGCCCCCATAGGTTCATAGGGAATGGAACTACTAGGAGGTGTGGCCTTGTTGGAGAAGGTGTGGCCTTGTTAAAGGAAGTGTGTTTCAGTCATTTTCTGCTGCCTGTTGATTTAGATGTAGAATTCTCAGCTCCTCTAGTACCATGTCTGCTGCATGCCACCATGCTTCCTGCCATGATGATAATGGACTAAACCTCTGTACTGCAAGTTAGCCTCAAGTAAATGCTTTCCTTTATAAGAATTGCCTTGGTCATGGTATCTCTTCACAGCAATAAAACCCTAACTAAGAAAGATGTTGGGACCAGGAGTGGGGTATTGTTATGATAGGTCTGACCATATTTTGTTTGGAATAATGTGGATTTTGGAATAGGAAAGCAGTTGAACACTTTAATTGGGGCTTAATGGGCCATCCTAGTAGGATCATGGAAGATAGTGGTGTAAAGGGTGATTTGAACTGTGGGGCTTGGCTCAAGAGGTTTCAGAGGAGAAGAATTTTAATAAGTGGCCTAGAGACTGTTCTTGTGATAGTTTAGTGAAAAAATGTGGTTTCTTTATGCCCTTGTTCAAACAATATGTCTGAGGCTAAATTGATGGGTTTGGATTAACTCCATTGGCAGAGGAAATCTCAAAACAGCATAATATCAACTGGTTATTAGTGTTCACTCTTATGAAGATCTATAATAAAAAAGGAGCAAGCTAAGCAAGGAGAATATATAATGTACCATTTGAAGAGAAAAGAAATACCAGGAAGTATAAACAGATTTAAAAACAAAACAAAACTTGATGCTCAGTGGAATAAAGGGAGTGGTGACTTCAGAACAAGAACCCACCCTGCTAAGCTTCCAATTTATGAAAAGGAATCAAAGAAAAGCTTAGGGATGGGTGTGGTGGTGCACACTTTTAATCCCAGCACTGGGGAGGCAGAGGCAGGTGGATTTTAGAGTTCATGGTTAGCCTGGTCTACAGAGTGAGTTCTAGGAGAGCCAAGCTTAGGAAGTGAAGGAAACCATCAAAACCAGAAAGCTGGTGAGGATGTAACTGAACGAGGGGGGCATGTTCAAGCTACAGCAAGCAGCAGAATTTGGCAGCTTCGAGCATATGGCTTTAGAGTCAAGGATAGAAGAAACAGGTTATGGGATCTCCCTCTGTGACTAAGGAAAGCGGCTGGGTCCAGGAATATATCAGGGATGTCCTTGAAGGAGCTCAAGAAATGGTCATTGACTATGGATGTCAGCCTTCTATTAACCCTCTCATGACTTTGTCATTTAAATACTATCGTTTATCTTACCTATCCTTACACATTCAATGATAGTTTGTTTCATGATGACTGTTTCACTCATAAGTTCTAGAAGAAGCAGAGCCAAATATCATTAAGAAATGGTCCCGACTCATTGAGGGATAGACTCTAAAGGCATCCTGAGCAGTTAGCTACCCACACTTAATATGGCTTGGATACATCTGCAATCCAAATCTATTTGCCCCACTTCAAAATTTGCACTATCTTTTCAGAGAAAGAATTGAACCAAGAGGTTCTGGAAACCTGAGGCTCACTGTGGGATTTTATGAGGTCTGAGAAAGGCAAGGGGCAAGAGATCGGAGAAGGCGCACAGTCAGTGGGGTATGACAGTCCATGCTATCCCTGACAAATGGAAATTCCATTTCCAGGGCCCTTTCAAATGAAAATCGGGAATTTCCCTTATCAGACTTAGTCAATGATACTTCTGAAGCAGAGTCTTTCTAAGTGTCTTTGCAGTTAAGTTTATTTCTCAGAAATTGGATGAGTTCCCGTTGGTTCAGAAAAAGCCATATGACAGGGTTATTCTCCTCTCAGGGACAGTGATGACTGCCTTCCATTGTATCAGCTAAAGCTTATGATGGCTGCCTTTCTCTCATATCCATGAGTTTTCTTGTTAACCACAGGGCTTCCACAGCTTCAATTAGATTCTCTTTCATATTCATTGAGCAGATGCCTCTCTCTTTAGCCACCAAGTATCACAATCGCGTTATTCTTAGCTACTTTGTTCTCATAGCTTGTGGGGGTCAGGGGGAGAGCTTTTTGTTCTACAAGTTTTTGCATGTCATACACATTCCAATACCCACAAAGTCGCCCCAAAAAACTAAGCAGGACAAGTAAAGAATGAGGCATTCAAGCAAACAATGAGCATAGGAATTTCCTTGCCACCAAATTCTGAGTTAGGGTTCCCAAGGGCTCTTGGTTGTCACTGATTGGGGTAGATCCAGCCTGTTATAAATCAGAAAATGGAGCTACGTTTGGACTGCCTTTCCTGACTTGCCACAGGGGACACACGATGGAGAAACTTAAACCGTCTTCCAAGAGAGTAGACAGCCTAGCTACATTCCTCCAAAGCTCAGAAAGAACCGAACCTTTCCACCTCCTGGTCTGAAAACACTGCCCCTGGTAGGTGTTGGAAATGCTCAAAGGCAGAGCTCTCTAGCAAAGAATCTACTCTAAATTTAACATGTGGTTTCGGGGGCCATGTTTTTGTAGAGTGAAAAATTATAAAGACCATTTTATGAAATACAGATAGGCTTTTTCTTTACCCTAAACCTGAGCTAGAGAATGCAGGTTCCAGAAGGCGGAACTGAATGTAAGATTTCAGGCCCTCAAGCCTCAGGGAAAACAATCCACCTGTGGGTGGGGAAGGCCCAAAGCAGGAAGACACATTCCAGACCAGAAAAAAGATGCAAGTCATCTAGGTGGGGCTATGGCCGGATCAAGTGAGAAATAGTTAACCTGAAATAGTTGATAATGACAGGGTAGGGCACAGTGACATGGTAAAACTACATTCTTGAGAAGAATGAGTGTGCAGAGTGATTTTCACATGACTCTAAATCATTTGGGGTGGGTTCCTCTGAAATGTTCCACTATTTTTATGTTATGTATCCTTGACAACCCCTCACCCCCCTTCCCACTCCACCCTTTTAAAAACCCTCCTCAGACTGACTGGCGGGGTCAAACTCTGCTCTTGAGAGAGCTCGTGGTTTGACCTTGGCCGGCCAACTTCCCTAATAAAGCCTCTGCTGATTACATCCTGATTACATCCAAGTCTTGGAGTTTGTGGGTGGCCGGGACTTCCTGAGACTTGAGTAAGGGTCTCCCGAGTTTGGGGGTCTTCATTTTCAAGTGTCGTGAAGCACAGTGGTAAGAACAGGAAGAGAGAGGAAGGAGGATGAAGCCCTCAGATGCTTGTGCTACGTTACTGTGAGTGCAGGCCTTTAAGAGCCATTGCCTCCTTCAGACTGAAGGAGCTGAAAGGGTTTGTGGCCCCATGAGGAGAGCAACAATACCAACCAACCAGAGCTCCCCAAGGTCTAAACCACCAGCCTGGGAGCACATAAGGAGGGACCCATGACTCCAGCTGTATATGTAGGGGAGGATGGCCTTGTCGGGCATAGGTGGGAGAGGAGATCCTTAGTCCCATGAAGGCTAGACACTGAGTGTGGGGAAATTCAAGAGTGGGGAGATGGGAGTTGGGGGTGTAGGTGGGGGCACATCCTCATAGAAGCAGGAGGAGGGGGATGGGATGAGGGTTCCTTGATGGGTGGGGGAGTGGGGTAAGGGCATAAAAATCTGAAATGTAAATATAATATCCAATAAAAAAAAAAAAAAAAGAGCCATTGCCTGCTTCTGAAGTACTTTCCAGATTGGGGAAAAAGTCAGATCATCTAAGTTAGTTTAAATGCCTTCTCCTTTTAGCAACTTCATTCTAATGGAGCCCATTAAGTAATTAGCCATAATAATAGATTCATTTTATGTCTAATTAATTATTAAAGGAATAAAGCATCACCCAGTTATAGAATCCATTAAGAGTTTTTATAAATGCAGTAGAGTTGCAAACTTTCTGAATATTTTTCATTTAAAATGGATTCCCCCCCCCTTTCTTCCTTTTCATTATTTTTATTCTTTGGCCTTGTAACATCTTTGACAATAAAAATGATAGTACACAAGAAATATCGACAGCATGACCAACAACTTGGCTCAGCATGCAAGGATCCTGACTGGTTGTCAGAGGTTATGCCTTGGCACTGGAGAGAGGGGAAAGCCAGAGCAGGGAGTCTAAATGTTTCAGCCAGATGTTCCATGTGTTTCCACACACTCCACTCACCATCTTGCTGGGTGCCTGGGATCAGACATCTTTCTTCACATGCAAGGAAATATCCTACAGAGAGCATATTGGGGTGCATCTGTCCTTATAAAGGGCTTCGTTTTCTGTTTCTAATTGAGACTCTAAAAGTTAGCTTATTAAAAACCCTGTTGCAAAAAAAAAAAAAAAAAAAAAAGCAAGCGATAAAACATAGTTCACATCTTGGCCTATAAAAGGAGAATATAGACATTTCAAACAGGAGGTAATGACAAACACACTTGACCTGTTGTTAGTCTGTGGTAAGATACAAATAAGAGCCTGACAGCTTTAAACGCAGGGGTCCTTCACCGTATGAGCCCAACAAGATGGACGCCACAACTCCCTTCAGTGTATATCCCAAATTAGCTCCTAACTCTAAGCCTTCATTCCCTTCACTAACAACAAAACCAACAAAGCAGAATGAAATACTACCGTGTCTCACCGCTATTGTGGAAGTAAAAATAAATATTTTGTTTTATAAAATCTTGTGATCATGACACAGGACACTCACAAGTTTGTTTTGAGGAGGCCCGCCTTGCACGTAGCACATGCTCCAGGTCATCTGAAGCACATTTAGCTCCCTGTGTTATGAAATTCAAACAGTCCTTTTCCTCTTGGAGGACACCTTGCAGCACCCAAACCATAATCTCCCTGGACCTGGGTCAAGCAGGAAGGGTTGACTCAGTCTGCTCCATGGGATCCCTCAAGTTTTGTGTATTTCATTTCCTGTTTCTATCTTGGGGCTCTGCAGATGCACTCATTCAGTCTGTAACCTTTACTTTCCCCATCTCCCCCCCCCCTTTTTTTTTCCCCAAGACAGGGTTTCTCTGTATAGCCCTGGCTGTCCTGGAACTCACTCTGTAGACCAGGCTGGCCTCGAACTCAGAAATCCGCCTGCCTCTGCCTCCCAAGTGCTGGGATTAAAGGCGTGCGCCACCACTGCCCCCCCCACCCCCCTTTTTATCTAGTCTGTTTACTACCCTGTAATTTCCTGACCACGGTTCTCCTATGTCTAACATAGGTTTTTGTCACTGTGGATGTGATAAAAAACAACATCCTCATCCCACAGGCTTGTTAAAAGGACTAAGCTGAACTCTGTTAGGAGCCAAGTCCCCATTTTTTCCTTAATACCAATATTCAAGATGAATGAGTTTTTAAAAACAATTGTTTGGTACGTTCTATCTTATTATTCTGCAGCTTTAATTATTTGGTTCTTGGACATTTCATGGACCAAGGAACATCCACAGGGAGCTGAACAGTGGGACAGACCATGTCAGGAAAGACAGGAACGATTCAGGATGAACCAAAGTGACAGAAATAAAACTCAGGTTCTTTAGAGGAAGCTGGTAATGTGTTAGGGGTATTTTTCTCTTTTAAGAAAATGATTTTTCAAAGGCTCTTTGGAGGGAGGTTTATGGATCAGGAGCCATATGTGAAATGTGATCTGGAGGAGAGAAATGATAGTTTTGCAGCTGTCTGGCTAACCAGACTCAAAGGATATTAATGAACAGTCAGGTTAACCTGAGATTCCAAGTGGTGAACCATATGGCCCTGAGGACTGGTCTTATTTAGACTGCTGTGTAGGACCTATAGAAGCCATAAACATTCAGAGGATACACATGTGCAAAACACTTCATTTGGAACTTGATGGGACCAGGAATGTGCCTCAGTGGAAGAGTGTTTAACTTGTTAAATGGTCCCGAGTTTAACTCCCAGTAACCTATACTGCACAAACATTTACACATACACAAACATATGTGCAAATACATGCACATACACAAATCTAGAAGCATATACAAAGATAGCATCAGGATGTACAGTGAGTTTAATATGTTCAAACATTATATCAAAATAAATCATCTCTCACTTGAAAGGCAATAAGGCTGCCTGGGGTGGCCATTTAATGGTCACGTGTTCACGTTTGTTTTGGAAATTTCTAGATTCCTGAGGTAGAGTCCTATTTGAAGGAGAAAGACTATAAATAGAAGTAGAGGGAAATGGACACCAGAAAATCAAACCCAGCAGATGTGCACCCTAGGGTCACCTTCCCACTCTACTGTTCAAGAGAAGATTGGATGACGACTGTCTAGAAAAGCCAGAGCTGGGAGAAGGAGTGAAGAGATGTGTTACAGCTCAAAAAGTGTTTTCACTGTGAAGTGTTTTCAGAGGACAGAGAAAAGAGGGAAAAAGACTCTGAAAGGATGGTGTTAGTTCCATACATGAAAAAAAAAAAAGTAATGATTTAAATTGTCCAACCAAAGTCCAGGCATGAATCCCCAAAGAAAGAAGAGGCCGTACATTTTTGCTGATGAACCTCTGACTAAGTAAACAGCTGGATTCTATGACCACTAAGATAGCAACAACCTGATACAGCCGATGTCCAAAGGACATGACAAGTATTTGACCTGGCCCAAGGGTCAGTCAACGGGGTCTACACGGGAGAGAGTGGGGATGAAGGGGGCAGGAGATGCGAAGAATGGAGACAAGACAGGGTGTCTGATCAGGTCTCGTTTATTGAAAGGCAATTATGAGTATATAAGCACAAGCAGGGGAGTGCAGCTGGAGACACTTAACCATGAGTGCCTGGAGCTGGGGGCACTAAACCGAAAGTCCAGGACATGTCTGAGAAAAACAAGATGTTTATCAGAGTGTGCTCAGCTGTTGTGGGCTGTTTGCAAAAATATCATGCTATTAAAACAAGTCTCTTGTCAGGTGGAAAAGTATCAACCTTCAAATATATGGCCCAAGATGGCTGCAGAGATGATAGCCGCTTTCAGCTAGGAGTCGGCTCCCAACAAGTACTCTGCATAGTCTAGACAGCTGTACTGGGTCTGGCTACTCCAATCACCAAAATACAAGGAAATCTGAACCTTACAGTGACTCACAGGTGTCTGCACATGTGCCATGTGTCAACGGTTATACATGATCTTTATTCAAGCACTTCTTGGTTCTGTAGGGACTCAGGTGACTCGTAAGGACTCAGATAAGTATAACTGACATGCCTTGATTGAAGTTTAAGCATGAAGAAGACAGAAATGCACTCCATGGTATGACCTGGAGATTTTTCTTTGCAGACACTGTGATTGCATTGGCTATGAAGAAGGAGGATTAGATTTCGAGTTTTCAAAGAGCAGATCTGGCGAGCTTTGGGAAAATATCACAATAAGTATTTCTCTAACTCATTTATAGTCTTGGGATGATGATAACGGCAGCAATGGTACCGATTGTAATTTCAGTTCACTGAGAACTTAGCAAACGTTGAAGCAAACATTTATTGCAGTTACTACGAATAGCTGATCTCACTGGGCAAATGGTGGCACACGCCTTTAATCCTAGCACTTGAGTCAAAGGTAGGCAGATCTCTGAGTTTTAGGCCAGCCTAGTCTATAGAGTGAGCTCCAGGACAGCCAGGGCTACAAAGAGAAACTCTCTCTAGAAGAGGGAAAAGAAAAGAAGAGTAGCCTATATCATGCAAAAAAAAAAAAAAAAAAAAAAAAAACCAAAAAACCTAAAACCTTTACAAACATTATATCACTAAATACTCACAACACCCCCCAGGAAGGTAGGTCCCAGGCTTACTGCCATATTGAAAATAAGATGGTACCACAATGTTTAACAAATTTCCTACAGCTATATAGTTATAAGTAACAATACTAGGACATCTCCAAAATATTTTTGTGCAATAAACCTATAAAAACAAATAAAAAATAATTCCATTATAGGATGAGGAAAAGGGATATCAAGAATTTATCTGTCCAACATCACAACATTTATTCAGCAAGAAATGAACCATAATTCAACCCAGTCTGCCCCGCCCCCAAACTGTATTTTTCTGCCTGTGTACCCTTAAATGTAGAGTGTCCAATGCACCACTCTCAAGACAACCCTGGTTTCTAGAGTCACATACTGTCTTTCATTTCAGGAAGATACTACTATCCCTGCTATCCTGGGAGCATAGCTGGGGTCATCAGGTACCTACTGAAATGCTCCGAGTTTTCAGAGAGTGGCCTTTCCTTACAGCTAACCATGTTGAAGTCTCCAGGGATTTGGTGACTCTCCTCTCAGGGTGACCATAGACTTCAAAAGTAGAGTCTCTTGGATCTTATGCCAGGAACTATTAGCAGGAGCTGAAGGCCCCAGATGATACGCCCCATTCTCCTAGGCCATATTTTTATGTGCCAATCCATAGGTGTTTGGGAGCAGTGATGGCAGCGTGTCTTGTTAGCATCTTATTCTTTATAGCAAATCTGTGGTATTTTAAATTCTGTCCAGAAGAAAGGGAACATAAGGTTATTCAAAGGCCTCTGTATCTTTATAGGCATCTTCTGGTGACTCTGAGATGCTGTGTCCTATTAGGTGGATGGAGAACTCAAGAAGCAAAATCCTCCACGAAGCTTTTATGAAGAAGAATCGTGACACATGAGAAAATAAATGTTCATGATGTCTGATCTCTGCCAAAGTGTGTGCTCAGAACCTCAACTTTATTTCTTACCCCATGCTTGAATCCACTCTTTCTAATTTGTATTGTGCTGACAACTGTAGCTTTTCTCTGTGTGTGCACCGACAGTAGCTCTGAAATGAACATTACCATCTGGTTTATAGGAGTAAGGGTCACCTTTGACATGGTACCAGGAACACAGGCTGAAATAGTGACACCAATGTGAAGCAGAGGACCAAAGTCTTGAGTAGGATGGCAACAAGCAGAGTGTGGGACATGACAACAGAACAGAAATTATGGGATGGGCTGTGATATCAGGTCTCAAAGGCCCTTCACATGTGTCCAAACATGGGACATCAGCTGGATTTTGTAATTGTGTTTGTTTCTGTACTACAAGTTTTATCCAGAAAGATAGAGGAAGAAAGAAAATGTATGAACTCTTCGTAAAATCTTCCCCCTCATTCATTTCTACTCCAAAGGCATCATCCTATCTGCCCGAGCTTCCCTCTCTCGGTAAGCTTGTGTACAGTGAAACTCCAATGATGGAAGTTTCAAAACTTCCAAATGATGGAGTACACAAATGCACACGAATTTGGACACTCGAGGCAGACACAATCTCAGCCTCCAGTGTTGCCATGTGAACTTGAGCTTTCTGTGCTCCCAGCAAGCTGATCTGTCTCAGCTGTCGCCCTCACAGGGAAGCTGCCAGGCCTTGAAGGCATTACCCATTATATGACTTTTGAGCCCAAACAAGAATGTTGGCAAGCACAGGATGCTTGTTACTTAATCTACTGGGTTTTTTTTTTTGTTTGGTCTTTGTATTTTGTTTTAATAAAGAGCTCGGTAAAGTCATAAAAGAAGAAAACTCGAAGGCCCGACTAGGGTTTATTTATCTAGAATCTGTAGTCAAGTTGCTGGAGCCTAAGAAATTAAGTCATGTCGGAGAGATACTCACTGCACCAGAACGATCAACACTTTTTTAAAAATGCAGTCTAAGTCTAACCATAAGTGATTTGGCTCAACATACTCTCTCTCATACTTGGTTTCTCCAATATGTGACTCATAAGTCCTAATGCATCCTTCTTTACAGGAGATGTAGGCTTGGCATGTTTGGTGAAATTGCATAAAACAAGCCTGCTAATTCTTCTCATGCGATAGCATAATCTGCTTGAGTGCTGTTAACCTGAAACATGTCCTAAAACGTCTACCACTGCCACTCATAGAGGAGGAGTCATTGAAGGAATGCCACTGACTTGGGCCCAGTTAGTGTTGGTCTTCACATCACTGGACATAGCACTAGACAAGTGCAAGTTTGGTGAAATGGAGAGATATGATGTATGAGTTAAGTGAGTTTTTTAAAATAACAAACTTTTATTAAAATAAAAAAAAATGAAGTTCATAAAGGTCTCAATGTGACTGAATATGAAAAGGTTTTAAAACCTTCAAAGGTATTTACAGCTTTCTCTAAAAATGCTTGTCATTTCCAAAAAGAAAACGTCTTTAGGAAACAAAAAAACTATCCCCTGCACAACAGGAAAAAGGTGAGCACCAGGGCCTTCAGGTCCTTATGGTTTGCTCCCTCCTTACTGCTGAAACTCATGTTCTCTTCCTTCTCTTCTTCCTCCTCCTCCTCCTCCTCCTCCTCCTCCTCCTCCTCCTCCTCTTCCTCCTCCTCCTCTTTTCCCTCTTCTACCTTTTTCCTTCTTTAGTTATTCTTTCTCTTCTTGTTCTTCTTCCTCCTGTTCTTCCTCTTCCTCCTTTTCTTCTTCTCCCTCTTTTTTCTTTTCTCCTTCTCTTCTCATCTCTTCTCTTCTCCCTCTTCCTGTTTTTCTTCTTTCTCCTCATCTTCTTCCTCCTTTTCCTCTTTTCCTTCTAATTCTAGTTCTTCTTCTTTCATATATTAATCCTGAATGCAATTTTCCTTTTTTCCACTCCTCCCAGTAGCCCCTCCCACTTCGCCTCTTCCTCTGATCCAACCCTCCCCCGTTCCCTTCAGAAAAGAGTGGGCATTCCAGGAATATCCACCAAAGATGGCATAACAAGATGCAATAAGACTAGGCATACCCTCATATCAAGATTGGATGAGGCAACCCAGTAGGAGGAGAGGGGTCCCAAAGCAGTAAAAAGAATTGGAGGCAGCCCCCCAACTCCACACCCACACTCCCCGTGTCAGGAGTTTTACAGGAACACCAAGCTACAAAACCATAACATATATTCAGAGGACCTAGGTCAGACCCATACTGGCTCTGTGATTATCTGTTCATTCTCTGTGAGCCTCCATGAGCCTGATAGTTGATTCTGTGGGCTGCTGTCTTATGATGTCCTGTATCTCTCTGGCACCTACAATTCTTCCTCCCCATCTTCTGAGGAATTCCCTGAGCTCACCAAATATTTGGATGTGGGTCTCTCCATATGCTGGAGAAAGCCTTTCTGATGAAGATTATGCTGGGCTCCAGTTTCTGAGTATAGCAGAGTATTATTAGGAATCATTTCATTGCCTCATTTTCTGGCTAGTAGTGTTTGGTTCTATCCTAGGTCTCTGGGCTATCAAGCCTCTGGTTCCTGGCCATGTAGACGGTGTTAGGTGTGGGCTCCCTCTCAGGTCTCTATTAGAGCCTTCCTTGTTATTTAGCCTCTCTAGATATGTGGATCACTGTTCTTTACTTAAAGGCTAACATCCACTTATAAGTGAGTACATATCGTGTTTGTCTTTCTGGGTCTGGGTTACCTCATTCGGAATAATTTTTTCTAGTTTCATCTATTTGCCTGCAAACTTTATGATGCCATTTTTTTTTTAACAGCCGAGTAATACTCCATTGTGTAAGTGTACCACATTTTCTTTATCCATTTTTCAATTGAGAGACATCAATGTTGTCTCTGGTTTCTGGCTATTATGAATATAGAACATAGCTGAGCAAATGTCTTTGTGGTTGGATACTGTCCTTTGGGCATATGCACAAGAGTGGTATACCTGGGTCTTGAGGTAAATTGAGTCCCAATTTTCTGAGAAACTGCCATATTGATTTCCAAAGTGGCTGAACATGTTTGCACTCCCACCAGCAATAGAGGAGTCTTGCCCTCACTCCACATCCTCACAAGAACGAGCTGTAACTTGTGTTTTTTGATTTTAGCCATTCAGACAAGTAGAAAATGGAATCTCAACACTTAACAAAATGGCAGACACATTTAGCCATTGGGGAAATGTCCATTTACTGTTATTGGGAGACTAAGCTTCACAATGGTAGTGATCATAAGGCCACTGAGGTCTGAAACTCCATCCATAATATGTCTCACTGGTCAACCTTGTTCTCTCGCCCTGATTAGTGGCAATCCCCATTACTTCTCACTGCAGCAGGGTGGGTGTTGTTGGCCCGCTCTTCAAAACACTGGTCCTTCCCTAATTTTCCCAGTCCCTGACTCTATTTATTCTGCTGGCAATTGTGGGGTGGCCCCCCTACCCTGTGAATCAGGTCTATGACTGCGGTCTGCTGTGTATTTATTACCTGGAACTGGATCTCCTCCCGAGCCTGTGACACTGGCTGCCTCCATTTCTCCCTCTCCTTTATTAGCATCTGACTCCCATCTCCTGCCCTGGAAATGTACTTCCTTGGACCACTCTCTTTACTGTACTCTGGTGTGCGTGCATGCATGTGTGCATGCGTTCGTGCCTGTGTATATGTATGTGTATGTGTGTGTACGTGATTGCACTTCCCGTGGCATCATCCCTGTCTATGAAACCACATCCCTTTCTGACATGGAACCATTTTCCTCTTCTGAAAACATTTCTCCTAAAAACATGCTTCCTGGTGGGAGATGCAGCCTGTGTCACTGCTGTCTGGGCCTGCTGAGGCGGGCATGGGGGTGGCAGGTGGCTGCTGGGTCTCTGGCCTCACTGTTCCTGGCTCAGAACTAAGGTGGGGGTGGAGGTGGAGGTGGAGGTGGGGATGGAGGTGGAGGTGGAGGTGGGGATGGAGGTGGAGGTGGAGGTGGGGATGGAGGTGGAGGTGGAGGTGGAGGTGGAGGTGGAGGTGGAGGTGGAGGTGGAGATGACGATGGTGATGGAGGCTGTGGCTTCTTGCTGAGTTGTGATGTTAGGTTAACAGTAGCACTGCTGTGCAGTGGGAGAACTTTCTGGAGTTTGCGCTTCACCCCTACTACTGATGGAGCTCAAGAAACTAATCTGACCATTGTGTGTGTGCATGCGCATGTGTAATTCAATAATAATGTTGACTATTTAATAAGTGATAATTTGATATCATCTTTTTTTTGAATCATCACAAAAATATTTCCAGATGAATCAGTTATAATAGCCAAAGAAAGTAAGTACCTTATTACAAATGAACTATTTACTGTGGGGAGGTGACAGAAGGCGGCTATCATCCATACAGCCATCTTGAGCCATATACCCTGACAAGAGACTTGATTACAACAGCCTACAAAGCTGAGCACACTCTGATAACATCTTGTTTTAGATACCCAGGATTTTCCCTTGGGTGTGTGAGACTTAAAGGTGTGATTTAGAGATAAGATCTAAGGACATGACTTAAGGGTGTAACTTAGAGGCGTGGCTTAGAAGTGAGACATAAAAGGCTAGAGGCAGACAGAAGAAATAATTAGGTATTAGGCACTTGGCACTTGGAGGAAGAACTTGGAACTGGAAACTTGGAACTTGGAGGCACTAGGAACTCAAGACTTGGACTAGGAAGAGAGACTGAAGAAAAAAATGGATTGAATCACACTCTGTCTGGTCTCCTTCGCATCGTCCTCACTCTCTCTCTTGCTGAACCCCAACCCTCAGACTGGAGCAGCTTGGGGCAGTACGGGCTCTAACAGTTTAGCTTCCAAGGCTTTTGGCAGTGTGGGTTCCAACATTGATAGAACGGTCCCCTACATTTTGGTCCCCAAACGTGGGCTAGTGTGGCTCTCAACAATTTACTATTTGCCAACTTATCACAAAGTAGAGTCACCTGAGAAGAGGAAACAGTAACTGAGAAATTTTGCCTTCATTGAACTGGCCTGTGGGAGTATCTGTGGGCCATTTCTTGATTGATTAATTGATTGAGATGCCCATTGTGGGCCATGTCACCTCTGGGCAGGGGTCCTGGGTTGTATAAGAAGGCCAACTGAGCAAGCCAGTAAGCAGCATCCCTAGGTGGTCTGTGCTTTAGCTCTTACCTCCAGGTTCCCGAGCTGCAATAAACCCTTTATTCCCCACAGTTGCTTTTGGTCTGTGTTTTGTCACAGCAATGGAGAAGCAATTGGAACAGTAACTGCTCGCTAGTTTTATGTCAACTTGAAATAGGCTATAGTCATCCAAGAGGAAGGAACAGCAGTTGGGAAAATGCCTCTAGGAACTTCTGGCTGCAAACAAACCTTTACGGCATTTTCTTTCCTTCTGTTTTGTTGTTTGTTTTATTCTGTTTGTTTGTTTTGACTTGTTCATTTAGTTAGTTAGTGACTGATCTATGAGGGCTTAGTCCATTCAGAGTTGGAACACCCCTGGGCTGGCAGTCATGGGTTTTATAAGAAAGAAGGGGAGCAAGCCAGGGGAGTAAGCCAGTAAACCAGTAAGCCTCACTCTTCCCCAGCCTCTACATCAGCTCCCGATTTGAGTTCCTGTCCTGATTTCCTTCAGGGATGAACAGTGTGGAAGCTTAAGCCAAATAACCCTTTCCTCCCCAAGTTGCTTTGGTCACAGTGTTTTGTCAAACCGATGGGAACCTCGGATAAGGCACTAATTTGAAAATGCATTGTGTTACGAAGAGGAATAGGAAGAAACTAAGGTGGGCTGAGGAGAAGCATGCAGTGACCTCAGTGAGCATCGGGTTCAAACAGCCTGCAGAGGGACACTGGGATTAGGGGGAGCAAGTGAAGGGGCACCTGCTTAGTTGGAAAATAGCTCTGATTTCTCTGCAAGGTAAAGCAGAAATCTCCACTCACAAGGGAAGGGATGCTGGGGCGGGGGCAGAGGGAAAGGATCACTCAGCCGGCTGTTCAATGCTACAGTTGGTTTGTTGTTGTTATTATTGATTCCATCACAAAAGCATGTTAAAAGCAAATCAACTTAAAAGCAAAGCAACAAAAACCTTTTTTCTTTTAATATGGAACATGTCACGAATTTGCTTGTGATCTTGCACAGGGACCATGCTAATCTTCTCTGTATTGTTCCAATTTTAGTTATGTGTGCTGCTGACACAACAAAATTTTGATTCTCTGTTTATGAAGGAGTTGCACAGATTTAAGAGCAGACCCTGTGTGAGCTGAGGCCATCTCTCTATCATGGCAGAGTCTCAGCTGTAACTAGAAGTTTCTGCTCAAACCCAGGTGTCCTGATGTCATCCTTAGCTTAGGCCTTGGCTATGTTATTTCTCAGGGGAAGTCTCTGTATATTAATTATTCTGATGGATTTTTAAAACTTGGGATGGTCCACAAGTCATTCATGAGCGATTGGTAAGGATTTGTCTAAAAGTCAGCTTCATGTCAGAAAACTGTTAGTAATTTTGTAAAGCAAGTTAAATGGATCCATTTGGGTAATGTTAAAATGTATTTACCCAAATATGTTTTAAAACTTCGTTTCCTGGAATCCAAGTGTTTAAATAACTTCACCATGATAAACATAGGAATGTAATTTTGTTAAAAAGTTTGCTTTGGCTGGAAGTCATCAGATTGGTTAATTAGTAAAAGATGATCATGTTTCTGTATTTCAGTGCAACATTTGTAAATCCTTCTGTTAAACATTAATTCAAAGTCTTTAAAATATTTATAGAGAAAAGTTTCATGGTCATAACAGTAGGGACTGGTATATGTTTGTGTTCAAAATAATTATCCCGTAATCTTTTTCAACCACACATCCAGCTCTGAAAGACAATTGGTCTGAAATGAATGAAGGAAAATTGATAATTATGAAATCTTTTGGGGGCAAAATATTTCATATTAACATATGCATATTTACGGTACATGAGTGGAGACCAGAGGCCAGCCTCAGGTATTGTTCCTCATGAGCCAGCGATCCTAAGTTTTGAGAGTGTCTCTTACAGGGGCTGGAGGCTCACCCGTGAATGAGGTTAGGTGAGGTGGCCAGCAAATCCCGGGTATCTGCCTGTCCCTGCCTCTGCAGTGCTGGGATTAAAGGTACCCACCAACATGCCTGTCTTTTTACATGGATCCTGGGGATGAAGTTTAGGTCTGCATGTTTGTGTAGCAAGTGCATTACCAACTGAAGTGTCTCCCCAGTCCACAGAGTTCCTTTAAAACACATATTTTAGTTAAAACACATCTTTTAGTTGCACTGCTAATTATAACAAAGTGGATTTTAAAAATTTTTTCAAAATTGAATCTGCAGTTTTGCTTTTATGAAACACACCTGTCAGATAAGATAATAGGAAAAACTTACTAAGCTTTATCTAATGTTGGGTTTTCTAAAAAAGAAAAAGAAAAAATAAAAATGTGCCAGTTCTTTTTCTGCCAATCATGTCACTGAAGACAGTGTTGCGCTGGGAAGAGCCTGAGTTTTCTATAGCAACTGAGTAAACAGAAATCAATGTCCTTACAAGCATCTCACAAATAGCAGAGCCTGAGTGATCAAAGAAATTCTTCACAAAGCTGAAAAAGATTCAATAACTTGGAAATATCACTTTCAAGAAAGATAATTTTTATTTACTTAGTTTGAAATTTTCAGCATATTTTATATATATATACATATATTCATATATATATATACACACACACACATATATTCATATATATATATATATATATATACACATATATACACACACACATATATACACTCTTTATACTGTAAGAATGTAATTTCAGGTCTCAGCTTGAACTTAATATTTTTTATATTTTATTTACATTTCAGATGCCATCCCCTTTCCCTATTTCCCCTCCCTAGAAAACCCCTATCCCATGCCCCCTTTTCCTTTTTGCTTTTATACATTTTTTAAATGTTAATCAAAGGCTTTATAAGTTTGGTAATGCTCAATCAGAAGCGTAACCCAATACCCAACCTCGATATATCAACTATCTTTGACTGGTGGAGACACGTGAACATCTGCCTCCATGCCCCCCCCCTTCTCTCTCTTTCTCATCACCTAGCTTCACCCTTCCTGTTAAAATAAAACTTTTCTCTCAAAATGCAATTAGAGCATAATTATTCCTAATTGTACCAGTGAGGTACAAGATAGTCCTAATACCCAGTCCATCATTTTGTTGACTAACCAGAACCTCTGTCATCTCTCCTAACTAAAACACTTAGTTTTGAACCTGGCTTTTTTCTTGGCTTTAGAGTGAATGTCATCAGCTTGAACTTAAAATTAAAAGATTCTTAAGTTTGAGTCAAATATTAGCTGCCAGGAGGCACATCCCGGGAAGAGCACATTCCAAAGACTCAAACAAACATTCCAGGAAGAAAGACCCAAGATAGGAGTTTATGAGCCCTAAACCCAGTAAAACCTGAGTAAACAGAAGCTACTTAAGCTGACCTTCTTTGTTGTAAAAAGATAAGGTACAAATTTGAGTTACTTAGAAACCAGGCCTGGGAACGGCTGTTGGAGTTTGGCCTTTATGGATATTGTTTAAGAAGTAATTGTATAACTGCCCTCATAAATTCTGTAAAAATGGTATATAAGCTGCCCTTAGCTTTAATTCGGGGTTCTTCTTGCCTGCATGCAAGAGAACCCCAGTATACTGGTTGTCATCTTGTCATCTTATCATCAATAAACCTCATGCTATTGCATGGAATCCCGTCCGTGAGTGTCTCTGGGGGAGCACATCCCTGTTTTGGATCTTTAGAGTCCAACAATACATTTGAAGAGACCTTGGAATGACATGCATTTTCTCACTGCAATGTACTTCATGTGCCAATAATTAACTGCCAGAGTTGTTTATTTTGTCTTCATTAGCAAGGGCTGACAAGAGTTTTCTTAACCTCAGAGGAGATTTGTAGTATGTCTTTCAATCCCACTTAAATGGTGATCAAAACCCAATGGCACTGCATGAACCAGCCAGGTTTTTAAACTCACACAGAAGTCATAAGCACATTGCCCAACCCCTTCATTTGCTCAAACAAGTGTCAGATAATTCTATTTTGTACAGAGATGCTTAATCCCTCTTTGTCCCACTGTGGAAATCTAAGAAATGAAGTGTTTGTTTACGTGCAAAAACAATACCAGATGACTAGATTAATGAGCATTTTGTAATTGTTTACCAGTTGTTTTCATATCTTTATCAAAGGTCAGGCTACTTTTCATTAGCTGTGCCTGTTTAATGTACAGGATAGACTGCCCAGACATACATGGAAAACAGAAATAACTCTTAACAAGCACACATGGATGACAGAGGTTCTTTCTCTTATCTGCCTGAGGAACCTGTAGCCTTGATTAAGTTCTTAGCTCCTTGAAGGGATTTTCAGCTCCAAGAAGGGAGCAACAGTGTCAACTGGCCAGACCCCCCAGAGCTCCCAGGGACTGGACCATCAATCAGAGTACACATGGAGGGACCCATGGTTCTGGCCATATATGTGGCAGAGGATGGCCTTGGTGGACATAAGTGAGAGGAGTAGGCCTTGGGCCTGAGTGGGTTCAATGCCCCAGTGTGGGGGAATGCAGGATTGGGCAGGTGGGAGTGGGTCGTGGGTGGTGAAGAGGCAGGGGAAGGGGGATGGAATAGGGGGTTCTGAAGAGGAGACCTGGAAAGGAGATAACATTTGAAACGTAAATAAATAAAATACCTTATAAAAGAAAAAAAATTAAAAAAAAATTCTTAGCTCCTGAGTCTTCCCAACTAAACCAAATGAATAGTTGTGATTAATCCTTAAATAGCTTCAAGGTTGCTGCAAATTATTAATTAAAAATATAACCTCGGAAGGTGGGGAAAGTCACATTAATAGCCCCAGTTTCAGCCCAGTGAGACAGGTCATGTGAAACGTGAGTGTCTTTGTAGAACATCTATCCATCTATTCGTTCACCCAGAATTATGCTAGACACAGTAAGGAATTTGAAAAGAAAAAAAAAATCTTACAAATCTTGGAGGAAGCAGATGCAAACAGTGAGAGATCATAGAAAGGTCATAAAGCATGTAACTTCATGGTTTATCAGCTGACAAAAATATTCTCTGATACAGAGAAAGGCAGAGGCAAAAGAGACTTTCCTCTCTTCTATTTTTTTGTATGAATGGTGTGTGCCTGTGTGTGCAGGCATATACACCCATGAATAGTGTGTACAGGCCAGAGTAGATTTTAGGTGATTTCTCTATTGCTATTTACCTTATTCTTTTTTCTTTTTGAGGCAGGGTCTCTCACTGAACCTGGAACTCAGAGATTGTCTAGACTGGCTGGCCAGCCCTGAGGTTGCAGGTGCATCTTGCCACACCTGATCTTTATATGAGTGCGAGAATTCTAAACTGAGATCCTCATATTCCTGTAGCAAACACTAACTGGCTGAATTATTTCCACAACATGAAAGGCTGTCTTCCACTGCATAAAGAAGATGCTTCTTCTATTCCTCACAGCAAATTAGTGCCTCTTCCAGACCATGTTCATTATTGCAAATTATTCCAACTATCTTGACATGTTCTCATCTCCACAATTCCTGCCCGACCTCACCATCCAGTCAAATGCAGTGAGTAGTGGGAGCTAGTTTCAAGGGCAGTTCCTGAGGGATGACGTAATCCTGGAGGTCAAAAATGAGCAGGCTCTGGCTTGGAGGAAGAGAGAGAATTGTCTGTCATGACAGGGTGACAATGTAACTGAAAACAAAAACAAAATCCTTGGCAAGGATGAGGTGTGCGTGGGAATTGAGCTCTTAAGGCTGGTTTGAAATAGAACACCAAGATATCCTGATACAGTTTTTACAGTTTTTTTTTTTTTAAAAGTTTTTACAATTTTATTTTATTTTATTTAAATGTGTATGTCTGCATTTGTGTTTCTGTGCACCTTTGTGCAGGTCCCTATGGAGGACAGAAAGAGGTATCAGAGTTATAAGGTGTTGTGTGTTATCTGATGTGGATACTGGAAACTGAACTCAGGTTCTCTGGAAGAGCACTATGTGCTCTTAACCACTGAGCCATCTCTTCTGCCCTAGTTTAACACTTTTAAATGGTTCTTTCTTGGGAATCAGTTCAGCAGAGAATTTTTATTCTGCATGAGTCCTTGCTATTTTGTTTTATTCTTTATCTTTCTGAGGGAAAATGCATTTTAATCATATCTGGATTAGAAGGACAATATTGGTGTCAAAATGGACACATGGAAAGTCCTTTATAAAAGTCTATTTTCTCTCACAGGAGACAGACTTAATTTGGTGAAATATAATGAGGATTTATTTCCTTTTCAGTGAGAGCTTTAGAAAGTCTCTTTTTTAAATATTCCATTGCTGATCTTTTAGAATCATACAAAATGACCTTTTTAGACACAGGCAGCAAAGTAATGCATGAAAGTACCTGGCTCTATCTTAACAGCGAGCCAAGAATATGTGCTGTAATTTCAAGTTGGTAGAAAGAACAGGGACACTTCCCTTCCCTGCTTCCTGTCAAGCAACTTCCTGTCACTTTGTCAGGCCTGATAATATGCGATGGACAGAGTCTTTCTGGTAACACCTGGAAAATAAGATATAGCCACACATGTAGTAGAGTCCTTCAGATATCTATGTTCAATAGAAACGCTAAGCATATCACCTCTCTCTGGAAGATTCTAGAAGAGCTTGGCAAGAGGAAACTGCTGAATAGAGGGCCAGAACAAAGCTAATCAATTCTCCTAAGTCAAAACAATGCCTGAATAATTAGTCCCCAGATTTCACCCCATGGAGAACATGTGATGAATTTGCATATCGCACCGGGAACTTTGTTTACTTTGCTGTTAAATCAAGCCAAGGATTCAAAGGTGCCACACAACTCTGAGATAACCTCCTCCACTCTTCTACTCACAGATGCATACTCGATGCCTTTGGTAAGCTGGGAAGACACCTGGGTATGGACATACAGATTTAAGTGCCGGCACAGATTCCATTTGAAGGAGAGGCAGGCATACATACCAACAGACAAAATGGACATTTAGAAACAGTCAATAGATCCTATTGATCATCTAACATCAGCTACGCACCCTGCATTCTTAAGCAGTGAGAAGTTCATCTTGCGGGCACTGGAAACTTTTAGGATGTTTTAAAAAGAACTAGACAGACCTGGATACTGTGGAATGGCAAGATTGGAGGAAAAGCAACAGTCATTTGAATAAACAAGACAAGAGATGCTGGGCCTGAACAGGAATAGGGGGAGGTCAGTAGGCTTGAGCAGACAGTGGGGAAGCGGGCTACTGATTAGAAGTGAGGAAGGTGTAGAGAAAGAAAAACCTCAAAGGCTTCACAGATGGGAAATGAGCCTGGATTTGCAGACCAAGATAAACATTGGGAAATAAAAATGGTCCAGTTAGGTCAGGGGCAGAAAGGACCCTCCTAGCTGTTTAGTGCTGAGGGAAGTTTGCTCACACAGTTCTGTTGCTGGTTTTTGCTACCTTGTGGGTTCTTCTTTTTCCCACCTTTTTTCCTCTACTCTCCGGTTTCAGCCCTTATCACTAAATAGGAGAGAAAGGATAGAGGAGACAGACAGAGAGAGAGAGAGAGAGAGAGAGAGAGAGAGAGAGAGATCTATTATGAGTCTAATTTCTTTCTTCCTGTTTCCTCCATGAGCAAAACTACTAGCAAATTGCAAACAAGCCTTCTTCACCCTTGAACAATCAACAATCACCCACCCTGCCTAGCGAGGCTCTCAAATTTATATAGCCTCTGAAGAATTTCCAGAATTCCAAACATCACATAACACAATCACAGAAACTATCTGCAGCTGGCAAAACCACGCCTCTACTAGAGCACTAGGCAAATCATAGTCAGCTGCTGTAGACAGAGTAAAACAGCCACATGTCCTGGGGTTAAAACAAAATCATATTCTTACACTATTTTTGTGGTTTGTTTTTTTTTTTAAAGAAGTCAAAACTTCAGAATTCTCACTACAGTTTTGCAATCAGATCACGATTCAGAAGATGGAGAAATTGAGGTGAGTATTAGCTGGCATGATTTTTATCTTTTAAGTAAGATTTTTTGAGGAATAATTTACACATTATAACATCTATCCATTGTATATGTATGCCTCAGTGGCTTTTACTAAGGTTAAAAAACATTAGTAGAAAATTTCTAATGTTCCAAAAAGTTTCTGCTTGCCCACCTGTGGTCTCTACAGCTCCCTTCCTAGCCCTGGCCTGCATTGGCTCCAGAAGTCTGCCATTTCTGGATACATTTGTAAATAGAGCTGCACAATGCTATATATCTGGCATCTTTTACTTAGCATGGGGAGAATGTGTGTGTTTATGTGTGTGTAAGTGCCATGTGTGTCTGTGTACAAAACCACAAACTGATGGACCTTTGAATTATTTCCAATTAGGGGCTAATATAAATAATGCTGTTCTGAACATCTGTTTATGTCTTTGGCTTGGTATTTTTTTTTCTTAATGTGAATCTCTAGGAAAGTGGAATCTTGTGTCATAAAAAGCTCATGCTTAACTTTATTTTTTAAGTATTTTTTAAAAATTTTTTCAGTTTATAATTACATCATTTCTACCCCCCCCCCCCCCGCCCTTCTCTTTCCTTCCTTCAAACCCTCCTATATACTGCTTTCTGCTCTCTTTTATATCATGTACAGTCCCACGAGGTGGATAAGGGCATTTCAGTTGGTCTACTTCCTCAGCTGATTGGCTTGTTCCAGAATAGCTCCCCCTAGTGGGTGAGCAAAGGAAGCTCACGACCACTTTCATGACAGTGCAGGTGATGACACATCTGTGCACTTTTGACTGTTCACATATATCCAAGCCTTTGGTATGTTTTCTAATTGGGTTGTTTTTCATTTTGTTATTGAATTAGAAGAGTCATTGAAAAGGAAATATTAATATATTTCCTTTGTAGATGTATATGAAAAATGATCACCATTCAGGGAAATGAAAGTCAAACCGCATTGAAATAACAGTGGGGATTATCAAAAAGGCAAAGCTGGTGAGGGTGCAGAAGAAAGGGGACTCCCTTGTATGGTGAGTAATGGAAATTACTGTAGTGGTAACAGAGAATAATACAGAGGTTCCTCAAAAAACTAGAAATAGAACTGCATGCCGTACAACCCAGCAAATCTTAATTAGATTGTCTTTCTGCTGTGGTAAGAAAATACCCTGATAAAATCATCTTCAGGGAGAAAATGTGATTTCCAGCTGCAGTAGTCACCAGTTACAGTGGGAGAAGCTTGAGAGAGCTGGTCACACAAGAGCATCTGTGCTCATGAGCAGAGGTGAACACACTAATGTATGCACACTACTTACATCCTTTACTTCCTGTTCAGCTCAGGGCTCAGCCCTGTCCACTACCAGGGAAGCCTTCCCACTTATTTAATACAACTGAGAAAATCTCTCAGAGGTATGCCTGCAGGCCAATCTAATCTAGACCATTTATCAAGATACCCCCCCCAAAGGGTGATTCTAGATTATGTCAAGTTGACAACTAAAACCAACTACCACGTGGTATTTAAACAGAAGAATTGAAACCTGCACAACATCTTCTTTTTTGCAGAACTAGTCACGTAGCTGAAATATGGTACCAGCCTAGATGCCCCCTGGCAGGGGAAAGGATAAAGAGAGTGTGGCATGTTATTATAAGCTTGCTGTCAACCACACGAAAGAACACTAGTCTGTTATTTGCAGTGATCTGAAAAGAAGTGGATGGCACTGCATTAAGTGAAATGTCAGGCTCAGGAAGGCAACTGCCATGTGTTCTCTCTTCCATGTGAAGCTGGAAAGCTGATGTCAAAGAAACAGAATCAGACAGTAGTGACTGGAGCCTGAAAAGATGTGTCAGGGGAGGATGAAGACAGGATGTATGGGACACGGTCTGAGAAGAGGAGTAACTTCTAGTGTTCTACAGCCCAGTAGGATAACTACAGCTGACAACAATGAACTAGATCAGAATACCTACAAGAATATTCCCAGCACAAAGAAGAGATAAATAACTGTGGTGAAAGAAATACCGCTCTGATCTGATCATTACATATTAAATTGAATTGTCACACCATGCCCCACAAATGTGTATAATTACTATGTATTCATTTAAAATAAGATACATTAAAAATTAGTGCTATATATACATATATATGTATATAAATGCATATATACACATATATGCATATATGTGGATGTGTATATGTGGATGCATATATGTGAATGTGTATACTATATATACTATAAGGTAAATGTAGTGACTAATCTTGGTTGTAGTTTGATTATATCTGGGATTAGCTAACACTCAAGCATCTGAGTATGCCTATCAGGGATTTTCTTCATTGGCTCACTTAAGGGGGTATCTTTCAATGGCAGCCCACATATAAAAGGACATGGAAGAAGAAAAGTTCATCGATCCTAACCCACTCCTTCAATGGTGTTAAAATCTACTTCTTCTTTGAGATTCCAACATGGGCTAAAAACTGTCAGTTTTCTGGGACCTCCCCGGGACTCCAGAAGCAGATTGGAACTGCTGGCACATCCAGTGTCATGAACTGAACAACTACTGGATTTTTGATCTTCCTGTCAAAAGGCAGCCATTGTTGGACTACTGAGACCACTGCCTATAAGTCAGTCTAATACATTTCTTACTATTATGTAAATATATGTGAATTCATTCTGTAAGTTTTGTTCCTTAAAGAATCTTGACCTGACATGGTAAGAATATAACTTCATTATCTATGCATGTGTTTGGGTAATTTGCTTTCCATTATTGTAACAAATATATAAGATAAATAGATTTATAAAGTGAAAAAGGTTCTTTTGAATCAATTATGGAGGTCTGTATGACTTTTCCTGGAACCACATAAACAAATATCCATTGGAACAGATAGGATACCAATGTCATACCAAAGACACAATGCCACCAAAGTCTAGCTTGGAGAACCAGTGAGTTTATTGGTATTACTTTCAGAAGAATGGGTGACACCCCAACAGTAGTACCACAAAACGTACCATCCCAATGAGGGTATGATCCCCTGAAGACTCTATAGATGGAATGCCTGCTCCCTTAGTTAATACTCTGCCCTCTGTATAGTCTAGCATCTCCCGAGACTACAGAGAGCTGGGATAGGATTACATACAGCTGTGTAGAAGAAACGGGAAGGAAGAAATGGTTGTAATCTAAGGTGAGGGTGTTTGCGAGACAGCAATCCAAATCATGGTAGCAATTACTTTACAACCCGCACTATTCCTTTAAATAATGGAGAATAGATACCAGAATTAAGAACTGCATATTATTTTACAAAACTCACACATATATTCCATGTTTTCTACTTTATGTAAAGGAAAAGAATATATTGTGTTGGTTCTTGGCAATATATAGGATATATATCAGGACACACACATATCTCCTAAGATATATATATATATATATATATATATATATATATATAATACAAGACAGGTGTTGAGAGTATATGGTGACAGATTTGGGAAAGAAGAAAGAGCAATGATCATGAGAGAGGAAGCTCAGACTCGAGTATTCTGTCCAAAGGAACAATCAAATATAAAATGTCATAAACATGTGAGGGTCACATAACGACCAAAGATTCAGGCTGTAGATAAATGCAGACATGGGTGGGGAAAATGCATTAAAGTGCAACATAGAGAGTGTGTAAGGTGTGGAATACCAAAGTCTTTAGTGGACAGAAGTAGAGTTGGCCTTGAAGGCTGAATAGACTTTGTCTACGGCCTCACAAAGGAAAGCTCACTGCTGCAGAGAGACCAGAGGTTTGGAAATGAATAATTAGCAAGAGAAACTGCAGCACCTCTGTCAGTGTGTGCAGGTATAAAAGGTTTCTGGGATGCAGATCTCCACAGATGAAGGAAGCCTGGTAACTGCCACCTATGTACATGAGGAACAGAATTTGTGTTTCCCAGTCATCTTTTACTTAAAGACGCAACTAAAAATAACCAACAACCATTGTATATAATGTAAGCAAGTCTTAATTATTTAGTATCTAGCCATTCAAAATCTTTATGCTTTCGTTCTGTCAAATCTGACTCTTTGATCAATAGCTAAGCATTTTATACTTGCCCATAATCATTAAGCCCTAAAGACAGAAAGAGAGGGAGCTGGAGAGATGGTTTGACCATTCAAAGTACTTAATCCTCTTGTAGAGGACCCTGGTTCAGTTCCCAGCACCCACTATATGGTTCACAACTCGCTGTAACTCTATTCCAGGGAGATCAGACATACTGTTCTGGCTTTTGAGATATACATGTGGCGCATAGAAATATACACAGGCAAAACACCAAGTCTGTCTCTTTCTTGTTGTCCCTTGCCACCTAAATCAGATATCTCAGTATTTAATGCCTTTCACTAGAGGACATTCTGCACAAAAGTTAGTCCAAGCTAATGACATTTTCATGCAGAATCTTTAAATCCTAAAGTTTTAGCTTGAATTGTTCTCTAGATGTTGATTTTAAGCACAGTGACCGAAAGATAAGCAGAGTTACCTACCTGCAGGTACATGCGTCTTTATAACATACACAAACATGCAAGGCCCATTTGACATTTACAGCCAATTTTGATGCCTGCTATTACCTTGCTTTTCAACCTTCAACAAATAAACTTTCCCGGGCCCTGATGGTGGTAGGAATGTGCTGAAAAACTCACATTATCCTAAGTGTCTTTGTGGTGCTTGGAATAATATACTATTATAGGTAACAGAGGCATGTTCTTATCAGTTATGTTCTCCAGCACAAAGCAATTTTCAAGAGCCACAGATAAATCCACCCTCTAGACAGGAAAGTATGCTCACTAGGAATAGTGGCCATTCACACACATTTATAAGAAATGAAGGTTTCTTCTTGTATTAAGCTTTACAATCTTAAACGTATGTATTTTTGAATATGTCGTGTTTTCTTTTGCGACCAGTTTGTAGCAGCTGTGAGTGTTTGCTTCGGGTCACGTATATTTAGACATTTGTTTATTCAAGAGATATTCCTGGGCCACTTGAGCCATGCAGAGCCCTGACTTGGGTCATGTAAAGGCCACAGATACCAGAAAGGAATTGTTTTTAAAATATATATGGACAGGGGGCGTGCGGGGGAAGGACAGGAACCAAAACAAAGATGATCCTAGTCAACACTGTGATCAGCAGGGCAGTAGAGTCACGGATAAGATGCTATAAAGTGCAAGGACAGAGTAACTGTTTCCAGTGGTGGCGAGAAAGATTCCAGAAGTTAGCATCCAGGAAGCAGCTGCTCTCAGGAGTGATGTAGACCATCAGAAGAAGAGGTCTGATCAGCTTGGCAAGAAAACAGCACACAGCCTGTGTGGTTGTGAGCCATGAGCCAAAACAGGTGGACTTCTGTGTCTGGAACCCTTGATAGGAGCTTTAGAGTGTTCTCAGGAAATGACCCTAAACTTGGCATTGCATCCGTGGTCTTAGTAACTTTTTTTTCTCCTGACTGTTAGTTGAGAGTCAGAGGTACATCATAGAAAGGCAGGCACTACATATAAAGGCTTAGAAATGTTTGCTGTTAATTAAAATAAAACTTAGGAAATAGGTGATATTTTAGCATGTCATTAAATACCACCCTTCCCTTTTCTAAGCCGACCTAAATCCTACTTGATTTTAATATCTTCAAAGGCTAAAGCATAGTTTCCTACTGACGTATTTTTCACATTTAAAAAGGGATGGCTTGATGGCTTTCTTTTTTGTTGCTTGTTTTGATTTTGCACAGTTGGAATGGAAGCCCCTGGGGTCTGGAGCATGCTAGGTAAGCCCTACACCAAGTTAGTTACATCTTAACTCTGCAATTACTTTTGTTTGTTCTAATTATTTTTTTTTTTATTTTGTTGGTGGTGGTTCAGTAGGTTTCTTCTTGTTTGGTTGGTTTTTGTTGTTTGTTTGTTTTAGACAGTGTCTCAATCTATACCTCAGAGTGGCCTGGAATTCACTATGTAATCTAAGCTAGTCTTGAACTCACAACAATCCTCCTGCCTCAGCTTCCTAAGTGTTGAGATTACAGGTCTGAGACAACATATCTTATATTTTTTTTAATCCATGTCTGAAAGATAAATGGTGGAACTTTCTAACAATCAACTCTATGAAATCTCATGTGATTTCCATAATAAATCACAATATACTTAGGAAATCCTGGGGCTCTGAGAACTCAGGGTGGGGTAGTACCTAATTCTGTCATTGACTAATTGGGAAGGCTTGGAAGAACCCTTTACTAGACTTGAGTCTTCTCTTTCCCTTGTCAGTTCTAATCATTTTCATCTATCTTGTATACTGGCAAATGTTTAAAGTTTATTGGTTAGTGTTTACTCTTTCATGGAAATACTGTGGAAACAACGATACATGAGAAGCCAGCTGCATGAACAGATCTATAGCAGGAGTGTGCATCCTAGCATGGCAGAGCAGAGGCTGCAGCCCAGTGACTCTCTTCTGGCTCTTTGTTGCTACCGACAACAATCAAATAGTAAAGTCTGAGCCCTTTGTGAATCAACTCAGCTCTTTTGCAAATGGGGGAAATCCCTAGGAAACAATTACTTGGTGTTTAGTTTGAGAGCTGTGAAGAAACCCAGCGAAATGGCCAAATGGTCAGTGCCAGCTTCGACACTTCCCCAGAAGCTGGCGCTCGCTGTAGTTGGAGCATAACAGCTGTAAACAGAATGAGTTAATTGCTTGACAATACAGAAATAATTAATCTCACACAAACACAGTGGGAAACCTCAACATTTAGAATAAAACAGACCCCACAAAGCATAAAATGGAGGTATCTGGTGGGTGTACATTTTTCTCTTGACTTTTCCCTTAGTTTCCCGAAACAGATCTCAGATCTGGAGCTCACTGATACAGCTTAACTGGCTGGCCTGCATACCCTAAGGATTTTTTCTGCCTCTACCTCCCCAGTGACGAGGGATTACTGTTGTGTGCTATACTAGCCCAACTTTTTACCTGAGCTCTGGGGACCAAACTCAGATCCCCATGCTTGTTCTGCAATGTACTGACTGGGCCATCTCCCTACTTCCACTGTTATTTACAGAGAGGATCTCAGGTACCCAAGGCTGGCTTCAAACCCACCATGTAGTCAAGGATGACTTAGAATTGCTAGTCACGGATAACCTTACATTTCTCATCTTCCTGCCACTACCTTCTGAGTGCTGAGATTACAGAGGAGGGAAAGAGAAAAAAGGGTTTTCAGCCAGGCTTTGGAGGGAGGAGAACAAACCATGTAAGGTCTGGGAGCAACTGAACCAGTGGCGGCCACCGGCAGAATTCTAATACAGGATAGCTAATGAGTTTAGGGCTATAGATTCTTTGGCAAGCTATTGAGTTCTCCGGCTACTTTGAAGATATTAAGGCTGTCTGGTGTTTTCCGTCCATGGTGACTCAGGTGGACCAGAGAAAGGGCACAGCCTGGGTGGTTGTTAGAGGCGTGGCGGAGCTAGCCTTGGGGTGGTTGGCTGGTGGAGAAGGAGCGCAGTTCCTGGTGTTCATGGGAAAAGTGTGAGTTAGCATTTTGGCGGCGCTGAGTGAGACCAGGAGAGTTGGTGGATTGGCAGAGCTGAGTGAGACCCGGCAGTTGTTGGCGGCTTGGCAGAGCTAGCCACGAGAGGTTGAGAGAGCTTGGGTAGAGCTCTTGAAAGAGCAAGCATGTTTTTAAAATTACACGCAACAGTCCGTCTGTTTAAGAAATGAACAACAACCCAGCTGTTCGTTGCATGGTACAAAGCCATCAGCCTTTTCGATGAACATCAGATATCACCGTGATGAACAGAGTGTTAGTTAGACCTGAAGTGTTCTCTGTATCACACGTGAAACGTAAGAGGCCAGAACACGGAACCCAAGGCTACACCTTAAAGTTTTACATTCAATTTCACTTCTGCCAACAGTAATTCACAAAGTTTAAGGCATCTTCTCCTAACTCCCATGGCACTACCTTGTCACGGACCAAGATCTCTTTCTCATTTGAGTTCATGATTTCCAAAATGATACTGAGCCGGGTGTTTCCCTTAAGAGAATAAACCAGACATTTCCAAATGAGTGTGCCAAAGCCTGCCAGCGGGAAAAGGTAGTGATTCTTCTCTGTGCTTAAAATGGATTTTTCACCGCTGGCCGTCCTTAGAATCGATTAATTAAAAGACCATGTGAAGAACATACACGGCTTGTTCTAAAATAACCCTGTTCATCAGCAGTGCTTTGTGAGTAGTTTTTTTTTTTTTTTTTTTTTTTGAGGGAGGGGTACCTGTTTGTTTTTGAAGCTTTGCTGCATTAAAAAAATTAAATGAAGAACGTTTTATACTTTTTTTTTCCTGGAGTTTCACACTCTTTTTATAGCTGACATTTAAAAGGAAAAAAAAAAAAAAAAACACAGCTTTGCACAGAAGTTTTTAGCTGGACAAAGGCTAGCCTTTGTCTTCCCAGTTACTCAGACGTGGGGGACTGGAGGGTCCCTTGAAATGAGGGTTTCCAAAATAGCCTAGACAACCTAGGAAGACTGAGGCAACCTATGGAGACCAAGAGCTCTGCTCAAAAAGCATATATAAACTTAGCCTCACTCCTTTCCTTTTGGTTTCAAACATTTAAGCTGCACACAACGAGCAGTAGAAGATCCTGGTTCAGCATCTTCCTTTGCTCTGGGTGTCCCATGTCCACCTACAGCACATGGCAGCCCAGATGGTGCATAATCTTACGCTGATGATCCAATGTGGTCCTAGAGAACTCCACTTCCCACCCACGTCCATGGTGGTTTCTGCTTGGGATGGCTTTGAATTGTCCTTGTGGCCAGCGATTATAGTGGGAACAATTTGTAGGAAAATGAGCTACTGGGCCTCTTGTTTGGGATCATGGTTTCCATAGACTTAATGTTCTTAGTAGGCTGGAGAACCAATGTGCCCAACGTTGGCTTCATTCATGGCTACTTTTGTTAAGCAAAGCTTGATTTAGAAGCTCTGAAGACCCAGGTGTCACCAAGTATTGTGAAAAAAGCAAAAGAGGGTTCATATAGCCACATCATAAAATTTCAACTTCAATCCACCCCATTGCATGAGAGGGCAGGCAGCCAGCCAGGATACTCTTGCTGGTTGAGAGAAATGTGAGTCATTGGGTGAGAAAAAAATTCTGAAAGGTTCTGAGCCAGCAGTCCCAAAAGTGGGAGCAGTAATATAGCCAGTAGAGAAGCTACTGAGGAACCAGACACTCTGGGAACTTTCCCTTTCCTTCCCCAGCCTTCTTAGTTCTGGGATTATAAGGTTTCCTCCTCAGATGAGGCTCTGCATTCTAGAACATTCCAGGCTCCTCCCTCTCTTTCTTCAAGATCTCATTCCTTAGGGTGCCATTCATGTTAGGTGACTGGACCAGTTCCTTCAGACCACTATGTGAGTTAGCACTGTGCCATAAGGTGTTTCAGATGAGTCTCTGGAGGAAAATACTCAAGACTCAGAAGCAGTTGCCATCTCCAGCATCCTGCACAGGCCCATGTAGTTTCCTCAGGCCATCTAAACAAATGAGCTGGACATCAGAAGGCTCTGGAGGAGCTGTTAGCATCCCATGCTAAATGACATCTCTGTTCTCCTGCAATTCTAGGGATGGAGTAAGTGGTTCTAAGTAAGCACTCTGTCGTAGTCTATCTTTCCAGAGCTCGGATGCTCAGCTTTTAAAGACTCTTCTGGGAGGAGGATCATCTGGTTTTGTACCTTTTTCAGGGGTTCAAATACTGCCAAGAGCCCAGCCAATGGAGAAGGTTACAAAGAATAAAGGGAAGGCCATACTGTGGGCAACATGAAACTGTCTCCTTATTCACAGCAAAGGAGGGTATAGACATGGTTAGATCTATGTATGCAGACTTACCTACCAAGGGAAGAAGTCCCACATGGCCACATCATGGCAGGAACACTCCCTTGTGCCCCTCCACAGTTTTACAGAGTCCTACCTGGTGGGAAAATTGTTGAGTGACTCTGGCAGGCAGGAGACTTGTGATGGTTCTGATAGCAGCTTAGTCATGTGGGGCTGCTGGCTTAGGCCTCTGAATTTTCATCAGGGTTTTCATGTGACTATAGACAGCATCTTTTCCTGTGTGATCATGTGAGTCTTCTAATAGCTCATCATTTCAAGGACACAAGGACACCTGGGATTTCACTACATGACAAGATAATTCAGACTTTTTTTTAAAAAAAAATTATAGAATAAAGAAAACAAAGAAAATAGTGTATCTTATTGGGGTCTCTGGATAATATAAAAAGAATCCAGCTACAGAGGTTTCCAGAAGCCCCAGAATGTCATTTATAGACTGACCCACTCATCCAACTTTGCAGCTTACATCTGATATCATTATGATATTACCTTTCCCACAAAATGAGTTCCTAAGGTGAAGTCTCCCAGATGAAAATAAAACTCTATTTACTGGCTTTATCTTGTAAATGGCTCCTCAATGCACGTCTATCAACTCTCTACTTTGAAGTTATATTTAAAAGAGAGATGAATATAAATTAGAACACAACTGGTATTTTTTGTTTCTATCAGCAACTAATAGAAGGGAATAGTTTTGTCAACCTCTAGGAAAAGCTACCCTTCAATGATCCTTTGATACTCTTGAAATAAAGCAGGGGCTTGCGCAGGGCTTAGTGGACCCTGTTTTCTGTGGTTGCTGATGGAGACGTGTGGGGCTGAATTTGTGTAGATCAAACATTAAGAAGGTTCCTACTAAGCCAGAGGTTAAGAATGGCAATTCTTCTTTAGGTATCTTTGCTCATCACCGAGCAGAGCGAGTTAAAAAGAAACTATAAACAAATAGAAATCTTACTAGTCGAGGCTGGGGAAATGGCTCAGCAGGTAAAGACTGCCTTATGAAACCTCATAAACCAAGTTTGCCTTGTAAAAAGAATTTTTTAGGCTGGTGGTGCCCAGCTATTTTCCCAGCAGTCTTGTGATGCGCTGGGAAGTACACCTGCCTGGAAGCCTAGATTACAAGCTAGATTACAGCATGGAGGGCAGAGGGAGAAGTTAAAAGAGAGCCTGCTTCCAACAACATGGGAAGGTGAGACAAGCTCCCAAAAAGTTGACCTTTGACCTCCATGGAAGCAACTTAACTCACAGCGAGTGCTCTACACACACACACACACACACACACACACACACAGACAGACACCTCAAATAAATAAATAAATATGTACAATTTAAAAAATTACTAGTTAGACTAAATTAATTTTTAGACTTAAGAAGAAATACAAAAAAAGATCCCATGTGCCCAGTCTGTCAGCATTACCGTGTTTGTTCTCTCAGTGTTGATATGAAATACTACAAGTCCCATTCTGCAGGGAAGCGAACCGTCACAGTTTTGAGTTACCTTGTCAAAGACATGGTTGTAGGAGGGTGTGGCTGAGAGTCCAGTTCAGGCTGGTTAATCTTCCCACTGAACCATTTTAAAACCTTGCCATGGAAATGTCATCTAAGTGGACTCTTTATCAGAATGTCATTATAGGTTAAGGGCAAAATGTTACTGGTTGGTTCTAGTCAAAGAAAATCTGGCCTTTGACCCCTGCACACCTATGCTGTCGTCTTAAAGATGCGTGCTGAGGGGATAAAGAAAAAGCAGATAGACACACGGACAGAAAGCTTGGGTGGGTGGACAGTGTTCTATGCAAGAGAAACCCTGGCACCACCCCAGAACCTCTGAGTGTTTGCTATGTAGTAATAGAACAGAGAGGTGATTGCTATACACAGCTGAACAAGGAGGGGTTTAGCTAATCTGTAAGTACAGTCTCAGCAGGGGAGAGTATCAGGTGTAAGTACTGGCTGGGGGAAGAAGGTAGCTATGGTGGACATTTTCTGCTCATACCATCAACACACATGTATGGTTCCCAGAGGAGGGCTTTGCCCTTCCCCCATGGATCTAAACTCTGGGGTTCTTAACATGGCCATGTGCAAGCCAAGAGCACACATTAAATGAACTCAGGCCTTAAGTCACCTGGGGTTCCTTCTCTGTGTTGCTTGCTGATGGAATCTACAGCCTTGCACTGAGTCACCTCCTCAGCTCTGCATACTCAGTGTTCATCTCACCATTGTTAAATAAGACGTGTGTCGATAGCCTACAGCTCATGGAGGCAGACAGTGTTCTTTTGTTTTTTATTATTATTCTTTAATCTTTTTTTACAGTCCAGTCGTTATTCCCCTCCTGGACCGCCCTCTGACTGTTCCTCATCCCATACCTCCTTCCCCTGTCCCCCCTTGTCTCCAAGAGGATGTCCCCACCCCTCACCCCCACCCCCCACCACACTCCCTGGAACCTCAAGTCTCTCGAGGGTGAGGTGTGTCTTCTCTCACTGAGTCCAGACCCTGCATTCCTCTGCTGTATATGTGTCAGGGGCCGAGTATCAGCTGGTGTATGCTGCCTGGTTGGTGGCTCAGTGTCTGAGAGTTCTTGGGGTCCAGGTTAGTTGAGACTGCTGGTCCTCCTATGGGGTTGCCCTCCTCTTCAGCTTCTTCTAGCTTTTCCCTAATTTAACTACAGGGGTTCCTAGCTTCTGTCCATTGGTTGAGGGTAAGTATCTGCATCTCACTCTTTAGCTGTTTGTTGGGCCTCTTGGAGGGCAGCCATGCCAGGCTCCTGTCTGTAAGCACACCATAGCATCAGTAATAGTGTCAGGCCTTAGACCCTCCCCTTGAGCTGGTTCCCAATTTGGGCCTGTCACTGGACCTCCTTTCCCTCAGGCTCTTCTTGACTAAATAACATCATCAAAATATTAGCAGCGGGTGGTTGTACTTGGAGTTGAGGAGAAATTTTATGTTGGCTATTTACATTTTACATCATATAGTGGAAATATACTTTAAAAAAGAAAATGTAAGGTCTCCTTAACCATGCATTTCTGAACTCATCTTCCTTCATTGTTTGTTTTTGAGACAAGGTATCTTGTATCAAGGCTGGCAGTAAATTCACAGCTAGATCTTGAGAACTTCTGGTGTCCCTGCCCCTACATCTAGAGTACTGGGATCACAAGGATACAGTGTACTGGTATTTGAACCTGGGGCTTGAAGATACCTACTGATCAAGCATTCTATCGATAAGCCATAGTCCCTGACATCTCCCACCTTTTAAATTGGCAAGTCAAAATTATATGTAACCTGAAACTGTCGGGTAAAAATAAACCCTCCAAGTCTTAACTGGCTATGAGTCAGGATTTTTTTTTTTAAGTTTTATTTATTTATTTTATGTGTATGACTACTCTATCTGCATGTATACCTGCGTGCCAGAAGAGGGCATCAGATCCCAGTATAGATGGTTGTGAGCCACTGCTAGGACATCTCAGTCTATCATGGCTGCAAAGGCATGGCATGGAGACCACCAGGCAGCTGGTGACATTTGTGTTCACCACGAGGAAGGACAAACTGAACAGGAAGTGGAGCCAGGCTGTCAACCCTCACAGCCTACCACCAGTGGCCTGCTTCCTCCTACAGAACTCCATCTCCTAAAAGCTCTGCAACTTTCCAAAGCAGTGACACCAGGGTAGACACCAAGTGTTTGAACATATCAGCTTGTTGGGGACAATTTACATCCAACATAAAGCTGTGTCACATGCTCGTTTTTCAGGATATACCGATCTGGGTCCAAACTGGCAGTGATCCAGACAGGATGTAAAGATAAAAAGAGAAACACAAAACCCTCAGAACTGAAGAGAAGTAATGTTGCCATTAAATGTTCCCCCCCACCCACACTTCAATGTGTATGTAAAAGACTTAAAATATCACACTAATTTTCAAATTTACAATTTTTTTTTTTTAAATTATAGTCCTGAGGCTATACTGTCAATCTCTTGAGCTCATCCTTCATAACTACAGGGCTGTGTCCTGACTGGCACTTACCCAGTCTTCCCTCTGGTTTTTAAAAATAAGTCTTTAATAGAGAAAAAATAAGACTGACATAAACCAATGTCATGGAAGAGTATCTGGGGTAAGCTGCACTGTCTGGGAAAGCCCAACTTGTAAACAATCTAGAATGTCAGCAGCCCAGTGACTCCGGTTGTCAGCACTTATTTGATTTAATTTCCTTCACAGCTTGGAATGGACTTCCATGTGTCTTACAGTGACATGTGACCAAGGCTATCCTCTCATGATCTACACAGATCTTCTTGCTTAATCTTGCTGGCGTTAACCTTCCTACCCTGCCAGCCCTTCATCTAACTCCAAGGTTTCCCCAGGACAGAGACAGTTTAACGTTCTTTTTTTTTTCCTTTCAGCTATTAAGTCAGAATACCCTCAACACACACACATGTACCCACACACACGCACACACACACAGAACATGCATGCACAACACACATAGACACCCACACAGAGGCATACACAAAATGTTATAAAAGTAGCATTTTGGAAGCTTACGTAGAAAACGGATAAAGTAAAGGACAGACACAATGATATTTTTCATCTCATTTGCTAGAAGTATCTTTGTGACTTTTCCCTACATTATTTTATCTGTGCGTATGAGAACATATGTGTGCTTTTGTGTGTATCGGTGCACAACAACTTACACAGAATTTTAAATTAAACGAGCCAAATCTAAACTATAGTAGTTCAACATAAAGGTAAGACAGGCTCTATTCTGCTACAGTTACTTTAAAAATCATTTCTTTGTTTATCTAAATGTTCTAGTGATTTACATAAAATATTAAAAACTGGTCTTGTCCCATTGCTTGATTAGATAAAAAGATACAGTTTTCTTTCCTTGAACTCTTTCTAATACCTACACAAGAGTCTCCATCTTCTTTATCCTTATGCCCACCATCCCAGGCAACACTGAATGGGGAGCTTTTCAGTTCTTTTCCTTGTTCTTCCTCTGGAGGAAGGCATGAATTTTCATGGTTGGAGGATGGGATAGTCTAACAGGCTATGAACAGAGCCAGTACAGAGGTGGACCTTGTCTGTGTGTAGCCCATGCCTAGCTACTCCCCATTCTACCTTCCCATGCTATGAGCTTAGGAGAAGGGAAGCCCCCACTTCAGGCACCACAGCACCACTGCCTGTGTTAGAAGAAACCAGCCATGCCTAGGGGAGTAGAAGGAAGCCATATTATCCCTCTTGACTCCTCTGTTCTCTTGCCTCCTTTCTATCTCTTGCTCACACATCAAATTGGTTAGAGCCCAGAGAGGATCAGGATGAGACCAAGAGGGTGAATTTAGTTTCTTTTGAGTCAGTGTGGAGGCTGTTGAAGATGGAGGGCTAATTTAACCACCTTTGTTCCTTCTACTTTTTCATCCCTGGCCTGGAACCCCCCATATCAGGACTGTGTGATTCCATTTTAAGTCTGAAACGGGATGTCCAGAAGATCTCTCCTGAGCTAGAGCTATGGACAACACTGGCCTGTAGGCAGTGAGGGAGATAGATGGAGTCATGAGTAATCTATTTGCAGAGATTAAGAAACTTTCTAGGCAGTAATCTATCCGATAGGAAGAAGGAGGTAAGCACCATCACCTTGATATGGCATGAAGCCTTGGTGGTCAATGGCAGAAAACAATTTAAAATACAATCCTGTGCCAGTCTCTCAAGTCTGTCTAACAGCAACCAAGAATTTCTATATGAGTCCTCCAAAGAGGATAGTCTATAAGCACTAATCAGATTTTCTTTATTAACATTGCTATGCTAACTTTGTATGGGTACCTCTTCAAATGGTGTACTATGAGTGAGACAAGGACACACTGACCACTTGACCATTTTGGAACTTTGACGCTGCTCAGGCCTGTATCACTAGCAGCAGCTTAGTGGTACTGGGGCCATAAATGTGTTCTGAGGCAACATCAGTGCTTGCATCTGCCATATCCAGCACCACGTGGCTGGAATTGTGTGGTCTGGTAGACATACCAGCATCTGCTTGGGTCTCACCCAAGGCATCATGATGCTGGTGTATTGCAAACAGGGCTGGATGATATGATGGGGTGACATACTGAATATTTATACTCTTGGCCTGAAGATCTGGGTCCAAACTGGCAGTGATCCAGACATGATGTAAAGATAAGGGGAGAAATACATAATTCTCAGAATTAAAGAGAGGTAGTGTTGCTGTTAAATGTTCTCTCTACCCATGCTTGAGTGTATATGAGTGGGTGATGATCTGGACATGACCCGGACATCTTTGAATTGAGACACAGGTAGGGAGCCTACAGTAGTAGGTTTTGCAATAGGGGGCATTCATTTTACTAAAGCAGAATTTTAATAGAGTTGAATGTGGTGGGACTTCCAATAATCTCAGCCCCTAGAAAGCCAAAGCAGGTAGATTACAAATTCAGTGTCAACCTTGGCTACATATCAAGGCCCTGTCAATAAAAGACATCAGAGTGATACAACTCCACAACAGAACCATCTGCTCTACATTAGGAAAAATAGAACTGAGAAGAGAGAAGTTGTCAGGGCTTGAATATTTTCCATAATCCCGTGACACATTTTACAGCACAGCCTGGTAGCATATGGTATCTATTTACATAAGGTAGAGTGCTTTGTTCAACCAAGATTTTGTGGAAGGGGATAAGAGATTGAGATCATTGTTGCCCAAGAACTTTTCAAGTGGCGGAAATTAACTTCTGCACATCCTGCCTGATGGTACTCTGTTTTGTAGAATGCCTGGAATTCGTTCCAGTGGCATGTCTTACACACACATAAGGCTCAGATATGAGTACTGAAGTAGGCTGAGAATGGATTCTGCACAACAGAATAAAAATATGTGTGTGTATATATATATATATATATATATATATATATATATATATGCTGTATTTATATATGGTATATATTTCTTATAATGTTTATGTATGTGTGCATAGAAATCAAGTTACATTTTAGCATCAATTGTTTTAAGCTTAAGCACTACTCACTGCTACATAAGTGAAGACTCACATAACTTTTACAGAAGTTACCATTTAAAAACCCACACACTGGCACAGTATTTATCTGTGATTTTCACTGTGGCTAAGACCTTCTGCTATCATTCCTTTAGTCAAGGACAGCCTGGACAGTTCCTTTGAGAATATAGTTCCTTTATTTCAGGACAGTTTCTTTGAGAATACAAAGTTTAAAATAAGTCATGATCTCAAGAAATTCTACACCTAGATATGTTGTGGAAAAAAATCATCTTAACAAATACTTTTCCTGAAATCTTACTTTGCTCTTGAAAGGTAGAAATTAATATTATCAGGGTGGTATTTTATCTTGGGGTTGTTTAGAGTAAATTTTTCCTCTAATCATTAGATCCCAGGTAAATGTTGCAGTAGGTGGATGACTTATCTTTAACTTAAAGAGCCATTTCTGGGAAAGCTGGGTGACATGAAGTGGAGGGAGCACCATTGATCAATCATATTCCAACGTAAGGATTATCTATTGCTTCCAAAAATTTCCAGTGTTCCTTTGTGAGGGAATTGCTTTCTGTATATGTATATTCCTGTGTGTGCAATAAGAATATAGTCACTCCATCATCTCTCCTTATACAGGAACTGTTTACAACAAACTCGTATAATTTCTTATATTCATTCATACCTTCTTTATCTCTCTTTCATCCTCCCTTTTTGCACTCAAGGTGCTTCCTTCATTTCCTCCTTTCTTCCTTTCCTTCTTTCTGTCTGTCTTTCTTTTCTTTTCTTTCTTGCCTTCATCTTTGTTTTGTTTTTTAAAACAGAGTATTCTATGTGGCCCTTGCTGACCTGGAACTCCCTGTGCAGACAAGGCTGTGGCAATCCCCTCCCTCTGTCTCCTAAGCACTGGAAGTATGGAAGCCACCATACCTATCTCTTACTTTTGCTTACTCTTGTACTATATTTTCTTTCTCATTCTTCCATTTGACTGACATGAACAACCACCTTAGGATATGATGAAATCATATGCTGAAAAAGCATGTGACCAAACTTTCAGAAAATTTGTTTTGCACCATCCAGTCACATGAATAGTCTAGTCTTTGAACTAGCAATTATGCCCTTAGGAATTTATCTTAGAGAAATCATGGATGTTAAGAAATAGTGTGTATTGAGTTCCTGTCTTGGGTCAGTGGTGTTAACTCTCATATGAAGATGATAATGAGTATTTCTTCACCCCAAATAAGGCACAAATGACAGAACAGACTATAGTTCTACCAAAGTCTAACTTGGTCAATCAATAAGTTATCAATCTTACTTCCAGAGCATGGGTGGCTATGAGGTGAATTGCAAGGGAGACCCCAAAACAGCTTCATCACTGCAAAGTACCACCCCAACATGAATGATGACATCATAGAAGCTGCCTACATCAAAGCTGCCCACATCCCTCTTAGTCAACCTTCTCCTTTCTATGTGCTCTGGCAGCTTCCAAGATCATTTGTAGCTGGAGGAAGGCAGGAAGTTGTATCCAGGATGAGGATCTTGCATTCTCAGTCCCGACATCATTGTATCATTTGGCTCATAAGTTGGCATGGCTACTGGGGTATCATAGTCTCTAAGTATAGCAGTCAGGGGAAACATATTATACAGAGAGGACAAAGGCCATCATATTACAGTATTCAGGCACTGGAATTACATATAGATTGATTTATTTAATCTTCAAAACAACCCAGGAAGGGTCACTGCTGTTTTGCACAGGAAGACACTGAATAACAAAGAGATTAAGCAGCTTGTTCAAGAGAACATAGGAAACTGAATGAGAAAAATTGAAGTCTGAAGCCAATCACAGCTAAAATGGTCTTTGTGGTATGCAGGCTTTGATCTAGTAATCATTGTGGGACCCTTAATATACATAGGATATATAAATATAGATAGAAAATACATAGAAAAATATACATAGAAATCTATGAATAGGGGCTGAAAAGATGGCTCAGCAATTAAGAGTACTGGCTGCTCTTCCATAGGACCCAAGTTCAATTCCCAGCATCCTCATCACATCTCACAACTGTCTGTAGCTCTAGTTCCAGAAGATCTGGAACTAGACCTACCTGCATGTCCTCCACAGATGTGCAGGCAGAATACCAATGCACATAAAAATAAATAAATCTTAAAGAAAAGAACTCTATCACTAAATTGATGAACCTTTGTAGGCATTGTGATTTGTTGAAGGAGATTCCTACCTGAAAGTATATAAGCTGAAATAAACTCTTTCTTTCCCATGCTGCCTTTGACTATGGTATTTATCACAGTGATAGAAACCCTACAACTATGCCCACCTGTAGGCTATAAATGTCATATCCTCCCAAGCTGAGTATCCAAGGTCCTTGACAAATAACAGTTATCTTTTACTCCATAGTTATGAGCCAGAGAGAAATGCTGATGTCCACCAATTCATAAACTTTTACGTTGAACATTTTAAATTAGAGGCTTCCTTTTTCCTTGGTCTTAAAGTCTACTAAGTAATGTGCCTTCAGGTAAAGTTGTCATAGTAGGAAATACTAGGAAAGACTATTAAATAAAATAATGGCAATATCATCCAAGCAACTCCAAAGTCTCTGTCATCGTACAGAGTACTCCTCCCTGTGGTGCTCCAGGGAGGATGTCCTGTCATTGATACAGTTCTTTGATAATGAGAAAAGTAACCATAACAGAGAAACTAGAAATTTTCAATTAATTTTTTTAAAGATTTGCTTATTTTATGTATATGACCACACTGTTACTGTCTTCAGACACACCAGAAGAGGATCCCATTAAAGATGGTTGTGAGCCACCATGTGGTTGCTGGGAATTGAACTCGGGACCTCTGGCAGAGCAGCCCGTGCTCTTATCCACTGAGGCATCATCTCTCCATCTCCTTTCACTTGATTTTTAATGGAAGGATAAAGGTGTTTACTTTTTCCTTTAAAAATCATTATTGGATAGATGATGGTGTGTGTGTGTGAATGGAAAGTATACATGGAGGTCGGAGAATACTTTTCAAGAGTTGGTTAGTACCATCCACTGTGGGCTCTAATAGCCAAACTCAGCCTATCAGGCTTGTGGAGTGAGTGCTTTTGCCTGCTGAGCCACCTCATGAACTGTCTCTACTCTTCTTCCATCTGTCCACTCATCCCTCCCTCCATTCCTTCCCTAACAACTAGATCCATATCCCATCTACCTACCTTCCTGTTAACTTCTTAGTTGTACAGCACTTTTCTCATTATTGAACCGTTCATTATCAGGTTCATAATGGCACAACATCGTAAAAGACACCAGAAACTGGAAAACTCTAACAGCCAGATAACCCCATTCATGCTACCCCTATTGTGACAGCTGCTCCTCTGGCATCGTAACTTTTGGTTGTATGAAAATTGATGAAGATTTTAGGTAATAAATATTCTATAACTCAATGAGAAGCAGTTATAAATAAAGGCTCCGTGTCTTGCTGGAGATACAGGACTTTGATATAAGTCTTTGATGAGAATGCTCAAAATTGTTCCATTGACCAGGGAAAGGTCTGGCAGATAATGACCTGGCAGGGTTGGGTCAGCTGGCAATTGAAAAAAGAGACATTTGAAAAAGATAGAGATATCTGGGAAAGAGTGATTTTAATATAAGAGGATTAAGAGAAGACCTGGGAAAGTGTGAAGAGATCCTTGAATATATTTAGAAAAAGAAATGAGTCTCCTAGTTGCTGGGGAACTCAAATATAAAAAAATGTCAACCCATGCTCTCAGCTCCCTTTATTGGAAAAATTATCCTCCTCCAAAATTGTTCTAGATGAGTTTCTCTTTTATCCTGAGAATGAGCGGAACAACACAATTGTGGCTTAAATATCTCAATGTAAAAATAGTCATTTTTATAACTTAGCTATACATTTGATGATAAGATTCTAATCAAATTTTATCTTCATGCTATTTTCTCTTAAATATTTGTTCCTCTTTTGTTTAGATTCACTTATAGATCTGTCCTGTCCTTGGAAAATGAGGACATTCTGTTGAGGAGACAAAGGCTGACCAGAGTCAGCAAGGCTGGACTGTTTTCCAGCTGCCCTTCAATCAGAAGAAAACACTGCAGTCAGGAGGGCAGCCCTGGGGTAAGAGTTGGCCACTTTTTACTTTGTTTTACATCTGGGTGTGTCAGATCATAGCAAGCTCAAACAGAAGCCTGGCAGCCCCATAGGTGGATACCACCAGTGCTGGGTTTAGGAGAAACCCAGAGAAGACTCAGCTTCTCTGAGGAACTCTGTCTTCAATTAGAAATTCCATTCCCTAGAAAATGCTAAAACATTCTATAGCTTACCTTGGCATACACACAGATGGGGACATTAACCAAATGCTTGGCTAAGCCCCTGCCCTTTTCTCTTTGTACAGAAATATGCCTGTTAAGTTCTTCCACACTATAGATATCACTAAAAATATGGGTGACGTGGTCCCCTGACATAAATTAGACGTGTTTTGTATACTGACAGATGTGTCCTGGTATTACTTTCTTGCAAATGACTTAATAATAAATAATTATATTCAATTGCTTTCAAAGTGATTTGTTGTAAACAAGTACAGTTACCTAGAACTGTCTCTCCTTCAAAACTAATCCTTCCTGTAGAATTTATAATTGTTTTCTAGATTAACTGAACAATAGTGTTAGCTGATGAGAATGGATAAGAAAAATGATCAATGGGGAAAATTAATCCTTAACCTGAGGATTTCTTATTGGTGAATCTCACTGAAAGTGAGCCAATAACTCTAAAAAACAAAGCAAAAGAATAAAAACTATGGTTAGGTGGGCAGCATGCTAGCATGGAAGTTTCGAACGCATTTTACCCTTGGTCATTTTCCCTCTTGAGTGCTAAGATGAAGTAAACGTGTCAGCAGCCATTGAAGGCACTGCCACAATACTTGACAACCTGAGTGTGATCCCTGGGTCACACATGGTGGGAGGCAGAAGATGTCCTTTGACCGCTACATACCTACCATGGCATGTGAGCATGCAGAGAGAGAGAGAGAGAGACACACACACACACACACACACACACACACACACACACACACACACACACACAGTCCCTTGAGGGCTTCTTTGGTCATAGGCAAAGCAGAACAATTTGAAGGTTCCAGCACTTTATAACCTGTTTGGCTACACTGGACATTATAATTACCTAGGTCCGTGGGAGCTTCTACAGTTCTAATGCCACCCTTGGCCAGGGGATTTAGACTCTGAGACCAGCCCCTCAGAGAGACTTCACCCCTGCTCTGCTGATGTCCTGTACTTTCCCTTCGACGTCAAAGGAAACACCTAGCTATTTGTCTACTCTTCTTGTCCAGGTTTTAATTCCTTTCTCGTCTGTCTTCTTCCTCGCTCCCTAACTGGGTACTTGTCTCTCTTCTGCCAAAACTCCTTCATGATTTTGTTGCAAAAAAAATAAAGCGTGAGCTATGGATATGGCTCAGTCAGTTAAGTGCTTGCTGTACAAGAATGAGGACCTGAATTCAGATCCCCAGCGCCCATGTAAAGAGCCATTGCCACGGCAAGTTAGTGAGATGGAGACCACCCTGAGGCTCACAAGCTAGTCAACCTAGCTGAACCAACAAGCTCTAGGTTCAGTTAGAGACTTTATCACAAAAACTAAGGCAGAAGACACCTGATTTTGATCTCTGGCCTTTACTCATTTGCACACATATGTGCACACAGCACCTGCACAGGCTACAAATATGCACACATATAACGTACGTGCAGAGAGAGTGTTAAAGATTCATTCTTCTCAAACAACATTTACTTGACTCCAAAATATAAAGTGTTTAGAGGATGAAAATAGCAAAAGCCCACATCTCTTTCCAGAAAACATTTAACAGAAATAATAAAGAAGTGGAGTCTAGAGATGTATTTGAATGATTATCGTTTATGGTGTGCTTTGAAATTAGGTAAACAAGAAGAAACATAAAATGGAAAAAAATAGTACAATAAGAAGCTGAATAAAGGATATAACATAGAGGTGGGAAAAGGTTATTGCTAATAATTAAAAATTCTAAGCTAAGCTATAACTCAGGTTGCAGAAACATAGTCAAGACGACAATTGATGGGTCTCTGTCATCCCCCCAGTTCAAAAGAGAAGCTCTAGCTTTAACATTTAATTTGTGCCTCAGCAATCACTTTTAAGTTGGCTATGGTGGGACATGCCTGTGCAGGTGCAGGTGCAGGTCTTTGGTCTGTTCTTCACAATAGTTTGTTTGTTTCTGCAGCACTGGGGATTGAAGCCCAGCTTCCTGCATGCTACCCTGGCACTCTAAGCTACCTCCACGCCTTTTCTTACTCTTTATCCCAAGACAGGGTCTCACTACGTTTTCTGGGTTGGCTCTGACCAAATGATTGTCTTTCTTCCACCTCCCTAGTAGCTAGAATTACAGGCCCGTGTTGGCAGGCTCAGAGTGCTTCCCACTGCATTGATGTCTTGCAACTATTATGGTGCTCCATGCTTGCAGGCACCTCAGGTGACCTAGTCAAAGACAAGGCCTTTCAGTAACTAGCCAGAAAAATATGTATTTCCATCTCTGCCCTTGCCCCTGAATCCAATTTCTAGCATATCACTTCTTTCTGGTTCTGTCATTCAAGGAGTGTGTCTGTGTCCATCCAGTGGAGAAGCAATGAAGACCAACAAGCTCTGAATCTGATTGGCTCCTGACCTGCACCATTGTTTATTGCTCCAAATAGCATCTATGTGTTGATGAGTGTCTTAGGTAGGGTTTCTATCGCTGTAAAGAGACACCACGACCAAGGTGACTCTTATAAAGGCACACATTTAATGGGGGCCAGCTTATATTTTCAGAGGTTCAGTCCATTATCATCATAGCAGGAAGCATGGCAACATGCAGGCAGACATGGTGCTGGAGGAGCCAGCACTTCTACATCTTGATCAGAAGGCAGAGCATATATGAAACCTCAAAGCCTATCTCTACAGTGACACACTTCCTCCAACCAGCCCACACCTACTCCACACCTCCTAATAGCCCCAATCCTTACGAGCCAAACTCATTCAAACAAATGAGTCCACGGAGGGCCAAACCCATTCAAACCACCACACTGGGCATCCAGCTGATTCCATAATTTAGCTCTTATGAATAAAAAAAAAATGGTAGAACAGTTGTGCTGTTAGCTCTGTCTAGAAGGAATGTAGATTACATTCCTTCTGCCGTACACTCAGGATCAATAGAGCCGGGTATGGACTGCTGATTTTAGTTCTTTGAGGAGCCTCTGTACTGATTTCCTCAGTGGCTACACTGATCTACACTTTCACTAGCAATGTATAAGGACTCCTGTTTCTTTGCTGTCTTGCTAGCATTTGTTTCCTTGGTAACAGCCCTCCCAACTGGGCTGAGAGGGAATCTTAATGTAATTTTGATTCGTGCTTCCCTGATGGCCAAGGATGTTGACCTTTTTTCCTTTGTATTTATCAGTCGTTTGTACTTCTGTTTAGAATAGTCTGCTTAATTAATTTGCCTACTTATTAGTCGGCTTATTTTGGGGAGGTAGGTGCTCAATTTTTTTTTTTTTTGCAATTGTTATGTAGTCTAGATATTAATCTTCTGTCTGGTGAGGAGCTTGCAAACACTTTCTCTTGTTTTGCAACCGGTGTCTAAGGTTCCTTTACTGTGCAGAGTGATTTAATTTTATCCAATCCCATTTGTCAATTCTTGTTATTGTTTCCTGGGATATTTGGAATCCTATCCAAAAGAGCTCTTCCATGTGTCAGCATCTTCTAGTGTTTCCCCTGTATTTTACTCTCGTGATTTTGAAATTCCAGCTCCTACACTAAGGTCTTTGATGCATTTTGAACTGATTTTTGTGTAGGGTGTGTGAGAGGGAGAGCAATTTAGTTTTATTATTCTACTTGTGGCTATCTCATTTTCCTGTAACCATTTGTTGAAAAGTCTGTCTTTTCACTAACAAATATTTGGAAACTTTGTCAAAAATTTATTTCTAGGCTCCGTATTCTATCCCATACAGTCTGGGTGTCTGTTTTGGTGCTAGTACTACCTTGTGCTATCCCATAGGTTTGGATGTCTGTCTTGATGCTAGTACTATACCTTGATTTGTATTTACACCTTAATCCAGACTCTCTAAGGCTAAATGTTAAGGCTTTCAGTGTCCATTCCTTCTGATAACAGCTTGGTATTCATGGAGGTTTCCTGAAGACTGTGAGTGAAATCATCTTTTAGCTTGAATGGTTCTCTTCCTGAAATAGCCATGCTGGCTTATTACCTTGCTCTATTGTCAGGGTCCTATGCACCCCACCTGCTATGCTGACCCCACCATGGATCTCACAGCTCTATAGTCCCTCTGACTCCCACTCTAGTTAGAGTCAGGATTCAGCTCTCTCCCAGGCTTCCTGTTCTACTTTGACTCTCATTGGAGAACCTCCTGGTGAAAGGGTTAAGAATTTTCAAAAACTCCTAACAGGCAAGCAGAACCAAGAGTGCAGGTCAGCTTGGTTGTGAGCTCTATGTTTCAGGAACTTGGCTGACCACAAGATAGATGGCTGATTACGTATAGGCTCTTAGAGAATAGCCCCCACAAAATGTTCCCCATTGACTGTTTCTTGTACCCTGTCACAAACTGAATAATGGGCTGGGACTTTCCACAGGTACTCTACAATAACCCTCCTTCACTCCCCCTGGGTTGTGGTTCCTGCCCCCCCCCCCCCCCAGTTGTGGTTTTTGGCTTTAAATTCTCTCTGTCTCCAAAGCCCCAGGGTCAGACCCCATTGCCCCTGCGTGGGCTACAGGTCTTGACCTCAACATGTTGATTGAAATATACCTCTTGCTGATTGCATCAAGTTCGGTGTTTTGTGGGTTAATGGGTGGCCGAGAATTCCCAAGGCTTAGGTGAGGTCCTCCCTTCGTGGAGGCCTTACACTGGCAGACTTTGGTCTAGCTGAATTCTGTGGACCTACCAGGACATAGGACAGACTTGTCATGTACCACCATGAATTCCTGGTGGAAGGAGTAAGTGAGGGTGCAGCTTCTTGCCTTGGGAAACCCATAAAAATATTCTCTCCTGTTCCATCAGCCTCCTCATTTATACTTCTGTTAGATTCATCTAATTTTATGATTATAAAATTATGATTATATCAATATAATTGACAGCCTTATAGAACAAGAAAGCAGACTTGGGGAATAGCTGATTTTTCTAAGATCAGTGAATTACATGAGAAGATTTGACATAATTAACCTGGTACCAGGGTCTGTCCTCCAAACCACTATTTAGGGGACAGTGTTCTTCAGTTTAGAAGTAGGCTATTGAATTATGATTATTCAACATGAACCTGTGCTTCTGGATAAACTATTTTAACACTAATATTTTTCTGATATGAACAGATATTCTTGATATTCAAAAATATAGAGAATATAGGTTTCTCCCTTTACTTCATCAACCTAGTTCTTCATTAAAAAGTATCTACTATCTTTATTTCAATTAATAAAATTAAAAAATCACAATATGTTCCTTATTCTACTTCTATAAAACCCAATGAGTACAGCAGCATAATAACAAATAGATGAATATAATTTCTTCAGGATTAAATTGCTATCTGTTAGTATCTTCTCATGAATTCAGTTGACCATCTTCACAAATATCAAGGTTTTTATTGCTTTATTTCATTTTATTGTTTTATTTATTGAATATTTTGAAGTAAAAACTTTTCCATTTAAATATTTGTTTTTCCGTTTCTCTTTTTTTTTTCAGTTTTCTTTTTTAAGAAAGCAGATGTTTACTTCCATGATAGAGGACTCATTTGTCGTTTTCCTGTGTTCTCTTCTCTTTATGTCTCTAATTTAATCTTGTACTAACTCCAAAGAGTAATTGAGCAATTTGGGGTTCTTCTGAAAACATATAACCCATTCATTTCCTGGAGCCTTAGAAGTTGTTCCTCCAGAATGCTTCCCTCCCACCCCCATGCCTTTTTCCTTCCAACAGTCTCCTCCTGTTTCTGACACTAACTCAGCTCCTTCTCCCTAGCTTCTACCTTGTAAAAAGCTTCTTTGGTTGCCTTATTTTTCAGTGATTATGTGGATTTTATTTCTGCCATTTTTCTCTTTGTCCCTCACTCCCACCCTCAGGCTCTGGTGATTCCATTTCTCTGCTTGGAATGTATTGTTGCCTGATTTTTTTTTTTTTTTTAAACTTCTATTGACTATAAAATTCTGCCCAGCCACTGGATTGTGAAAAAGCAGAGGTAAAATTGTTTCTACAGCTCACAGCCTGGCCCTGTAACCCAGCAGTCAGACTCTGAGCAGGCACACCGCCTTCCCACATTCCTCCCCATCAGGAGAATGTTACATATATAGTATCTAAAGACCAACACATGCAGTTGTTATCAGAAACCCCAAGTGCCTCCAATTTATTAAATAAAGTTAGTTTCATTTTATGTAAACATCCATGTGCTATTACATAGAGCAAAACAATATTTTACTTATCTTTTAATTTATTCATTTATTATTTTGTTTTTAGTATTTTAATTATTTATTGATTTTGTAGTGTGTGTGTAGCTAAGTATTGTTGCTCAGGCATCTTCCACCTCTTGTTTAAGATAGTGTCTCTCAGTGGCCTGGACCTTTGGCAAGTAGGCCAGGTTTGCTGGGTAGTGAGTACCAGGAACCAGCTGGACTCTGCCTCCCCAGACCTAGAATTATGCAAGCACACCACACTTGACATTTCACTTGCAATCCAAGTAGTAGAACCGGAAGACCTCACAATTATGAGGCTAACACGTTGCCAGCTAAGTTGTTTCTCCTCCCTCAAATTATTTATTCCTTTAAAGTGACTTTAAATTAATTATTTAAAATAAATGTACATTCATTGTGATTACTTTATTACATTAGTTAAATGTATTAGTTTTAATCAGGTTACACTCAACTGTGATGCTAATCTCACAGCTGGAGTGATGCCAACTAGCTTTGTTGTGTTATGTGGATAGTTGCTGTCTTCCTTCCAACAAGTGACAGCATGCTGGGGTGTAGGAATCATGAGCCTGAAAGCAAAGAGGAAAAACATTGCATAGGAAGAGTGACTGTGGTGGGTTTAAATAGGGATGGCCTCCATAGACTCATGTGTTTGAATGCTTGGCCCATGGGGAGTGGGACTATTTGGAGGTGTGGCCTTCTTGGGGTAGATATGGCCTTGTTGGAGAAAGTATGTCACTGTGGGGATGGGCTTTGAATTCTGTCCAGTATGCAATCCAGTCTCTCCCAGGCTACCTTTGGATTGAGATGTAGAACTTGTAGCTACTCCAGCACCATGGTTGCCTACATACTGCTACACGTCCCACTATAATGGTAATGAACTAAACCTCTAAAATTGTAAGGCAGTCCCAATTAAATGTTTTTGTTTATAAGAGTTTTCTTGGTCGTGGTATCAATTCACAACAGTGGAAACCCTAACTAAGACAGAAGTTGCTACCAGGAAATGGGTATTGCTGTGATATGCCTGACCATGCTTTTGTTTGGAGGAATGTAGATTTGAGGACTTTGAGTTAGGAAAGCAGTGGAATGCTTTAAGTGCGGCTTAATGGGTCATACTAGTAGGAATATGAAAGACATTGGTGCTGAGGCTGATTTGAACTGTAACAACCTGGCTCACGTGGTTTCAGAGGAGAATTTTAATATGTTGCCTAGAGATCATTCTTGCGATATTTTGGTGAAGAATGTGGCTGCTTTTTGTTCTTGTCTAAAGAATCTGCCTGAGGCTGATGTGAAAATATTTAAATTAATTACATTTTAAGGAAATCTTAAAACAGCCTCACATAGACTCTGTCCTGTGGTTCACTCTTATGAAGAGTATTTTGATCAAATGTAACAAGCTTAGAAAGGAAAACTTCAAAATATATGGTTCAAATATAAAATGGACACCAGGAAGTAGAATGGAGCTAAATCCTGTGTTCAAGTAGATAACCAGATTTAAGATATTAAATGGAATTAACGACAAGGTGACCTCATGGCAAGGTCCCATCCAGCTAAGCTTCCATCTCATGAGAAAGAATTAAAGAAAAACTTAGGTCCAGGAATGGTGATAGACGACTTTAATCCCAACACTCATGAGACAGAGGTAAATAGAACTCAGAGGAGTTCAAGGTCAGCCTGTTCTACAGACAAGTTCCAGGTAAAGAAAATCTTAGGTCTAGGTGTGGTGGTACATGCCTTTAATCCTAGCATTCAAGAGACAGTGGAATGCAGATCTCTGAGGTCGAGGTCAATCTACCAAGCAAGTTTCATGAAAACAAAGCTTGGGCAATGAAGGAAACCATGGAAAATGGAAAACTGGTGAAGATATAATTGAACAAGGGGGTCATGTTCCAGCTTCAGCAAGTAGCATAATGTGGCAACTTTATCTGTGTGGTCCTGGCTTTAAGAATCAATGATAGAATTTTTCTCCAAGACTAAGAAAAGCTTCAGAGACCAGGTATGTGCCAGGGGTATCTCTGCATGGGACACACAGTGAGGCCATTGCATAAAAGGGGTTATGGAATCTCTCTCCTCATCTAAGGAAAGTAGCTGAGGCCAGGTGTGTGCCAGGGGTGTTTCTGCATGAAGGCCTATAAAGGCCATTGCAAGAAACTCAGAAGGTGAAGCCTGGATTGCCTTAGAGAACCCAAGATGTTAGAGATGCCACAGTTATGGGATACCTGCTGAGAAAAGCTGTTAACAAAGAGTGGAACCAGCCCAAGAGAAGGAAGGATGTTGTGGTCAACAAAGCTGAAAGACATTGGAGATCTGTAGAGATCACTTTGACATAAGACATGGAAATGCAGAGTTTGGAGTTTGCCCAAAGCTGGTTTTCAGTTTGGCTTTGGTCCAGTATTTCCTTACTGTGTTCCCTTCCCTATATTTTGGAACAATAATGTATATTCTGTGCTATGATATGTAGGAGGAGCTAAGGTGGAAGGAGTAAGGAGAGGAAGAGGAAAAGGAAGAGGAGGAGCTAGAGAGGGCAGAGATGTAGGAGGATGAAGAGCCACGCAGGTATGGAAAGCAGTCCTGGGTAATAACTTATATTTAGGTTAGCTAATTGGGAAACACCTCTAATTGTATAGGCATATTGTTATTGAGCATTACCAAATACATAAAGCCTTTGACTAATATTTAAGCATTAGAGTCTCAATTCCTACTAGGCCCACCTGGATGGTGGGATGGTCTGGGCAAAGCCCAGCCTTGCAGAACCATCTTTCACGCTGGTGTCTCATGGGTGGCAGGGCTGGTGTTTCTGGCTGGCCATTTCTAGCTGCAGCACGCACGTAGCCTCTGGCTGGGAACATGACTGAGCTAGGCAGAGCTGCAGCAGCTTGGATAGTCGGCTTGACCAGCAGCCGTTTTAAATATTTACCAATACAATGATATGTTGGAAGTATGTGATCTGCTTTTTTATTTTGATTGTATAGGGGGTTACAATTAAGAGATTGTATGTATCTCAGAAGAGACTTCAAACTTTGGACTTTTAAACATTGTTGAGTCTATGATAGACTATGGGGACTTTGGAAGTCGGACTAAATGATTTTGCATTATTTTATAACTATATGCCTATGGGGGCCAGAGAATGGAATGTGGTGGTTTGAATAGGTTTTGCCCCCATAGACTCGGGTACTTGAATGCTTGACCCATAGAGACTGGCACTATAAGGAGGTGTGGCCTTGTTGGAGTAGGTGTGGCCTTTTTGGAAGAAGTGTGTCACAGTGGGGATGGGCTCTGAAGTCTCCAATGCTGAAACTATACCCAGTGTGACACACACACACACACACACACACAGAGAGACACACACACACACACACACACAGAGAGAGAGAGAGAGAGAGAGAGAGAGAGAGAGAGAGAGAGAGAGAGAGAATGAATTTCCGAATCTCCTCCTGGCTGCCTTTGGATAAAGATGTAGAACTCTTGGCTCCTTCAGCACACCATGTCTGCTTGCCTGCTGCAGTGCTTCCTGCCATGTTGTTAATGAACTAAACCTTTAAAGCTATAAGCCAGCCCCAATAAAATGTTTCTTTTTATATGAGTTGCCTTGGTCATAGTGTCTCTTCACAGCAATAAAACCCAAACTAAGACAGTGATGGAAGAGGCAGCTTCCTGTGTAGGAAACCACAATAATTGTCACTCATCTTGCTCCATAGAGTTGGCAAACCATCACAGGGAAGCCAAGCAGAGGAAGACTTCCTATAGTAACTATGTTGGTTTGTTTTGTGTTGCTATAACAATGTTGTGGGCTGTATGGTCCACAACAGACAAAGATGAATCTTCTCACAATGATAGAGGCTAGAGAGTGTGACAGATCCATCACCTCAGTGAGAATTGTAGGGTGGTTTTTTTTTTTTATTTGTTTGTTTGGTTTGGTTTGGTTTTTGAGACAGGGTTTCTCTGTGTAAGCCTGGCTATCCTGGAACTCATTCTTTAGACCAGGCTAGCTTCGAACTCAGAAATCCACCTGCCTCTGCCTCCCAAGTGCCAGGATTAAAAGTGTGCACCACCACTGTCATGAGAATTGTGTTTTAAGTGAACTACCTGTGCTTTTGATCATCTCAAGATCATCTAGAGGACTCATTGTGAGAGCAAGATCATTGTGATTGTTGAGATTTTTTTCTTTTATGTTGAGTAGATGTGTCTTTTTTTCCTTCTTTCTAGCTGCCTTTTTCCCCCCTAATTTATGTTTTGGGAATAATTTACCAGAAGATGTAGTTGTTCTTGTGTTTGGTTTCATGCGTTCAGGCCCTGTTCTGTGTGCCCAGGTGCTTAAAACTAAGGCTTCTCTTTTGTCAAAACTGTTTATGTAATGCTATTTCTCCTTTTAGCTTTTTGGTTTGGAATCTATTTTAAAATTTCCCTACTTCTCTTTTAATCAATAAAAATTACCCCCTTCTTTTTCCTCTTTCTCCTCCATGAAGTTTTAGACTCTCGGAAATAATGAGCATAGACTCCAGATTCCCCATGGTTTGTCATTTGTTGAAAAAAAAAAAATCTGTACTTTTCCCATCAAACTGTCTTTGCTACCCTGTAAAAGATTATTTTCTTATTTCCGTGGCCTTGTTTCTGAACTCTTCAGTTTTCCTCACTGTTGTGATTATGGTGCCACTATCTTGATTATTATATACTCTTTGCCACCATTTTGACTATAAGACCATTCAATGGCCATGCCACTGTCATGATTACTATGCCATGGTATGCAGACTATGCATGGAACTACTATGTGACATATGGAGATCTATTTTTCTACACAAGGAAGCAGAGAAAGGTTAAGAAGTTTGTCCAAAACCACACAGGTAATAGGGATCAAGCTGGGAGTAAAATATTTCTTTTGTACTAAAGTTAGTACCACTGCACTTAGCATTTTACATTTCAATTAGTCATTGCTAACACTTAAGAAAATTATTAAATTCATAAATTAACTATTTATCCTGAAAATGTGCTTCAATTGTTAATTAAACTCGAGGAGATTTTACTTACTGATTCTTTAAGGTTCCCTGAAATGTCAGTCATCTTCTCTGTGTTCAAAACAATTTTGTTACTTCCATCCCAATCTGCATTTATCTCCTTCTCTTGTCTTGCTGCTTTAGTTGGTACTCTGAGCATAGTATCAAGTCTGAGAAGAGCAGATATCCTTGTCTTGTTCCCGATATGATTAAATGTTCAGCTAATCACCATTAAAAGAGAGGTTATCTGGAGATTTCTTGAACCAGTGTGAGGCTATTTCCTTGCTTTTGTAGCTTGCTGAGAGTTTTTTATTTTATTATAAGGGCCTGTTAGATTTTGCCAAATGTTTTTCTGTATCTATTGATATGGTCATGTAAAATTTCTTTCTAGTTATGATTAATGACATTAATTGATTTTATAACATTGAAACTAGTGCATTGTTAGAATATATTTTCTTATGTCATGGTGTACAACCTTATACACTGTTGAATTAAATTTTCATATGTTAGAATGTGTATGTAATGCTTCCCTTTTACGATGTCTTTGTCTGCTTTAGGTATTAAGGATGCAAGGGATCACAGAACTGGTTAGAATGATCCCATCTGTCTTTTCCCCTTTCCTAGCTATTTTCCTGTATTCTCAAGAGGCCAGTCATCCTAAATTCTTGTGTTACATATGATCTATGTATTAGTCAGGGTTCTCTAGAGTCACAGAACTTATAGAATGTCTCTCTGTTGAGGGAATTTATTGGGATGACTTAAAGTCTGTAGTCCAACTCCCCAACAATGGGCAGCTGTGAATGGGAAGTCCAAGAATCTAGTAGTTGCTCAGTCTCATGAGGCTGGTTGTTTCAGCTGGTCTTCTGTAGAAGTAGATTCCAACAGATGTGCTGGCAAGTAAGTGCAAGAATGCAAAGAAAAGCGCATCTTCCTTCTTCCAACGTTCTCATGTAGGTCTCCAGCAGAAGGTGTAGCCCAGATTAAAGGTGTGTAGCATCAAGCTCGGATCTGGGACTTGTTTTGTCCCAGGCTGACCTTGAACTCAGAGATCTTCTTGCCTCAGTCTCCTGGGATTAAAGACAAGTGGTACCTTGCCTGGGCCTAAGCTTTTCATGGCCACTGTGCCTCAAGATCTCCATGCCAAGATCCAGGTCAGAAACTTGTGTCTTCCAGCCTCAAGATCTGGATCACAGGTGAGCCCTCCAATTCTGGGTTGTAGTTCATTCCAGATATAGCCAAGTTGGCAACCAGGAAGAGCCATTACAGTCTATCTTATACCATGTGTTCTATCAAGTTTTAGGTAAGGAAGAAGGTACATCCATTATGTTCATGGTGTGGCCACCGGTTTGAACCAGGTCTACATTCTGTAAAACTCCCATTCAAACCACAAATGCACAAAGAACAAACAAAAAAACCAAAACAAAAAACTTCCTGAAAGTCATTTTGGCCTTGAAAGTCCCAATATTGTTAATAAATGTCTCTCTATTCAGCATCATTGTAAATCAAAGTAACTTTCTAACAAGTTCCTTTATGGGTATAATGCTAGGCTGATGTGATAGCTACTCTGAAAAGCAAGCAGCCTTTTATGGGGAACTTTCCTGTGACTGGAACGACCTTCAAAACAACAGTTTGCAGTAGCGCCTTACAAAAGAGCTTTGGAAAGAAGAAACAAAAAAAAAAAAACAAAAAAAAAAAAAAAAAAAAAAAAACAAAAAAAAAGAAAAGAAAAGAAAAGGCTCGACTTTAGCTTAGCTGCTGGGTCCACACTGGAGAGATTCAGTTTCTTTTGTGTGTGAGCACAGTGAACATTTATGAGTGCCGTCGTGATCAAGTGGAGGAAAGTAGCAGCTAGAAACTGCAGTCCAATTATTTTCTGTCTAGAAAAATCATTGAACCCACAAGCATCTAATAAATCGGTCAATTATACAGATGCCAGGCTCCGCGAAAGACATGATACCCGGTTTTGCAAATCAGTACCATCTCGGAGTGATTTTATGACGGTGACTTCCACTAATTAAAATGTCAGTGTAAAGCATTGCTTTTCTTTCAAATCACCAGCGCAGCCTCACCCTCCGTAATGATGGAATGCTGTAATTAGACCCTGGACAAAGCCCACATGTTAGCAAACTAGGAACAGAGACTGTTCGCAGAAAATTAAAGAGCCAGTGGAGCGTCGCTGAGGTGGTATCAGGCTTAGCTTTCTGATGAAGACACTAAAGCAACACCGCAACACCCGGGCGTGTCTCCATGACAACTCCAAAGAGCTGCCTAGGACCTACCACTGTCATTGCAGAGTTGAGATCCCTCTGAAAGGTACAGAAGATTTAAGATGGCCTTGGAATCGCTGTGTAACCCACACTGGCCTTGATTTCAAAATCCTTTTGCCTTAGCCTCCTGGCTAGTAGGATTACAGATGTTGCTACTAGGCACAGAAAAAGTTTGTGTGTGTTGGCAGGCAGGGCTGGGGGATAGGGTGGGGTTACATATGCACCTGCATGTGGCTGTACAGCAAAGAGGTCAGAGGAAGTCTTCAGGTGCCCTCTGTTAGTGTTCCTTCTTGGTTCCGTCCCACAGTTACCTGGCAACAACCAGGTGTGTCAACTCACTATAAAAAAAAAGGGGGCTGTTTGCCCGTCCTCACTCTCTTACTCTCTTACCCTCTTTTACTCCCTTCGTCTCCCCTCCCCCTCCCCCCTCTCTCCCCTTCCCTTCTCTGTCTCTACTTCCTCCTCAACTCCCCTCCCCATGCCCTAAATAAACTCTATTCTATACTATATCCATCTTATGGCTGGAACCTCAGGGGGAAGGGGTGACTCAGCATGGGTACACAGAGGCACCCCCTTTCACCTCACCATGCTGTACCTCTACCAAACATATACTGGCTTCTTTTCTTTTCTCTTTTCTTTTTTTTTTCTTTTCCTTTCCTTTCCTTTCTTTTCTTTTTTTAAATAAAACACAACATCCTCCATCACTCCCTGCCTCTGTTGTGAGGATACTATGCCAGAAACAGAGAGGAACATATTTGTGTCTTTCCATGTTTGTTTGGATTATAATTTAGAATTTATTGAACTGAGAAGGTTCAGCAGTTTCAGTGGTAGCAAGTTGTCATAGAATCCCACCAACCTTTGTGATCTGATCAAAGTGAATGTAGGTTGTTTTGTTTCAATCTTAATTACTAATATTAACTCTAATATCATACATCATAAAGTAACATGTCTATGTATCTATGTGTGTGTGTGTGTGTACATATGGCTTCCAGAATGAGTACATGTTGAAGAGGCTTCAACAGATTTCAACCATTTTTAGAAATGAGTTGAGAGTCTATATTGATCAGATAATGAACCAGATCAGTGCCAGGAGGATCTATGCTGAAACTTCTGGAGTCAGGGTTTTCAAACAAAGCTGGGATGTCCAGTTGCAAGGTGAAAGGCTGGACCATGGTTGAGAGAGAGGGAAACATCAGGTTCAGCACTAGGTCAGGAACAGGTAGATGGGTAGGTAGGTGGTCAGGTGGGCTGCATCAACAGCTGGGCCACCAAGCCAAGCTGAAGCTCCAGAAACAGTTAAGGAGTCCTCTGCTTGCTGGTCTTTACACACACACCAGGCATCAGATGGTAGAGCTGTGTGGTGCCATGTCATCACAGTATTGGCGGGTTCATCACTTTACGAGGTTCGGGGGAAGGAGTTACATCCCTCTGTCAGTGTGCTTTGGTGTGTCCGGTAACTTCTTTTGGCTGGTTTCCCCTGAAATGATTTGGATACATCCACGTGCTCCTACAGCCCCAATCCATCCCAATAAACTTACAGAGTGGCACTATTTCTATTCCTAGGACTATGTCATTTATCAAATTGTTCCTGACAGATGGTGCAGTTTCTGGGTCCACACTGGGGACACAGTCATCCTCCTCTCTACCAAATGGAGTCAAAAGCAGAGTCTTCTAGGGCAAGGGGCAGCCTGAGAAACCACTGCTTCATGTGATATGGAGTAACTTAGACCAGGACAAAGCCATGGCCTTATTCCTCGCAGGTATAGTCTTTCTTTGAATTTGGAGCTCATGTTTCGGGGCTAGGCTGGCAGCCAGAAAGCCCTAGTCATTCCTCTGTATCTGCACTCCTGATAGGTCTATGGATACAGACATGTGTAAGACTGTAAGGGTCCATGATTCTCAAAGAATGTTACCCCAGACTTAAACAGCAAAGAGTGTTTATTCTGCAGAGAGCCAGCATGAAGGGGTCCACCATACATTGGGATGGAAGACAGCAGTATAGACTTTGCAGGATTAATTTAAAGCCTGTTAGGGTATGAGTGGGTGACTCTTATCTTTCTTCCCCTTGATTGGTTGGCTCTATTTCTAGGGACCTGAGTACCTTTGTATTAGTTAAGGCTCTGGGGGATTTTAAAGACTTTTGCTGATTAACTTGGCTCAGGCTAGGTTATGGGGCAGCTTCTGATAGCTCCTGATTGGCTGCCAGTGAGGTTGACTTCGGTTAGGTGGTGAGGCAGCTTCCTGATTGGCTCCCTATGGGGGAGTGGGTTTTTTTGTTTTGTTTTTTGTTTTGTTTTGTTTTTCCCTAGAATTGGCTTGTTTTGGACTTTTTCAGTTCTGGGTAACAGAAACTTAGGCCTAGTCTCCCAAACTGCCAGTTTGCAGCCTATCATGGAGTCAGCCAGGCTCTGGCTAACTCAGGCCTCTCAAGACTATACCCAAACTGTTGCACTGTTACATGGTTGTTGGGATTCAAAGTCAATCACAATAGTTACACAGCAAGTGCTCTTAGCCATTGAGCTCTTTCTCCAATATTCACTGTCCATTATTTAAAAATTAAAGAAATGCTTTAAAAGTTATACTTCTAAAATTTAATTAATTATGATGAATTATTTTAATATTATCAAAATTTTACATTAATGAAATCAAGTAATATTTTATAGTGGCATGATCCCTGGCTTTTAATAAATTCTGATTATATTTTTGTATTAATAATATTAATGCACCAACATTTATATTCTAATGTTAAATGATTTGGTTCATTAATATTTAGTATAATTAAACTTTACATTAAATTAACAAAGTAATAAACTGCTTGCTATTTTAAAATTTGTAGCCCTAATTTAAAAACCTAAGTCTATTTTTTTAACTTTGATTTCTTCCTCAGCTTCACAGCCTGGGATACTATTTCTTGTGTAGTAAGTTTCTCCTTCTATTCTGTAAACACTTTTTTAAAAATCCTTTTGCTAAGTTTTTCTTTTATTTTTAATTAGTTTTTTAAAAAAGCAGCTTTTAATTAGTTTTTTTTTTAAATTAACATACAAAGTAATGGGCTTCTTATAGCATCTTCATAGGCTTTGCTTCTGTTGGCCTTCTTCCTTCATTCCCCCTCCCCCGAGGGTCACCATCTTTCCCATACAAGTCCCTCTGATGTCATGTAGATTCTATTACTCTCCTTCTTCCCCACCCTGAGACCTCTTCTTTATTCCCTTTCCTGGTCCCCTTTCTAGTTTCATGAGTTGTTCTCATACATACAGATAAATATAAATGAACATGTGTGTGTGTGTGTGTGTGTGTGTGTGTGTGTGTGTGTGTATTTTGAACATATATATATATAATCTTTCATTTCATGAATACATATATTTCATTTTTGAACATATAGACGTATATGTTCAAAAATGAAAATTTTAGGATCCACTGTGAAAGAAAGCATGTAGTGGTTGTCTTAGTCTGGGCTAATTCACTTAGTGTAATACTTTCCAGCTACATCCATTTCCTTACAAGTCTCATGATTTTGTTTTTCTTTTATAGATAAATAATGTTCCACTCTGTATTTGTGCCTTGTTTCCTTTATCTGCCCGTCTATAGATGAACATCTAGGCTGTTTTGGTTTTTGGCTCTTGGGAACATAGGGAATACAACAGTCCTGATCAGAAGCTTCTTGACTTTGTAGCAGGCCTGGTGTAGCTCCCACTCACATGCCCTAACACCTTGCATGTGGCTCTGGGTCTAAGGACAAAGCATCTCTATTGGGGAAGAGTCACAGACATGATGGACAGATAAAAATCACATAGGATTTTTCCTGGATCTTTTAGGGCCTCATTTGTATTGCCTCCTTTCTTTGATTTCTACCTCTGGTTACCTGGGCAATGAAAACAAATGAACCCTAATCTCTTTCCTCATTCTGAGGGGCCTTTAACTGAACAGTGGTAGACCTCTAAGTCAGTATCGACAGGCACTGTATTCAGAGCTGGAGACTATATCCCAAGAGACCCTTTGTCCCACAGTGCTGTGGGCAGCAGGTGTAATGGTTAGAACATTGGTGTCCTTTCACAGATTCATGTTCTTTAAGTCCTAAACTTTAGTGCAGCTGGATTGGAGTCTCTGAGATTGGCCCTGAACCTATTCTTCTGATAGGAAAAAAAGGTCAGAAAAGATCTTAGGAAAACAGATAGCAGACACCTCTTTTCCTATGTCATACCTCTATGAGGCCACATGAGGCCACAGAGAGAAGCTGAAAGCCAGGAAGACAACCCTCCCCAGACACTGAACCCCCAGATCATGGACTTCTAGCCTCCAGAAATAAGAGAGAATTGATTTCTGTGGGTTAAGTCACCAAGTGTTTGTTAACAGCATCCTAAGCTGCTTAGCATCATCAAAACTTCCCTCATGGACATTGGGATGATGGCATCATATAGGATCTGTCTGTCTGTGATGTCAGTGCCAGCAATCCCAGAAGCTTGACTCAAAATAGAAAAAAAAAAAATATATCACTGCCCTTCATTTTGGACAGATAGTTTTCCATACAAACAAGCGCACTGCCTGTCCTTGTGTGTGATGGCTTATGTGACAGATGGTACCCAAGCTTCAGCACACAACTGTGGAATAGATTGGCAATTACCATAACATCTTGCAGATGGAATACAGAGACTCAGAGATTTCCACTAAGGCTGGACAACCTTCCAGTTGGCGCCCCAGCTCCTGCGTGTTGGCAGTGTTTCGCTGAGATATTTTGTACAAACATTAGAGAAAACACAAGGGTCTGCAAGCCATCTCTGATTCTCTAGGATACTTTGGTGCTACTTCTGGCAGCAGAGTAGAGAGTTTATTCTGACTTCTTTACCCTTTACCCTAGTCAAGACCTGTGGTTCTGACTCAGCTCCCTGTCTCAACTCTTCTTCTGCAGCCTATGTTAAAACGCTAAGCTAGGACGAAATGGTCTTTTCCAAAAAAGAACACATGCAAGTTACAGATGTGAGAGGGATTTGCATGCTTCAGGCTGACTATGCTTGGCTCACTTCTGAGAGTTAGTAGTAACCTTTTTTTTTTTTTTTTTTTCAGTTGAGGTTTTATGTAGTTCAGGCTAGCCTTGGACCCATCAACCTCTAGCCTCTACCTCTGGAATGCTGGAATTCCAGGTGTTTACCGCCATGCCTGAGCTAAGCACTAATGTCTTGGTTCATTTGCTCTTATTTCAGTGCTTTGGTTATTCTTTTTATTGAGAATATTATTTTTTTGCATCTCTATGTCTTCTTTTATGTTTTTCATCTTGCAAATCTGTTCTCAACCTTCCCAATGTTGCAACCTTTTAATATAGTTCCTCATGTTGTGGTAAACCACAACCATAAATTTATTTTGTCACTACTTCGTAACTGTCATTTTTCTACTGTTATGAATCATAATGTAAATATCTGGCATGCAGAATATCTAATATATGACCCCTGTGAAAGGGTTGTTCAACTCCCAGAGGGGTCACAACTCAGAGCTTGAGAACCATACTGTTCCAAGTAAATATTTTGAAAGAAATATTTGAATATATTTTAACTCATTAAGGGTTGTTTATGAAACATAATTTATAGAACTCTGAGTATTTGGATTTTATCTGAGTGGTGAATGAATGTGTACATGTTCATGTGTGTCACACGTGTGTGTGTGCAAGCACACATATGTTACAGGTGCATGGGGAAGCCCAAGATTAATGTCTGGTATCTTTCTTTACCACTTTTCCATCTTTTTGAGGCAAGCTCTCTTACCTCACTGAATCTAGCTCGTGTATTTATAAGACTTGGCTAGACAGCCAGTTCCAGGGACTTACTTGAATTCTACACAACCCACCCCCAGTCCTACTATAATGATGCCTGCCTTTTTCATGGGTGTTGGGGTTTGAACTCAGGTTCTCTTTCTTCAGTGACAAGCGCTTGACCAACTCCCCAGCCACTACTTATATTTCAGCTATTTGTCTTGGAATATGTTTCTTTAGGAAGCTTGAAGTTCTTTCTTCCCCATGACTTTGTGGTGTCTGAATAAGTGTAGCCTGTGTCCCAGTTTAGATAAACCATTAGGTCTTGTAGGAAGAGAACATTATTCAGAGACCCCCATGGTTTCTTTGTTGCAGTTCAGTTATATTATATATATCACATGACCTGACACCGAGGTACTTGAAAGTATGAGATAGACTCTTCTCTAGAGCTGTTTCCTAACTATGTTATAAATATTCTCATACAACCTCTTTGAATACGGATCCTCTGAAAGTAGAATTGGGAAGTGATGTGTACATTGGTCCCCCAGCTCCTGCATACAGGCATGATGAGTCAAGACATTTCATACAGGGATGATAATAGAATTGGTACTTGATCTTTATGAGAGGAACCTGAGGGTTTTCTTGTGCCTCAAAACCAGCCTTTGTGGCCTGGGGCCTTGCATCCCTAAAACACGCTCTCGCACTCCAACATGGTGGAGTAAAATATAGCAAAGATTGAGAAATTTGGCAACATCAGAAAACCTTTCCTTTTCTAGCCACGCCCCTCACCTCTTTAACTCTGGAAGTTCACCATAGACAACTATCCACTGTGTCTGCATTCAGTGAACACTGGTTATTTTACTCCGTGTAGAGGGTATGACCTTGGTGAGGGAGTAATGTCGTCAACTTGACTTATTAAAAAACCAAAACCAAAACCAAACATGTTGGCAAATACCAGTACTCTCATCTCTCTGGAGGTAGAGGCAGGAGAATTCGAAGTCTGAGGTCATATTCAGCTATGTAGCAAGTTGAAGCCTGGGCTGAGCAACATGAGGCCCTGTCTCAGGAAACCAACAACAAAAAGCCAGGAACACTCTTCTGCCTGCTGACAACAAACACGAGAAGCAAGTTACTTATCCCTAGTACAGGTATATCTCAGTGGTTGGGTAAGAAACCTAGTTCTTCACCAAAGCAACTCTGTACTGTGGGTGTCAAGCTTGTTCCTGGTTATCCAGACTGACGCCCATTTTCCAGCCTTCCTGAAAGTTCTATGGGTGTCTCATTTTCCATTGAGAAACTCCCCTTCCACAGCATTGAACCATGTTGGGTTTTGCTTATAACTAGGGAGAAATCAAATTCTCTGAATGGGTGGCCCTTGTTCTAGATCCCTCATGCCTCAGCGCCTGGTGTGTGATCTTTCGGTGAGTTTCTTATCTCAGTCTAGGTTCCTCATTCACAACAGTAGGCGAATCCTTCTTGTGGAGTCAGTGTGGGGCCTACATGAATGAATGCGTGCAGAGCCCTTACGGTCATGCTCGGCGCATAGCAAAGCCCTCCATAACTGTTAGCTATTATCATCATGCCAGAAACACTTAAAAAAAAAAAAAAAAAAAAGAAAGAAATGGTTGATGTCAACCAATTCCAGATACAAAGGAGAAACAGCCATTAAGCCGTTGCTGTTTATGGTACATATTTTACATTTTCTCAGTCATGAGCAACCTCTTCATAGTATAATAGTTTCAAAGTTGGTACAGAAGAGAGAATGTATATTTAGTTTTTCTGTGGAAACCAGCAGTTTAGGAGTTGACCACTCTTTAAATCCAGCATCTGCTAATATTTAAAGCAATTCATAGTTTTCCTTGGAGCACATGATTTTTGGGCAAGGACAACAACAATCAAAGGCACCAAACTGTGCTCACCCTCTGGATTGTGGAAATAGAAGCGACTAGAACAAAATTCTTGTATGTACCATGCATATACTTTCTCAGCTCCAAGGTAATAAAACCTCAGTTTGCACTGCTGGAAAGGACCCTGGATATTTGCCCATTGCAGTTCTTTCTGGAGTGGCTGTGCCAATTGTAATGGCGCATCCTTGTTTCCTTCTTGGCAAAAACATATTGTTTCATTTTAGTGTTCTCAAGGGGGCTTTTTGTTTTATTTTTTTTTTTCCTAGCATTTCTAACAGATGGGTGATTTTAAAAACTGAACTCTAACCCTGCCGCCACCACCACCCCTTTTGGTTCAACAAAAATGAGGAGGGAAACTCTGTGCATCTTCTAAAACACACTGTTCTAGAATTAATTCACGGTCTCGGCAAGCAGTTCCAGGGCAGGCTCACACTAGCTACCAGGGGTATCCTGAACAAGTCATGACCCCACCTTCTAAGTATTTGCCATAAAGAGCAAAGTCCTGCAGACTAGAAGTTATCTCAGCCTCCAGCGAGGGAGAATGTAGGTTGCTATCTAGTACATTAGAGGGGTACCTCACCTCAGCTCAGCGGGACAGGAAAATATTTCCACAGGAAACAGTGCTTGACAGAGATGGTGCCGTTGATAAGGGTTTGCCTCATGAATGATGTGGGTTTTTTTTTTTTTTTTTTTTTTTTTTTTTTTTGCTTTTGGGTTGTTTTGTTTTTTTAACCAGCGTTCTATGGAAAGAATATATAATTAAATACATAATTCTATAAATGTGTTTTATGTGTCTTTTTAAAAAGACCATAGTGGTTTTTAGAGTCCAATAAACACTTTAATTTCTTTGTTGCAGGGAAGTTGTAAATACAGCGTGTTCTAACACTGAGACTTTTCACATGTGTTGAAGTGTAAATTGTTATCATGATCTCTGCATTCCAAGGTATTTTATGTGCTGGTCTTGGTTAGTTTGAGCTGCTGTTTTTTCTTAAATACCACACACTGGGTGGTTCGAGGAATGCATATTTATTTCTCACAGTTCTAAAGACTAGAAGACCAAGATTCAGGGTACCACCGTAGTTGGATACAGGTGGGGACTTACTTCCTGCCTTGGATATAGATGTCTTCCAGCTACATTTGACAGAGAGAGGTGGGAGGGGAGAGTGATGGAAGAGAAGAAGGTGTGGTGGGGCACTTTGTGGTGGTTTGAATGAGAATGGCCCCAATAGGATCATACAGAAGGTGGAACTATTTGAGAAGGATCAAAAGGAGTGGCTTCGTTAGAAGTGGGGCATTAGGGGTGGGCTTTGAAGTTTCAAAAGACTCATAGCATTCCAGATGTGTGCTCTCTGTTTCCTCTTTGTGGATCAATACATGGCCACTCAGCTGCATCTGATGCCATGTATACATTGCCTTGGTTATAATTCTTTTTATCAAAGATATAGGAAAATAACTAATATAAATACATGTGCTCTGGTCTCCTCAGCTTACTCCAGGGTATACACCTGGAGTATGTACCCTTATGACATCATTAAAATCTTATTTCTTTCCTGAAGACCCATATCCAACAGTCAGTCATGTTGTAGATTGGGGCTTTGGAATGTGAATTTGAAGAGGACACAGACATTCAGTCCGTAGCAAAACTTAATCCATATAGTTACTCCCTTCTCCAACATTCCCTAGTAATAAATCAAATTCAATAAAATCCAATGCCGATTTCAAAGCCAACTAAGTATAATGAAAGTCAAATCAGATCCTTTAACTCAACACTGAAAACTCATACAAAATAACATCATCTCTCTCTTTCTTTAAAGTTTTTAAATTTTGTTTTTTTTTTTCTCATGAGACTCGGGCGGAGACAAACGGGACAGAGCGGGATTCGAACAGGCAGACAGAGAGAGAGAGCGCAGAGGGCCCATGCCCTCTGCAGGTGGCCGCCTTAGCCGCTGTACCACCGCCAGTTCACTTAAATTTTGTTTTATGTATGGGTGTTTGGTCTGCACATCAGTGTGTGCACACAGAGGACAGAAGAGAGCATCAGCTTTCTTATGACTAATGTTGCAGATGGCTGTGAGCTGCTGTGTGGGTGTCAGGAATCTAACCTGGGTCCTCTGCAAGAGCAACTCGTTCTCTTAATTGCTGAGACATCTCTCCAGACCCACAAAATAACATTTAAAAAAAATCTACATTAGAGATAATAAAACTAGATTCATGCTGAAGTGCATGCTGTAGCTATTAATAGGAGGTTGTACCTACAATATTGTACCCATATCCTATATTTGTTGTGAAACACACTACTGCATGTTTTTCTATCCTGACAGAGGAAAACAGAGTGGCAACAAGTGACTCTTGAGATTTCCATCTCTTTACTCCCCACAGTGGCTCAGAGCCCAAATTTTACTCAACCTCTCTCTCTCTCAGATGGTTGGAAATAGTCTTTCACCTACCTTGACTATTGGCATTCCATTCAGAACCACAGAACTCACAAAGCATCCAACACTGCTTGGTAACCCTAGTAATTTCAGTGGCTTCCTTTTTGGTAACAATCTTAAGCATCCCACACACCCCCTCCTCCCTTGCACTCCAAGATGCCTTGTTCTTCATGAGAGTGACAAAATTACAGAAGAAAGAAATCTCACACTTAGAAATGCCAGTGAGAGACAGTGACCTCGTTTGTCTGTAGCTCTAACTGAATTCTACTTCCACTTCTTATCCATTGGAAGCAGAAAATTGAGTCCCATGCGCCTTTAACCACTTGTGGTGTTTTGGGTACTTCCAAAGTCAGCATCTTTTCTGAATTCTTCTCAGAGTGGCATTGAAGGTCTGGGTGTCTTCATATAGTGTCAACAGGAAGAATCACATATTCCAACCCCCCAAAACCAGAGAAGCTTGAAAGAACAACCTACCTAGGAACAATTTTGGTCTAGACATAGTGCTTCTTGCTAAACAAAGGCAGGTGGGAGGGGAGAAAATCTTTAAGGGAAGGTGATTTTTTTTTTTTTTTTTTTTTTTTTGGTTTTTCAAGACAGGGTTTCTCTGTGTAGCCCTGGCTGTCCTGGAACTCACTTTGTAGACCAGGCTGGCCTCGAACTCAGAAATCAACCTGCCTCTGCCTCCCAAGCGCTGGGATTAAAGGTGTACGCCACCACTGCCCGGCAGGGAAGGTGATTTTTAAAAAAGCGTTATGAACATGGAAAAGGAAATACTCAGGATAGGAAGGTATAGGTAGGGGGCAGAGAAAGGAGTTTCACTGGGGGCAGGTTGCCAGCGGGGATCAATACATGTATGTATGAAAATTTTACAGGAAAACATAACTTTGTAGACTTATTTAGAAACAACGATGGGGCCAGAGAGAGGGCTGAGCAATTAATAAGCACTTGTTGCTCTTGCTGAGGACCCAGGTTTGGTTTCCAGCACCAACACTGTGGCTCGAAGCCACCCATAACTCCAGCCCCAGGGCATAGAACACCTTCTTACCTTCCCATGCACCATGCATGCACATGTGTAACTTTTAATTTTTTAAATCCTATTTTTCATGTTGATTTTTTAAACACTTTAACCTTCCCTGTAGCCCACCAGAGTTAGTGGGAAAGAAAGGATGCAGAGGAAATGGATTTGTTTGGAAAGGTTCTTTGGAGCAACTCCTGTCTGTGTTATCAGGAAATCAGCAGTTCGGCTCACAGGTTAGCAGGCAGCAGCAGCTGGATCCATTCAGAAACACCTCAAGGATATACCAGCAGTCTAATTTGGTAGAGTCAGGATAGCAAACACCAATCAGCAGCAGTGACATGACCTAACAGAGACAGCCCGGACTCAGCCTCAGCTCAAGTCAGCAGGAGGGACCAACAGGAACACCAGGAGTTCTCAGCTGTGCCTTCTCAGGGAATCGAAGGTCAGTGAAGATGACAGACCACAAAGTGTTGCACAGCTAGCTGTCCCAGCAAGCCAAGTTCTGTCTCTGTCACTCAGTAGAGTCCTAATTATACCCTCCAAACATCACATGTTCTCCACATGCCTTACCTTAGCATGGACTGTGTACCAGAATGTGCATCCTATCAGCCCGTGTCTATAGAAGTGGCGAGAAACTGCAGCACACCACCAGAAGTTTGTTGGTGCACTTCTCTCTATAGAGTCCCGACAAATGCAGCTCAACTACATAGTGTGAGACTAACCAAAACGTGCATGTTGTTAGCAAAGAATCTTTCATCACATGTCCTTTTATGTGCTTGCTTTATAGCAGAACATCTTCTGTCCTGTATCTGCTTCAGAGAAACATTCCTTCACAAGTGTGCCTTAGCCTTTCCCACCTGTGTCCACTTTAACGAAATGTTCCTTCATGCGTTTGTTCCAGAAAAACACCATCCAATGGACTTTCTAAAGAACTTTAAGTTTCCACTTCACACATGGGGTACAAATATACATGAAGACAACACACACACATACACACATTACGTACAAATATATGTACACAATGAGTCTAAAATGTTTAAACAATGAGTACATTTTAATACACACACACACACACACACACACACACACACACACACACACACGTTTCTTACTTTATAAAAGATACCAGAGCTTCTGGGTTCCAGTGCTCCAATCTCAATGCTCTCCCCAACAGTCATATAGAAACCAAATACCCAGAGCCATATAGGAATGCTCTTTGTGGATGGCATCTTCAGGAAAGAAATAGAATTAGGTGGGGTAGGAAGGAGGAGGGGCTTTATGAGAACTAGGAAGTCTCAAGTGAGCAAACCCACTCTGCTTATATGATGTTTTGCACCTCCTCAAGACTGATCAGCAGGAAGCCCTAGCTGGGCACGGGGCAGATGTAGATGCTGCTACCATGTGCTTGGTGGGGTTCCTGAGCTCCAGAACTGTGAGCTAAATAAGCCTCTCAGCTTATAGAATTCAGTTAAAGCAACAACCACCCCAGGCTAACTCACAAAGACAGCTGGATTGAGGGTGATGCTATTTAATCTCTTCCATATGAAATTTGTTTATCTTTCTACCCACACTACAGATCCTGCTTGTCAATAACAATAGAAATGATGGATTGGAATTCCAAGCACTTACCCTGACTTGTTCGACAGTATGCAGAAAGCAGTCTGTGAATAATCAAGCTAGTGTTCTCAGCAATATCGTCACGAAGAACTCAAAGATTCATTTCTGGTTAGTGCTTCCCTTTTGACGTATAGTTACACTATTCCATAGTGACAGAACATTTGATTGCTTTACCTTCTTCTTTCTCTTCTGTTTTAAATTGGTTAATATATTTCTGTGTATGTGTATTGGGAGCAGCAGTATGAGGGAATTAGTCTGTTCTCACCTGTGATCCGAGTCCTAGGGATCAACCTCAGGTTGGCCGACTTGGCAGTGTCTTTATCCACTGAGCCATCTCTCCAGCCCTCCCTTCTATGTCAGTCAGTGTCAGTTCTCCAAGTATGGACCTACAGCTCGACACCCATCTCGATGGTAAAGTCTACCTTGTAGTTTTCTCCACAGTCCCGAAGAAGACTTTATTGTTACACCAACAATATTTTCTGAGTTCTTACATTTTAATCATATTTGTTTATGGTCTTTAATACCTGACTGCCACTTTAAATGAATATATAATCCTTAATCAATGTATCCTATCCTGGAGTTTCTTGAACATGTGCCATTTTCTTCTATCTTAATGTGTTCCTGTCACACACTTGAATTTAGTCAACCCCTGCCATGACTATGGTGTGACCTTGGGCTGAGTACTCAGGTTTTGTTTCCTTATTGTTGTTGTGGTGGTGGTGGTGGTGAGTTTTTTTTTTTTTTTTTTTTTTTTTTTTTTTTTTTTTTTTTTTTTTTTTTTTTAATGCTGAGGAGATTGTTTAGCTGGTAAACCACTTGCCACATAAGAGTTGGACCTGAGTTTGCTTCTTAAGAGTCCTTGTCATAGCTGGATGGGTGTTACAGTTCCTCTGCAGTTTCAGAACTCAAGAGTTAGAGACAAAGGATGCCCAAGGCATGCTGGCTAGTCAAACTAGCACCACCAGTAAGCTCCAGAGGGCAGAGGGGGACCTGGCCTCAATGCACAATGTGGAGGGCAATCGAGCCATACAGCAACATGAGCCTTAGACCCTCACATGCATGGGCACATGTGCACACATGCATCCACGCCCATGCAAACATGCATCCAGACATGCACATACACACCACACACATGTGTAAAAACATGAAATAAAAATAAAAGCCAATTTTTTCTTCTTATTGAAAATAGATTTTTTTCTCACATAATAAATCCTGATGATGGTTCACCCTCCCTCGTCTCCTCCCAATTCCTTCCCCGCTTCCTTCCCATCTGTATCTACGCGCTTTCTGTCTCTCATTAGGAAACAAACAGAAAAGCCCAGTATTTTAAAAAGTTTATTGTAATATTTGTATTAGCTGATATTTTTGCTGTGACTTTTCAAAATGTGGCATTGGTTTTATTGTTGTTACTAAAAATTTTTTTTTCAAAAGCCTTTTCATGTTTTGTTTGTTTGGTTTTCAAAATATGTTTTAAAGACAAGTATGGGAGACATGCCATAATTAAGTCTTAAAGACCTACCTGCTGCTGATTTATTCTCAGGTTCCTTCTAAGATATGGGTTATTTTAAAAGTCAATTATTTTACTTTTTTATTTTATTTTTTTCTCTTTGTCTCTGAAATTCTCTTCAGATTGTATTTTTTTATGCATTTCATGATTTTCCTATTCCATTTTGTATTTAAAAATACAGTTTATAAGAGTCATCTGTTTTGAAAATATGGCTTGCTATCATGCTTTCATTACTTTGGATAAACCATTTAAAATAGTTTTAATTATATTTTTATTTATTTACCTTTTGTGCATGTGAGCATGTGAAGATCATAAGACAACTGACAAGAGTTGATTCTCTCTTTCTACCACCATGGGCTTCAAAGATTGAACTCAACAAGACAGCATGATGAGCCGTCTTGCCAGCCCACAGCAGACACTTCTTTACCTGCTTTCTTTGTGTAGATTTGACATTAATCCCTTAGTGTTGCTCATTTTTTATATGAAATGAGTTTCCAGGAACTAGATTTGTCTGACATGCTCTCCTGTTGTCTGGCAGTGAGCTTGAGATACCTTTTGAGACCTCTTTCCCACTTTTATTCAGACTCTACCTTCTTTTTAAGGTCTCTCTTTTGCTCAGACTTTGTTTTCTAAGAATCTCACCCCCTTGGGCCACCCCAGCTCAGCATATCCATGGCTTAGTTTTTACTAATCTGAAGGTGATGATCCCAAGGACATGCCATATTTAACCAGCTGTGTGAAAGCCACTGTTTCTGGGGTCAGAAGCACTTCCTTAGAATAACCCTGGCTTAGCCGGGCGGTGGTGGCGCACGCCTTTAATCCCAGCACTTGGGAGGCAGAGGCAGGTGGATTTCTGAGTTCGAGGCCAGCCTGGTCTACAGGGTGAGGTCCAGGACAGCCAGGGCTACACAGAGAAACCCTGTCTCGAAAAACAAACAAACAAACAAACAAACAAACAAGAATAACCCTGGCTTCAAATGACAAAAATCCTAGCACTCGGTAGTCATTACATCAGTAAATCGTTAGTACATTGTTATCCTGATGATGTCAAGAACTAGGTTCTTCTGCCCCAACTTCCTCTTCTTTCACTATTTGAGTGTGGCTTTTATCTCCTTGAAGGTGGTTTCTCCATGTCCCAGCTTCACCTCTATTTTGTAGGGAAGAGGAAGGGCAGAAAGTGAAGGACAAAAGACAAAGGAGCAGGTCTGAAACTTCCTGAAAAAGCCCCACTTAGTGCATGTGCCTCGACCAGGATGAGTCACTTTGCCGTCTTTTACTGTAGAATGTATACCCAAATACACACACACTACACTACACTACACTACACTACACTACACTACACTACACTAACTGTTTAAAATGAATAAATCATATGAGAGTTTTCATGTTTGGCTTGACTGTATTTATCCCAAAGTTACAAGTTCATGTTGACAGTATTTGAAGGTTGAGCCTTTGGGAACTAAATAAAATTCTATGAAATCCTGACAGTAGGGATTCCATGATAGCATTACTGGCTTCTTAACAAATGGAAGATGGATCTGAGCTGGCAAGTCTCACCATGTCATGCCCCCTGCCATGCTAGGCTACAGTAAAAGGCTCTCACCAGACCCTTACCAGACATCAAGCAGATGTCACTACCACGTTCTTAGATTTCCAAGAACTGAATGTAAGCCATCAAAATTTACATTTTTTATAAATTTCTGGGTTTGGGTATCAGTATACAGCCACAAAAACAGGCTAAGCCAGTACACATTTAGTTTAGGCATGTAAATGTGGTCTTTCCATAAATCTAACCATAAGAATATAAGTCTAAACAACTTTGCATTAAGAGAACACTGTGGGGTGTAACTCAGTTGGCAGCATTCACAAGGCCTGGCTTTTATCCCCAGCACTGCATAAACCAGATGTGGTGGTTGCATGCTTGTGATCCCAGCTCTTGGGAGGTAAAGGCAGGAGGACTAGCAATTGAAGGATATCATCAGCTTCATAGAGAATATGAGGTCAGCCTGAGAACCTGTCCCCCCCACCCCCAAAGTCATTGTTAGATAAGGATATGCAATTCTACAAGGAAGCACTAAGTAGATTCTATTCACAGTCTTTCTATATTGCCTGTGTGACATAAACACAGGAGTTAAGTCAGAGGAAAAGAGGCTGCCTGCTGAGGAAATCAGGCTCCACCTGATTCACTGAAATGAGGCTGTGACTTGTTTATATGTTTGTACTACTTGCTTTTCCTGTTGCAGTTACAAAAGGGATGATGGAACAGTTTGCTTGGGCTCACGGTTCAAAGGCGCCATCCATCACGGCAATGAGAGCACAGAGGCAGAGTCTGAGGTAGCTGGTCACATTGCGTCCATGGTCAGGAAGTAGAGAGCAATGAATGCTAGTGTTGGGCTCCATTTTTCCTTGGTATTTAGTGAAAGCGTTTGGTCTAGGGAATGGTGCTATCTACCGCTAAACCAGGTCTTCCTACCTCAACTCACCTAACCTGGATAACCCACTACAGGTGCTCCCCACTCTCTTAGTTAGGGTTCGATTGCTGTAAAGAAACACCATGACCATAGCAACTCTTTTTTTTTTTTATTCGATATTTTATTTATTTACGTTTCAGATGTTATCCCCTTTCCCCATTCCCCACCCCCACCCATCCCTCATCCCTTTTTGCTTTTATATAGTTTAAATTACATGCAAGTATTAAGGTCAATTCTAGGTTGAGGAACTAGCAATACAATAGATGCAAATAGTCAAGGAACAAGCAAAACAAACCCAGATAATCAAAGAACATGCATGACACTAAGCAGAGTCCTATGATCACTCCTGTAATCACTATTTCTAAGGGCTTATCAGGATGATCAAAGTATCTGAGCCTACTTCCCTGTCCTAGCCCAAAGTCATTTTCATACCTGAAGCCTACTTCTTTGTTCTAGCTTAAGTTTTAGATTCCTGCCTGTAATTACTTCTTTGTTCTAGCCTAATGTCAGATTCCTGCCTGTGGTCCATTTCCTTGTCCTTGGCCAATGTCAGATTCCTGCCAGGCAGCCCCCAAAGCTCTCCATATCTCCCCATTTTTTTATTGCATAAACCAGATTGAGCTTGGTCTTAGGTTGTTCTGACGAGAATGCCTTCCTTACTAGCTATGGAATATGCATTATCAAATATACACCATTCCTGAGGTTTGACCAAAATGGAAATACTGACCTCAAGCCATTAATAATTTTATCGGCATTATCTGCAGCAACAAAGCTCAACAGAGCAGCTTCCTTTAAATTCATAATCTCACTATGCAAAGTTAAAACATCCAGAGAGGTGTTAGAATTATGCCAAATACCCTACAGGTGTCTTTAAACTTTTTTTCTAATTATAATGACTATCATTGTAAATTTTAGAAGTAACACCACTCCAATGGTATTTGTCATGACACTTGAGATGGCTCCTAACTCTTAAACCCTGAACTTCTTTCAGAAATATTTGAATAGGATACAGAGCATTAATCCATAGTTCCAAACACCTATATAAATTCTCTTGTATACTCAACACATTAGTAATATTTTTTTGCTAGATGATTAACAAAAGTAGCTGTCTTAACTCCTTCTGTCAAAGCAATTGCAGAAGTAGTGGTGCTAGCAATTAATGTAATTAAAGCTGTTGTACCAGCAATAATCAAGCCTGTTACCCTCTTGCTTCTGCTTAAAGCCTGACTCACTTCTTCCAGCACTTTCAAGCTTTTTTCAGAGAATCAACGTTTTCTAATACTCAGGGCAGTGAGACAAAAGCTGGTTGATAGACCCCCATAACAGACATTGACCACAGCAACTCTTAAAAAAGAAAATATTTAACTGGGTGTTGTGGTGGTTTGAATATGCTTGGCCCAGATAGTGGCACTCTTAAGTGACGTGGATTTATTGGAGTAGGTGTGGCCTTGTTGGAGGATATGTGTCATTGTGAAGATGGGCTTGGAGACCCTCCTTCTAGTTGCTTGGAAGACAATCTTCTCCTGGTCTATATCTTCAGAACAAGATGTATAACTCTCTGCTCATTTTCTAGCACCATGCTTGTCTGGACACTGCCATGGTTCACACCTTGATGATGGTGGACTAAACCTCTGAACCTGTAAGCCAGCCCCAATTAAATGTTGTCCTTTATAAGAGTTGCCTTGGTCATGGTGTCTCTTCACAGCAATGGAAAACTAACTAAGATATAAGTTGGTGCCAGGGACTGGAGTATGGCTGTGATAAGCTTGACTGTGTTTTTGTTTAGAGGAAAGTAGATTAGGGGAGTTTGGACTTGGAGAGCATAAGATGCTTTAAGTGGGACGCAATGTGCCATGCTGGTAGGAATATGGAAGACATTGGTGCTGAGAACTCTATAACTTGTTCAAAGGCAACTAGAAGACTGACTTCCAAGCAGCTAGGAGGAGGGTCTCCAAGCCTACCCCCACACTAAGACACTTATTCCAACAAGGCCACACCTACACCAACAAGCCCACATCTCTTAATTATGCCACTCTCTTTTGACCAAACATTCAAACTCATGAATCTGTAGGCGATATGCCTATTCACACTACGACACCCACTAACCAGTAACCCCCTCACAGGTGTCCTCCCAAGCATTCTACATCATGCCAGGTTGATGATCAATATGAATTATCACGGTGTTTCATTTTCTTTCTCCCTATTAAGTAAAAAAAAAAATAATAATAAAACTTGTTTTTAAAGAAAAGAGAAGATGCATTAAAATTTTACTTCTGAAGTTAACAGCAGAAACTTTATAACTGCATGGTGGTTCAAATGAGGATGGTCTCTCTGTGTCTCTCTGTCTCTGTGTCTCTGTCTCTCCATATCCCCCTACCCCCGCTGACAGTGGATCAGGATATAAAGCTCTGTGTGACTGCTCCAGTGCCAGGACTATTTGCTTCTTGCCATGATGGTAAAACTGTAGGGCAACCCTCACTTAAAAGCTTCCTTTGGCGCACACCTTTAATCCCAGCACTTGGGAGGCAGAGGCAGGCGGATTTCTGAGTTCAAGGCCAGCCTGGTCTACAGAGTGAGTTCCAGGACAGCCAGGGCTACACAGAGAAACCCTGTCTCAAAAAACCAAAAAAAAAAAAAAGCGCTTCCTTTATAAGAGTTGCCTTGGTCGTGGTGTCTCTTCACAGCAGTAGAACAGTAACCAGGAGAAACTGTTTATCTTGTTTTGAGTGCTTTATATGTGCCTGCTTGTGAACACTACCAACCCCTTTTAAATCACATCTCTGCTGTCCTGGGCCACCCAGCAATAGAAGATATAATACCCGGGTCAGAAAACTTCTCAGACAATAATGTAGGAAGATGAGTGCTTTCTTATACTGACTACAAAGATGATGTATTATTTCCAACTGCTCTCTAATGGTCCTCTCTTCTTTCTCCTTTCTTCGTTAACTTCACCATCCCAGAGACAATTATGAAGCAAAATCTAAATGTGTAGAAAATTGAATATAGCAATAGTTCATCAAAACATGAATTATAGGGGCCAGAGAGTTGACTTTATGGTTAAGAGTACCCTTGCTTTCATGGAGGACCCGGGTTTGAGTCCCAGCATACACATGATGGCTCATAACCATCTGTTAGGTCCAGTCTCAGGGGATTCAATGTTCTCTTCTGATCTCAGTGGGTAGCAGGCATGCACACGGATCACAAACATACATAAAGGCAGAACAATATATGTACAGTTTGTTAGAGTAAATCTAAATTTAAAAAACATAAATTATGGATCCCTTAACAATTGGCTTTAGGAGACAGAGTGATGGCTCAGTTGGTAAATTGTTTACCTTCAAGTGTAAGAACTTAAGTATGTTCCCCAGAAATCATTTAAAAAAAAAAAAATCTTGGTTTAGTGGCATGTGATTTTTAATCCTGTGCTGGGGAGATAAAGATACTGGGACTCACTAGCCAGCCAGTTTAGCATAGTAGCCTACTTGGTAAGTTCTAGGACAGTGCGTAATCTTGTCTCAGAGAGAGAAGGGTGGGGGAAAAGAAAATATAAACAGCCTGTGAGGAACAACAACCAAGGTTGTCCTCTGTCTTCGTTGCCTCTATTCATACAAATAGTCACAACACACACATATATTCACAACACACATACCCACAACACACACTTGTATCCACAACACACATATACTCACAACACACACATATATTCACAACACACACAGTCACAACACACACATATACTCACACACACACATATACTCACCACATACACAGTCACAACACACACATAGTCACAACACACACATATACTCACACACACACACATATACTCACCACATACACAGTCACAACACACACACATAGTCACAACACACACATATATTCACAACACACATACTCACAACACACACTTGTATTCACAACACACATATACTCTCAACACACACACATTCACAACACACACATATATTCACAACACACATACTCACAACACACACATAGTCACAACACACACATATACTCACACACACACATATACTCACCACACACACAGTCATAACACACACATATACTCACAACACACACATATATTCACAACACACACATATATTCATAACACACACATATACTCACAACACATAGAGTCACAACACACACACATATACTCACAACACACACATATATTCACAACACACATATATACTCACAACACACACATATATTCACAACACACACGTATACTCACAACACACACATTCACAACACACACACATTCACAGCACATAGTTACAACACAAACATCCACATATTCACAACACATTAACAACACACCTACACTTACAGCACTCATACATTCACAGTATACACACATTCATAACACACACAAAATTAGCATTTAAACAATTTTAAATGTAAAAAGTAAAAAATGAATCTGTACTGACTGAGCAAAAAAAAAAAAATGGAAAGAAGCATGGGAAAACTTGAAAATATTTTGTACTGACACATGCGGTTACTTAAACTCTAAAAACATCCAAGCATGAATTTTACATTTTCAAGCCCCTGTGCACTTCGGTAAGAATTAAGTTTGCCTGCTTTTGAGGCCCATGAATACCACTCATCCAAATGCAGCTTTGTGAGAACCAGTTCAGAGCCAAGGGGAAAATCCACTTTATATGAAATTAATACGAACTCATAGGAGTTGCATCTACTTTTGGGGGTAGAAAAAATGTTTTGATCGAGTTTCAAGTTTGAAACCACAAAATCTAATTTTGTGTTTGTGTGTCTGCTAATTGTTGGGGATGGTGATGTTTGGGGGTGTGGGTCTTGCAGGTGGAAGATGACACTGGGGGGTGGGGCAGGCCTTGAGTTTTCATAAAGCCATACACCATTCCAAGTATTCTCTCTGTCTCTCTCTTTCTGTCTTTCTGTTCCTCTCTCTGTATATGCACATGAGTGTGTGTGTGTGTGTGTGTGTGTGTGTGTGTGTATGTGTGTGTGTGTGTATCTACTCTCATCTTACAATTTAAGATATAAGGCTCTGAGCTTCTGCTGCAGATACCATGCCTGCCTGCCTGCCTGCCATCGTGTTTCTCCACCACAATAGTGATGGGTTCTTATCCCTCTGAAACTATAAGTTTAAATAAATTCTTCCTCTGCAAGTTGCCTTGGTCATGGTCATGATGTTTTATTACAAGAGCAGAAAAGTAACTAATGACACAATGTCATTTCTTTTTCTTGGCTATTGCAAATAATGTTTCATCAAAAATGAGTGTTAGTGTGCAATTCCATGTCCTGTGGACATGTGCCTGGTAGTGGACATGCAAGATTGTATGACAATTCTTTTAACTTTTGAGAAGTGCCCATGTGTGTTTTCCCTTATGGCTGTACTAATTTACTAACTGCACACACTAACTAAATGAAGATTTCTTGTTCGTCACTTCCTGTTGAGCATTTGTCATATTTCATCTTTTAGTAATATCTACTTTTAATAGAGTGGGGTAAATTCTGATTCAGTTTGATTTAGATCTATCTGATGATTAGAAATAGTGAAAATGTTTTCAAATACCTATTAACCATTTGTATGTCTCCTTTTCAGCAAAATCTGCTTAGGTTTATTGTTCAGTCTCTAATTAGGCTAGTTGGTCTTTTGCTGTTGGGTTTTTTTATGTTCCTTATGTATTCTGTCAACCCCTTGTCAGATGTACAGCTCAAAAATATTCTTCTGTTTGTTGTGTCTTCACTTTGCTGGGGACCCCCTTAAAGAACATTTTCAAGTCATGTAAGTATATAAGACTCTTAAAAGTGACTGCATTAGCAGTCTCTTTATAAGTTCAAGACCTTAAGTGTTGCTGGGGTATTTGTTTGTTTTCAAATTTACGCACAGAGGGACTTGGAGAGTAAAACAGACCTTCAGATGCTATACTACAGTGAACATCCTTACTGTACAGTTTATGAGCACCACAGGAAATAAGCTCTCACAGGGAAACCAAATGTTGCCGATGGATGCTGGAGGGACATAACCACAGACCTACCCAACCATTGGGTCAGTCTTGTGGAAAACATCGACAGAACCGAAATATCGGGATAAAGAACGATGAACACAAGAGATTTGGAACAGACGGAAGCTGTTAGCACCGGCCAACACTCCTGGACTGGGGCATCCAAGCAGATTCAAATCAGCTCCAACACCTCCTGGGATCTGCACTCCCAGCTGTGGCCTCAGAGCCTTCCCTCCTGAGCTGTCCAGGAAATCTCTTCATTCTTTCCAATCACTGAGCTCTCCAGCTCTGGCTTTCCTGGAAAATTTGGCTTCTTTTTTCTCCTGCCTTCCACATGTAATACATATTTGAGGGAGGAAGGTTGTATCATTTAACTCAACAATAACTCATGTTCAGAAACAAAATATGAATTCTTGACTTGGTCTATAACTAATATAGCCCTTTATGTAAGCTCCCCAAACACTGGTTGGCCCTAAACTATGAAGAAAATGTCTAATCTGCTTTAAGGCTTAGTTCTTCTCAATATTTCATGTCAGCCCTGCAGTAAACTGAACAGCTCTACATTTCAGGTAGACTTCCCTCCTGCTGTCCCCCTCCCTGCGACCCTACAATGGTATAACCAGAGGAAGGAGAGGGAAGATACTTGGGTTGGGGATCCTCTGGCCATGATTTGCACCTTGATTGTGAAGTATCCCAGTGCCCCCTGGAGGCAAGGGTAGCAGCTGTCTTTTACTTCTGGCTCTGGGTGACTTGGCCTTACCTTGGCTCTTCTAGTTCCATGTTCCCCGGGATTGTCTCAGTGTCCAGGCAGCCAGTCAACATGGGCATTCTGTATCAGTTTTATTTTGGGGTCACCTCACTCGCTCCAACAGATCTCTTCTGGCCTACCAGCTCCCCATTCAACATCTGTGCTATTCTTTATTGTTGAGTCTTTTGCTCTGTATTGGAATGCTAAATACTGGCCCCTAAGGACAAGAAAATCTGCACATAGACCCAAGTGACACGATGTGATCTTATCCCCTCTGCCATCCCTGATTGGTGAGTAAAGCTACCTACAGCCTATAGCTGGGCAGAATTGGGATAGGTGTAGTCTGGTGTTCCTGGGCTTAGAGTCTAAAGAGAACCATGAGAAGAGGAAGAAGGAGGAGAGAGGAGAGATGTCATGGGTTAGGTGAGCCATAAAAGCATGGCCATGAGGGCTGGCTAACTGAAGTTTAGAGCAGCCCAGATGGAGCATGGTAAATTATAATTCTGGGTTATTGATGGAGAAATAGATTCTAATAGCATAGAGGGTAGATATCTGTCCAGCTATAGTGCTGATTACGGCTTATTAATTTTTTTATTGATTCCTTTATTTACTTACATTTCCAATGTTGTCCTCCTTCCTGGTTTCCCCTCTGCAACCCCATCCCATCCCCTCTTCCCTCTTCCCCCAAGGCTTATTATAAATATAAAAGTTGTGTGTCTTTTATCTGGGAACTGAATGATCAAAGGTGGGGTAGAAGACCCTGGATGAGATGAAATATTTTCAACAACACAGTATTACCAACTCTTCTCTTTTCTGAACACTTCACACTATTCCTTACATCATACACACTGTGATTTGTAGTTACCTATGTATTTTTACACTTGCTTAAATTGGTACTTGTCTATCAATAGGTGAAGACATTCTGCTTCTATGAAGAGAATGTTCTGTATAGCCACAACAGTGGTACAACTTAGGAACACTGAGCAACACTCCCTTTGTTAGATTTTTGATCTCAGAAGATCTTTACAATAGAATATCTACCAATATTGTTCTTTTAAAGTGTGGGTGTCGGGGAGATAGTTGGGAAATGGCTATGTAAGCTTGAAGGCCTGAATCAGTTCCCAGCACCCACACTAAAAATTGGGCATGATGCCGGGCAGTGGTGGCACACACCTTTAATCCCAGCACTTGGGAGGCAGAGGCAGGTGGATTTCTGAGTTCGAGGCCAGCCTGGTCTACAGAGTGAGTCCAGGACAGCCAGGGCTACACAGAGAAACCCTGTCTCGAAACAAAACAAAACAAAACAAAATGGTCATGATAGTTATAATCCCAGTGCTGGCCAGAGGGAGACATGTCCCTCACTCTCACACCAGGTAGTCTAGGTAAGCTCCACTCACTGAGAAGCCCTGCCTCACAGAAAATAAGGCGGAGTGATTGAAAAAGGCATTGAGCATTAGCCTCTGGCCTATACACACACATGTGCACATAGGCAAATACAACCATGCACAAACATGTGCCTGCATGCACATATACAAATCACACACCTAAATACACACATACACACACACACAGAGGAGAGAGGGAGAGAGAAAAGGAGGGAGGGAGAGAGAAAGGGAGAGAGAGAGAGAGAGAGAGAGAGAGAGAGAGAGAGAATGAGAATGAATATCAGGTAGTTGGCAGTCATATATTTAAACTGGCAAGCTCTGGGTATGATTAAAAATCTGTAGTAAATTTCTTATGTTGTGAAAAATATTGAAAAGTGGACAGAATTATTATAAGCAACGGTCTCCAGGAATAAGAAAATCACCAAAGGCAGAAAACAAATGAAGGAAACTACGCATGGAAAACTAACAGGTCTGTGAGCTTTTTGCTAGAGCTCTGCTGTCTTTCTTCTTCAGGCAAGCAATAATACTCATAATCCAGAGGGGACAGATTTGTTTCTCGAAAGGTCAAGACTGTATCTCTCCAGGTGGAGGTGACAGATTCCGCAGAAATACAAAACTTAGAGAATCAGCAGATGATACCTCCCACTTCAGCTTAAGGAGGACAAAAAAACCAACTCGACATTTAAATGTGATGTTGGAAGAGAGATCACAGAGGGGCTGGAGCATAACTCCTCATATGGCTCTGGATGGTTGTACTGGGGCTATCTCAAACACCCATCAGCAGGTGAAGACTGAAGAAGACATAAAAGTTTGCTGGGCTTGATGGCTAACACCTGTGGCCCTAGCACTTGGGAGACTAAGGCAGGGTGATCACTAAAGATTTGAGGCTATCTAAGACTATGTAATGAGTTCAAGGCTAGCCTGGGCTACAGGGAGAGACACTGTCATGAACAAAAATTAATCATAAAAACAAACAAAATCCATCACACACCAGAAGAATTTGCCATATTTCTAGCACATTCCTCAACAGACCTTGAACAAGGCAGGGTTAAAAGTCTCATGGACTCAGAATATCTCAATATGACCTCTGACACATAATTACTTGTTCACTAAACTACACAGGCATGGGGACTTTTTGTAACGAGGTTAAAACAAGTAAATATCAATCTAAGAGAAACATCAGAAACTGAACATTAGGGCACAGATAATCCCCAGCCTAAATATGGACGGTTTGCTAAAATGTAAAGTAATGCTCAAAAATATTGAAACTGAGAATACTTAACTCAGTCTACTAGCCATAGAGTCCAACTTTTTTTTTTTTTGTTTTTTTGTTTTTTTTTTGTTTGTTTGTTTGTTTTTTTGTTTTTTCTAGACAGGGTTTCTCTGTGTAGTCCTGACTGTCCTGAACTCACTCTGTAGACCAGGCTGGCCTCAAACTCAGAAATCTGCCTGCCTCTGCCTCTCAAGTGCTGGGATTAAAGAGTCCAACTTTCTATTTAAAAACTCCAGGCATTTAAAAAAAAAAGAAGTAAATAGTTTTTAAAACAGTCCGTGGAAACTAACTCCAAGTAGGCTCAGATGCTGGATTTTAGGATTAAAAGACTTCAAAGTAAACACCTACAAAGAGTTTGTGGGAAATATGCTAACATCTCATCCAAAACTAGCAACAGTAGAAAGACAGAAGCCATAAATGATACCATATGGAAATTCTATAGCTGAAAAAGTCAATAACTGAAATTTCAAATCCACAAGACGAATTTAACTTCAGATTGTTGATATCTGAAAAAATAAACAATGAAATTGAATGCAGACCAATTATTCTCTAATCAGTCATAGAAGGACATAAACAAATAGAAAACTATGATAGAACTGGAGAGATAGCCAATGGGTAATCGCTCTTGCTGCTAAACCAGCTGATTTAAGTTTAACCCCCAGGACCTACATGGTAGAAGGAGAAAACCAACTTTCACAAAAGGTCTGTACCCTTCACTAGTATGATGACAACCATGTGCCTTTCTCCAAGAAGTGAATGTTACAAAAAATTTAAGACTTGAAAGAAAATGAAAAGCACTAGACATATGGTAGAAAAAAAATACTAAATAGTTCAACGTGTATAAATGGGGGTCAGAAATAAACTGTGATGTCAAATTTTCCAAGTATAGTAAAAATGTTAATATATAATGAGCTGAGAAATCCAATTAACAGATTGGTTAAATGTGAAGAAAACCAAATTAAGACATAGGATAGCCAAAATGCAGGGGGGAAAAAAAACAGATAAAAATTTGAGAACAGTAAGAGAATAATTGCAAATCACATAAGGTAAAAAACAAACAAACAAACAAACAAACAAACAAAATAAAACCAATACAGGAAAGAGCTTCACACTTAATGAAGTCTAGACAGTAAGAGAATGGTATCCTCACGCTGCTAAAGGAACAAAAGACTATTCAGTATTTCAAGACCCACCAAACCTTACCTGGAAAGTAAAGAGGAAATACATTTTCAGACAAGCAGAAATTAAGTAATTACTCTTTAATTACTGCATTACTGCTAAAATGTGCTACAAGAAATATTTTTTAAAGACTTATTTATTGTAAGATTGAATGCGCGCGCGCGCGCGTGTGTGTGTGTGTGTGTGTGTGTGTGTGATGCCTGTAATTCTCTTAGAGACCCAAAGAGGGCATTAGATCCCCTGGAGCTGGAGTTTCAGGCAGTTGTGAGGCATCTGATGAGCATGCTAGAAACTAGACTTCAGTCCTCTGCAAGAGAGGCAAGCATTCTTAACTCCTGAGCCATCTCTTCATCCCCACTACAGGAAATATTGAAGACACTTCCTTAGGATAAAGAAATTTGTACCAGATGCTGACTTGAGTCTACAGAAGTAAATGTCCAAAAACTATGTAACACATAATTATGCAATACATATTTCTGTTAAACCATATGTTTCCCAGTAAACATATGGTAGCTTTCAAATATTCATACCGGAATCTGATGTCCTCTTCTGGTGTGTCTGAAGACAGCTAGAATGTACTCATATACATAAAATAAATAAGTAATTCTTTTAAAAAAAAAGTATATGTTTATAAGGGCAATATATGCTATCAATGTGACAAAATCCAGAAAATGTACATGATGATTTTTCTTAACTTCTTTAATTTCCTCTATAATATTATTTTCATTATACACATTGACTGCATGCCCTTTGATTATTTCTTCATTGGACAATAATTTTTAAACACAGAAAACATAATTTTTCCTTTCCTCTAACAAACATAATTGGAGAAAAAAATTAATAATTGATATCTAGGATACAAACAATACATGACATCATACATGTGCATTTATTTGACTTGTGTAGCCCAGGGTTCAAATTTCTGCTACAAATTTTAAAGTGATTTATTTTTAGTATTTTCAATTGTGTGTAGGTATGTGTGCGTGCATGCCTGTGTGCATGTGTGTGTATGCGTGTGTGTGCATGTATGTATGTGCATGTGTGTATGCATGAGTGTGTGCATGCGTGTGCATGTGTGTGCATGTGTGTGTGTGTATTTATGTATGCATGTACACACTAGTAGTGCTACCCTCAGAGGTCAAAAGCATTAGGTCCCTTGAAGCTGAAGTTGCAGATAGCTGTGAGCTGCCTGGTGGGTCCTCTGGAAGAACAGCAAGCACTCTTCACTCTCCAGTCCTGTTTGGCATGATCTTCATCATAAAGAGAAGCTCCATTACCAAACATTTTTCCTTCCTACTGTTTTTTTGTTTGTTTGTTTCATGGGAGTCATCCAAAGACCTGCCTGCTCCCAAATGTCCTCATCACAGAACTCCATAAAACCACCCACATCCAGAGTGACTTCTTAACTTCTCCAGACACTGGTTAAAAAATGACACGTTTTGTTAGGAACATACACATTGCCATGGTTAAGTTTCTATATGTAAACCACTGAATAAACTAAAGCACTCGGTAGCAAGCTATCTGCTTTTGATAGGAAAGAAATTGGAGAGGAAGTGGGTATGTGCTGACAGGATATAGGTATGCTCTGAGAGGAAGTAGGTATGTGCTGAGAGGAAGTGGTTGTACTCTGAGAGGAAGAGGATGTGCTCTGAGAGGAAATGAGTATGTGCTAACAGGAAGTGGGTGTGTGCTAAACAGGAAATGGGCACGTGCTAAAAGGAAATGGATGTGTGCTAAAAGGAAGTGGGTGTGTTCTGAGAGAAAGTGGGTGTGTGCTGACAGAAAGGTGTGTGCTGAGAGGAAGTGGGTGTGTGCTGAGAGGAAGTGGGTGTGTGCTGAGAGGAAGTGGGTGTGTGCTGAGAGGAAGTGGGTGTGTGCTGAAAAGTGTGTATGTGCTGATGGCAAACCCATTTGGCAGGAGAAGATCAATTGTTATAGTTCGGTAGTGTCCAGAACAACTCAGGCCAAAAAAGAAATCTTACTTGATAAATTAATTGGTTCTTGATGTAAGCTTTCTTCTGGTGATACTGTCCTGCTAGCTGCCATTGAAGTGAAATTACCCGTGAAATGAATTTGAGGATTTTTTTTTTCTGTCTGAAAATTTAAATCACTGTATCAAAATAGAGCATTATTGGAATGGGGTATTGAGATTGCTTGCCTTGGATAAGTGTATCCATTTCTCCGGGGCTCCATCTTTGCTGTTCCCTGTGCCTGGTGCCCTCATTTGGAATCTTGTTATAGCTTTAGCCTTAGTCCTTTTTCATCTAGTTTTTCTCAGCTTCAACTTTGCTTCGGTATTCTCCTGACCAACTCTGTGTGAGGCAGAGCCTTGCAGCCACTTTTCCAGTTTCATTTTCTTTTTGACACATGCCGAGATAGTAGTCTCGTGATTTGTTTACGTACTTATTTTATAACCTAGCCACTACAAGGTAAGTGCCCTGAGAACATATTACATGTGTTCTCCACTGTTCTAGAACCCACAGAAGTCTTAAAAGATGGAGCGTGTAAAGATTAGCTCTTTAATCTACTATCAGGTTTCTGATCCAGTCTTACACCTGAAATAATGAGAATACCCACCCCTCAGTTCCATATGACTTCTCTGTCATCTTTTCTGATGTGTGACTTAGTTGTGATGTTGGCTAGAGTACTAAAGGGACCCCTGCACACAGAGATTCCAGAGAAGCTAATGTCTTTCTTTCACAAGGGAGCCAGAGGTGGTGGCCACCCTCCTCAGGTAGGCTAATCCACTCTATACAATCATATGGAGATACACATTCCCCACCTCAGGTCCCTCAATGTTCCTTGACTGACATTGAGCCACTTCCAGAGCCACATTCAAGTCCATGGAACCTGGGAAATGAGACGGGAAGGGTGCACACTCATCTCAGACTTGCCTACAGTTCTTTTTTTCTCACAACACTCTGACTTGGCCTCAGCCATATGGCCACACCTACCTGTAAAGGAGCCTAGAAAATGTAGTATCTACCTACATAAGTGGCCAAGTGTCCTGTTAGTTAGTGGTTTCTTTTACTGAAAGGAAACGAGAGGAAATGGGTACAGGGGACATTTCAATCTTAGGCACCTTGGCCACAGTTGTTCATTGTCTTCCTGAAGTGCTAGTGCTGCCTTGGCTTCATGACCCAACACACTCTTCCTTTCCAATATGGCTACCCTTGGGGGACATGTTCACTATCTCTGGGGTGTTTTAAATATCAAGATACTGTGAAGAAAGACTCTTTATTTCCAGTGTTACTCAAAAAACTTATCCCAACGTTAGAAACTAAGCCTGCCCTAGTCTTCAGGAGTAATGGTGAAACATCATATTCTCATTTGATAAATGCACTCAGACACATCCAGGAGAGCACAGTGTAAGTGGTTCTTAGTCTGAATTTGAGGTCTCCTAGAGACCCTGGATGAACTGAAATTATTTTTTTTTTTAAATTGTGTGCACTTTTGTGTGAGGGGGTGAGTTCATAGATTGGTCAGATCCTCTAGGGACCCAAGTCACCACATTGTAGAAAAATATTAAGGATATATTTGCAAGATTGGTATCTGAGTTCTGATTTTTCCACTTGCAAACAATACTCTTTGTGCATTGTGTGTTCTGTGACTTATTTGGATTCTAATTTCTTCAGCCCCAAAGTAATCTTTCCCATTCTTACATGTGCGTACCAACACTTTATGAAAAATGTGTTTCATCAGGCCAATGACATGGCTTAATGAATAAAGGCACATTCCTCTAACGACCTGAGTTCCATGCCTGACGCCTTGTACTGGCTGACTGTGTTTGTCAACTTGACACAGCTAGAGTCATCAGAGAGGAGGGAGCCTCAGTTGAGAAAATACCTCCATACAATCCAGCTGTAAGGCAGTTTCTTAATTAGTGATCAATGGGGTTCTATTAGAAGCAGGCTGAGCAGCCATGGGAGAGCACGCTTCTAATAAACAGCACTCCTCTGTGGCCTCTGCATCAGCTCCTACCTCCAGGTTCCAGCCTTGTTTGAGTTCTTGTCCTGGCTTCCTTCAACGATGAATACGATGTGGACGTGTGAGCTGAAAAAACCTTTTCCTTCCCAGCTGACTTTTGCTCGTAGTGTTTTGTCACAGCAATAGAAACACTAAGACAGACCCCATGGAAGAAAAAAACCCAGCTCCTGTAAGTTGTCTTTTAACCTCTTCATATGCTCCATGGCACACTAAAAAAGCATGGCATGTGCATGTGTGAATGTGTGCGTGCGCACGCACACACACACACACACACACACACACACACAAAACAAATGTAGTAAAACACGTCCTACTAATGAGAGTACATTTTGCAATATACTGAAGGTATATTGCTCATGATCACAGTGCACTTAGGATACTTGGCTATGATATTTTTTGTCTCCAATTAGTGAAGACCAATGTTTCTTCTCCTCCCCAAACCACCCCTTCTTCTTAAAGAGTCTGTACTGTCATCATCAGCTCAGTGCCCCGAGTGACTTCTTAGATCAATTTCCCTGGAGTCCTATATAGAAGAGCAGCTAACTGACAGTGTGCCTCCCTTGCCAGCTCAGTCTTAACCTGGGTCAGACTAAAGCTCTGTGAGCCCAGGATTGTGAACATTAGTGTATATTCTTGATAGAAATGAAAACCTGGGTGTAAAGAGGAGGAATAGCCAGGCAATGGTGGTGCACGCCTTTAATCCCAGCACTCTGGAGGCAGAGGCAGGCAGCTCTCTGAGTTCAAGGCCAGCCTGGTCCAGGACAGCCAGGGTGTTTAAACAGCCCTGGCTGCTTAAAGACAGAAAAACCCTGTCTTTAAAAAAAGAAGGAGGAGGAAGAGGAGAAGGAGGAGGAAAAGGAAGAAGAGAAGGAGGGAGGGAAAGGAGGAGGAGAAGGAGGAAGAGGAAGAGGAGGAAGAGAAGAAAAAGAAGAAGGAGGAGGAGGAGGAGAAGGAAGAAGGAGAAAGGAGGAGGAGGAGAAGGAAGAAGGAGAAAGGAGGAGGAGGAGGAAGAGGAGGAGGAGAAGGAGAAAAGGAGGAGAAAAGGAGAAGGAGAAAAGGAGAAGGAGAAAAGGAGAAAAGGAGAAGGAAGAAGAAGAAGAAGAAGAAGAGGAGGAGGAGGAGGAGGAGGAGGAGGAGGAGGAAGAGGAGGAGGAGGAGGAGGAGGAGGAAGAAGAATTGGTTTTAGGCCCAAAAAGACCAGTGGTTTGCAGAGCCAGAAGATTGTATTTCAAGCTGTAATCTCTTCCTAAATTTTCTATTAGGTTGACCTTGAGGATCTTGACTAAGACTCTTGTTAAAAGAGCATTCTCTCATCTTCACAGTGCAGTATTTGGCTGTTCTTCAAAAAAATCTAACTACTTTACAAAGCATGAGTAATATTTTTCTCTAAGAGGACAAGGCAGTATGTGATATGCCCATTGAACAAAGACTAATGACGTTGTTAGGAAGGAAGGAGAGAGAACAGAACCCGTCCTCTACTGATTCCAGCTCACATGCGTCAACACCAGTCGTGTCCTCTGCAATGGGAAGAGAGCTCACTTCATGTTCCAAATTAGCAAAGACCTTGGCATGAGGAATGGAGGCAACTCTGTAGGTACAAGGCCTGCTAAAATGGAAGTAACTTGAACACAACTGGTAACTATTTGGCTAAGAAACTGCTTTGAAGTGGTTTAGAGCAGGGTCTGTTTCATGCTGCCCAAAATAGAGGCGACACTGAGACAATTTCCTGCAAAGCCTTTTAAGTGGTTGATAACATCACACCGGCTAGTTTCTAAGACCAAATGTGAAGTGTACATGTGGCCATTTCTTTTTTTAAATCTGCATGTATGCATAAGGACAAGGTATGTATAAATGTGCATTCATGTGTACCATGGTGAATACATGTGCAACGGGTGAGCATATGGAGGCCAGAAGACAACGTCCATTGTTTGTCCTCCCCTTCCACCTTGCTGATCTCTGAGAGCACCAGGCTAGCTGGCCTGTGAGGTCCTGAGGAGTCTCCTGTGTCCACCTTCTATATCCTCATAGGAATACAGGGATGCTCTCACACTTGGCTTTATATGTGTACTGGGGATATGAACTCTGATCCTCATGCTTGCATGACAGGAACTTACTCCCTGAGAGCCATCTCCCTAAAGTGCATGTTTTGTCTCTCTGTGTCTCTGTCTCTCTCTGTCTCTCTGTCTCTCTGTCTCTCTGTCTCTCTCTCTCTCTCTCTCTCTCTCTCTCTTTCTCCTTCCTTCCTCCCTCCCATCCTCCTTTCTGCCCACCTCCTCTCTTTTTCTTGCACACTTATTTCTTTGTATCAGTACTGTGGACTGAACCAAGAGCTTTGCGATGATTTTTGTCAAGTTGACAGACTCTAAAATCATTTGGGAGATGGGCCCCTGGGGAGTTATCTTGATGACATTAATAAATGTAGGAAGACTCATCTTACTTGTGGGCCGGATCATTCTATGGGCACGTGATCCTGGATCTTATAACATGGAGTTAATACTTGCAAGCAAGTGTTCATCCCTCTCTGCTTCCTGGTTGTGGATGTGATGTAACCAGATGCTACTGCCTCCTCTTCTATGTCATGAACTGTAAGTGTTTCCCCCACTTAAGCTGCTTTTGTTAATCTTATCATAGCTTGGCTGGGAAGTGGGGTGGGGAGCATCCCTCAAAAGTCTTGCGCATTCTAGGGAAGTGCTTGGCCATTGAACAGTATGCCTAGTCTGAGGTATGGTGTTTACATGTCTTCTGGTCACATAATAGTTTCAAGAAACTGTTTGGGGCCGGGAGTTGGGGTAGGGGGACAGAAACTGAAAGCCTGAGGCTATTTCCAGACTGTGTTTGCCCACTACAACCCAAAACAACTTTCCAGGTAGCTTCCTACTATGGTTTTGGGGGGTGGTCTGTTCCCTCCAAGTTTGGGTCTCTACGTGGTCACCATAGTGCTGGTGTTGAGAGGTGGGCTTCTAAAACCTGATTATGTCGCTAGAAGGGAATAGTGTCTTTCTCTTGGGAGTGAGTCTCATTCCCCAGGCACTGGGTAACTTAGCAGGAGAGATGGTCCTCTCTTTTCTTACATCTTTTCCCTCTGTTCTATCAAAGCCTTTGTCTACTGATCAACAACAGAAGTTTACCTACTCTGTCTATCAGCATTGCCATGTACTAGTTCTGGCTTTCTCTGAAGAATCAAATTAGTCTTCAGCGTGAAGGTACATTTCTTTCAAGGAGCTTCTAACATCGAAAGATTTGAGGAAACTTAAAGCCACAGGCCCACAATAAAATGAATGCTGTTATGGTGTTTGAGCAATTACTTTGAATGCCTTTCCCAGTGTTTGTTTTGTTTGGTTTGGGTTTTTTTTTTTTTTTTTTTTTTTTTTTTAACTGTCATTCTTTTGTTAATACTGACAAGGAAAACACTTCTAGTTTGCAGAGTCTGGGGTGGAAGAAAGAAAAAAAAAGAGAAAATATTGAGTGTGATACTTGTTTATAAGCTGCCATGGCTGTCTGTTTCTGCCCCTCCCACACTCATATGTTTGGAGCACAGTCCCCTCGTGTGAGAGAATGTGGAGATGAGGCCTTTGAGTCATAAGGTTGGGGCTCTCAGGACCGAGATTCCCGAACTTGTGAGAAAGACTGGAGATTCTCTTTTCCATGACATTGGGACAGAAGCCAGGATTGTCGTTGTTCGGTAGGTGCCAGATCTGCCGGGGCTTCCTCTTGGACTTCCACGATGCACAGGTGGAAAAAAAGCGAATGTTTGACCTTTAGCGACCTGATCTGTGGCATTTTTACTTTAATAGCTAAAAATAAGACAGGAGCGTTGCTACCACAACGGGGTCTGTCTGCATTTACAAAAGATGGGAGATTCATAAGCTGCCTGAAGAATTACTGAATTGCCCTAGTGCCAACAGGCCAGAGATGAGAGGTAGCTAAGGAAGGAATCTAAGCTGGAAAGACAAGAGATGACCTTTCAGTCGGCCTTGGGCACGTTAATATCCCCAAACCCAGAAGTTCTTAACCTTCAAGGTGACGATGGCTTATCCAGATTCGGTGGGCACTTCATTTTGGCTTCGGAGATTTGGATCAGATGGGTCAAACCAAACTAGATGGCAAGGCAGTGAAAATCAGTCAAGCAGTTTCCCTGCTGGGGACTTTAATGCAGACCTCAGATGTAAGTCTGCGTTGGTGAGCCACACAGCGCCCTCTTCTGTCTTGGTGAGATACTTGGCCCTTCGCCTGGAAGAAACTACCTTGGGTGGGGATAAGAGCTTCTTCCCCTGCTTGCATCCGAATCTGACTGAATGGTGATCCCAACAGGACTAAGTGAGAAAGATATTTTTTTGTCTTCCCCAACTGGAAAGAGCTGAGCTAGACGAATTTCTGCCCTTCTAATCGTCTCCTCAGGGGAGGGAGTAGAGTTTGGAGTGTAACCAGTTTCAGAAAAATAGGAAAGTTTCGTCTTTTGAGCAGAGGTCTTTGGTGTTAAAACAAACCCGCCACTGGACAGGATCAGTGCTCATTCAGGTTAATGTTCTAACAACTGCACCCAAAATTCCTTTATTTTCATGCCGCATAGGCAAGGCACCCGAGTTGATCAAACCACCGGTCCAATAAAGGCCTGAACATCTTTGTAATAAATGAATATATTGGAATTCATTTCTGCACCCAGCTGCATGAAAAGTATCAGGCATACTTCACGACAGGCCAACGCTTTATGTGAAATGTGAGATGCATGTAAAGAGAAAAAATGAAGCGTTACTAGGAATGGTCTTCGGAGACCTCCTGTGAGCCTGTGAGGTCCAGAATCCTGGGCTATTTTTCCTCCCTGTGCTCTTTGCACCAATAATGTCAGAGTTGTGGCCATGCAAGGAGAGTTCCACCACAACTTCAGGGTCACAGCACTCCAGGCCTGAAAAGACTGCCAATCCAACTGCTTACTTTCCTCAACTCACCACTTAGCTGGGCAAGGTGGTACACAAATAGTTTTGAATGTTCAGGAGACTGAGGCAGGAGGATCACACAGTGGTCCAAGATGCCAAGGGCCAGCTTAGATCATACATATTAGAGTTCCATCTAAGACAGAGTCTCGAGTATCCTACTGTGACGGTTTGAGTGAGAGTTGTCCCATAAGCTCATACATTTGAATATTTTGCCCCCAGTTGGTAGAACTCTTTGGGAAAGAGAAGAAGGTGTGGCCTTGTTAGAGGAGGTGGGTCACTGCATGGGTTTGAAGTTGCAAAAGCTCAAGTCATTCCCGGTTAGCTCTCTCTGCCTCATGCGTGTGGATCAATGTAAGCTCTCAGCTACTGCTCCAGCGTGCCCTGCCTGCCTGCCTGCCTGCCTGCTGCCTGCTGCCTGCCTGCCTGCCTGCCTACTGCCTGTCTGCCTGCCTGCCTGCTGCCTGCCTGCCTGCCTGCCTGCCTGCCTGCTGCCTGCTGCCTGCCTGCCTGCCTGCCTGCCTGCCTGCTGCCTGCCTGCCTGCCTGCTGCCTGCTGCCTGCTGCCTGCTGCCTGCTGCCTGCTGCCTGCTGCCTGCTGCCTGCTGCCTGCTGCCTGCTGCCTGCCTGCTGCCTACCTGCCTGCCTGCTGCCTGCCTACTGCCTGCCTGCCTGCCTGCCTATTGCCTGCCTGCTGCCTGCCTGCCTGCCTGCTGCCTGCCTGCTGCCTGCCTGCTGCCTGCCTGCCTGCCTGCTGCCTGCCTGCCTGCTTGCTGCCTGCCTGCTGCCTGCCTGCCTGCTGCCTGCCTGCCTGCTGCCTGCCTGCTTCCTGCTGCCTGCCTGCCTGCCTGCCTGCTGCCTGCCTGCCTGCCTGCTGCCTGCTGCCTGCCTGCCTGCCTGCCTGCTGCCTGCCTGCCTGTTGCCTGTCTGCTGCCTGCTGCTGCTGTGCTCCTCACCATGATGGTCTGAAACTATAAGCCCCAGATAAACCCTTTTCTTCCATAAGCTGCCTTGGTCATTGTGTTTTGTCACAAAATAGAAGATTAACTAAGACACCCAGGCTGGTCTCCAACTCCCTCTCTTGGTTACTAAGGATAGTCTTGAGCTCCTGATCCTCTTGTTCCCGTCTTCATAAATTATAGACAAGCACCACCTCTACCTCTCCAACTAATAAGTATTCCTATATCTAAATATTATTTCTATTCACCAAGTAATTCCTTTTGTAAACAAACTGAATACTGGGTGTCTCTAAGGATATGAATGGCTCAAGTATTTACAGCGTGCCACAGACAAGGTGCGGCATTTAAATGTCTGTTACCTTGAATTACTGTCAAGTTTTATGCAGCATTTTGTCTTCCTGGAAAACTTGTGACTTCAAGGCTTGTGACAGTCTGTCTCACACATTTCTGTTCACAGAGTCTCAGCCACTTTCCAGTACTAATTATTTATGTACTACATGACTTAAATGAGTAAACTGACTTTATATTGACAGATTGAATCTAATAAAGAACTTTCATAAGTAAGAGATAAGCAGGGTGACCCAGGTTAGAACTTCCTGGAAACACTAGTAAGCCAGAGCTAGCCGAACTCTAAAACTAGTCGAAGACTTGTGTGGCCCAGACATGGAAAAATCTGGACCAAACAATAAGTTATACCACTAAATGATATAATGCTTACCAATGTCTTACCAAGGTAAGACATTTAGCCTTTAGATGTGCTATTAAAGTTTTCTTGCTGAAACATAGTCCAAGAATGGAGTCATGAGAGAATTCTGTGTGCTAGTGAGAAAACTCTAAGGAAACAAGAGTTTTGTGACCTCAGTTTCTTCAAAACTCGAAACTTCTTGGAATATGTGTTCATGTTCTTTCCAGGTGTAGCAGATAAAAGTGAATTTACTTGATTATGGATTATTGATTGCTGCTGTTATTCAATTAAATGTTTAAATTATGTTTTATGTGCCTCTATGGAAAAAAAAACAAACGTGGTTTTGCTCCATGTGCGCTTACCCTTGTAATTGTATACAGATTGAACTCATGAGAACTTTACTCAGGTGAACTATTTTAACCCTCTAGAACATAAATCGTCTGATGCTCTGAATAAAGTTGGCTGTTGAATGAGACTTTAGTCTGCCTCATTTGTTGACTCTATTCTCCCAGGTCTCACTGTCTCTAGAGTGGTAAGAGTTTTTGTTTTAAAAAATAAATTTAAAAATGATCTTTTAGGTAATTCATTAGGTTTTCAGATAAATGCAGCCAGGAATTTTAGTTAAAATTTACTTTAGAAGCAAAGTATCCACTCTAGGATCTATCTTAGAGACAGGAAGTCAACACTACATTGTAACAACTAGACTTGTAGTGTCTATGCTAGGACTTGCAATCATGTTAGCACTTAATGATAGTTCTTTGAGTGCGTGGTTTATTCTTGAAAATACCTAACTCATGTCTATCTTACTGGTGTGATTATTGCTTTCTCTGTAGCATTTATTGAAATAAAATAGAATCAAGAATTGTGCTATAGAAAAATATCCAAGGGTGGATACTTTATAAAGAAAAGGGATTCATTTAGTTACTGTTTTGGAGAAAGTCAAGGATTAGGTAGTTCCATTGGTTCAGGCACTTCTTGACTGGACCACATCCCAGCATCAGGCACCAAGACTTTCCTGAAGCTTCTCTATTTTCAAAGAAACTTTAGAAAGGCGTCTGAGCACAGCACCGTGGTCATCGAGAGACAGGGCCCAGTGAGTCTGGCTAAGAGCTGACCCCCTTAGTCTTAGCAGGATTTGTGTTGGTAACACCCTGCAAAGTGCCATGGATTCACACCCCCTCCATAATCTCAAGACTGGCTGAAGAGCTAGTTGCAGGGAGCTGATTCATTCATTCATTCATTCATTCATCCAATTTGAAGTGTGTGGGAGTTTAATAAGAAACCAGGAAGCAGCCCTATGCTTTTCTGTAATCTAATTCAGGTGTACCGTTGTGTTTAACTGAATCTAGTTTTCTCTGAAAGTACTGTAGCATAAAGTGTGAAAGGGAGAAAGGAAGGCATAGGTCAGAAGGGATCAGGATCCTTACCCAGGAGGAGAAGGAAGGAGAGATTCTAGTGAGTAAAGGCCAATGAGTTGACGGTTCTTCTGAGAAGACGGAGAAATCTCTGGAGTAAAGCCAGGAGGGATGCCATGCGAGATGCTGTGACTAACGCTTGCAAGGAGACTTTGGAGACACAGTTTGTCATCTTGTGGAAGAAGTCCAGTGTGGCCTGAGGACGGGAGTGAGCAATTAAGGTGGGAAACCAGAGAAGCCACTGGAGAGGGAAGGAGTGGAAAAGCCTAGGATAGTGTTGTTGAGCATTACTTTGCTCATCGCTCCAAAACACACTTAACAAAACTAACTCAGGAAGGACAGAATAGGTTTATTTGGGTGGGAGAAGCATGGCAGTGGGAACTTGAGGTGGCTGGCTGGTCACAGTGCATCCACAGTCAGGAAGCAGAGAGAGATGAACACTGGTGCTCAACTCTGTTTCTCCTTTATATTCAGTCCAGGACTCCAGCTGGTGAGATGGCCCAGCCCATATTTAGGGTGGGTCTTTGCACATCTCTTAAATGTCTACACACACACACACACACACACACACACACACACTCAAAAGGTTGCTTCTCAGACAACCTAAATCCCCTCTAGTTGACAATTGAGATTAGCAATCATAGTATATTAAATTATGAGAATATTAATAAAATTTTCTATGTTGAGTAGATATTATTAAGATAAAGATACCATTTATTAAAATAAACATTTGAAATTTTTAGAAACATCATTTATGGGACTTTGAAGAACAAAGTTTTATTGAAACAGGTCGGTTTCTCCTGGATAAAAATACAAACCATTCCCCCCCCCCATATAAGACTTCTTTATCTTTCATCTTTCTCTTCTGTAAATTTTTAAAAGATGTCTAGACCATCTTTTTTTATTTTAAAAGAATTTATATTTTAAATTTATTTTTTAAAAGATCGGATCTGTTTTGTTCAGAGCACAATTCTTGTCATAGTTTGTTCTTCATACCTTTCGTCTTGCTTGTGTGTGTGTGTGTGTGTGTACACGTGTGTGGGGGGGTGGGTAGGTGGGTGCATATGTGTGCACAGATGTGTGATTATGTGTGTATCCACACATTTGGAGGTCAGAAGACAACTTCTGTCTTGTTCCTTGGGTCCTATTTAATCTTTATGCATCTTTCTTTAATTCTTGTCTTTTGCTTTGTTTCATCTTTGAGACAGGGTTGCTAGTTAGCTGGAAACTCACCATGTAGGCTAGGCTGGCTGCCCAGCGAGCCCCAGAGATCTACCTGTCTTTACCTCCCCAGCAATGGGATTACAAACATATGCTACCATGTCTGTCTTCTATTATGTGGGTTCTGGGGATTGAACTTAGGTCCTCGGGCTTTACCCTTTCCACACTGGAAATGTAACCCGTGGCATTGTATGAATGAAAATAGGGGCTCAACCACTAGGCTACATTGCTGGCCCCACTATTGGGTTTTTGTTGTTGTTTTGTTTTTTTTTTAATTTTTACATTCACTTATTTTCTCCAATGTGTCTCCTTCCCAATCAGATTGTGTAGAGCAAGTGGGCCTTTCCCCCACAGAGTGTTGACAGCTGCCACCAGAAACCAGGGGTGGGATCATAAACCCAGAGGGTCTTATACACATTCTTTTTCACAGTGACTGCTCAGATGACGGGACCAAGCTCTGCTCCAGGACCAGACTGTCAGAGGAGGTCTCTAAAACATTAGGAAGATGGCTTGGCAACTCCTATCTCCTGGCCTGCCTTTATCAACTCAGAAATTATTAATTGGGAGTCTATTCTGGGCCACTCATTGTACTGATGAAAGTAATTCACACTAATGAGCAATGACGGATGGGCTTAATTCTCTAAGGGACAGTCACATCTCTAAAGTGTACACATTAATCCAGAGAAATCTCCCTTTCATGGAGTAAACGCGAAGCAGGCCATCAGCACTGCAGTTAGGAGCACTAGTGACAAAGGGGCTCTTCTCTCCTTGATCTCCCAATCAGCACTGCTAGACCTTAGCAAGTGGCCAGGAGAATGCAGGACAGGGAGAGTTCATGCCCAAGCAGGAGTGACTCTTTGAGAGTGAAGCCGTGTGTGGTGCTGTCCGCCTCGTAACTCTCTGGCTTGTGGTTTGTGTTGTCTTCACCTACGTTCATATTCAGGTCCTGGGTAAGCCACATTTGTTCAGTTTGAGGTTCCCCCATTGCTGTGAGAAATAACTTGACCACAAGCAACTTTAGGGAGAGAGGGGTTGTTTGGCTTACAGTTCCAAATCTCATTTCCTCCCTGAAGGAACTCAAGACAGGAACTCGAAGGCAGGCCTATTTGCTATTCCATACTGTGTTCCTCCTGAGCCAAAGAAGAGTGGCAGCATTCTCCCAATGGAGAATGTTGTCTGCTGGCTCATGCTCAAGTAGCTCTTTCATACAGTCCAGAACCATCTGCCCAGGGAATAGCGTGGTTCACAGTGGGCTGGACCCTCCCACATTAAACAATAATGGACAGTCCTCCACAGGTATTCCCATAGGCTAATCCAGTCTAGGCAATTCTTCAATTGAGGTTCTATTGGGTGATTCTATGTTGTGATTTGTTGACATTTAAAACTAACCAGCATGCTTTCTACCCTTTAATTGTAAATTCTTGCTCCTAGGATCCCATTTCTCAATTTTATCTGGAATAGTCTCTGTATGCACAATATTTTAAAAGTTCTCAGCAGGACAGTCCTGGAGTTATGAGGTTCTTAATCCACTCCCTCCATCTCCTGATTACTGGAATATTTAGAATGAGTTGGGGATCAGAGATGAGAGGCATCAGAATCATGTGGCCTGAGCTAAATGCTCTTCTTTTCTAATCCCAGGGAAACCATGAAGAAATCTGGCCAGTGCTACCTTGCAGTGGTTAATCTATCTGTGGTGTTCACAGTCTTACTCGTTTATGTCACTAAATGTCACTTGTTGCCAACTTAACTCAGCTTGGAAAAGAAAAACATTATTGAGGAACTCTCTCCAACAGATTGGCCTGTGATCATATCTGGGGAACATTTTCTTGAGTGCTAATTGCTGTAGAAGGGCCACAGCAGGCTGAGCCATTCCTAAGCAGGCATCCCTGGACATATAAAAAAAGCAGCAGGTGAGGCTGGAAGCCGCCTGCCTCTAGGTTCCTCCTGCCTCCCTGCCTCGGCTTCCCTCCATAATGGACTGGTAAGCCAAACAAATCCTTTTTTTCCTCCATGTTATTTTGGGTCATAATGTTAATTATAGCCACAGAAAAACAATCTAGGACACTGGAAACACAATGTAACTCTCCAACCATATCACTTCTGTATCTGGCGATTGATAAAAAACGAAACAAAAAAAAAAAGTGTGCAGCTGTGTCAGGTATCACCAGCCCCGTTCTCGTATTGGTGTCTGGGAAGCTCGGCGGGCTCTTTCAGTTCTGGAAACTTCCTAGTGGTAGGAAGAGAGATGGTGAAACAGGTATGTGAGAGGTCAGAGCTCAGAGCCTCTTCCTTTTATATCTGCTATAAGGACTTCCTCCAGTCGGCCCGAGTACCCTTGTTTTCAGTCGAGTGCTTGAAAGACCAGGGAGGGCAAGGAAAAAGGCGCCCTCCGATTCTGAGCCAGAGGCGTGCAGGCGCTACCCTACGCTACGCCTGGCCATGCCTTTTTACCGTCCCGGCTAGGTTTTGAACCCATATTCCAGCACACTTTATCTGGGCCTTTGGTAGATGGGTCGCTTGGGATATAGAAGGAGAATCAAGTTCCCAAAATGAAAAGACAAACGTAGTCAAATCCTCCAACACGGCGACTGTTTACGAGAGGGAAGTCAGTGGGCCCCAAGAGGTCGCTGGTAGCGCAGGAACGGAGACCAGATTGTAGAGAATGGAAGGGGAAAAAAACAACAAAAAAAACCACACACACCCAGAAACTTTCTTCCTTGTTGCTGATCCTCGGGCCCCTTCCTCCCTCCCTGCCCGCCCCAACAGAAACCGTAACGTGACACCGAGTCCAGCGTAGAGCCTTGGGGAGGAGAGGGAGGGGAGGGCCAGGGAGGGAAGAGAGCCGGCCGCCTCGCGCCGGAGAGAAAGGGGAGGAGGAGGAGAGGCGAGTAGGGGAGGGAAGCCCCTGTCAAGGAGGTGGAGCGAGAGGGTGGTGTCCGCCTCCCGATCCTCCCTGCCTTGAGCTAGCCGAGCCTGAGCCGGGACCAAACACGCCGCCTGCGACCCACACAAAGCCCGGGGGGTCCACGCTGGCGCTGGAGGCGAGCCGGGAGCGAGCCCGGGGCGCGGCGGGACTTGGGGCGCCGGGCTGCTGCGGGACCCGGGGCTGCTAGCGGGACGCGCGACCGGGCGTGGGTTGCGATCGTCACCCCCACGGCGGGGCCCGGGACATCTTGGGCCCTTTGGGGCCGCAGCGAGCGGTGTGGGACCAAGATGAGCAGAGTACCCTGAGCCCGGTAACTTCGGCCCCTCCCCGCCCCCACCCGGCTGCCCTCGGCGCGTCCCTCTCCATGTGCAGACGGCCGGCCAGGCGCTCCGGCTGGCGGCGGATGGGTGACCTCTTCCTGGCCCTGGCGGGCTGTGCGAGGCGGCGGAGCCGGCGATGAAGAAGAAGCAGCAGCAGCATCTCAGCGGCGGCGGGGATCCCTGGCCCCATGGGGCCCCTGTGGGGGGCGCCCTTCCGTGCCTGGGTAGCTGCAAGCGCCGGATCCCGCTGCTGCCTTTCCTGCGCTTCTCCCTCCGGGACTACGGTTTCTGCATGGCTACCCTGTTGGTCTTCTGCCTGGGCTCCCTCTTCTACCAGCTCAGCGGGGGACCCCCTCGCTTCCTGCTCGACCTGCGGCAGTATTTGGGTAAGGAAGGGCTGTGCCGGCCTCGCAAAAGTTGGGCACCCGGGGAAAGGGAGTTAAGTGGGAAACATCTAAAGCTGTCAAGGCCACCACCGTCACCGAGGCTCCCCAGGTGGGATGCCAACGAACATCCCTCTGCGCGGCAGCTGGGAGCGCCTGTTTTCCACTGCACTCCGAGCTGTCCGCAGCGACGCGGGGCGCCAGGCAGGTGTCTCAAGGCCGGACACCACGTACCTGTCCCCAATCGTCATTCCAACTAGGGCAGAGTAGATAGTGTATGTTTATGAGTGCTTGTGTGTACGCTGGCCTGGCGGTGCGTGGACAGTCCTCTCTGATGTGGTTAATGACTTACAATCCTGTCCCGTCTGGCTTTCTGAGTTGTGTGGGTTGGTTTAGCTCTGCTTTCCAGTCACTTTCAGACATTCTATCCAGTGGGTTCTCCTTTTGTGAGTTGGCCCAGGTGTTTCCAGTCTGTCCTTAGGTTGGTTTGTTCCTTGGCAGCACCTGCGCACCCCGCGGACTGCAGCGAGAGTGCGGGAGAAATTGGTGTTGTCCGTAGGTTCCAGTCAGCTCTGCCGCCTTCTGTGACCTGTCACGAACTCCGCCCTGTGTGTGTCTCAAGTCAACTTTTTTTTTTTTTTTTCTTTTTGGTTCGTGGCTGAAAAAGGAAGAGGTTGGAACCCAAGAAAACAGATTTCAGTGAGGTGTGACCTCGCTGCTCACTCACCCATGATTCTGAGTGCCAAGGCTTGGCTAGCACTCTCCCAGGTCCCAGGGATGATGCTGGCTCATGTGCCTTGGCTAAGGGATGATGTAAATCCCTTCACTTCTGTGGCCAGAAGAGGTCGTGCGGGGGTTGTCTCTGAGGTGGTAAATCTTGAGTGGAAGAACCTACAGTGGTCATCTGGAGGCTTAGAGTCAGTTCAGGTGGAGACACCATCGAAGTGCTGGGACCAGAATTGGCTAAATGACCTGCCAGACTGGCGACTCAGTTACCTCAAAGGTCCATTTCCTCACAGAAGCCACAGGTCTAGCTAGCAGCAGCCCTGTTTGGAAGGAAAAACAAGCGAACCACAAAACCACACCAACAGAGGGTGTTTGGGAGTGGTGTAAACTGATAAAACAGTATTGCTTCCTCGGACAGAAGCTCGGATTTTTCAAAGTTAAAATTTCATTTCAGTAAAAACACCGGGGACACTGTGATTTCACAAGAACCACCATGGAAGATTAAAGGAAACTACTGCCGCGGTCAGATTTCCGAAGCGCAATTCTTAGCATCTATCTGGCTTTATGCTTTTGGGTTAACAGGCCCTTTTTATTGTTGAGTGTAACCTCTTCATTGTCTGCCGTTCTGCATTCTGGGGCCTTGAGTCTTCCTTCCCTGCTTTCAGACACCTGCTCTTGCTCCTGGTAACTTCATCTTCACTACCTGGAACTAGCGTCCACTAGTATTGGGAAGTGTTGACAGGCAGGGCTATTTGTCTGTGGAATCTGATTGTGTGCCACCCATCACCAAAAGTTCCTTTTAAGTTAAGGGTGGAGTTCTGGGTCTGGAGGACACTATGCTGCATGGGGCTGGAAGGCCCACTCTTCCCACGAGTGCTTTCCTTTGAGCATGCTGCTCAAATTTCACAGCTTTAGCTCTTCGTGGTGTAGTTAGGGGTTGACCTATTTCTATCAACTCTGAAGCCGGCCCTTAACAGTTTTGTGGTTCTCTTACCCTTTATGTGAAGAAGGAAACACAAGTGAGGAGGGGCAAGGGCGTTTGAAGGATAGAATCGGGAAAGTTCAGTGTGTATGGCAGTCGCCTGTTCATTCTCTGTTTTACTAGACGAGATCTGGTGAATATGGGAGTTAGCTGATGGAAGAGAGAACTGGCCAGGCATAGCTGGGGGACCAAGTATTGCTACTGTCTTTCCTAACCGACTGTGACTTTTCTGATGGATGTGAGTGGTGGGTTAGATATTGCATCTTTGTGAGTTGAACAAAGGAGACCCTGGCAGGTCTCTTCCTTATTGTTTGGTCACATACATAAAATAATGGTTTTCAGGGAAGGTGGTCTTTAGGATGGTATAAAATATGTCCTTAATTATACCAGCCTAAGCAAGTTATTTGCAGACTCGCTTGCCAACGATTCTTCTCTATATTTTGTATTTTAGAGTGTAACCACACAGAATATATTATTAGTTAAAAATCCTATTTTTTCTCAGATGTAAATGTCCAGTATTTATAGGTCAAAATAATATATTAAACATGTTATTTACAGAATATACTTTTAATATTTGGGCCATCCTATACGATTCCTGTCTTAGAGTTACGTGACCGCTCTTGCTCAGGTTAATGACTACACCTGTTTTACCAGGTATGTAGTGAAGTATTTAATGCATTGAATAGTCTTATGGGAGAAAAGTAAAATGTCACAGGTGTTCATGATGAGAGTGAACATGAACTGTGCATGCCAGTGTACGTGCATGGACATGAAAGCTAACCCCCAGCATGGCATGATTCATAGTTTCTATTGTTTGTCCCAGTTTTATAAAGGAAAATTGAAGCATAAAAATCAATGGGGTATTGGATCTGACCTGGCCATCAAAAAGCCTCTCAACAAGTGAAACTTTCCATTTATCCTTGGCTCTGTGCTGTTGAAAGGTAGTGGAAACATTAAGAGTTGGAGACTAATGGGGATGTTTTAGGTCAGGTCACTGGGGAGGGGTGCGTGTGCCCTCTAAGAGGGTTGATGAGTGCAGGTCTCTTTCTCTTTCAGTATCCACACATGATGTGAAGAATCACCTTTACTGTGTGCTCCCTGCATGGTATACTAGGCCACCACAGGCTCAATACAATGGGCACCAGTCAGTCATGGATCAGGAGCTCCAAAACTGTGAGCCAGAATAAGACTTGACAGAAAGCTGCTTAACACAGGAGGAGTATACAGAAAGTCAAGCGGGGGTGGGGGTGGGGGGGTGGGGGGGTGGGGGGGTGGGTGGGGGGGCTACCTCCATGGCTGTCTGATTCCAGTGTCCAGTGAAAAGCTCTCTGGGCAACTCAAGAGAGAAAGTGCAAATCAGAAAGACGATCGATCCAGGAATCTCACCAGCTGACTAGCTAAATGATCTTCAGATCTATCCACACGATTTCACTTTCCCTCTCTTGATTCTTTAACTGTGAGTTTCTTGTGAGGCCTGCAGAGAAGAGAATACTTGAAGTAAATGGTCTGTTCAGACTCAACCTTTCTATTTGTATTTGCTTGCGTTTCTTATTGCTCCAACAAATCGACACAAGTAACTAGAGGAAGGGGGACTTGGTTTTAGTTAACAGTTTTGGTCGGTTGTGGTGGGGGCTCATCAAGTGTTAGGGGACCAGAAGTGAGGCCTGGCTATCACTCCTCAAAGGCCTGCCCCCTGGTGGCTTGAATTTGCCAGCAAGGCCCCATGTCCAAGGGTTCTACAACCTCCCTGGGGGAACAGCGTCCTCAGCTGGAGTTGTTCAAACATGTGAGCCTTTGGGAACATCTCACACCGTGATACCATTGCTGGCAATCATACAGCCTCTGATCAAAACTGGACCCTCACTGAGAGCACAACAGCCAGAGGTGTAGCTCTGGCTCTCTAGTCTTTCCCCAGCGGTTCCATGCATAGGTTCTGGTTCTAAGTGTGGGTCGTTGGACCTGCAACATCAACATCCCTTGGGAATTTGTTCCATGTTCAGATTCTCAGGACTCCTTCTAGACCTCGTGAATGAGCCTGGGCCTGGGCACAGCAAGATTCCCCTTAGCAAGACTTGAGGTGATCTTGCCAGGGCTGGCTGAAGCCTGAAAACCTGTTATTTTGCAGTAAACCACTGCTTTCGGAAGCCAATGGGGTTATCTGAGAGGAAGGGAGGTGGGAGGGGAACGGATTTATAAAGATGTCTCAAGGTCACAACTGTGGTTTCATTTTTAATTTCAAGCGATGTAAATGCAATTGCTCTACGGCTTATGGCTCATTGTTTCGGCATGGAGGGGGGAGAGAGGCAGCTAACAGCTGCCGTCTTACCTGACTTTAGGCTTCTTGAGAGTCTGAGACGCATGGAGGGGCGGGGCAAAGTGGGGCAGCCAGAAGGCAGGGTGTGAGGAGGGAAGAGACAGGAGGACACCCCGTGCTGTGCTTCCCCTTCAATGCAGTGAGGAATCAGGGCCAAAAAGACTTTTTTCTTCTAGCCAGTTTGGGAAGAAGACAGAGTGCTTTGTTGTTGTGGTGGTTGTTGTTGTCGCTGCTGCTGCTGCTGACATTGCATGTACTGCTGGCATTGCATGTACTGCTGGTATTGCATGTACTGCTGGTATTGCTTGTACTGCTGGCATTGCTGCTGCCCTTATTACATCCTGAGTGCAGTTTCCTCGCCCTCCTCTCCCCTAAGTCCTTCCCCCTCCCCATCCATTCCTCCTCCATTTTCCTTCAGAAAAGGGCAGGCCTCCTGGGGATATCAAGCAGACATTGCATATCAAATTGCGATAAGATTAGGCACATCCCACCATATTAACACCGGACAAGACAACTCAGTAGGAGAAAAGGGATCCCGAAAACAGGCAAAACCATCCCTGCTCCCTCTGTTATGAGTCCCACAAAGACACCAAGCCACACAACTACAACATATGCACTGAAGGCTAGCTTAGACCCATGCAGGTTCCCTGCTCATCCAACCTGTCTCAGTGAGCCCCTGTGAGTCCAGGTTGGTTGATTTTTCTTGTGGTGTCTTTGATACCTCTGGTTCCTACAATCCTTCTTTCCCTTCTTCAGCAGGACTCACTGAATACCACCTAATACGTGGCTGTGGGTCTCTGCATCTGTTTCCATCAGTTGCTGACGCAGCCTCTCTGAAGGTAATGATGTTGGGCTCCTGTCTGGACTTCTCCTGCTCTGCAAGTTCTCCAGTCTAGCTCTTCTAAAGTGAACTTTCTGCTGCAATAAATGTGAAAGAGAAAGAAGTTGGGGGGGGGGGGAGGGAAAGTGGGGGTAACGTACAGCAGAGTACTTAAGGGTGAGAGCTCATAATTTTTCCGACTCAGTGAAATGTTTTTAAAAAGTGTGTGTGTGTGTGTGTGTGTGTGTGTGTGTACACGCACATGCATGAATGCAGCTGTAGGTGCCACGGAGACCAGAGGACAACTCAGTAAGTCAGTCCTTCTACCTTGATAACGGTTCTCAGGACTGAACTCAGATTTCCAGGGTTGTGCAGCAAAATGCCTTTTACTGTGTGACCTTGGCAACCTGAAATTCTTCCTTTTTTTTCTTCTTTCTCTTTTGAGACGGGGGTCTCATTTTGTAGCTCAGGCTATCCTGGAACTTACTATGTAAACCAGGCTGGCCTTGAAACTCACAGAGATCCACCTGCCTCTGCCTCCTGAGTGCTGGGATTAAAGGCATGTACCACCATACCCAGCTCACCCCACTTCTGCATTTAAACTTGGATTTTCTATAGAAAACAAAAATGACCCCCCTCTCCCCCCCAGAATCAGGATATGATTCAGTCTGCTTGGCAGTAGTCTCTTTACTTTTGAGCTGTGGAAATATCAAAAACTTGGACGCACATTATTTAGATTGATATAAACAGAATGAGGCAGATGGTTCACTGCCGATCTCATATAACTGGCAGACGCTAAAGATTTATCATCAAGCCTTGGAGATGTGATTTAGCCTTTATGAGAGCAAAATTTGTTGGATTGATCTTCAGTAGATAGGCTTTCCTTCCCATTTCTAATTTATAGCATTTTAAATGGAGACATAATGCTTTTTCTCAGAATTGCCAATTTTTACATGTATTATATATGAGCCTGGGAATTTAGAGTTAGAAAAAATAGATGTAATTTAATTTTACTGAATTTTGAAATTCCTCACTTTTAAAATAAATTTAAAGGAAGACGTGAAAATAGAGGTCCAGATCTGTTACAGAAACAGTTTCTCTAAGTCTTCAAAACCAAATTCTATTTCTCTTCTTCATATCACACGTGGCTTAAATACCATACTTGAGGCTGCCTGCACACAGTCAACTGGGAACGAATGCATAAAATATGAGGTTATCAATAGAAATTGTTGACATGGAAAAATGAGATTCTTGTTTATAGCTGCACACTCATCTCGGAGGGTGGGTTGGAGACACAGAAGCCCTGTATTAGAAGGAAGACGGGAAAAGGCATCAAACTGTGGCAGCCTGTTCTGTAAACACAGAGCGTGTATGGTGGGAAGCATTCTGCCTGGTTAAACTGTTTTTAATGTAGGCTAGTCTCAATCTGAATTGTTTCAAAACACACATAAATATGGATTCTCTAGACACTGCTTTCTTCACATTGCCTGACATCTATCTAGGCTTAAAACACTAGTTGGATTTGTTGAGGAGAAAGTAGAAATAAAGTAACCAAGCCTCTTTTTTTTTTTTTTTTTTTTTTTTTTTTTTTTTTTAAATTCAGGAGAAAAACAGTATCTGTTGCCTGACAGAGGGGTGCCTAACCAGAGGAAACAGTTTCCCCTGCAGCTGTACTGATGGGATCTGGTGGTGATGGACAGAGAAAGGGCACCTTATTTGATGAATTACAGCTTTTAGACTTATTAGTTGTTGCTTTTTTGTTGTTTTTTAAAAGCAGTGACCAAATAAACTTTGTCTTGCCTGTATTTATCGTGTTATAGAAATTCATGTCTAGGCCAACAGTGACGTACACCTTTTTGTTTATTAGTGATAGGGTAGACTGAGTAACATCCTTGGGAATTCTTATTTGCAAATGTCAGCAAAATGTAGCCACTGTTCGGCAGGACAGTTCCAAATGATGCCCACTTCAGTGTTTGACACTTACTGAGATACGATTCGTGAATCTTAGAATTTACCCATTAAAAGATTTTTTAAAATTGTTAACAGTTTTCAGTTACAGCTAACCATTTTCTGTATTATTGTGATATGTCTAGTCACCGCAATGACTTTATGAATATTTTTATCACCACAGGAAGAGTGCCTAGCCTTTATTTATCCCAGTGATGACAGGACCCTATTATTCCAGCCCCAAGCAACCATTGGTCTTTATCTGTTGGCCCTTAGAAATGGAATTATATAATATATAGTCTTTTGTGATTGGTCCTTTTTACTTTTTATAATGTTTACCAGGCTCATCCATATTACAGCATATACAAGATTTCTTTTAAGGGCTTTCTAATATTCCATATCTGGTGTCTTAGTTAGGGTTTTACTGCTGTGAAGAGACACCATGACCAAGGCAACTCTTATAAAGATAACATTTAATTGGGGCTGGCTTACAGGTTCAGAGGTTCAGTCCATTATCATCAAGGCAGGAGCATGGCAGCATCCAGGCAGCATGGTGCAGGAGGAGCTGAGAGTTCTACCTATTCATCTGAAAGCTGCTAGCAGAATATTAACTTCCAGGCAGCTAGGATAAGAGTATTATAGCCCATACCCACAGTGACACACCCACTCCAACAAGGCCACACCTACTCCAACTCCTTCTAATAGTGCCACTATGTGCAGAGCGCATATATATATACATATATATATATATATACATATATATATATACACACATATATATATACATATATATACATATATACATATATACATATATATATATATATATATATATATCATATATCATATAGATGCAAACCATCACAGCTGGTTTTCAAAAATTGTAGACTAGAACATTTTATAGGTAAGATCCTATCTTGTGTACCCATTCACTTACTAATGAATGTTGAGGTTGCTTCCACCTTTAGGCTACCCGGACACTCTTACTGTCTAGAATACTGTTTTCCATCCTTTTGAGTGTGTACTTAAGAGTATAATTGCTAGGTCCCTTGGTAACTCTGTATTTAACCACTGAGGAATTTCCACAGTGGCTGTGTTATTTCATGGCCTCACCAGTGATGTATGGATCCAGTTTCCCCACATCCTCACCAACACTTATTTTTCCATTAAAAAATCGTTGCCAGTCTCACAAGTATGAAGTAGTGTGCCACTGTGGTTGTGTTTTGTATTTTCCTCGTGCTAACTGGATGCTGGATGCTTTTCTTGGCTTTTTTTTTTTTTTTTTTCTTTGAACAAGAATTTATTCACTTCTTTTGCAACTTTAATTTTTTTCTTTTTTTGTTGTTCAGTTGTAAGTATTTGTGCATTTTGGATGCTAGACTCTTACCACTTAGAGGATTTGCTATTAATTTGGGGTTGCAAAGAATAACACTGATTAAAATACAATGTTTCTGATATATTCTCTGTACCACCCTTTTCAAGGAGGAAAGAGTTAGTTTTCTACAGTAGCTGTTTCCAAAGTGTTAAGTGTAGTGTATCGATCAATAGACAACCCAAATAAAATCCTAACAATTGACTTTGAAAACATGGGCCTTCCCTAGAGAACCTTGGAGATACTGGCTTCTAGTAACAGATCATTATAAATAATAAACACTGGTTATCTGCATTTCAGTCTAAGTATATGCTAACTTGAGCTGGAGATGGCTCAGTGGTTCTCAACTGTCCTAAGGCTTTGACCCTTTAATACAGTTCATCATGTCACGGTGACCCCCAACCATAAAATTATTTTTGTTGCTACTTCATAACAGTAACTTTGCTATTGTTATGAATTGTAATGTAAATATCTGCTATATGGACTATCTGATATGTGACCCCAAAGAGGTCTCAAGCCACAGGTTGAGAACTGCTGGCTTAACAGAAACCTATGGAAAAGCTGGGCAGGCACTGTGGCCACCTGTAATCCCAACACTCAGAAGTAAGAGGCAGGGAATCCTCTGGGCTGTGGACTCTGGGTTCATTGAGAGCTATTACCTTCGTAAATAAAGTATAACTTGAGTCCAGAAGGTGCTCAAGCTTCAGGCCTCTACATGCACACGCACACGTGTGTGTGTGTGTGTGTGTGTGTGTGTATGTTCACCCACACAGTGAACACATACATGTGAATCCACATGCACATATGCACATGTACATATGTCTGATAACTCATGTGCAGTCACCATGTCCCTACTTTAGAGATATCACTAAGAATACTGTTATTTTGCACGAGGACTGTGAAAGCGGCGAACTCTGAATGGCAGATTGTGTGCAGTGGATGTATTTTGTCTTTGTATCCGTTCATTTGAATGGAGCTGATGAGCCCAGCAGGATAAAAACTTTGGTACATTATGTTCCTTTATAAAACATACCATGAAGCTATCAAGGAAATATTCAGCGTTTTTGGAAAATTAGGATTCACATGCCATTAATTTATTTTGCATACCTATTGCATTGATGTGCAGGAGAAATTAATACTAACCACATTAATACATGTTTCTATTTAGTAAAGCAACATGATAGTTTTTAGGAAGCAACGTTTATTTTGTAGAAGTTTTAAAATTTTTTTATTAGTTTTCAAAAATATAAATCACTAAAACAAGAAGCTTTAAACATATACACTTTAATGTCATTAGAACTATGATCTGTGTGGGTTTATAAGAGCCGTATTTGAAATTAGTAGGGATAAAACAGAATATCACATTTCCCCTTGTATGTAGGATTAATATCTAAGTGTTTGTGTAGCGAAAGTAGGAGCTAGAGTGTTGGCTGGGGAAGAGTACTTGCAAAAGGACTAGAAAGGAGGGTGGCCACAAATATGAGCAAGGTATAATGATGCCATATGAAATCTATCGATTTAAAAAATGACTTAAACAGTTAATGAGGGAAATGTAAAAGAAATCATATGAACTCTCTGGAAGACAGGTGTGGTGGTTTGAATGAAAATGTTCCCAAAGGCTTGTAGGGAGTGGCACTATTAGGAGTTGTGGCCTTGTTGGGGGAAGTGGTGATGGTGGGCTTTGAGGTTTCCAAGGCTCAAGCCAGGCCCAGTGTCTCTCTTCTTGGTTTCTCCTTCAGCACCACGCCTGCCTGCATGCCACCATGTTTCCCACCACGATGACGATGGACTAAACCTCTGAACCATAATTCAATTAAATGTCTGCCTTTATGAGAGTTGCCGTGGTGTCTCTTCACAGCAATAGAATACTAAGACAAGATACAGCTATTTGATGCTTCTTGGTCTGTCAGGTTCTACAATAGTTGTCTGTAATTTTCCAGCGATAGCCACTGAATTACCTTTCTTTTCTCACTTTCTGCATCTACATCTCTGATGCCTCTATGCTGGCTACTTAGGAAGCTGAACTCTCCACTGAGCATCTCTGAACTCCTATAGTTTTTCTTCCACCATCTTTTTTGAAGAATTAGCATGCCTCAGCTGCTACCTTGTGCTGTGATGAATCTCAGGCAAGCTCCTTGAAGACAGGGATGTGGTCAGGACTTCCTGTTTCTCTTCTCACTCCTTTCTTTGGTGCTCTGTTTGTGCTCCCATGAAGGAGCATGTCTTAGGGTTTTATCACTGTGAAGAGACACCATGAACATGGCACCTCTTATAATGGAAAACATTTCATTGATGCTGGCTTACAGTTTCGAAGATTCAGTCCATTATCCTTATGGTGGGAAGCAGGGCATCATGTAGGCAGACATGGTCCTGGAGATGCTATGAGTTCAACATCTTGATCTGAAGGCATCAGGGAGAAACTGTGTATCACACTGGGCATAGCTTGAGCATATAAGACCTCAGAGCCCGGCTCTGCATTGACACACCTTCTCTAACAAGGTGACACCTACTCCAACAAGGCCACACCTCCTAATAGGGCCCCTCCCTCGGGATAAGCATTCAAACACAGGAGTCTATGGTGACCATTCCTATTCAAACCACCACAGAGCTGTTGACTTAATGTACTTGTTATGTTGACTACATTAATGCTCTAAACACTACTTTATTGCTTCTCTGCATTCAGCGTAGATTCTGGGGAGGGATGGGAAAGGCAGCTCAATTGATGTCTCCAGCTTATTTTTTTCCTTGCTAGTTGAAGCCAATACAGTAAATAATGAACACCTGAGATTAAGTCACAGCTTTCGTCGAGTCTGGCTGGAATGCAGGCTTTGTTTGTTATAAAATTCCTGAACCCCAGCCCTTTTTTTCTTTTTTGAGAGTTTGCTAGTTAGTGCCTTATTTCTCTTTCTAGGTCAGAGACTTCCTTCATCATCGTCGTCGTCAGCTAATCTCTGTAAAGTTGGTCATTGCATTTCAAGTATGGCTTCACATTTTTTAAGGAGATGGCTGCGGGATGTTGTGATTTTTGAAATAGTGGCCACAGATTTTACCCAAGAACCAAACAATGGTGGGGGTAAACTTAGAGCCCAGAGCCTGACACACCAAACCAATGGAGACTACTTTAACTTGTGGCTGTGGCCCAGTGGTTCTTGTGCCAGTTACTGAACCCGTGTTTTGCCTGTGCTAAGTTTGTGTTCTGTCACTGAGAGTCACATCTTCAGCCTTGACAGGGGTTCAAAGTAGCCATTCACATTCAACTGTGCTGTTTGTATGGAATACCACTGTTTTTTTTTGTTGTTGTTTGTTTTTTTTTTTTTGTTTTTTTTTTTTTCCTAGTTCAGTAAGGATGACTTTTATGACCTTAGTGAAAAGAAAAAACACAAGCATTTTGAGATAAGTCATTTCCTATGTTTAGTTATTCGAACAACGTCCGCCATCAACAGTGTCAGAAACATTATGTTGTTCAGAAAGCACGAGGCTTTGGATAGAGACCTGGGTGTGAGTCCCAGTTACTGGTTAGCAGGTGCAAGAACTTGAGAAGGTTTCTTTCTTTTTCTCTTTTCCATTTAAATTCTTTGACCCTTAGGTGCTTTGAATTGCACGCTGGGATTAATTATTGCCATTTTAGGCACTTACATGGTGCCCAGACGTATATACAGGTGAAACATATTTATGAGTTCATTTTTAAAAACTGTTATTTTATGCTGCTGCTTGGCATTTAGCTCAGCAAGTGCCTGCTTTCTCACCTTTAAGCACGCATGAGTGTGATGCTCACAGAAACACACCCGTAGAGGGGGAAGTATGCAAATTCCTTCATGAGTTGGCTCTCAATACAGAAACCATAGTAACCCAGAGATGTGAGGTTACCTAATCAGTGTGTTTTGTGGCTTACCCTGTCACCCTTAGATTGACAAAGGCTTGTTGGCAGTTGACAAGTTCCAGGCATTTGCTGTGTTGATTACACACCCCCCCACACAGGAACCTTCCCGGCTCTTACTCTCTTTTCTACTTCCTAGGAATGTGTTTAAAAAGGATGTTCTGAGAAAACAGAAAAAAAGTGGTGATGTGGGGGAGGGGGAGATGTAGTTGGGTATATAGCTCACTGGTAAAATTCTTGTCTATCATGTGAGAACCTCCAGAACATGGTTCTCTACCTTTCTAATGCTGTGAATACAGCTCCTCACGTTGTGCTGATCCCCAACCGAAAAAATTATTTTGGTTGTTACTTCCTGCCACTTTGCTACTGTTGTGAACTGTAATGTAAATATCTAAGTTTCTGTGAAAGGGTCATTTAACTCCCCCAATATGGTTGCACCTCTGCTCTATAGGGTTCAATCTCTTGAAATGTCACACCTCCAAAGCTGGGGGGTGGGGAGGGCAGGGGAGACACATTCTTTTTTAAAAATTGATTCCTTTCTCTCTATATTTGAGATTAATTAGGACCACATTCTTCCCAGAGAAGACGTTGCTTTGTTTTGAATTTTTCTCTTTCCCTTATTCCCTGTGTTCACAAAATAATATAGCAATGTAAAGGAACGCACTGGGGACTGAGGCTCGGAAGTTTGGTGTTCTAAGTTAGCCCACTGAACTTTAACATAGGTCTGTTTGGAACCAGTCATGGCACCAAGCGCACAACAAAGGCTGATTGCCCTTCTCCTCTGGTGGAAGAGCCATGAAGCAGCATGGCCACTTTATGTCCTTTTCACTGCTCGTGTTTGAGGTCAGGGCCAGAGCAGTGCGCCACAGAAGAGGAGGGGGTCTTGAACAAGCATGGGGGTGAATCTACTTCTGTTCCCAGTTGCATCTCCGTTTGTCTCGATCTCTGGCAGAAGTGAGAGCTACAGCTCATCTTTACGACTTCGGGCATCTGAAAGCAAACGCTCGTTTTCCAATAATTCAGTAGAAAGTTAATTGCTGAAAAGTCTTTAAAAAAAAAACCCGATAACCTTGCTAGTCCAGCACCGAAGTTCCTGCTTTGCTGCAGGGACGACTGAGTACGGTGACCTTTCTATTGGATAAGCTGAAGCGTCTGGCAATGTGGTGCAGTTCTGTGGAGGGGTCCAGGACCACAGTTTGGAAGGGGAGTAACAGGTGCGGTGATGGTGTGGGGTTTCCTAGCTTTGACAGCCGTTGTCTCTGAAGCTAGGAGTTTGATTATATCCATGGTTTTCCTCAGACCTTCGCATGGTCTCGAGCATGAGGTTGACTGTCAGTCATTCTGAGAATGTGTTCCCTTGGCCAGGAGATGAAGAAAGAAGAGTACGGTTTAAGGATTTTAGAATGCCCTGCTGATAATATTTCACGGCACTCCAGAGGGCAGAATCTTTTCTGTAGACTCACTACTTTCTAAGGCCCTTTGTAATCTTAAAACCATATGTTCACAGAGATAAGTCATTTAATGATAGTGATTTTAAAAAGCAGAAGGGTCTTTTTTGATAATTAAAAAAATTTTTTTCTCTCCATTGGTGTGCATCCATTGACCATAGTACTGAACTACATAAAGACATTTCCATACAAACTGTACAGTAGAATTTGATATATTTCCTGCCTCCTTTCTCACCCCTCCCTGCTCCTGTTTTTAATCTACTTTGTTCCCCTAGAGAATTTCATTTTTATTTCTGTGTCATACAGACATGTGTGACTTTATGGTTCTGCATGAAATCCATGAAGCACGCATGAGAGAAAACATGCAATATTTGTGTGCTTTCCTTAATCTTCCCTAATTAACATAACACGATCGTCTCTCATTGTCTCCATTTTTTTTGCAAATGACATAACTTCATTCTTCTTTATAGCTAAAAAATTCCGTGGTGGGGTCAGTGAGGTAGCTCAGTGGGTGAAAGTGCTTACGAGTCAGGCCTCATGATCTGTGTTTGATCCCTGAAACCCATGCTGAAGAATGAGAATCAACTTCATAAAGGTTTTCTCTGTGTTACAAACACACACAGGCGCACGCACACACACGCACACACACGCACACACATACACACACATGGGCAACCTCACATTTATGTTTGCATGTATACATGTGTGCACACATAATAATAATAACAATAATAACAGTAAATGTTTTTGATACTTCCGTTGTATGTATATACCATGTTTCCCTGACAAACACCTAGGCTGATTGCATGGCTTGGCTCTTGCAAATAACACTGAAGTTATTATGTCCAAATGTCTGGGATAAGTTGACTTGGGGGTCCTTTGGGTAAATAGTCAGGAATAGTATTAGTGTTAATTGGCAGAAGGTACCTTGGCAGGTCTGGGCCAAGGCATACTGCATAGATCACACCATGCAATAGAGCTCACTTGAAAGATTTATTGCAGGTATTGGGGGAGGAGGGAGTGAAAGGCCTTTTCAGAGTGGGCACATGAGAGAGAGAGAGGGACAGAGACAGACAGAATGGGAGACAGAGAGCAAGTGCATGTTGCGTAGGGGAAATATGCACCTTGTGACAACTGGAAATGTGCTGGACCTGGCAATGGTGGGTGCTGATGTCAGCTGGCTGTGCTAAGTCCCTTGAGTCCCTGAATCCCTGAGGGCAGGCAGGGAGAAACCCTGATTTATAGCACATAGTCTAGGTGTGTTCCAGTGATTTCTTGAATTTTACTGATATGATTGTAATGTCTCCCCGTTTCATCTCTAATTTTATTCATTTTTGTCTTCTTGTTTGTTGGTGAGTTGGGCTAAAAGTTTGTCAGTGTTGTTTATTTTTTTTCAAAGAACAGACTCTTTGTTTTGTATGGGATTTCCCCTCTGCCCCCTGCTGCCCCCCTGCCTCAAGCCTCATGGGCCTACAGAGAAATGATCCACAAGAGGTGAAGAATGAAACTTGAGAATCAGCACCCCCTTTTCAGGCACTGGGTCAAAACGTCCAGGGTCTGACCTCAGGGTTTGTTTTTCTTACATATCTAAACACAGTAAAAGGTTGGAAAAAGAACAATCATCACAACAAAGCTTTGGGCAGAGCTCCATAGAAACTACATAGCTACATTGAAACTCCTGAGCCAAGTTGTAAAGCACCTGTGACCTTTACATAAGAATGAGTTCTGTTGACTAACAGATAAACAGTGTTCAGGCCAGGGGCCTGGGGAAGAAGGATTTGTAATAAGCATAGATTCTATTGCTGGATGATATGAACAGAGTACATTGGATCTCTTTCAAAAGGATGGGTTCTCTTTGCTGAGTGACAGAGCTCTGGATTAAGATCTAATGCCCAGGATTTGGGGGAGTCAGGAAGGCTGGCTCCATATAATAGCAAAAAGATCACCAGGTTGTTAGAAAACATCCATTCCAATCTTTCCCGTGACCAGGCATCTGTCATTGACATCCTTTGATGAGAACAGGTCCTTGTGATAACAAGTCAACAAGTCTGTTTTCCCCAATGCTTAACACCCCCCCCCACACACACACACACAGTTTCTCAGTGTAGCCTTGGCTATCCTGGAACTTACAGGTTGGCCTTGAACTCAGAGATCTGCCTGTCTTTGCCAGGCAAAGACAAGAGACAAAACCAAACCAAGAACCCCATCTTGATGGTGCGGTACCCTCTATGCCATGGGTGGAAGAGCATATTGGGTCTTGTCAGACCCTTCTTATCCCAGATTGATATCCTAACAGAACCAGAAGTCACAGAACATTATTATGACTCGCAAGGGGAAGCCTCTGAAGATGCTTACTGCTTTTTCTTTTTCTTTTTACATGGCAGTTCACTCTGATAGTTTTTGAAACCAAAAGCACACCTCAGAGCCTTGAAACTTCCCAAGATACCCACCTCCTGAGATGGTCATTCAGCTGTGAAGGTTCAACTTTAGAATTTGCGTGTATGGTCTCATCTCTCTGTGGGCTAGAGAAAATAATAACCTCACGGGGAGAGAATAAGACCACTACTACTATTTTTGAGTCAAATTTGAAGCAAGCTTTATTAAGTACTGGCCAGGACCATGGATACTGGGCAGATTCATATTCAAGTTTAGAATATGCTGCTGAATTACATTAGTGAGGGAGGGGCTTATAAAGGCACAGCCCACAAGACTCTGTACTTCCTGCCTTTGTCCAATCAGAGCCAAGCATACATGCTGACTTACTTCCTGCCTATAAACCTCTTGCACACATCCTGTGCAGTTGGGGAGACCAAGCTTGTTCTTAAACAACAGCCACCAGTGTTCTAGGAAGTTATCTGTCCTTGGGCCAGTGGGGCTTACAGTTAGAGAGGGGTTTTGTTTTTATAAATCTCTCAAGCACAGATATAAAACATAATGTTAGCCATCACATTAAGGACAGGAAGCTATTGTTCAGAGGGTTTTCACACATTTCCCAGTTCTCTGGCTGCCATATTCTACTGTGGAAAGTCCAGAGAGGTCTTTCCAATGTTCCAACCTTTTCTCTTGAGTTAAGAGAAGCTCACCAGAGATGACCACTCAGTCACAGCGTATAGCTAATTGAAAGTCTTTATTTCAGCCAGCTTGGCTCACACCCAAGTGTTCTGTGTAGGAGTGGTCCTGAGTATCCAGAAGACAGGGATTTTAGGGGCAGAGACCTCTTCCAGGCATCTTGCTCAGTAGCTGCAAGGCAAGTTTCACTGAGTAAGCAGTTCATAGCAAGCAGTTTTAACAGAAGCTAAGCAGTTAGCCCGGAGAGGGTTTTGCACAAACTGGCAGTTAAGATAAAGGGTTAGCTAGCTGGATGATGGTCCACAGAAACAAGGAGTTTTAAGAAAAACTGTTAGCTGGGAAATCCCAACCTGTGGTTTCTAGACTTTTTCCTAGGTCGTTTCCCATGGAATTCTCGATCGAGGAGATCAGATTCTAGTTAAACCTGGAAACGGACTCAGCAAGATTACAAGATGGCGGAACCTCTGCACTGTCTTGTCCCACCACATTTGGGCTGCTATTTATTTCCATTCCTTCATGAAAAACCATAGCACATGCTCTTGTACTCCACAATCTTCCAAATAGGGGGAAAAGGCAAGACTGGCTACCATGTCCCTTCCCATCCACATGCAGTCTTGTCTAGAAAAGTTGCCTGTATCACAGTAGTTTTTCTTCTGAAATAACTTCTGAACACTGAACAAAGGAGAGAAAATAAATGAAAGACATCAATACCAAAACTTCTTCTTAATCTCATCAACAAAACAAAGAAAAATAAAGTTCAGACTTGTGTAGGTGTTTCCCTAAATGAGACTAATATGCAGACAGTTAAAAATGAACAAACCATCAAGAACGAGATAACTTGTGAGCCAAATGAGCAAAGCATCGGAGTAGGCTGCTCCTAACTGGGTGATGAGGCCACAAAACATAAGCTGGTTTTAATTGCTTTCCACACCCTCGTCTCTTTTCTCCATTTGTACGCCCTTCTGTCAACATTCCAGTTCTCTTGGATGTGAGGGCGCTGTGGCCACAACCCACCTTTAAATCTATCTTTTTTGAAAACGTGTTACTTCCATGCCTAAAGAGTAACCAGCCTAGTTTAACGAATGGGAGCCTCCAGGTATGCACACAGCCAAGTTACTTGCTGTAACAACAGTTCTTGGCAACAGTTACTTGCTGGGGGATGTGCCCACTCCGATGCTGTCTTCATGCTCAGAGCCTCACCCAGTCATTCTGACAGACCTATTAGTATACTGCATTGTCTGCACCCTCTATCTGCTCACTATCTAATGAAGCAGCAGGAGATGGAAGGAACTGGCTCAGGGCTTCCAGCACAGCCTCCTGCCTGGACAGGTTTTCTCTTGTGCACCACTGAGCAGTGGGCCTGATTCATCTGGTTGGAGTTCCACAGATATGAGATTGGGGATCGTTTGCAATCTCTTTCTACTGCAGTGTCAGAATTCTTCCCATGACTTGCCAAGGAATGTGGGTGACATCACATACAGACTTAGACACTCCAAGGGGAAGTTACTTTCACCACAGGAGAGGAAAAAAAAATTAGAAAGTGATGACTAACAGGGAAGCTGAGGCAGAATTGAGTAGGAGGGGAGAGGCCTGAGCATCTGGGGCTTGGCCACCTGGCCTTGTTGCCTTGCCAGATTGGCCTAGTTTGTGGTGAGACCACTCTGCAGAAGATCTCCCCAAAGGCAAATGTTGACATAATCTCTGAGTGTATGGCCAATCTAAGCAGTATGGGGGTAAAGTGAGTGTTTCCTGGAAGTGTGTGGTGGGCCCTTTCAACAGCCCTCAGAGGCAGCTCTCCAACATGAGACATGGGAAAGATGGAGAGAAGATGCCAGCAAGCTACATCTGTACAAGAGTGTCCCGTGCCTCATGTAAGCAGATGGCAGGATGGAGGCCATCTTGTTCATGCTGTTTCTGATTCAAAAAGCTGCTGAGCAGAGCTGGAAGGCCTTTAGAGAGACCCATGTGTAGGTATGTTCTTTGAGTTACGCTGACAGAGGAAGCAGTTCTTCAGAGAGCAGAGAGGGGAAGGAAATACTGTTAGTACCCGTGACCCCTACCTTTTGTTTACCCCGGCAAAGGCTGGCTTAGATTGACCACAGAGTGATCATAGTTCATGTTTCATACATGTGCAGCAGGGTGGGAACTTATTCTTGCATTTGGTGAATGTTTTATGTAGGTGTGAAATTTATGTACCTGTGCATGTAGGTTTATTGAAGTGTTTACTCCAGTGTGTTGGTGCATAGCTGTGCACATGTGTATGGATACCACAGGTCAGCCCACAGGCATTGTTTCTCAGGAGTGATCCATGTTATTTTTTTTTTTGAGGTCTCTCATTGGGACCTTGGACTCTCTGATTTGACTGGCCCTAGCAATCTCTCAATCTCCCCATTGCTGGGATTGCATTCAAGTGCCACTGTGCCTGACTTTTTAAAAATGTGTATGTAGGGAATCAAATCCTTATGCTTTCGTGGGATGTATATACTGCCTGAGCTACGTCTCCAGCCTTACACAGATGTCCTTATGTCCTGCTTGCATATTACTTCTAGCTGGGGAGAGGTGTGTCTTAACCTGTACACAGATGGTGTTGTGTTTCTAACTGCTCTTCTGGCCTAGGGTATGTGTTTATGTACATGGTTAACATAGCTTCCTGGGTTGGGAGGGTGACGTACTAGAACATACTAAGGTTGCTAGGCAGGCTTCTCTCTTCATATGTCACCTGTTGTATTGTATCATGTGCTACTGTGCTCAAATCTCCCACCTCCCTTCCGAATTGGCTCCATTCTGCCTCCCTTTTGAAATGGTAGGTGATTTTGTTGTTGGTTATTTCGGAGTGAATCTCGCTCTGAAGGTTTAGGCTCCATTGCGGTCTCACATCAGTGAGATTTAAGGGATCGGACGTGTGTTCTGCTCTTGCTTTCACATGCCTACCCTCTCACGTTTGACTCGGCAGCCTTTCTCTTTCATCTGTTGGCTTTTCCATCCAGGTAGGCTCAGTTCCTCAGTGAATGTTCAGCAAGCACCAGTTGTGTGCTGGCTGCTAGAGCAAGAGTAACTAATAACACTGTCACTGTTTTGGGGGGAGGGCTGCTCTGTACTTAGAGGGACAGCCAAGGGTTTAGGGTATGGGATGGAGTGAGGGTTAGAAGCAGGGGCCTGTTGTGTCTGGCTGCAGTTATTTTGATGTGCTCTTTGGTTAAGACCATGGTTATTCGGGTAGGCCAGGGGTTCTCAAGGGTTCTCCTTAGATAATCGGGAGAGCTTTGGACATACTAGTCTTCTTTCCTTTGGGTAGGGTGGAGCTGGGCATCTCTAGGTGTCGCATGCCTGTGGCATCCTAGTGCAGCTGAAAGATAAGTAGTAAATAGAGGGTCGGAGAGCCCAGGATGTGAACCAGTCCCTTCATAGCACCATGTAGGAATGCTTTAGCTCTGTCTAAAGTTCCTCCAGTGGAACTCATCACACTTCAACCTGAAGCTTTTCCTAAAAGCTTTTACCAGTATTTCCTAAATCTTAACCTGCATTCAAGTCAGCTGAGCATTTGCTGAAGAGTAGATATTCCTTCCTGTAGCAGATCTGGTGTGGCACCTGAGATTCTGTATTTCAAGCAGGCTCTGGAATGTGGATGGAAAGACCATCCCCCAAGTACCCAGAAGTCTGTACTGTAGCATTTGTAGGAAGCAGGGAAAACGTAGGAGCAGAGATTTCAGACTGACTCATTAGGGATCTAGGTTTCCGATGTTAAGGATTTTTATACACTTCTCGTTGGTGTCTGTGCGTGTACTAGTTCATGTGTGTACATGTGTATGTGTGCATGTGGAGGCCAGAGTCAACCTCAGGTTTCTTTCTTTTTTTTTTTTCCCCAGACTGGGAATCTCACTGTATCTGGAAGTCAAACTGATTTGCTTAGATTGAATGGCTAGTGAGTCCCAGGGCTATTTATTTATTTATTTATTTATTTTATTTAAATTGTCCGTGTGTAAAATGATAAGTATGTATATTTTGCCAGTGGGTTATAACTGGCTTTGCCTGTACCTTTATGAACACTAGATCTAATCTTTAAAAGATGTTATTACCACACATCAATAATACACAATAATAGGGTACATGAGACATTTTCATACACATATATTATGAGTTTTGATTACATTTACATCATTATTGTCACTTGTCCCTTTTTATTCCCACTGTCACCCTTCATCTTTTCAAACCAGTAATATATATATATATATATTTGTTGCTGTCCTTTTTTGGGTGAGGGCGACCTAGTGGATCTAACTAAGGTTGTTACAGGAGTGTAGGTTAGGGTTACAGGAACATAGGCAACTTAACCAGTGGTCAAATCACTTAGGAAACTGTCTTTCTCTGTGTCATCAACTATTACTGTTTATTAGATCTCCAGGGAGGGATAGACTCTATCTCTATGGTGGGATAGTGACCAGCTCAATCTTGTGTATGTACTGCACAGGTCTGAGAGAGTTCATGAGTGCACCAGCCACATCCTACCTGGAAGAGAGCGTTCTACAACACCCTACCCATTCATTCTGTGATCTCTGAGACTGGGAGAGGAGAATCATATAGATGTCATTTGTTCTCAGCTCTTGGTCTAGCAATGAGCTTCTAAACTACTCTCTGACTACTGTAAAAAGAAGCTTCTATAGCCAAAACCGAGAGCAGCATTGATCTGTGGAAGTAAGCATAGATATGTAGAAGACAATTTGATAGGTACATGTCCACTTAGCAAAACAAAACAAAACAAACCAGTAGTAGCTCCCAAACTAGGCCCCCTGACCTCCCAAGGCATAGGCTTTTGACCACGTTTATAATAGAATGAATTACGTCCTGTAGAGCAAACAGGCCTTAAATCTAATTGGAAAGCAGTTGGTTGTCTTCATAAGAGCCAAGCCACGATTATACCACTGGGCACATCTTGTCTCGCTGGCTCATAGCATACATGGCCCCAGAGCTAAGTAAGACTTCTGAGGAGTTTTCTCCTGAGTACCCTGAGTAACACATTCTGCCCCTATGGAATCTAGCCAGCAGGGAGGCTTCCCTCTTGGTTCCAGCTTGATTTTCATTGGCCTATGACCAGAGCAGGTGGCATTTTTGGCAATGAGATTACCATCTACCTCTGCTCTGTTGTTTGAGAAGAAATCAGAGGCCTTCCTAGCCAAATAACTCACAGGAAGACGAGTTCGCTCCAGCCAGAGTCCCTCCATTCAAATTTCTCTTCTTCTTATAAAGCATCCCACTCTGCTGGCCTTTCCTACAGTTTTAATTTGGGTTGACCCTCTGTTCTCCTCCCCCCATCTCCCAGCCTCCACATCCCCACTTAAGCCCTTCCCCTCCAGTGTTCTCTTTCCTAATTCCGCATCATTTGTGTTCCCTCTACTCCCCACGGTTTATACTGGATGTAACTTTGATAAATTCTCTACCTGTTTAGTCGATGAAAAAAAATGGTGTTCTCATGAGTTAATTTGCATTTGCTTGAGTATTAGTGAAAATTATTTGTTTGTCAAGTACCTTCCTTGGGGCAATAAGAGTATTAAACTCCTATCTATCTATCTATCTATCTATCTATCTATCTATCTATCATCTACCCAGCTATCCATCTAATCTAATTTTTATATCTACCATCTATCCTATCTATCTATCTATCTATCTATCTATCTATCTATCTACCTACCTACCTACCTATCATCTATCTATCGTATGTTTCCTCTTGCTTATCAGCTCTAAGTGTTCTTTAGACCTAAAGGGAATGAGCCCTGTGTTTCAGGGGCAGACATAATTTGCTCAGTTTCCATTAGCTTTTTAGAGCTTAAAAATCAATTTCCTTTATTTGTTCATTAATTTGTTTTGTTTGCTTTTGTGCCCAGGAAAGCTTTGCCTTCTGATTTCAAGTGCATATATTTCCCTCTGTCTTATTATGTCTTCACTTTGCATGGGCTCTTAAGTCCCTTAGGCAATTTTGTGTGTGTGTGTGTGTGTGTTAAATGAACTTGATGATTTTGTAAATCAAGATGGAGACAAAGTCATTATCTTTGAATTATACAATTGTTAACTGGTAAATTCTTTTTCCAGACATTGGAAAGAAAGCATTTTTGTAGCATCTACTTATTCTTCGATCTTGTGTGTAAGGGGATAACAGTGCTTCTGAGACTCTGTCATCTATGTAGAGACTAGAAACTAGGCTTCTTCTGCTTCCTGTGTCAGTGGGGCTTGAGGATGTGCCTGCTTCTAATTGTTCCCTCTCTGATTGTGCCTCTCTTGCTATCCCACCCCCAGCCACACTATTTCCCTCTGATGTGCCTTCCCCCACTCTGTCTCTTTTCTCTGGTCTCTCCTAGTTGAATCTCTCACAGTTTCCCTAATCGACTTTCCACCAACTGTCTCCCTCAGCGCAGACTTCCCAGCTCTGTGGTTCAGCTGCCATTGTTTCTGAGAAGACCTTTCGTATCACCAGCTGTGGGTCTTCTGTCTGGCACCCTGGCCAGACAGTTACAGCCACTCCCTTGCCCATTCTGCCTGCGTTCCTGAGTTTAGTACCGTAAACTTTCTTAGATGGGAGCCTCAGGAACTCTCTCTGACTGACTGCAGGCTCAACAACATGTAGCCTTACACCCATGCCCTGTGGGTGAGTTCAGTGATGGCCTGGCTGTCCTCAACCCCCGAAGATATCTAGAAAATAGATATCTCTATTTTGGTGAGTGCCAAGTTGAAAGCGAGTTATTTGGTTTATCCTTTTTTGTGTGTGTGAGAATTCAAGGACCACAGTTTAGAAACACAGGAATTTAAAGGCCTGGGTGGTGGACTGATAAAGCTGCATTCTCTCTCTCTCTCTCTCTCTCTCTCTCTCTCTCTCTCTCTTTCTTTCCTTGAAATCATGTGTTTTCTGTGAATCTCCCCCAGCAGGCCTTTTTATATTGCAAGAACAGCGCTGTATTAATAAACAGAGCACTGGGTTTCACATCAGAAGTCCTCTGTCCTGAGTCCTGGCATTGCCACCATGCAGCTGTGTGACCTTGGGTAGCTCACTTAACCTCGCTAAGTGTTTGATGGGACTTTAGAGGGATTCTTTCTGTCCTAGAACAGCCAACATCAGATCACTGAGAGAATGCTGCCTGGCACTCTCCTGCCCTAGCGCTGTGAAAAGTTGCATTTATACTGTCTGCAAGTCCACACCTTCAATTTAATCAGTCACAGAGAAGTCAGCCAGAGCAGGTGGTCCATAGGAGTGTAGGAGCCAGTGTGTGGCTGTAGCACCCCTCCCTTCCTCCTGTTTCAAACTCTCAGTAAGACTGTTGTCTGTCTCCTAAAACCTCTTAACTGATAGTGTAATGATCGAGAAGTCCTAAAACATCCGTTTTGGGGTCATTTACTATTATAATATTTTTGAAGTTTTTCAAAATGAAAGAAAATTTTCTTAAAACAACTGTTCCCATAATCTTTGTGATACAGATGTGTAAGTTCTTTTGCATATAGCTATTCTTGGCCATAGACTTCTCCCTATGCTATAGGGAGCCACGAGGAAGATCCAATGAAAGAGAAAAAGACACTTCTTCATGGAAGAGGTGACATTTGAGCTGGGTATTAAAACACAAATAGGAGTTTGCTATATGGGAAAAGGGCATTGTGGGAATGCAGAGCTAAGCCACTTGTCACAGTTGTTGCACTTTGGGATACACTGGGTAACTGAACGTAGCTGGTAGAACCTGTAGCAGAGGGAAAGAAAAGGGGGTTCCTGCAAGGGGTGGCTCCTAAGACAAAAAGGTTGATTCTGAAGGGACTGTGTACTAGTCTACAGGCCTGCAGTGGTTACTTTTCATTCCAAGCATGATAATAGATCTGCTATTCTGAAAGACAGCTCTGAAGCAGAGAGAAGGCATTGGAGCCTGGGAAGAGCCTAGGCAGGGGCTCTGACGGGGTCTTCAGATTCCAACAGGTACCAAGAAATTATGCCTCTATGTTCCATGTTCTTCTTTCCTCAGTGGATGGCAGGTACAAAGCTCCCTTGCAGATGAGGTTTCCATGTCAAGAAACCGGAAGGATGTAGCTGCCCAGCTGTAGGTAGGACAGGATGAGGGGAAGTCTGTACTGAGCCCAGGTAGGAATTCTCAGGTTAGACTCCCCTTTCTCTTTGTGCCTAATGTCATATGGAGGTGAGTACCTGCAAAAACTTTACACAGTTTACTTTTGCATTTGTATGTGTGTGTGTGGTAAATGTGTGTTTGCTTGTGTGTGCATGCAGTTGTATAGGCATGTGTGGATACATGCATGTGTGAATACATGCATGTGGAGGCCGTAAGCAAGGAGGTAGTGGAAGCACAGAAATTGACTGCAACATGGGTGGGAGAGAGAGAGAGAGAGAGAGAGAGAGAGAGAGAGAGAGAGAGAGAAGAGCCAGAGGCATTTGGAGCAGCATGGCTCTCTCTCTCTCAGGGGAAGAGACAATAGCAAAAATCTTGAGGAAAGCCATGCCATTTGAAAAAGGAAACAGGCTGAGACTGAGGTGTGTGTGTGTGTGTGTGTGTGTGTGTGTGTGTGTGTGTGTGTTTATGTGTGAACTGAGATAGTTTCCAGCCTGTAAACTGGAACAGCCTGGGACTTTAGGATAGTAGGGGAGGAGGAGGTGTGTGGATCTGAAGAGCTGGGCGGCTTTGATGTGTAGAAGAGGTGTATGGTTAATCCGGTCCACAGAAGCTTGGAGGTTAGTGCGGGGACTTTGCTATGTACTGCAGGTACATACATGCTAACAGAGAACCAGGCACGTCCATCTGCCTTAGTCAGCTGAATGAAGGGAGAGATGAGAGGTGATGGCTCTTCCTGCTGGGCACAAACCGGTTTCTGAGGAACACTGAAAGCAGGCTTTTGTCTACCAGCATTTTGTTTGTCTTGTCAGAATTCAGCCTGAGATGAGCCAGGCTGTCATGTTAGGACCTAGCCAGTGGCATTGCCTTTTTGGGGTGGGGGGGGTGGGGGAAGAATGGTTGGGACCTAACAGAGGCCAGATCATCAAGTATCCCTCTGAGTCACTAAAGCCTGTTTCTGGCTGAACCCAAAGCTTGCTGGTTTGGCTCTGACTAGCCAGCTCATTCTGGGGAATCCTGTCTTTGCCTCCAGAGGGCTGGGACCATAGGCAATGTACTGGCTGGTTTTGTGTGTCAGCTTGACATAAGTTAGAGTCATCAGAGAGGAAGGAGCCTCAGTTGAGGACATGCCTCCATGAGATCCAGCTGTAAGGCATTTTCTCAATTAGTGATCAATGGAGGAGGGCCAAGCCAACGGTGGGTGTTGCCATCCCTGGGCTGTTGGTCCTGGGTGATATACGAACACAGGCTGAGCAAGCCGTAGAAAGCAAGCCAGTAAGCAGCACCCCTCTATGGCCTGTGCTTCAGCTCCTGCCTCCAAGTTTCTATCCTGTGTGAGTTCCTGTCCTGACTTCCTTTGCTGATGAGCAGCAATGTGGAAGTGTGAGCTGAATAAACCCTTTCCTCCCCACCTTGCTTTATGGTCATTGTGTTTTGTTGCAGCAGTAGAAACCCTGACTAGGACAGGCAGGGGTCGCCATGTTCAGTGTTTAAGTGGCTGCCTGCTGGGTGTTGTGAAGTATAATGTGGTGACAGGCAGGGGTAAGGGTGTACCTGGTGGGCCCATGCCAAGGTGTCTCCTAGAGAAATCACACCATGTGACAGACCCGGTATAAGTATAAGGGAGGTTTATTTGGGAGAAAGGAGAGGAGTGAGGGTCTGGAGACGGGGTAGAGGCAGACAGAGCTATGAGGGCAGAGAAAGTAGGGACAAAGATGAATAGAGGGAAGGACAGAAAGAGAGAAAGAGAGGCCAGTCAGGAACATGTGGGAATGGGGGGGGGGGGAGAGAGAGAGAGAGAGAGAGAGAGAGAGAGACAGACAGAGACACAGAGACACAGAGACAGAAGAGGAGAGAGGAGAGGAGGAAGAGGAAGAGGAAGAGGAAGAGAACACAGAAGGTCTGAGGTAGCAAGCTGTCTTTTTATATGACCACTGCTACACCTGGCTCACAGTAGCAAGTGATTACACACGCTATTGCTAGGTTCCTAGGAGTAACCTGTAAGCCAACACTGGGCATCTGATCTTTGGTTTTCACACTTCAACTACAAGTGGCTTTTGCTCACACTGCATTGCTCAGCCCCACCCTCTTTTGACACAGGGTCCTAAGTAGTCTGGCTCAGACTTACATTGTATGTAAGGATGACCTTGATCTTCCATCCTCCTGCTCTCCCAGTGCAGAGATCACAGACTTGGGTCACATTTCCACATTATGTGGTGCTCATGCATGCTGGGCGAGCACTCAGGCACCTGAGTTATGGCCACCGCTCCGGAGCACAACTGTTTGAGCAGGCGTTCAGTGGCTGTGCCCCTGATCGATGGCATGAAGCCTCAATATGTACTCCTTGTTGTGTTATATAAAAATAAAGAGAAACCAGGGGTATGTTTGTTGGAGGCGAGGTATGGTGTGGGGGAAGGGGGTGCCTCTGCGGGCCCATGCTGAGGCATCCCTTTCCCCTCTAGGTACTAGCCACACGATGGTATAGTGTAGAGTTTATTCAGGGCATAGGAGGGGAGGAAAGAGGGGGGAGGACTGGCCATGAGCATGTAGAGAGAGAGGGGAGAGGAGAATGGGGGACAGGGAGAGGGTAAGAGAGCAAGGGCAGGAGAGTAAGAGGAGGAAGAGAGAGTGGAGGGGGCAAGCAGCCCCCTTTTATAGTGAGTCAGGCACACCTGGCTATTGCCAGGTAACTGTGGGGCAGAGCCTAGACTAAATGCCAACACTCCTACCTGTTTCCCACCCCCACTCCCCCAACCCCAGGTAAGGCTCAGTGATGTTCCAGTTCGTTTGTTCTCTTTCTCGTTCCTTCTCCATCTCTCTCTCTCCCTCCCTCCCCTCCCCCTCTCTGCCACAAAAAGATTCCAGATCTTCTGTTTGTTAGAGCATCTTGGAAGCGGGAAGGCCTAAGTGACATTACATTGCTCTGCGCTCTGATGGAGGAGGTGGGTTGATAGTCTTTGACAGGACTACTTCCCTCAAAGGTGGGGCTTTTAGAGAGAAAGAGATGGAGCATAGGAAAGCCCAGGGGATGCTCTGGGCCTCCACTGGAGCCTGCCTGAATTTGCATAGCGTCCAGCGTTAATTTGGGGATTAGGAAAGCAACTAGACCATGAACCCCAATTGAGTTTCCGCAGGAAGCGGAAGGGAGAACTGATGTGTTATCTGTGGAGTGTGCCTGCTCTTCAGTGGGCTCTGTTTTTTCACTTCCAAAGATAGGGAAATATATTGAGTATTCTAACGATCAACATCTTTGATGGAACTAGGCAGTGAGTTCAGACAAAATCACACCGTGAAGCAGGTCTCACCTGGGAGGTTTATTAAGAGAAGGGGACACAGAGGCTGTCTCTGTAGGAAGAGGAAAGAAGGAAGGGCTTGGGGAACGGAAACCATGGCTTTTATTGGAGGGCTGGTGCGTATGCAAGAGGACATGCAAAGGGGAACTGGGGGGGGGGGTGAGGGGTGGGAGGTGGGCATTGTGTCACCTCTGGGTGGCTATTAATGATGTGTCTTGCCGGCGTCCTTGGGAGTTGGCTGGAAAGATGCCTGATTGTCACGGAGTCACTTTTAGGTGTCCATGGCTGTGCCTGATTGCTAACAACCTTTAATAGGAATAATTTGCCTCTTCCCCGAAGAACAAGAACGCATTCTTCATGAAACCATCTCAGACACTGGCCCTTGCCAAAGGGGATGATGTGACAGGAGGAGATTGGCTCAGCAATGGCAAGTCCTGAGGACTTAGGCCACAGTAGTTCAGGTGAACTGCTCTCCGTGGTTTTGTGTGTTTAAAACATGTAGCACAATGGGCATTGAGCAATTAGACAAGAACCTGATGGTACTCTCAGAATCAGCTTCTCCAGCTTTGTTCTTGGTGGGTTAGGAGATCGATATTGGGTGATGCTGAAATTCCTGAGGCTCTGAAACTCCGTGTGACTTGCCTGGTGAGGCTGATGATTATGTAGGTGACTCTGGTCCATTTACCTTCCCCTCCTGCCAGCCTACTGGAGTCTCCCGTGTGAGCGCCCAGCCTCAGGGCTGTTATTCATCTCTGAGTCTGTGGCACTCCGTAGCTGGCACAGGGCCAGCCTGGTTCTCAGAGGGACCGTTTCTGAATACATGTACTGGGAATGTATCCATGCTGATCTTGTGGGGGCCTTTCTTATCAAAGACTGAACAAATGTTCATTCTTCTACCAGTTACCCATGAGAGAATGGACTTTATCAGACTGGCTTATCTTCCCATGCTATGGTAGTGTTGTTTCATAACCTCTTTCCGGGTCAAATCAGACACTTGTAAGTTATACATGTTAATACTACTGAGTTTGTGATCTCATGAAAATGTGTAAGGATTTTTTTAAAGTTATAGGTGTTTGGTTTCAGATCCTGGGACAAGGTGTATATTCTCTGGACTTAGGTGTATATCTTACACACGAAAGCAGACCTGGCCTCCAGGATCCTTCAGTCCTGAGCTGGCATACCCTGCTCCCCACAGTGAACTTTACAGGGTGCAGAAGGGCTGGCCTTACTCCAGAGGCTTCTCCCTATATAATCCAGACATTTTGGTCTCTCCTCTCTGCTCTCCTCTTCTCTTCTCTCTCTGTTCAGGGGACCTTTTCTCTCTTTCTTTCCTCCTTCCCTGCCTCCCCACGGTGACTTCCCTGTCCTAGGTCCTTGAGGCCAGTGAACTTGCCTGAGAGCAGCTGCTCAATAAACCTGCATTTAATATAACCTAATCTGGTTTGAACTGGCTCACTTCACCAGTGAAGAAATAACAATAGGAAATAGGAGTTGTGATATAAATTTTAGAGAAGACAGTTTGGGATTTAATTTCCCTTTGGTTTCAGTTTTACTGAAATTTATGTGAATTTAAAAATGAAAACAATTTCATGTTTAGAAGAAGATGCCATGGAAAGGAAGAGTCCAATTTATTTTACAAGTCTCAGTAGGCCAACGGCAACATCAGAAACCTGCTTTGTGCATGCACACGGACACACCTTCACCCATACCACAAGCCCTGCTTCGCACTCTTTTCATCGAGTGGCCTTGTGTGGAAATACTTTTTTACAGACTCTCCATGTCTTCTTACTTTATGACAGGGATTGGGTAAGGAGCACCTAAGGCTAACGTTATGAATTGACACCACGTGCAGCGCGTAGGCTAAGGGGAGGTTTTGTATCTTTAGGTACCAGGCACACAAAGACTTTCCGAGATCAAGTTTCCCATTGTTAGCTGCTAGATTATTCTTTCTAAAACCGATCTGCCTGAGAAGGGGCATAGGGCCCTCCTTTCCCACAGCTCTTTTCTCCAGTCCTAACCCCCCACTTTATGACAGGGGTTAAGGTAACAGGTTCACTTGCTGGGTGTCAGCAGCTCCAGGAGCCAGTGCTTTCAAAGGCCTCCAATTGAGAGGTGTGTAGGAGGGGCTGCTGGCGACTCCTCTGCTGGTCAGATAGTTTTCCCTTCTTTGTTTTTTACCAATGTGAAAGAGGGTCCAAGTTCTCTCCGCAGGTAGATAGATCACCAGGAGATCAATCTGGGATTTAAACAGACAAGCTCATGAGGGGCTACGGAGATGGCTGGCTCAGTTGGTAAGGGTACTGGCCACTGAGTCTGCAGACCTGAATTTTAGCCTCAAACCCTGCTGTGCCCACATGGTGACCTTCACACTTTCCCTGTGTCATGCGGCCAAACATATACCACACATACACACGCGCGCGCGCGCGCGCACACACACACACACACACACACACACACACACACACACACACACATACACACACACAAGACAAATATAAAGGAAAAAAGAAAAGCAAGTGACATGCTCCCTGTGATAAAATCTTTTCCATCTATGTTGTGCTCCAAGCTCTTCAGTGTTCAGATTTATTAAAATGAATAACAAGGACCAATTAGGACCAATTAGGACTGTTCACTGGGCGAATGGTGCAGCTCTATTCATCTAAGTGGCCAGTGGGTACTGCTGATATTTAAGTGTTTAGTTTTTCTGATCAAATGTGAACCAATGGTGATATTAAAATAACTTGATGTAGGGCTGGAGAGATGGCTCAGAGCTTAAGAGTACCGAGACTGCTCTTCCAGAGGTCCTGAGTTCAATTCCCAGCAACCACATGGTGACTCACAGCCATCTTTAATGGGACCTGATGCCCTCTTCTGGTGTGTCTGAAGACAGCTACAGTGTACTCATGTACATAAAATAAATAAATAAATCTTTAAAAGAAAGAAAGAAAAAAGAAACCTCAGTGTCGAATGTGGATTTTAAACAGCTTTGCGGACAACAGTAGTGATTTTCAAAATAAGTTTTGACATACGTTTAATGTTTATTGTACCAAAACAAAATAAGATTATCAATAAAATATCTACAAGCATAAAATCCACTGTTAGTGAAAAAATCTATCCTGTGGGGACATGGGATGGAACCCTAAGCTGGAAATTATCACTTGTGTTTTATTTTCTACATTTTTATTCGTTGTTAATCATACTTGATTATTATCTTGAAGAACTGGGCATTGAACCTAGGACCTCGTGCATGCTAAGCAAGTGCTTTACTCTGGAGCTGTATCCCTGGTCTTTTCACTCTTGGTTTTTAGCCAATAGCCTACTTAGCTGCCCATGCTAGAGTAACTCACTGTAGTGCCCTGAACTTGTGATCCTCCTGCCTCAGCTCCCCTGAGTAGTTGGGATTACAAGTCTGCGCTATCAGGACTCACTTATTTCCCACATTTTCGAGAAATATATAGATTTCAGAGAAAAAAACTGTACACGGGAGAGAGGAGCTTGTTCAAGTCTTCCATGCTCAGGGATGTGCAGGCCCTCTCTGGCATGGGCTTCTGCACACCCAGGAGAGCAATGTAGCTTCCCTGAGCTGCCCTCTCCCATCTCCTCTTGTTCTCCCTCCCGTACTCCAGACAACTTGCCTTCACTGCCTCCTAGCTACTGCTCTCTGCCAGATAGTAGGGGGCATGAAAATTATGCAAATTTCAAAGCTGCCTTTGGAAGAAAGATTAAATAATATGAGGTAAGCAAGCCAGCACCCTTCGACTCAGTCGGAGAGGTCATATGGGGGAGGGTAAGTCAGAGTAGGAGGACTGGCCAGACAGACTGGCATCAATCAGCTAGAACAGCCTTGGAGATTTTCCAAAGCCACGTGAAGAGGTAAATTTATTGTTGGAATCCCTCTTTTGGTATGGGAGGTATATGTGCCAGCAGCGTCTCCTCAAACTTCAGCTTAAATGAGGCCGTATATGTGATATCTGCACGTACATGTATCCTTGAAAAGCATCTTCGTTATAGTTGACTAACTTTGCATGAGCTACATTTTTAAGACTTTGCTTTTATTTTTAATTATATGTATGTGGGTATCTGTATGTGCATGTGAGTGTTGGTGCCTGTGGAGGCTCAGAGGTGTTGGATCCCCTGGAACTGGAGTTACAGGTGGCTATGAACCCCCTGATGTGGGCGTTGGGAACTAAACCAGGTTCTCTGCAAAAGCGGAATATTCTCTCAGCACTGAGCCTTCTCTAGCCCCATGGATAAGAAAATTTTTATAGAGATCATATCACTGGCATTCCTGTGTTCTATAGGACACACACACACACACACACACATTCATATAAAACATATATATATATTATTTTTAGTGCTGATATATTATTATGCACAAAATGGCATCCCTTCATCATTTAAGCATTATAAAAAATTCTGAATGTTCATGTGCTCAGGTTTACAGGTTTACAGGTTTACAGGTTTACAGGTTTACAGGTTTACAGGTTTACAGGTTTACAGGTTTACAGTGTTTCAGATTGCATGGGCTGTGGAAGCGCAAAAGCCTGAAGGCCATCATTCTGTCTGACTGGAACACTGGACTTCTTTAAGGGGAGGCCATGGATTCTCTGGTGTGTTTAGAGAGATTTGCATGGTAGAACTTGTCTGGTTACCAGAGGCTCTGACCAGCTTGGCCACATATGGAGACATGTCCTATTTTGTCTGTACTTTACATGAGTCTTAGGAGATGGGTCCCTCTCCTCTCCTCCCTCCCCTCTCCCCCCTTCCCTCTTCCCCCCCCATCTCTCCCCCTCACTTCTTTCCCTCACCTCTCCTCCTCACCTCTCTTAGGTCACCTTTCCTCCCCTGCCTCTCCCCCTCACCTCTCCCTCCACCTCTTCCCTTCACCTCTCCTCTCTCACCTCTCCTCCCTCATCTCTCCCCCATCACCTCTCTCCCTTACTTCTCTCCCACCCCTCTCTCACTTCTCCCCCCACCTCTTCTCCCCACCTCTTTTCCCTCACCTCTCTCCCCTGACCTATTCTCCTGTTTTTGCATCATCTCTTTTGGTACATCCATGTTCTGAGATACTCTTCCCTAAGAACTATATTCTACTACTTGCTATCTCTAAGGTTGTTGGTCTCCTGGAGTGGCTCCGCCCTCTCTGAACTATTCCTTTATTGACAACGTTGCACCCATCCCTTCACTCAGCAAACAGAATTCCGTCCTTCAGTTTGCTGTGCTCTGGAGGCAGGAGGGACTATAAATGACATTTTATTACCTGTTCATTGTCACAATGAGAAAAATCATCTCTATTGTCTCTGACAAGACCTTATCTGGTCTTGCCAACCCTAATGGATATTATTTTATACAGTGTTTCCTGTTTTAGTTCTACTGATTGATAGCCAATATAGTATAGTTGTTCTTAGTTCAGGTAACATAAGGGACTGCGTTCCTCACATCTTTTTTGTTCATCATGGAAGCTGGAGCCATATTGGTACTTGGGAAATGTGGTACTGATAGGATTGAGGTAGCATTGTATTGCCTGTGAACGACACTGATGAACTCTTGTATTTAAAATACTCACTGGATGCCTATTTTGTGCCAAGGGGTTGATATTTTGCTGACTGTCAGTTATAAAGTCTTGTGAGTTACTAGTGCTCCAGTCGTACTGATGGACAAGCTGAGGCTTAGGGCTGGTAAAAGAGTTTGCTGAATAAGTGAAGATGTGGGAGTTGAGCCCTGGCAGTGTTACTTGAGAAACTAAACTTTTGCTCAATCTATTGTCAGTCCTAGGAGAGAAGAGGTTTGATGTCTAATTATAAAAGAATTTTGAGTATGGGAATAATATCTATCTATCTATCTATCTATCTATCTATCTATTTATTCACATGGTATTTTGAGGCAAGCACTCAGGTACTCCAGTCTGGCCTTGAACTATGAGTCTTCTTGCCTCAGGCTCCTAAGTGCTGGGACTATGGATTTGTGTCCCTTCCTCCAGTGGCATCTATTCTAATGTCTGAATTGCCTGTATTGGACAAAATATGCATTTAATAAAAATATATTCCAGGAGGAGATGACCATTCACTCTTGTTGATTTTAAGTCAAAACTCTGGGCTGAAGCATTGTCTTTGTGCTAAGTTTGACGGTCAGAAAATTGTTCTTGTTCTTGTTGATTTTGACTGAATTGACAGGGTACATTTTCCTCATCTGAAAGAAACGAATAGAAAAGGCAGATCTTATCCTCACCCTTGCCCTGAGTCTGGCTCTTCTGTCCTGGCTCTCACCAGAGGTATAATTCAGGTTTGCACTTTGTGAACATCCTTCCAAATTAAACTAAAAAAAAAAAAACGAAAAAAACAGCCGTTAGCTTATATTTTCCAACACGTTGAGCCCTTTCCTCCGTAGAAGTGTTTGAGGTGGAATTTTGAGGGTGAGAATGGGGTCAGTGTTGTAACAGAGTTTAGGGGATTGGAGGTAACACCTTTTTACTGTGACCACCAGGGTTGTATGGAACCACATATTTTTTTCTGCACGTGATTAATTTTGAAGCAAAACTTAAGAGTTTAATAAAATGGAGCAGTTGGAGTTAGATAATTTCAAAAGAGGGTTAAAAAAAAAAAAAACAACTGCCTCCCATCAATCAAAAGATTCATAAATCCTTAGTTGCCTGGAGAACTAGAGAATGGAGAGTTCAGGGTAATGGTGTTTCCTAGAACGGAAGCTACGTCTTGTTAGCCAGTTTATGGCCTTCTTCTCTAATTGCATAGCATCTCTTTAAAATATTATATGGGCTCTTCCTTCTGAGATGAAGGTGCTGTTTACATTTTTCTGACTATGCCTCGTGATCAGGCCAGGATGTGGTTTATAGACTTGGGCTGATCTGATGCAGTAGCGATTCCCTGGGTCCATCCAGGTGAGTATGGCCCACGCTTTCTCCCTCCCACACCTGTCCTGGCTTGCCTTTACCAACTCCGGTCTTGGGTATGCTGTAGCTTGGGTGTTTTCTGCCTGGGATCTTTGGGTATCAATCTTGTTCTCAGAGGTAGAGATAGAGCTCCCGGGTTCCATTAACTGCTTCTTCTTGGTCAACAACACAATTCTGTGGAGCTGCTTGTCAAAGAAGGACAGCAGGCTCTCAAGGTTGTATTGAAAGCAGTGTAGCCACCTCCACTGGTTGTCTAGAACAGAACCTTCATTTACTTTAACCTACATCTGGCCACATGGCTGGTTACCTGTGCTTAGGTACCATGTATCTGTCTCCTTACATCTTTCTGGTTGACTCTTCCTGTGCCCAGTTCTATCCCAGAATCCTTTCTGCCTCATGGATGCTTCACCTTCTATTTCCTGCCTAAGCCATAGGCCATAGGCTTTTTAATTGACAGGTGATGCATCCATACAATACAATACATATGATACTCTCTCTACATCAACTGGTGTGGTGGTTTGATTATGCCTAGCCCAGGGTGTGGCCTTGTTGCAGTACGTGTTCCACTGTGGACTTGAGCTTTAAAACCCTCATCCTAGTTGCCTAGAATCCAGTCTTCTCTTAGTGTCCTTCAGATGAAAATGTAGGACTCTCTGAAACTCCTGCACCCTGCCTGCCTGGATACTGCTGCTGCCTTTATGATAATGGACTGAACCTCTGAACCCATAATCCAGCCCCAATTAAATGTTGTCCTTATGAGAGTTGCCTTGGTTATGGTGTCTGTTCACAGCAGTAAAACTCTAACTAAGACAACTGGATTTGTTTATTTTTTTAAAAAAAGAAAAGATCAGTAGAAGATTTTTTTTGTTTTGTTTTGCTATGGACAGCTCTAATAAATAAAATTTAATTGAATTATGTAACTTTTAGTGTTTCTCAGATAATACTAAGTCAGAGGCGAAGCCAGATGAACAAAAGGTTTATTTTTCCAAAATGTGGTATAAATATTTTTAACTGACTTCCTTTGTATTGACATAGCAACAAAATTAAAATACCAAAGGTAAAAATAACCCAACAGTTGCAATGGTTACTTGGCCTTCCATCTCATTTCCAGTTTGGAAAGAATAGAGGCCTGGCTTCCCTTCCACCAGGGGCTTCTGGACCGCAGAGCTTTGGTTCCTAATTCTATGTTTTTAAAATAAGAACTTAATTAAAAAAATATTTTATGTGTATGAGTGTTTTCCTGTGTGAGCACCTGGTCCCTGTAAAAGTCTGAAGAAGGCATTGGATCCCCTGGAGCTGGAGTTACAGATAGTTGTGAGCCACCAAGTGGATGCTGGGAACTGAATCCTAATCCTTTGCAGGAGCAACAGAGGTTCTTAGTGATCCAGTCATCTATCTCATCAGCTCTCTGAATTCTTTCTCCACCCAGATCTCTCAAGAGAATGCTAAGCTTTTGATCACTCTAGACACCAATGGGGACTTCTCCCTCGTTCTTCTGAACTACTGAGATTTTGCTTTACACAGAATGTTTTTTGTGGAGGGTTTTGTTGCTGTTTTGTTAGTTTGGTTGGTTAGTTTTGATTTTTTTTTCCCTTGTTTGTTTTTTACCAGAAAGTGCTACAGAAATGGAAAACTTTTCATTATTTCAGAAACAACCCTAGACTTTCATTAGATCAGCACGTTAGACACTTTTACAAGTCTGAATTTCAGAACCTCATCATTTTGTCTAGGGAATGAGATAAAGACTTGCAGGGAAGCATTTTGTACTATGGAATCTCACCACAGCTCTCTTGCTGACTAACTCCAGAATTTGGGGCTATTTTCAAGGGGCTCACTTTTCAATCCTACTTCCTTTTCTAGGCTCTTTACTGGATATTCTTCAGGAAGTCTCTGTCTCTGGGGAGGAGATCAGACTGAGGGCTGGGAGACCATGGTGAGCTGACTCCTTAGGAACAAGTGAAGGGAGAGGCAGATGCTGGCCCCTTCCTGCTCTGGCTCCGCCCACCTCTCTAGGAAGTTAGAATTCTCTAGTTCTCAGTCAGCAGACACTTCGGAGTGTCACCAGGGCAAAGTGAGATGCCCTGCATGCGAGAGAGTTGGGTAATTCAAAGATGAAGACTGCTATGGAAGTACTAGCTTAGTCAATTTTTTTTTTTTTTTAAATATCACTGGAAACTACTGATATGGCTTTGAAATAAAAGAAGACCTTTGGTCAGCCAAGTTCCTTGGGGGATGTGCAACATGCATTAATATACTAAAGCTTCTCGGCCCTACAGGAAGGAACTTCTTAACCTTAGATAGCCTGTTGTGTAATAATTCCCCACCCCCACCCCATCTCTTGTTAGCTGTCTTTGTGAACTGCTGTGAGCAGAATTCTTGAAAGGCGGATGTTCTCGCGTGGAAAGTGTGTGGTGTTTCTCTTGACTGCCGGCTTATGTGGTAATTCTCAAGTTTTTATTCCAGACCTAAGAGGTCTCCAGAAACTGTTATGAATCAGTGAGTTGTGATTACATTTTGCTATATTTATATACACACACAAAAATGCATGCATATATGTACATACACGTGTATGCAGCAATGTAATTCTACAACCAGGTAACAGCCTTTTTCCTGATTTGTATACATTCTCTTTCCATTGTCTAACAGAGCTCATATCATAACCAGATTTACAGAAATATTTTTCTCCTGGAGCTCTGCCCATATAAACCTTTCTTCAACAAAAGCAGATCCATTATTCTTTAAATAATTCTTCCTTTTTGGGAAAGATCATGGGCATATTTTCATCTCACTGGAAAAGCCCTGGATGTCTTTGCTACATTTATGTACAGAGTCAGAGTTGTGAGCCTTAGTGCTGGCAGAGGCCACGAGATGACCTCATTTACTGACTCTCCACTCCCAAGCATGTTCTTGGCATGACTAGGAGAGTGTGCTGGGAAGCAGAGGCCTGAGGAGCTTGGAAAAAAAAAAAAAAAAAAAAACCCAGGCATGTTCTTCCAACCTTCTGAGTGAGCCTGCCATCTGGGTGGCAGTGAGGTCCTTGCTTTGTGAGATGTCATTGTCCTCAGGGGGCTGGGTATAGAACTATGCTGTGCTGTGATCTAGCTGTAGGGCTAGTGACATCTCCAGAGTCAGCCGAGCTGCCCTAGACATAGACTGCTGGAGAAGGCCAGCACAACCCTCCATACTTTCCTCATGTCATCCAGTGTCAGGGACCATCATATGCTTCACAGTTTTGAATACAGACTTTTGTATATAAATAATTTATTTAAAAAATCACCATACCCTCCTTCTATATGGAAATTTCACAGGAGTTCCACTTAACCTAGGTTAAAAAGGTAAGACTCAAACTAAAATGAAACGAAAACAAATGAAATGAAAATCTAAGTCTTGATTAGATATGTTCACTGTTCTAAATCTGAGACTGGAAGTGTGCCCCTTAAAAGATAAAGGTTATCAGATTATTAAAGAGTCTAAAGATGTGCTAACTCCAGACTATGTTGTTCTTTATTTTATTATTTTATAATGAGATCTGTTGAAAAGGAATTGCGGAAGAAAAAAAAGCTCTCTCATAGATGGCTTAGCGTTCTTTGTCTACTTACAGATCATCTGTCTTAGGGTTTCTGTTGCTGTGAAGAGATACCATTACCATGGCAACTCTAATAAAAGCAAACATTTCATTGGAGCTGGCTTACAGTTCAGAGGTTTAGTCCGTTATTGTCATGGTAGGAAGCATTGGGGACATGTAGGGAGACATGGTTCTGGAGAGGCAGCTGAGAGTTCTACATCCGGCAGGAAGCAGGAAGAAAGAGTGACACTGGGCCTAGCTTGAGCTTCTGAAACCCCGAAGCCCCAGCCTTTGTGACAAACTTCCTCCAACAAAATCACATCTACTCCAACGAGGTCACACCTCCAGTTTTGTCACTTCCTATGAGTGAGTCTGGGGGCGTGGAATTTTCATTCAAACTACCATCCCATTCATTAGCAGCTGGGCTACTTATTGGAAGGTCGTGTCATACAGTTGACACCTTGGTTGTTATACAAGCTAGTTACAAGATCATAGACTGGACTGTAGTTTGAGTAGCCCAGGGGAAAGACTCAGAACATAGTACTTGGTATGTGATGGATGTCCAGTGAGTGCCGTGGAATGAACGAACAAGTGAATGAATGAAGAAGTAGAAGATGATAGTATTGTGTTATGGCAGGTAAAGTCAAAAGACTATGGTAAAGCTTTTGTTTCAACTACTGTCTTAGTAATGAAGCATGAAAGACTCAGTAACAGTGGAGTGTGACCATTGGGTACTTAACCTACTGTAAAAAGCACAGATGCACTTGCACCTCCAGGAGCTTTATATCAGGATCGTTCATGGTCTGTGTCACGTCTCATTTTGTGTAGCAAGAGAAGAGCAGTGAAGAAGGTTTAAGCCCATTTTTCATGACTTGATACTTTGGTGATAGCATGACACCGTATCATCTCTTTGAGACTCTTAGATCAGCCCTGAAACCAGACATACAAGTTACATTATACAGACTGAACAGGTTATATTTAGGGATACATATGTATATTTTTATACATACATTCATGCAATGACAATTAGTGGGAAAAAAAAACCTCCTTCCTCGAGGCCTCTTGTGGAATTAAAGGACTCGTTCAGTTGTCTTTACTGAAGCCATGTGCTGTGAAGATGGGTATGGATTGCCAGGGCATATAGACTCAACATGCCATGTATGACTGTATGAAAAGCTTCCTCATGTAACACAGAGTCAGGCACAATGGATACACACAATAAACTTTTTTTTTTTTTAAAAAGTGACAAACTCCCATTTATGCAGAATGGTCTGGAATAAGGCATTCTGCTTATTTGGATATTCTGCATACTTAAAAGTATGGTGATGGATTTCTAGTAAAAAAAAAAAAAATAGAAAAATTTTAGTAAAATATCTTTAAAAACCAAAGCAAAACTAGCCCAAGCATTTGGAAGAGAATTCAAGATATTGCCATTTAGAAGCTGGAGCGGTGACTTGGTGGTTAAAAGTTGGTGATGTGCTTGCAGAGGACCAGAGTTTGGTTTTCAGTGTTATATTGAGTGGCTCTCAATCTCCTGAAACTCCAGCTCCAAGGTATCCAACCACCACCCTCTGGCCCCTGAGTGTCCTGCATTTACATATGTCAACCCAGCATTGCATATACACATGCTTCAAAGTAATAAAAATAAAATTTACTAGTTTACTAAACCAGCGTAATCCTTGACAACACTCTCTACGCACTGTACTTAGGCTCACAGGTAAGTATATCCTTTACTCCTCACCAAGGAAAATCCTTTCTGCAACCAATGGAGACCACTGCAGAAAACTTCAGCCAATCAAAATGCAGAGTTGTGGAGCTCAGTCACAACAGATATATTCATAAAACAACTCCTGCACCTAAGACTCTGGCACCATTGCAGAAAAGGGGGCAGAAAGATAGTAAGAGCCAGGGCTCAGGGCATTTGGTATGAGATTGTATTTTCTAATGACATCAGAAGCTACACCCTTAAAGTCTGACCAACACGACCATCCAAGTGTGAGCTGAACAAGGACGACACCAGAAGACTTTCTGTTGGGTTCAGAGTGGACGGTGAGAAAACTCACTTCAGAGACAGAAGCTTAAAAATGGAAGCTTTGGCTGGGCAGTGGTGGCGCATGCCTTTAATCCCAGCACTTGGGAGGCAGAGGCAGGCAGATTTCTGAGTTCAAGGCCAGCCTGGTCTACAGAGTGAGTTCCAGGACAGCCAGGGCTACACAGAGAAACCCTGTCTCAAAAAAAAAAAAAAAAAAAAAAAAAAAAAAGGAAGCTTTATTTTTCCGGGTGTGCAGGGAGATGCCAAGTTCAAGATCTGTACCACGTTCCTGAAGAAAGATTGTCCAACATTTTAAAAGTATGGGAACAGAAGGAGCAGGGTGGGCTGTTGCATTGACCAATCATATTTTGACACAAAGGATTAAAGAAAGGATTAAACTTTGGTGACTGGGCCTTATCTGGGTCACCTGGTTTCAGGGTCCTTGAGTCAGCTTTTGCAGTCAGGTCCCCTCCTGGGCTCTGATCTGGAATCTAGAGTGATAAAGGGACAAAGGAGTGGGCAAGCTGCACGTAGTCAATTAAGTCAAGACAGGCAGCACATTGATAATGTGTATGCCTTAGTTTAGATAACAGGATACCAGCCTCTTCCCTCTTTGTCCCTTACTGGTTAACAGACAAACAGGAAACACCTGAAGAAGCAGGATAGGAGTTGGTCCTTGGGCCTGGGAGCAAGATGGAACTTGTTCCTGAGACCGCTGGACTCAGGGAACAGTCCCCAACAAAGCCAAACTAGATGGAGGGTAAAACCCTGAGGCCTTAGCCCTACACAAAGAAGTACAGGCAACCAAGGAAAGCTGGGAGTGGGAAGAGCACACCAGTGGTTGTTCAGTGCCAAATGGTCAGCCCTGAAAACATACATACAGGATACATTATACAGAATGAATAAGAGCACACATGTATATTACTATATATGCATGCATGTATACATACATACATATATCCAAAACCAATTAGTGGAAAAAATAGTCCATGAATTTGAAGGAGAGTGGGGAGGGGTAAATGGGAGAATTTGGAGGGAGGAAAGGGAAGGGGGAGAAATGTTGTAATCTCAAAAGTACCATTCAAAAATTATTGTATGTATATGGGTCTTTGGTCTGCATGTAGGCCTGTGCACCATGTGTGTGCTTGGGATCCATGGAGGCCAGAAGGGGGTGTCGGATCCTCTGGAACTATTGCCGCGCATGGTTGTGAGCTGCCATGTGGGTGCTGGGAATTGAACCCAGATCCTCTTTGAAAGCCACCAGTGCTCCTACCTGTGGAGTCGTATTTCCAGCCCCTGAAAATATTGCCATCTACTTCATAACCAATCCTTAAACATTTAATAGTATTAATTAATGACGTAGAAAACCATTGAAAATTGTCAATCATAACGCAATTCCTTTGATTATTCATATTATTGATCCTTAATTATATAGGATTCATATTATAAGAAATGTATGAATTGTAGAACTGACATAGATATAGAGGAATAGAATTTGCTTTTTATGGAAAATAAAATTTACCAAATCTTTTATTTCATCTTATTGGGACAAAAATGATGCTAGCTTTTTAAAAGCAATATACAGTTGGGACAAATATATAAGAACTTTTCACTTAATATGAATCTCCCTGTTATAAGTCTAGATAGTTCAAGCAATAACATCACTGAAAATTATAATCAAAGCCTCTAACCCCACATTTGTGATTTTTTTCTTTGTAAATATTTTTCTTGTTCCACTATTTTAAAATAATTTACCATCTTAAATGTTAGATCAATTTTAAAAAATAGGTTGTTGGACTAAAAGAAAAAACAAACCAATACATGCACTTTTAGCGATTTATTTTATTAATCAAGAAAAACTTTGCCAGGCGTTTAAATCATGTTGGTATGAGGCTCTTTGAAGAAAGGTTATTGTATGAAAAAAAATCATTAAAAGAGAGTAGAGATTGCTTTAAGAAACAGTGTTAATGGCATCACTCTTTGCTTCAAGTGCTGCCTGTGTACATAACAGCGAGCCAGCTCTGCAGGTGACTCATTTTTCTCATCTCATAACTTTCTGACACATCCACTCTGGATAACAATGATAAAATTATGATCCAACATATTTATTTGTTACCCATCTTCAGGACTCTTTTAAAAAGAGATAACATCCTCAGATGGTGCTAGGAATCTAGAATAAAATGGTCAAGTGAATTAATTCCGCCCCTTTGGGCTTTAATTGTGATGATTCATTGGTTGAAATCAACTGTTACCCCTTGGTTACATCCCCCAGGAACCGGCTCAGGAACATGATCTGTCATGAGCTGTTTTCACTGAAAGGCTGGGCTCTGACATTTGAAGTAGATGGTTGTGAATGGCCGTTCATTTCATGGAAAATGTTGTGGTTAAGGTCTGGCTCGTTTTCACGAAGACTAATGTGATTCAGTGCTTGTTTTGTGGTATTTATGTTGTAAATAATATATCCAGAGTCCATGTAGCTGTTTAATGCCTGCCAACCAGCGGTACCTACTTCAAGTTGTCTTAGGTCCAGGGCATCGTGTTTATATACTGAAGGCAGTATCTTTGATTTGATGAATGTTTTCTAGCCTTTTTTTTTTTTTTTTTTTCTGTATATATGTGGTTAGAGGACAACCTCACCTTCTACCTTGTTTCGGGGTGGGGAAAGGGGTGTCTCTCTTCTGCTGTTCATGCATATACCAGGATAGCTGGCCCACAGCTTCCACAGATTCTCCTATCACCCCTTCAAACCAAAGGAGCACTGGGATTGCAGATGTGCACTACTGAACTTTACATGGCTCTTTACATGGGCTCTGGGGATTTGAACTCAGATCCTAGCACTTACCCATTGAGCTGTCCAACATGGGCTCTAGGAACTGAACTTGGGCCGTTGGAAGTGTGGCAAGCTCTCTCAACCACTGAGCCATCTCCTCAGCCTTGAAAGGTTTTATTAGGGTTTGCTTTGGGCTAAGACCACAGCCTAAATGATGGGACCCTCAGTGCAATATTTTCTTTACATTTCTTTTTTTCTTTCTTGGATGTTTAATTTTGTTTTTCTCCCTCTGAACTTACTAACCATTTGACCTGAATGATGTACAAACTAAAGACTCAACATGTGGTTTATGAGTTATCTGTATATGTTTATCTGTGTGTTTATTAGATGTATGGAACTCAGCCATACCCCACACTTATAATGACTTAGCATCTGTAGCTAGTAGAATATTCTATATGAACACTGTATTGTTCATTCTTTTGAATATTACACAAATTTTACACACACACAAACATATGCACAGCAGCTTTTCAAAACGTTTTTATGGATGTTTTGGGGTCTAGAGAAATGGCTTAGTCAATAAAGTACTTACTCAGAAGATCTAAGTTCAGATCTCCAGGACCCCTGTAAAAAGCTAGGTGTCGTGGGGACTTATTGTAATACCATCACTTGGGAAGCAGAAACAGGAGGATCTCTGGGGCCTGCTGGTCAGCTAAACTTGCTAATCTGTGAGCTCCAGATTCAGCGAGAGAGACCCTGTCTCAAAAGCAACATTGTTGCTTTTATGATGGAAGAAGAGGTATACCACCGACCTCAGTTCTCACTCCCACACAGATGTATACAGACATCACATACATACATGGAGTATTTTTTAAATGCTTTTTAAAAGATTGATTCATTCTGTTTTTATGTGTGGAGTGTTTGCCTGCCTACATGCATGTGAATCACATGCACACAGGTGTCCACTCCAGGTCAGAAGAGGGTATCTGATCACCTGGAACTGGTGTTATAGACAGTTGGGAGCTGACATGTGGGTTTCAAGTGGAACTGAACCCAGATCCTCTGCAAGGACAACTGCTGCTGAGCCATTTCTCCCGTCCCCCACACAAAACATTTTATGAATGTTTTTGATCACTAAATCAAGACAAGAAAAATGTAACACTGAAGTATCTTGCTAATGGAGACTCATGAACAGTTATCCCAGAAGCTGAAGCCATAATGATTTCAAGGTCTTTTAGCTTTTTAAGTGTCTGTTGGCTTTTTTCTAGGAAAGTCCCTTTTCTGATTGCTGTTCTTATTCATCCATAAGACAGTTTCAGATTTTAGGTTTTTACTGAAACGAATTCCCTGACAGCCTTCTTAGGGCTGTAGAGCGTACCCATGTGGACAGTTACCTTTGGAAGCACTTCATATCTGAGCTAATCTTGTTTTTCTCTTCTGTATTTCCTACTGATGAAAGCTCCTGGTGAGTGGAGACTGTTGTTTTTTCTCCCCTCTCTCTACGACCCAATAATAACTGGTATAGATTTTTCCCTACTGCTTCAGCCTCTGGGTGGTCTCTCTCTCTCTCTCTCTCTCTCTCTCTCTCTCTCTCTCTCTCTTCAAAAAAGTCTTCATCTGGTGTGGGTACAGGAAGGCCTGATCTTCCGCCCACCCCCCCTTGGGACAACTTAGTGGGACTGTCCTGGTTGCAAGGCTCCCGGGTAAGCTGCTGAGGTCTCTGCTGTAGATGCTTTACGGTTCATCCTCTCCCCCATCCTCCTCTGCTTCCCTCATTCCCTGATGGATGGTACCCAGGTAACATGTTGGATCTACACCCAAGCTGAAGACAAACATATCAAATGAGCCTAGATGACCAGGCTATCCAGTGAGCCAGTTGCTGAGTCTGGACCAATATCCTCCTGGACTGGATGCTTCTTCAGCTTCACAATTCTGATTCCTACAATACAGGTCCACTCTGCTCACTGGGAACATTTGTTCACATCTGGACAACTGGAATAATTACTGACATCTCATGGGCACATGCTCGTGGAAGCTGCTACATGTGGTACAAGGTACTGGATGACTTCCCACACCTAGATATGAGCTAGCCCCCAAATATCAGTAGTCTAAGGTTGATAAACCCTGCTCGGTGGGTGACAGAGTTGAAGTCAGATTTAAATACCACACCTCCATCATATTTTTTTTAGGGTGTGGAGCCAATGTTCTAAAAACTTTCCATATTAAGAGTATGATGTGGTTTCTTGTGTTTGTGTTGCCTGTATTTTTCATTGTTTATATTTACTGAAAATTCAGTAGTAAGATGTGTATAGGGTTGACTCAAAATCATCAGTTTTACTTTCTGGGGGAAAACAGCTTCTCTCCTGACACCCCCGAGGTTGGTGGCAGTGCTGACCACTAAGCACTTTGGAAGAAAATATTTAAATATTAAAATATCGTTGTCATTCTGGATCTCAGAATGGGTTCTAGATTTTTCTGTTTTTGTTTGCGGTGAAATAGCAAACCCCTCCTTTTGTCTCTGTCTAGAGCAATAAGAGAGGAATGTATGTTCAGGTATCCTAAGCCGTGAGGTTAAAGTTTGCTTGCTGTGTTTTTCTTGACAGTCTAGTGCAGTGGTTCTCAGCCTGTGGGTCTCAGATCCGATCGGGGAGATGTCCAATGATTTTTTCAGAGTTTGCCTAAGACCATCTGAAAACAGATTACAATTCATAACAGTAGCAAACTTGCAGTTATGAAGTAGCAACAGAAATAATTTTTTTGGTTTGGGGTCACCACAATCTGAGAAGCTGTGATAAAGGCGCACAGCATTAGGAAGGTTGAGAACTACTGGTCTAGTGTGACAAACAGGAGCCTCTGTCATCGCAAAGCTTAATACAAGATCAGCACCAAGGCACCAATTTGATTGGTCCTGAGATATACTACGACGTTAGTTTTGGGAGTCAGCATTCTCAGTCAATGTTTACCACCCTTGTGGCTTAAAAGGCGGCATCTGGATGCAAACCGTTTTGTGAAGCCTGTGAGGGAAGATGGGGAAAAGCGCCTGCGCAGATGTGGCATGGACTACGCTCACCGGCGAAACGATGGCTTTCATGATCGCTCTCACTCACTGCATTGCAAATCGTACACACTTTTAGCATTTTAGGATTGGTTGGTGATGACCTGGAGCACAGCCTCTCATAGTTGTTAATTTTTCACCTTGGTGCTTTCATAAATGTATGTAATGTATTTGATTACTCCCTTAGAATACAGCCTTAAGCCGTGCGCGTCACAATCCTCCACGGAGTCTTGTACTTGGATGTGGGAGGGTCACAGAAAGCTTGTCAAGAGGTTTTGGAAGATGTGTCTACTGGGCTTAGGTAAAAGTCAAATTAGTAATGAATTGCAAGTGTCCCTAACAATAGTCACCTGTGCTTTACCACGCAGCTGTACTGCAGGCTTCGTTCTGGACTGGACATGCGGCCGAGGGACAGTGCCTGGAACAGCTTGGCTCACATTTGAGACTAGGCTAGTTATGACTGTGCAGCTTTTACTGCATGTACAGAGTTTTCTGCACTAAAAGAAACACAGTGGCATAATTATAGGAAACGAAGAAGATGTTTGACGTTTACCTAGTATCATTTCAGCATGCATCCATTGTGTTTACAATGTTTGAATTTGAGCAGCTGGCTTGGCTTCTTTTTTTTTTTTTTTTAATCAATAATCATTAATGATTTTGGCTTGGGATTTGGTCAGAATTTTCAGTCATTTCTGGAATGCCCTTCTATGTTTCTACCATTTTGTAACACCCATTTGTGTGATGATACATTCTCAGCGTTTATGGTTAGAAGATAAAATATTGGCCAGCTTCGAGGTTGAAGATTCTCTTAGTTCCATGGCATCAAATATTCAACCAGCATTTCAATCTTTATGTAAAATAAGCAAGCATATCTATCTCATTATTTGGAAAAAATCCTTTCACCTCTATCAAATGGTAAAGTCATTTATGTCTATTATTTGAACGTAAATTTCTTTGTGATTCATTATTAGTAAATTATCTATGTGCCTGGGGTTATATAGCATTTTCTCAGGTTAAAAAGGGTCATGAGTGGGAAAAGTTAAAGAAGCCCTGATCTAGAGAATAATCTGTTTCCCATTAGTGTGATTTTAAAGAACATTTTCTGCTTTGAATAAATTATCCTTGGCACTCTGCAGCCCAAAATATATAGGGGTTTCATAAACTGAAAAAATAACTTGCTTTGATCCTAAGCTGGTAGAGAGGGCGGCTCTCCCTCTCCCCATCTTGCTTAGGTCAACTCCAAATTCTGTGCTCTGTGAAGCACAGGGGCCCCCTGGGGCTGGGGTGAGTGCTGACACAGAATGTGGCAGTTCCAAGGAAAGACTCAAGACAGCTTTCAAACATCTCCAGAAAGGGAAGTGTGAGCATCTTCTGTGCACAGCCTCCCTGGGCACTGTTCTGATAGTTTAAGGACAGTGGTCAGGACCTGAGCTCATTCTTGAGGCTCAGAACTGCGTTGCAGGTAGCAGAACTTTTCCAGGGTATTTTGTTTGTTTGCTTTTAAGATTAGATGTATTTTTAATGTATTTTTGGACTGTTTGGTTTTGTTCTATACGTGTGAGGGCCCAATGCCCTCAGTGGTCAGAAGAAAGTGTTTGGTATCTGGAACTGAAATTATGAATCGCCAGAAGCCACCGTATGAGTACTAGGAATCAAATCAGGTCCTTAACAAGAGCAACAATTGCTCCAAACCTTTGACCATCTCTCTAGCTCGTAAAGATTTTATATGTACACATATATGTATGTGTACCGTCTGCATACATGGTATCCACAGAGGTCATAAGAGAGTGCTTGATCCCTTGGGACTGGAGACAGTTATGAGCTGCCCGGTGGGTTGTGGGAATCAAACCCAGGTCTTCTGGGAGAACAACAAATACTCTGGACCATTGAGCCATCTCTCCAGCCCTGGGCTTTTCAGTTTTATGGTAAATTTTATAGTTAACTTGTTTATATTTAGAGGTCAGTTTAATAGTTGCTTTGTGTCTGGGGGAGATCCAGCATGTGACGCAATATCACTCGAACTATCTTTTATGTTATCTTTTATGTTTATGTTTATCTGTTATGCTTTCTTCAAAAATTAATCTTCTTCGAATAGGAACTCTCAAACATAGCTGTCGGAAATGCAAATTAGCCGGACTCCATCCTGGTAGTTAATTATTTACATATCCTTTGAGCCAGACGTCCTTTAGGGAATTTATCTTGAGAAAATAATCATTTTGATGTGGTTAAAGATCTCTCTGGTTGTTTACAGTGTTGGTCTTAGTGACTCATTGCAAACTGAATGTCTAGCAAAGCACCCTTGGCTAAATAACTCGTCATGCAGTTTGCTATGGGTTGTATATACAGCAGTTGGAAAGATGCGGTGGAGGGCAATTTAAGGATGGAAAACGATTTCTGATATGAAGTGGAAATGAGTCTGTGACAATGGAGAGTGATCTCGGTAATTAGTCTGCAAATCCAGACAGACGAGGTTTTTTTTTTTTTTTTGTTTTTTTTTTTTTTTTTTTTTTTTTTTTTTTTTTCTTGTTAATATTTTCTTTACATTCTACATCTCATACAAGTTATTTTTTGTATTATGTAAAAAAAAAAAATCCTACCACACGTGAGTGTACTGGATGCAATCAGCTTAAAGCAACACAGTATTGTGACCACCGAGTATAGGAAATAGTTGCAGATATAGCCTGTGCCTTGCTTGGACAAGATGCTAGGATCCCAGGAGCCCTTTGTACCGTCTGGAAATTACTATGCCTCCTTGCCTCCTCTCTCACCTCTGAGTACAGAAGTTACTGCCTGCCTTGGAACTGTGTATAATTGAAATCACATGTCCTTTTAGGTTCAAGGCTGCTTCTGCCTGCTATGATATTTGTGAGTCATATTCTCTATTGTTGTATTAGCCATAGTTACTCAATGACGTGGGTAGGAGATTCTCTATCCTGGAGGTGATTTTTTTTTTTTTTTTAAAGTGGACTATCTCAGCATTTAGGATTTATGAGGGGACTTGTGGAAGGTGGAAAGTTCCACTTGTAGAAGATGTTACTTGTAGATTGCTTGCTCAGACCCAGGGCCTAAACATCTCCCCGCCTCTAGGCAGGCGCCAAACATCAGAGATAAACCTGAGAGGAAGGCCTATTCATATCATAATTAACTGGCACGGCTAGTAATATGCCACGGAGGTTGGGTCCCCCACCTTGCCCACACTGCTGTGCATGTGCCTGTGTTTTGAAACCCCCTTTTGACTGTGAGCACTCATGGCTTAAGAATTCAGTACCACAGCTCCCTTGCATGTCTCCTCCACATCCTGAGGAAAGGCTGTCTGTCATCTTAAATACAGCCCTGGCTCACAATGTTTTTCAATATTAAAGGGCACTGGTTGTTGACGCAAAGCCTTGCCAACCTGCAGTTTCTCAACTTCTGTTTTGGGTCAAATTGCAATGAACCATTGTTGGATTTTATGTAATGTGATTTGTAACACTTTTTTTTTTTTTCTTTTAAAGAAAAACTAAGTTTTAGAAGTTCCCAAAGTATAATAAGAAATGCTTGGATGAGTTGGGTGGGGATGAGGTGTGGGCTGGAGGAAGAAGGCAAGAGCCCACGTTGGGACTGTGGTGTCAGGGTTGTGGGAAAACACTCAAGTCTTTGGTCTTCAGTGGTTCCCTGGGATCGTTCTAACAGACATCGAGGGATCTCTCTGCCTGCTTAACTTGGAAGGTTGCCTCCCTTCCGACTTTGCTCCTGTGTCTTGCGGACATGCTTCTGATTTGTAATACAAAGCACCTCCTTGTTTGATTTCTTGGACTTGGTGTGAGATTGTTTTCTTAAGTGGTAGATTTTGGGCAGGGCTCAAAACTCCAGGTCTTCAAAGGTTTGGTTTTTTTTTTTTTTTTTTTTTTTCCCCTACTACACTTGGGGCGGGGGTCAGGGGAAGAAATCCTCTCCCTCTATATTTTATCCAGAGACTTTTGAAAAACAAATAGACAAAAAAACCAAAACCAAAAACAAAAAAAAAAAACCAGCAACAACTACAGCCTCGGGTAGAATAACTTTCAGGTGGGGTGTGGAATGGGCGCAGGTCTGGCTGGAGCCTGTGGTTTCTTCTACTCTAAAATATTCTGCCTTTGCTTAGATTATATATTTTTGCAATCCAATGGAGCTATAAAACCATGCCATGGGCTTGATTTGTAATGTCAGGTGTAATAAAAGCTAATGTAAGATTATTGATTCCTTCATCCTGCTGCATCATCATGGTCTGGTTAAAACGATAAACAGCTATTAATTTTGCTTCATTTGCAGAGGTACTTTATTATAAGCAGAACAGAAGGTTGGTTCTTAACTACATCTGCATTCACTCTTAACACTGGGAACATATGAATGGTTCAGGTAATCTTGTGTAGGCCTAAAGTGGCTATCATTGGGTCCTTGTACTGATATTTCCATTGCCTCACAGGCCCAGTAGCTTCTGCGAGACTTTCTCAACTCAAGACAATGATGGGTAGTTTCAAATCACTTCATGAAGGGGAATGATGGGACTTTGTCTCTGAGTCAACAAATTCTACGTTCTTAAAAGGAAGGCAAGATCCTACTTAACAACACAGAAACATTTCTTGATAACTGAGTATGTCTTATGAATCAAGTTGGTTGAATGGAGTATTTTGAGATGAGATAATATCCTCTCAAGGAAACTCCAGAAGTGGAGCCTAGGGCCTCCTGCCAATGCTCTGTCTCTTTCTCTACACACTTGCTCCTTGAAAAACCAATGGTTATGGGGTCTTCCCTCCTGCCCTGATGGGAGAATAGCAAGATCAATGAGTGTTCAGCATATAGGGTGTAGGATTGATATTGGCAAAGACCTACATAAGCTATGGTGAGGTAGACCTCTCAAGTCAAGCTCAAACTTGGCACAGTGATGTGCAAAGACTTCTTTGGTAGGAATGAAGGGGACCTGTTTGAGACCCCAAGAAATGAAGGCTACCCTCACCCTCAGAGCCACCAACTACACTGCACTCTGCTCTTGTGAATTTCTTAATTCTTTCTTTTACAGTCTTTCCCTGTCCCAGCCAGGAGCCATCTCTTCTTTCTGATTGCCCACAATGCTCAATGCATACTGCCATGGTGACATGTGCCACCTCTAACATTGTGCTGGGCTTCTATACCAGTCAGTCATCTCTGCCCCCTGTGGACATACTTAATAACCAGGGTAATTATGGGCTATCTTTCATATGGGACAGCCATGTGACACAGTCATTTCCCAGAGTGGTCAAAGACTAAACTCCAGCTGAGAAAGTCAGTTAGGTGAGAAGGGTGGGAGGGGTGGCCACTGAGTATTACCCACCCCACCACTCTCTCTACTCTTGCCATCCTGGACATCTTGTCTTTGTCTTCCTTTCTCTGTGCTTCTGTCTCCTTCACTTATTCCTCTCCCTGTGTCATCCTCCTCATCCTTTCTTCTCCCCGACTTTTCTGCTTCTTCGTTGCCATCTTAGCTTCCTTTTTTCCCTTCTCCACTGCCCACCTCCTCCCATCTTCTGTTTCCTTTCCTATTATCTAGTAGCTATTTGTATTCTTGCTGCCATCAGAAGGTATTAGAAAATCACAGAGCCCATGCTTTATTTTGTTAGTATACCAAACAGAGCTGATATCCTCTTGGTGGGTGGTAATGATGTGTTTTGGGCCTTGTGTGTGAAATAGAATTGGAAGGAGGTAGCAAGGTGATTCTGTCTGTCTTTGTCATGAACCAATATAAAACACACTTGGCATTGATATTGGACCCTATTGAAAGACACATTGAATTATGAGAGTTCTCTGTGTCCATAAAAGGAAGATTTTTTTTTTTTTTTTTTTTTTTTGTATTAAATGTGGATTTGTAAGAACAAAGTCTTATGAAAAGCCAGTCTTTGGGGTTGGAAGGATATGGAAAAGGCTCTACCACCCTTTGGCTCTGTAGTAGAAACCCTGAACAATTAGGGCCCTCTCACCTTAGCTTATCTCTGTGAGCCAGCTTTGTACAAATGAATGAGGTTACCTATGAAACACTAATAGGCGTGGCTTGACACAGGTCTGGGTCACCATCAGAATGTCTTCTTCCTCAACTGCACATTCCACTCCTGCTTTCTTACCCTGCCCCTGTTAAGAAAAGCCATTGAAATCAGTCCAAGCATTATTTTATGCTGGAGAAAGAGGAGGTTTTTTTTTTTTTGTTTTTTTTTTTTTTGTTTTTTTTTTTGTTTTTTTTTTCTTACTTATTTAAAGATCTGGCTCTAACGTTGATTTAGGAATTACCTTGTCTCATAGTTCAAGACTGGGCTATCACTCGAGGCTTTCACTGATGTTAATTGGAATGGGTATTATTTGTTTACAACAGCCACTTGGGTTTTCTGCAAGGAATATTTGTATCCTTTCTGATTCATATTCAGAGAGACTGCCAGATACAAAAGAGTTGAATTTTGCTGGTCTGGTTGCTGTTTTGGTTGGCAAACATTATGGCCTCCTACCTCCCCACCCCCTTCTGATTACAGCCAATGATTGCATAACATTTGTAGATCAGAATTATTATTTCTTTCTCTTTTTGGAACACTGGCTGAGACACGTGGCTCAGGAGGAATCCTTGTGGATGCCTAAAACCCTAGGGGAATTCCAGAAGAAAACGATCCCACCTGCTTTCGTCTGGCTAGGCCTGTATTTAATTTTACAAGGGAGATATTGGTAAATTCTAATTTTAGGAATTAGACGGCCTTGTTCATTTCCCCCTTAAAACCAAATTCAACAAAAAAGTTGTTTGGGGGTAGTTGGATAGACCTTTAATATAACTTGATGGGTTAGAGCTTTTATTTCTATAAACTCTGGGTAGGTCGGTGTAAAGCTCTTGAATCTGTATAGTTTCCTGGAATTAAAAATATATATATATATATATATATATATATATATATATATATATATATATTTAATATTTAATATATATATATTTATATATGTGTGTGTGTGTGTGTGTGTGTGTGTGTTTATAACTATTTATATACTTATTTTGAATTGTAGTGATGATACCAAAAGTGTATCAGGATCTGGTTTTATTTATTGTGTCTACAGATGGATTTGTGGTAGATCTCCCCTGTTAGGGGTTGTGGAGTCCTGACTTGTGAGGTCCCCTTCTGTGGACTGTCTCTGTGGGATCCTTCCCAGGCTGGTTAAGGATGTTTCTCTGCAGAGTTTCTAGTTGCTCTCACCTGGTTTTCCAGATCTCTTCGGTGTGAAGCCACACATGTTACCTGCTTATCACAAGGGCACTTAGACTTGGTGGTAGACTTGGGTTTTATCTTTGAAAGCCAAATGGAAGTTAGATCCCAGCTATGAATTTTCTTAGTGTTTTCTCTTTGTCTGTACAAGGCCCATTCTCGAGATGGCATCATGAGTATGTAGATAGTAGCCCTATGAATGTTTCCACTTTATGGAGTAGCATGATTTTAACTCATGTGTTCAAAAAAAAAAAAAATACACACATTAAATAAAATGAAAGGATGTTAAGAAGCAGAACCTAATTTAGTGGTTTAGATCTAGTCTACCCTAGTGAATAGTCATTTTGATACCAACTACGAAAGGGGTCTGCAAGACTGTTTTTCTATGGGCTCAGTCTTTTGCCTTCCTCCAATATTCTTGTCCTTTCACCTTCTGTCATGGTGTGAAGCAGGAATAAGATCCTCACCAGATATGGCTCTCTGGATCTTTGACTTTGTGGCTTGTGAATGAACCTTGAACGAAACATACTTTTACTCATTGTCTTAGGTACTTTTCTGTTGATGTGAGGAAGTAACCAGTGAGTACATGGCTTCTTTTGACTTACAGTTTGAGGCTCCCATCCCTTGTGATAGGAAAGCCACATTGGCAGGTGACTGGTCCCATTGAATTCATAGTCAAAATGCAGAGAGGAATGAATGCCCATGCTCGGCTCCCTTTCTCATGTACACCTTAAGCCCAGGGAATGGTACTGCCCACCATGGTAGCATCTGTCCACCTCAATTAACCTAACCAGTATTATCCCCTACAGGCATGCCTTCGGATCCTGACTCCCAGGTTATCCTAGATCATCTTATCAAGGTGACAATTGAGATTAATCATCACAACTGTTTTAAAATTAGTCTGTACAGTATTCTGTTATGGCATCAGAAAATGAACTGAGAAACATGGCCTATTAGCTCTCTTTTCACCCAACTTCTGGGTTGTTATCAAACCCTCAGTTATTACTGGCCATTAAAACCAAACTCTTGGCTTTCATACCCACAGTCTCCAGGCCTTCCATTGAATCAACACCTGCTTGCCATTTAGTTCCCATTTTCTTTATGGCCTCTGGGCACATCCCATACTCTCTCTGAGCTCAACCAACCTTGTAAAACTACGTTTATTGTGTCTTACCCAACATTTGCAGGTATTTTATAGCAGGAATGCTTTCAGATTGTTCAGAAATATTTATCCATTAAGTTGAAGGTAAATGAAAGGTAAAGTTTGAAGATGCAGGTTAACTACCAGCTCAACTAATTGCATTTCAGGCTTTGCTTGAGTGACTATCTCTCCATGCCTCAGCTTTCTTCACTGTAACAGGACTAGGGGCCTAACACCTTACAGGTTTCTTAATATACTAAAAAGTTATACAAGAAAACAGGATTGGCCTTGAAAGTAGATGGTAATTGCATGTGATTGATAAGACACTTCAGGCTGCTGTCTTCTCCTCCAGCTCAGAGTAACACAGACTGCCTCGGCTGTCAGTTGCCCCATCACGAGACAAATACAGCCAGATTCCCATCTCAAAATCTGAGAACATCATTACAATGCTTTTCCCTTCTCAGTCATAGTTATAGTCATAAACTACATTAAAAAAATAGAATTTAATAAACACATAAATCAATAGTTAGCCACCTGTCATATTTCTTAAATTGTCGGATTTTTCCTTTCTTTTTTTAATTCTTTTTTTTTTTTTAAACCTAGAACAACATGATGCATTTAGATTTTGAGATTCAGTAGAAATTAGACTTTGGTATCTCTAGGTATAACAGTGTGGGTAGAGAAGGTTATGAAGACCAACCAGGTTAGAAATTAAAGACTAAGGGCTATAGAAATCACTTTAGACACATGTTCACATTCTTTTTCTCTGTGTGTCATCTAAATTATAGAGAATTTTATTCCATGTATTTATTTGCCCTCTCTCTCCCCCCTCTCTGTGAATATGTATATTTATGCATACCAGTGCACACAGACGGTCAGGGGCCAATTTGCAGGAGTCATTTGGTTTTTTTCCTTCCACCAAGTATGTCCTAAGACTTGAACTCAGACTATCAAGCTTGGCAGCAGTCTGCCTGTACTTGCTGAGATATCTCACTGCTTGATATACACATTTTTGGTTGGCTCTGCACTCTGGGTTGATTTGTAAGAGCTCAGTACCGAGTGTCGAGACAGAGGAAGTGCTTCTACGTTGTCCTGGGTTGTGTGAATGGGAAGAAAGAGTGAAGAAATTCATGGTGAGGAAGAGGAGTCTCAGGAAGACTTCATCTGTGGCAGGAATCTTTGAGCTTGAATGATGCACAGTGGTGGCCCCAGAGGAAGGTGCTTTCAGGGCCTTGCTGTACCCGATGTCTCTGAGTTTCTTTTGCCTCATTTATTACAGGGCGAGTGCTCTACAGAGATCAAACACTTCAAACACTTGCTCTGAGGCTCTTTTAAATGGTTGCTGGTTTGTATTATTGATGGTGATGATACACAAACTCATCCTCATTTGTATCATCACTAGAGACCTTGTGCTCTCCATCAATTGTGCTACAGGGACTATGGTTCTGGTGGAAGCATCTGGGGACTCACAAATCGAGGCAGTCGTTTGATAGGAATGTGTTCTACAAAAGGTGGGCACTTTGTGGATTCATTGCTAAGAAAACTTAATCGCCTCATTTTTGTGTTTTTCCATTCACTTCTAGTCTCCTCCTAGAAGAAGGGGGAGAAACTTTGCATTCAGCTGAGGGCAGGATTTGGGTGTTTGCTTCTGAACCATTCCTGAGATATTCTGAAGATAGATTCTCTCCAGGTTGGCCAGAGTCCAGCTCACTCCTAACAATAACATCATACACACCTTGTCATTAGTACATCTTCAGTGAGATTATCTGTGTCCACCTTTGCTGTTGATACTATAATACACGCTGCCGCTTTCCCCTGGGCTATTATAATAATCTCATAGTTTACCTCTATCTACTGTTTGAGGCCAGATGTTCTCTAGGCTGGTACCAGAGCGGATTTTTTGAAATGTAAGCTAGATAAAAACCTCCCATCTCTGAAGTTAACCCAAGGGGGGGGTCACATGACATTTGGAAGTCCAGCATGGCTGGGTCTGTATCATTCCACTATTGATGTCTGACCCATATGGGCCATCTTGACTTTGCCTGGCTTTGAGTTTCATCGGGCTTTTACATAACAGAACGTGCTGTAGGGAGGTCCTGTTTTCTTACTTAACAATCCTGTGTTCTTCAGGTCTCAAGGAAATCTTCCCTCTATTCCCTAAATTCCTAATGGAGTTCAATTGCTATTCAGACTTCCTAAGCACTTCCCCAAACACTTGCTGTATACTCTATGGGAGTAGAGAATGCTTTGATTTTGTTCTCATCGTATCTCCAGGGCCTGTAATGGCCGGGTAAAGAAGGACTCCTGTCAAAGTTTGTTGAATAAATAAATTAAAGCAGACAAGATAAATATAGGAACTAAAGGCAAAGCCTCACCTGGCACCACCTTCCTTCAACTCAAGAAAAGGCTGTGGGAATCTCTGAGCCATTGCAGGAGAGGTCTGGTGAAGTGGTCTCACAATTCGTTGCTTAGGGTCATGCTCCAGTCTGAAAAGTGAAAGCAAGAGATTCTTCATCTCTTCACATTCCTACAGAATGTTCTCTGCTAAAGAATCCCCTTCTCCCCTCTCTTCCTCTCCCCCCCCTGTATACATGTATGTGCGTGAACATGTGTGTCTACAAGGCTTTGTAAGGCCTGCATTCCTGATGCTGAACTATCCCTTGTGACTATAATATCACACCTGCTCTACACGTTTGCAAGAATCAGATAACAAAACCCCTATGCTAACCATGTGTATAGTGCCTGTGCCACCACTGTGTTTCTCTCTAAATGGGAGGCTTTCTGGGAATATTTTGGAGAGGAACATCATAGCTGTAACATTATAAGTTTTTCCCTAGGGTCCTAAAAGCATTGACTTAGAGATTTATTGCAAGTACAATATGCTAGAAATGTAGATAGTCTCCTGTAATTTTAGAATCCGAGTTCAGATTTGTAAAGCAAATAACACCAAATATATGAAGATTTAATTAGTATTCATGTTTTCAGTGTGCTGACTGTTTATGTATGTTTCAGTGTGACTCCTAAATATATTTGCAAATAAATCAAATTTTAATTTTTGTACATAATAATTTCCCAGATAGCTCTTATTTCTGTGTGTTCAACTCTTGTTTCTTTCTTTCTTTCTTTCTTTCTTTCTTTCTTTCTTTCTTTCTTTTTTTTTTTTAAATTTCACAGGAACAAAATTCTCTTAGGGTTCACATAACATATATATGAAAGACCATTTTTTATATTAAGGATCTCAGATTATCCTCCCTGGGGACTTTTTTATGTATTTCTTATTTCATTTTTTAAAGGATTTTGTTCAATATCCCAGTCCTGTTATGCAATTTGGGTGTTTATGTAAATGTCTTCAAGGGATTCCGAAGAACTACTTCGCTGTTTGCTATCTTGTGTAGAAACCTCAGTAAATCATGTTCGTTAGAAAAAGAATGGGAAGTGAAAAACCTCCCTGCAGATTTCATTCCGAGATAACTTTCCAAAGTCAACTGGAAAAAAAGCCCTCAATGTTGGAATTTTTCCTTTTTCTTTTGTTTTGTTTTTCTTACAAAAGGTGTGTAGTGAAAATATGATCTAATAAAAAGAGAAAATTCTGTCTTAGAACCCAGTGTCCTAAGTCATCGGCTGTAATGGAAGATGAACGTAAAGATAGAACTTTTTGGAATAAGGATGTCTAGAAGAGAAGGTGTGTGTAGTTAAGCCTGTTCGTGTTTGAAGAAGACGTTTCGGGTTGGCGTAATTTTCTAACACTTTAGAATCCATCAGGTTTAAGATTTCAGTTTGCAAAACTTTTTACAAAAAATTCCTTTGTTTCAGATTTCTGTGTTTGTGTCTTGAAAAGTGACGGCTGTTCACAGCACCCAGGTGGCCAGGGAGGTTAGAGCATTTGCCTCAACTAAACTTCATGTTAATTCTTCCTTTCTTATCTCTGAAGAAACCGCGGCTCCAGAGAATGGAGGTTCTCACTGCAGGACTGCTCACTCAGGGTGCTTAAGAAACTCTTGTTCTTCCTCCAGTATCTTTATCAAGGTTCTAGAACTCATGCAGGAAGAAATAAATGAGGTTGCAAGTTTACAGGAACTGGGAGGAACAGTGTCCTTGCTGGCCTAACCAGCATTTGGATGAATCAAAAGGACACATCTCCCTCTTGTCTGTGTTTTCAGTGTAATTGCTGCTTGGCCAGGGCATAACAATGTTTGACTATTCTAAAAATAAGAACCAGGTCAATTCAAATGGAATTTTGAGGAGAACCCTTGTGTTAATGTCAACCTGACACATAAATTAGAGTTATCTGAGGAGAGGGGAACCTCAATGGACACGCCTCCATGAGATCCAGCTGTAAGGCATCTTTTCAATTAGTGATCAATGAGGGAGGACCCAGTTTATGGTGGGTGGGCCCATCCTTGAGCTGATGGTCCTGGGTTCTATAGGAAAGCTGGCTGAGCAAGCCATGGGGAACAAGCCAGTAAGCAGCACCCCTCCTCTGCATCAGCTCCTGCCTCCAGGTTCCTGCCCTGTTTGAAGACCTTTCCTGACTTCCTTCAGTGATGAACAACAGTATGGACGTATAAGCCAAATCAACTGTTTTCTCCCTAATTTTCTTTTTGGTTATGGTGTTTCATCGGAGCAATAGAAACCCAAAGACAACCCTGAAGTTGGTTAATCTTTGTGCTGTGGGTCTGTTCCAGTCAGCCCCATCTTCAGGCGATGGCCAGGCTGCTTACATTCTTTCACAAGTTACTGTCACTTGAACTTAGATTGGAAATGAAAAGGACAAAGGGTTGACCTTCTCCTTGCGTGGAAAGTTAATGTTCTTTTGTTTCTCCCTGTTAACTTTCTGTATTTTGGAAGCAGCTGAGGGTTGAAGTTTCTCAGGGACAGAGAAGCGCAACGGCAAGAGCTGTTAGCTGAGAGAGGATTCCTAGAAAACCCTTCTGTTACAGACCTGGCCAGAGCCTCGTCATCTACAAGTGTCACCCCTCTCTGATGAAACAGGCAGGTTATTACAGTGGGTGTCTGGCTGGACGCCTCTGACTGAGCCTCTGTGGACTAGAGGGTGTCCGTACTGTCCTCACAGTCCTGCTCTCATGAGGCATCAGTGAAGGAAGGAAGCGGCATGGTTCCATGGATGATGGTTTGCATCCCTGTTAGCTCACTCATCATTCGACCATTCAGAAGTTGCCTGGGCTTTTGCTGTGTTTTGGAAGGGAGAGGGGCATAGCAATGCAATTGGATGAATGAAGATGAGTTTTCCTGGTTTATTTCCTGACCTTTTCTGCCTTTCTTCCAGGAGATCAGGAAGCAGATTGTTTGGGGGGTGGGGAGTGGGGAGTGGATCATAAGGCTGGAACAGCAAGATGAAGTCACTTGAGGGAACTCAGGGTGAGACAAGACATTGTACACTGACGGACATGGCAAATGGTTGATCTGGCTAGAGTGTTGAAGCAGGGTGAGGAAGAAGCAAGATTAGGAAATGCTTTCTTGTCCATGAACAAGGCCTTATAAAGTCTTGTTATGTGTGCAGTGCGCAGATGCAGTCATCCTGGCCGAGTCCCTTAATTAAGGAAGAGATGGGATGTGAGCATCCATGCTGTGTAGACTCCTGAGGATGGAACTAGATTAGAATCTCAGCACATAACTCTGTCTGAGGAGAAACCACAAAGTGGGACCAGTGAGACATATCCTGGGATTTGTGACTGGGTATTGTGAACCCCAGTGGATGTGGATAACAGGGGCTGGTGGGGAAGTCAGGACTGATGTCAGAATGACATTGGCTGGGTCTGCGCTGTCAGAATGGGTCTAAGGTAGGCCAAGCCAGGCCTCCTGATTCTGTGAGCAACTGTAGTATCGGGGGATGGGGGAATGTAAGGAAGATAGGCACAAAGCAGCAATGGTGGGATTAACATGTGTCCACCTGGGAAGGATGCTGCACGTGGCCTGAGGGCACTTGGTATTTGTGATTAAATGGGCCTTGAAAATGTCACTCTTCTCATCTGCTCCCTCTGTCTCTGGCTTTGGGAACAGGAAGAACACACACCTTAGTCCAGCCTCAGAGGAAAATCATGACTTCTCTCTGAAATACATTTTTCATTGTACACCAGTGCAGGATCCTCAGATGGAGCCTTTCCCCAGTGGGGAAACATGGAGTGGTTTGTCCACTACTGCTTTGAGACCAGCCATCTTCATTCTGGGATGGGGAGGGCAGGTAACTGGAGGGTATCCTGACTCATACTGCATTTGCCCCATGTCAAATCAGACTCAGGTATGGAAATCTCATAACCCTCTTCAGAACCAGATGATGCTTGTTGGATGTTATTACAAGAGGTTTGGAGTATGGAGGGCTTCTAGCCATCTGTGTGGGTTGAACATCTGTGTTCCACCTCCGAGTATGATGGTGTTATCAGGCAAGACTTTAGGAAGTAAAGTCCTTGGAGCTCCCATAGTGGGACGAAATCAACTTACAAGTGGCCGACTGTAAGCCAGATCACCAGCTCTCACAGGGCCCCTTCCTCTCAGGATTCCCAGCATCCAGAGCTGCGAGCAGTAAATGCCTGCTGTTAAAGCCAACCATCCTGTGGTATTATTTTGATATAGCAGCAGGAGTGGACTAAGACACTGATAACTTCTGTATTTGTGCCTCCCAAGCATATCCAGAGAACTTCAGCAGTGGCTGGACACTGTGGGCAGCTTACTTGACCCCCCTGACTTTGTCCTTAGAGTCTCTTGGGAGTGGTCAGCCAGGGTCTGTGGAAGAGTTCCCACAGTTTCGGGTAGACACCTACAGTGTTTGGGGTTCTTGATGTTGCTAACTGTCCCATTCTGAGCTTGTTAAAACCTCAACTGCCTTTGTGGCTGATCCTGCTGTTGGGCATGGCAAAGGGTCATAGGTGAAAGGTTTCTCTTCTCCATCAGAGGTTCTGATGCGCTTCAGAATTCCCTTTACTTTGCTTCCCTTTGACTCTACATTCAAATTCTCATTCACAAATAGGAATTCTTATTCTGTGAATTCTCTTTTTCCATTGCATTGGGTGGGGGTGCCCATCTCCAGCAGCCGACTGTAGCTCTAACAGATAAGGAACCCAGGAAATAACTTTTTGAAAGGAAAAGCTAGGAACTGGTATGTTTCCCTGGGGTGGTAGTTTTTCCAGCTGGGCTATTTGTTGGCACTGCCTCAGCCTGATTCCAAACACCTTTGCCATTCATTTCCACCAGGGACTCTTAGGATGAAGCAAAATCCCAAACGCCTCTTGTCCAGCTTCATATTTCAGTATCAGTATCAGACTTAAACGTCTGGCTCAGTGCAGAGAGTTGGGAGAGAGGAGAGGTATTTCCAGAGTCAATTTTAGGATTTGAGTTGAGTTAAATTAGTAACTAGACTTCTGAGAAAACAGTAGCCAGAAGTAGCTTGATGGTCAAAACCGTTGAACTCTGACTATAGTATTGACCATGATGATTGACCATCTTGATCTTGGGGTCAAAAGGTTATGGTGATTGTGGCCTGACTCATGATGTATTTTTGACCCGAGTAAAATTATAGTGGCCTTTAGAAATTTTTGGTAAGCTGCCATGTCTCAAGATTAGAGTAAAGGCCAAAAATATGCTTCTAGAAAATGTCCTTGCTAGACTTCATTATACGGTTTGCTATTGGCTGCAGTAGTGAGGCATTATATGAATTGGTGTAAACAGTGTTTGTGCTTGGCTTTTCATGTGCTTTTCTCATGAGTAATATGTATTGTGTGTAGAGTTTCCATCTCTAATACTTAAAATAGATCTCAGTGGTTTGGTGAACAGTTGTTGTGCATGTAATTATGGGATGGCTATTATTAGGAAAATTACTTTTGCAACCCTACTATTTGGTTATGTCTGAAACTTTGCCCTTTTGGTAAGCAATGGCAGGGTCAAAGTAAGTACCAGGGAGTTTGAGAAGTAAGTTCAGTCCTAACTTCTCTCTGTCGTACCAAAAGAGTCTGCAATAAAACTTATCACCAGAGAGCAAAAGCAATTCTAAAAGCCCCAGAAAATCGTCAGTCCCAACATCACATGTTGGTGGTGAACTTAATGCTAGCCAGCATTTCCTACCCTACCCTTGTGTGTTTGTGTGTGTGCGCACACTCATGTGCATGCATGCATGTGTGTGTGTGTGTGTGTGTGTGTGTGTAATAGGCCTTTGGAAATTTTTGGTAATTGATGGATAGAGGATAGATAGATAGATACATAGATACATAGATAGATAGATACATAGATACATAGATAGAGAAACAGTGATTGATATAATAGATGATTAATGGATAGATAGATGATAAATAGATAATTAGATATGATGGGTGGGTAGATGAATGGGTGGATAGATAGATGATAGATAAAATGATTGATAGAAGATAGATAACATGATAAATAAATGATAGAATAATAAGTAGATGGATAGAACAATTAGATGATAGATAAATGATAGAGATAGATAGATAGATAGATAGATAGATAGATAGATAGACAGACAGATAATCATTCTGTGTTACAGGTCACCAGCTAAGTTACAGAATCAGCCCAAATAAAGCTGGGAATGTTGTGTAATTCTCTGCATAACATCCTAAGAGAAAGTTTACACACCTAGCATCACTAAGCTCTTGCAAGCCACCATTTTCAAGTGGTGTAAAAGATACCCAGTTTATGAAAAACATCGCCTTTCATTACTGTTATATTGGCTGTCTATTGCCACAGCAATGCCATGTAACAAACTTCCATTAAAGCTCACAGGCATTTTTTAAAAAAGTGTATTTAAATTTTTAGTTTATAGGGCAGAGTCTCACGGAATCCAGGTTGAGTCTTGAACAGGCTATGTATCTGAGGATGGGTTTGGATCCTGCTTCTCCTGCCTCCTAAGTGCAGGGATTACAGGCATGAGTCACCATGGCCAGCTACCATTTACATCCATCAGCCTTAGGGTGAGGAGATACCCCCAAATGCCTCTTTGTCCAGATGTCCATCATTGCTCATGGCTGTGTCAGCTGGTATTGACAGGGTCTCATTCATATGTGTGACCTCCTACCTGGTTTTCTGGGCTTTGCTAAGACAACTTCACTCACTTCTATCTTTTTAAAAACAAAACTTCGGCGAGCCTGTCTGTGTTCTAGCAGTGGCAGGGAATGAAGAGAACCGGGGGACTGAAGACTGAGGCTTCTGCTTGAATCCTGTATGCCATTCCTTTCACGACGCATTGTTAGACAAAGCCACCCCACATTCAGCCCAGAGGTAAAAGAGGAAAGACACCATTGCTCAATGTCACTCAGCAACGTATGTGAGTATAGAGTTGCCAATGTTACAGTCAAGCTTTGTTCCGGTGCCTCTGGTGCCTAACGTTCCCTGAAACAGTGACAAACATCAACTTGTTTGGTTTGTGAATGGCTCAGCCTACCAGTTCTTATTTGGAAGCCATTTAGGCAGCATCTGCAAGCCACCCCATGATGCACTGGGGCATCATGGGTGGCACACTCTTATGGCTTCCCATGATGCACTGGGGCATTATGGCTGGCTCATTCATATGCTACCTATCATATGGTACATATGCTTACATATGGCTTCCCCAGCATTTAAATACTCAGATTACTTACCCAGTGAGAGTTTCCCCCAGACTGAGTGTCCCTAGAGAAACAAGTAGAATCTGGTGACCTTGTCTCCTACAGCCTTAAAAGCCACAAATCTTGACTTCAGTGTCTTCTGTTACTAACAAGGAAGTCGTTAACCCTGATTGCATTCAAGCAGAAGTGGAGTACAAGCAGAGGAGAGCGCTGCAGATATATTTTACTTATGGATATATTTTAAAGTCCTTGAGTCACTACCATAGTTGTTCATGGGGGGAAGGGATGGGAAACCAGTTCCTTAACAAAGAGGAATTGGTTCTCTTATTAAGTGAGAACTCATTAATTTCCCTCTTCAGATAAAATGTTAAGCCCAGTTCTTTTATCTTTACTTTGTGAGTACCAAGCACTCGTATTAAACTGGGAATCTATCATGTCCACACAGATTTTTTTTTATTTTTATATACTTAGAAGTATATATATATAATTTAAACAAATGTAGGGAATGATCTCTGAAAAAATGGATATCTTTCCCCCACATGATCTTGCATATAGTTGAGGCAGTCCTCCTTCAGCCTCCCAAAGGCTATGGTTACAGGCACACATCTGATTAGTTCTTCCTCCCTCCCTCCTTCCCTCCCTCCCTCCCTCCCTCCCTCTCTTCCGTCCTTCCTTCTTCTCTTGTCCTTATTTTTGACAGTTTTATATAAGTATATAATACACTGTGATCATGTCTACTCCCCATCCCCCCTTTATCTTCCCCCATGCCCCTCCCCCATGTCCTTTTCCAACTTTATGTCTTCTATTCTCCTGAGAAGCCACTAAATCCAGTTTCTACTGCCCATATGTGCTGGGTAAGGGACCTTCCACTGGAGTTGGCGAACCTGTCAGGGGCCACATCCTCAGAAAAGAATGATTCTCCTGCCGCAACCATCCACTGCCAATAGCTGCTCAGTCAGGGGCGGGGCCTAGAGCTCTTCTACCCCACCTATGCTGGGGCTTTGCCTGGCTCTGCGGAGGTGTCCTGAGTGTAATTGCCCACCATTGCCCTGGGATCACGATTGTGTTAGTCTTGCCATGGCCAGAAGACAGCGCTTCAACTCATCCCTGTCAAACTGTTAAGAGCTAACACACTACCTTCTGCTCCAGGATGTTCCCTGAGACTTGATGGTAGCTTAAAGTAAGTGTCCCTATAAGGGACTGAGCACTCAGCCGCCCATTGTCAGTACTTTGACTGCTGCTCTCTGTGAGAAGAGGCTTCCCTGTCCAAGCTTGAGAGTAGCCCAGGTCTGTGTGTGCCTGAAGCCAATGGAAGTCTAATTTTGTTTTTGTTTCAAGCCATCTTATGTACACACTTCCAGGAGAAACAGAAAAACGCTATCATTTTAAAAATAGGACTGTCTAGGAGGTCATCAAGGTAATGCCTTCTAATTAGCTTGGCAGACTGTCAGTTAGGCACCTGATACTTATAACTTTACTATATTGATTAGTATCATGGGTAGTTATCTAAACTCCCAAATGTAGCCCCTTAAAGTCAAGTCTACGTCATACTGAGTTTGAGTTAGGAAACTCATGCCTGGCTTGGGTCTTCTTTAGCGTCTCCTGAGGTTACAAACGTGTCCTTGGTCTGTAGTCTCATCTGAGGGTTCTACAGAGGTTTGAAAATCCACCTCTGTCTTTCCTCGTGTGCTAGCTGGCAGGAAGTTTCATTTCCAGTCTTGTGAATCCCTGCACTGTGAATCCTGCCCTTGACTTTGTAGCTCACTTCCTTCAGAGGAAGCAATGAGAAAGGGGAGGTACTAGAGTGAGAAAGAGTACTGTGCCCTGGAGAGACTGGATGAACGAGCTTGCTTTGGAAGTGTGAGGATCTGAGTTTGAATCTCCAGATCCTGTGTAAGGCAGGATGAGTAACTAGAGCTTCTGTGATCCCAGCATTCCTCTAGGGACTCAGGATCCTGAGCCTGGAGGCTCTCCAGAAGCTCATAGGCCATCTAGCCTTGCGGATACAATGGGAAAACAACAGAAGAAGTGGAAGGTGAGAAGCATCATCTGAGGTTGTCCTCTGACTTTTCTATACATGCATCGGACATGCCCACTCCCACATCAGAACTCATATGTGTCCAAATATACTCATACTTAGAATACTCTCGTGGAAGCCATGCGTTCTTGTAGCTTAATCCTGAGAGCACTATGCCTTCACTTGACTGTTTCTCAGTGGAGACCAGCCTTGGTGCCCTGTGGGAGAATATTGCACTTTAGTGTGATTGGTAGAGGGCCAGGGATCATTGGTTCACTTTGAGCCACTGTTTCGAGTGTCTTTCCTCAAATGGTTCTTTTTTGTTTTGTTTTTTGTTTGTTTGTTTGTTTGAGATAGGGTTTCTCTGTATAGCTCTGGATGTCCTGGAACTTACTCTGTAGGCCAGGCTGGCCTCGAACTCAGAAATCCACCTGCCTCTGCCTCCCAAGTGCTGGGATTAAAGGCGTGCACCACCACTGCCCAGCTTCAAATGGTTCTTTTTGATGAATTGGAAGGCGAGTCTTTTGTCATAGAATCTTCAGGGAGAATTAACTACGTCATAAAGATTAACAACTTCATAGTTTTCCTTTTCTTCATTTTAAGACGTTCTCGTGTGTGTGTGTCCCTATGTTTACATTGTTAAATGCTAGGTTTTGTATACTTATTTTGTTTTTAATATGCATATATTTTAAAAAGACTTCAAAACATTATTATTACTCATGTACTGGCTAACAAACTTGTAGAAAGTGCCCTCTTTTGGCTGGAGTTTGGGGAAGGAGAAAAGAAAGAAACGGCAGAGTTCTACCATCAGCCAGATCATTTTGAATTTCATATTTGGCTTTCATAAACTAGGCCATGTTGCCTCTAACCTAATAAGAACCATTGCCATTAATAGTTCCTTAGTGAAAGATACCTCAATTGTTAAGTATCTTGGCTACCCTTAGTGTTTAGCCATTGCTGTGTGTCTTTACCATTTCTGAGGTAGCATAAGGGGCTCACTTTTAAGCAGCGCACCAAAGGGCCATTCTATGCCACGCAATCTTTAAAGCTTTTCTACAGCGAAACTAACTTAATACGTTATAAATGAATACTCATAGGTTTTGTGAGTTCAGCTTCTACCCATTGGCATTTGTGTGAGAGAAAAATATAACAGATTCATTTGGTGTTGTAAGAATAAATTGTAAAAATGAAATTTTAGGTCTCAACGTGAGAGTTTCTTAGGTTCAGAGTTTCAATTTACACTCAAGTGTTAGCTGCCCCTGGGGTGCATTCCAAGGGCTTGAATAAACATTTCAAAAGCACAAAAGACCCAAGATAGAGGCAATAAAACACCTGGGTAAACGGAAGTCACTTCAAAGGAATTCTCCCAGGAACAAGATACATATGTAAAATAGGATAGCCTGGTTGTAAATTGAGGGCTAGATAGAAACCAGGTTTGGGAACGGATGTTTGAAATCTCTTTTATTGTCTAAGAAGCAATTTACTGTCTTTGTGAACTTTGTATATATACCATCCTTTTTGGTCACTCGGGGTTCCTCTTTCTCGATTGAGGGTGAGGGACCCCGGTGCACCGGCTACTGTTATTCCAACTATTCATCAAATAAATCTCATGCGATTGCAGCGACTCCCTTCCGTGAGTATTTCTGAAAGAGCGCTTCCCGTGGGTTTGGGTTTGGATTCTTAGAGTCCAACAGTGTCTGTAAAAAAAGAAATCTTGTTTAGCTTTTTGAGAAATCCACCTGGGTCCCTTTACAGGATGTACTTTTCCATCATTTCAAAATTTAATAAACTTTATAGCGCCTTCCATGTTGTGGGTGCTCAATAATTGCCATGCATCAAGGCGAGTGATGGGGTATTAAGAGGGGACCCTGGTCCTTCTAATGACAGGGTCTGCATTTATAATGAAGTCCTGGCCACCATGGGCTGGAGGAACCATCTGTGCCAGGAGCCTGTGGGAAGGGCCACCTTTCACAGGCTTTTGAAGGATTATACTGCAGGAATAAGCCTCACTGTGTGTGGGTGGTCCTCCCTTCTGCTTTGGGGGACTTAGAAGGACTGCCAGAGTACCTATAGAAGGTGTTTGATTTAAAAGGCAGCACTCCAATTCTGCCTTCTTGTAAGGGCATGCCAGCCAGTTTGTATGGTAACGAAAAGCTTCTAGCATTCAACAGTCTTGAAACACAATGACCACCACCGCAACAGAACAGTCCAAAAGGGCTTTTGAGCAGGAAATGCTTGCAGGTTTAGGATATCTGGTGCCTGGAATACAAAAGAAACCAGGGTTACAGCTCTGTTCCTGTTTAATTCTGAGGGTGATCTGATAGGCTCCTGGCTGTGCCAGGATCCAAGCACTTACTTAGCTGTTGTTGTTTGTAGACCCCGGAAGAGCTAGGTGCCGATTTAAATGATCCCAGAATCTCAATTGTTGTCTTTACTTTCCCTGACTCACCAGGAACTTTCCAGAATCAGAAACAGGACATGGTCAGAAGGATTTACATTCTCCAGACGTCTTTATTCAGGGGTGGATGGGTCTGCCTGTCCCTTCTTGCTTAGAAATTGGACACACCCTTGCAAGGGGCACATGCCATGTGGACAATCCTTTTATTTTGACATTCATATTCCATACTTAAAAAATCAGTATGTAAATTGGATTGATCAGAAGGAAAACCTGAACAAGCAAAGAGAAGACGTCAGTGTGAGAAGCTGCTTTGGTTGGTGGGGAGTTTGGGTATATCATTTGTATTATGTCTCTTTTTTTTTCTATTCTGTAAAGTCTTGTCTGCAGGTTTAAATAACTGTTGTATGTGAGAACTGGAGTTACAGAGTGGGGGGATTTGATTGCTGATTGGATGGTCACAGCAACAGGCTGAGGCTAAGTCTGCTTTACATTCTACCATATTTGAATACTTTCTCTCAATTGCTGCCTCAAAACAAAAACCCAAGCAAATAAGAAATCCAAAAGAACAAGTATCAAATTAAAAAAAAAAAAAAAAAAGCACACAGAAAACACGAGTCCATTTTGAATTCAGCAACTGCTCCTACCTTGAGGAAAACTTTCTTTCTGTCACCCACTAGCCATCAATTTACAAATAGCTTCTTGGTTAGGAGTCAGGCTTTGTGTCTACTTGCCCTTTTTCATGCTGGGATTTTTCCTGCCTTGAATTTATATGACTCTTGTGAGTGCTGTCACCATCTCTGAAGGGGTCATAAGTCCACCCATCCTGTTGTGTCTGGAAGATGCTGCTTCCTTGGGGTCACCTACAACCTGTGAGTGGGTTTTTACAGTCTTCCTGCCTCCTGTTCCACACAGATCTCTGATCCTTGAGGGAAGGGTTTCATAAAGACATCCTATCTGGAGCTGCATTCTCCAAAGTCTGTCCAGTTATGGCTGTCTGTGTTGATCACTATTTTCTGCAAGAGAAAGGTTTTCTGATGAGAGTCACACTGATCTGCAATTTTCATTTTTCTTCATATATATATATATATATATATATAAAGTAAATATATATATTTTACTTAGGCTAAATGTGGCATTCATCTCTGAGGTAGTAAATGATCCTATGAATGAAGGAGACTCTCTTAGTTACACAGTAAATCTACCATCTAAAGCTATGAAAATGAATCCATAGTAAAGGTACCTGCTGCCAAGCCTAAGTCCTTCCTGAGGACCTGCCTTAGTTAGGATTTCCACTGCTGTGAAGAGACACCGTGACCATAGCAACTCTTATAAAGGACAACGTTTGATTGGGGCCGGAGGGATTACAATTGGATTACAATTTCGGAGGTTAAGTTTATTATCATGGAAGGAAGCATGGTGGCATGCAGGCAAAAATGATGCTGGAGGAGCTGAGAGTTCTACATCTTGATCTGCAGGCATCCAGGAGAGACTGTGTACCATAATGGGCATAGCTTAACCACAGGAGACCTCAAAGTCTGTCCCCACAGTGATACACGTCCTCCAACAAGGCCATACCTACTTCAACAAGGCCACGGTTCCTAATAGTTCCGTGATTGGGGCCATACCTACTCAAACCACCACAGGACCTGTAGAATAGAATGGATTCCCAGTTGCACAAGTTGTCATCTGACCTTTATATGTGCACTGTAGCATGCACATGCATGCAAACACACACACACACACACACACACACACACACACACACACAAAGTGTAATAGATCAAACTACAACCTCCTTAGGTGCAGAGCTTTTCTTCCTACCTTATCCTGTAGCCATGGCCTTTAGGATATGAAATCTGTCAGGGAGATGCCTTAGTCAGTAAGAACATGTCAGGAAGAGTTTCCTAGCACCCTTATAAAACCAAAGAATTGTAATATGTGCCTATAACCCTAGACCCAAGAAGAGGGAAATAGAGAGATCGCTGAATCTCATCATGTGTGTGTATGTGTATGTCTCAGCTCCTTCAGCACCGTGTCTGCCTGAATGCTACCATGCTTTCTGCCATTAATGACATATATATCATGAACAAATGTGACACACACACATGCATACTTGAATTAAATTTGATATCATAAGAGTTAACTGGGAGGCCTGTAAACAGGCATATTTCTGTACCCTAATCCTTGGGGCCCTGAAATAAAAAATGGTTTTCCAAGCCAAACATGCTAGCAGGTTTCAATGCAACATCCCACATAGATTTCTCTGTCAAAACCCCTGTTCCAGTGTGTCTGTTTCTGGTTTTGTTTTTGCTAAATAAAGGCTAGCTTTTCCCTAGACACCAAAGCCAAGGAATACTCACACTGAGCTGAATAAACTACAGCCTTCAGGCTAAATTCTGGTTTGCTGTTGTAAATAAAACTTTATTGAACATAGCCATGCCCTTGGTTTATTATAGAAATGTGGTTTCTGTCATGTTTTAATGGCAAAGTTGACTGGCAGGGCAGGCTAAAAGGCTCACAAAGCCCCAAAAGATTTGCTCTTTGACCCTTTAAAGAAGGCTTGCATCACCTGCTAAGGGGTGCACTTAACATTTAAACACCCAAAGATAGGAAAATCAGCATCAGATGTACTTCAGTTTCCATGAGACCAGTTAAGATATTCCCCCAGAAGACTTGATCTATAGAAAAGCAGTTAGAAGCCTGCTTCTAATAGGCACAAAAATGTTCAAAAAAAAAAAAAAAAAAAAAAAAAAAAAAAAAAAAAAAAAAAAAACAAGAATAAAGCAAGTTCAAAATAGAAGATTAAAATAAAGAAATAGAGATCCATAAGTAGAAAATGTGTCGTAGGCCACTGACCTAAGTAGCTATATTTCATTTACCAAGTGTGGGTGCCACTTGCAATGAGTGGCAGTTTTGATGTGAACTTAAGTCCTGTTCTGGTCTCACTTTTCAATGGAAGTAGACTACTGCTAGCCATCGTGTAGAAAGGGTAGGCCCTTCATTTGTTCATTGAGAGAACGCTATCCCCAACTCACAGGATGCGAGAGGAGCTCTGATAATTAGCCTGGCGAAGCAAATTTGGTTCTCGTGTTTTAATGAGCTCGTGTGGGTGGCCAACAAATTGCAGGTTCAGACATAAATGTCTCGAACGTGGGTGGCTGGCTTTTAACCCTAAGGGCAAATTTCTGTGATTGTAAGGAAGGTTTGGGCTTGTAGCCAAACTCAAAAGAGTTGTTGCCAGATATTAAGAAAAAATGTGAGCTATTCTAAGCGCTGTTCCATTATTTGAGGACAAGATTGTGTTGTTCCAAGTGTGACTGGCACAATAATTTAACATCATCTGAGTTCGCTCGAGGTATGTATTTGTCATAATTCATACTGTGTTTTTCTGCTTGAACTTTATACACAATGTCTCAGAAAATGTGGGGAGACTCTGAGGGAAATGGGATGGGCTGTCACTTTCTTACCTTTGAGGGTTTAAATGCTAAGTTTTCATACCCCTTCTACGCTTTATGTGATGCTTCGTATCCTGTGGTTTTCTAGGTTGGGAACAATTACATTTTGAGGGTTTTTGTTTTGTTTTGGTTTTGTATTATTAAGATCCCTCTTGAAAGAAATAAGTGAGTTTGGGTCTGAGAAACGAAGGGTTAATGCTTACTGAATTTTTCTTGGCATTACAGGAGGTTGTTTTGAAGCAGACCCCCTTCTGCGTTCTGCATGGACCTTCATGCTATGAAAGTCAGACTTGAAGTACATTTTCAAAAGGATAAAGTAGATTTCAACAGGGGCTGATTTTTAGCCAGGAGAGCAGGGTGGATTCTAAGGATGATCCTGTAAACAGAGATAATGAAATTCTAAGCAAGTGCAGTTGAAACGTTAAACGAGATTGTAAAAACACTTCTGTGGGCTCCTGATTTATTCTCTCTTGCTGCTCAGTAGAACCAAATATGAACCAGCATAATAGTCATTGTGCAGTTACCGTGGGGTCAGGAACAAGGCCCCGTTAGTTCATTCCTCTTCCATTTGTAAAAGCAATCAAAGCTGATTCCAATTGGACTGGAAAATCTATTGACTCAGAGAGAGAAAGATAATAGGAAGGTCTTACATTCCTCCTCCTATTTACACAGTGAAAGTTCACATAGGCTCTGTCAGGTTCCTGGGAAGGGTATGGAGATAGGGCCTCACACATAGGAGGCTTGTAAGTTAAACGTGGGCCATGTTTTTTACCTGTTATATTTTTAAGCACTGAAAGTGATGTTTGTGTTCTGTTCTTTCTCAGTTCTTCCTGCCTTCTCTGTCCTCTGCCATGAATCTTGACAGGCTCCTTCCTTGACACACAGAACACTGTCTCCCTCTCCACCATTGGGGGACTTCTTCCCTAGCATTTGACTATAAAATACATGCTTATTTTCTTTCTTTGTGGTTTATTTATTCATTATAGAATAATAGATTCTTACTTATTTTCATGGACTATAATACAATTTTATCATTTCATTTATCTACGTATTCATTCATTCATTTATTCATTCATCCATTCATCATTCATTCATTCATTCATGCACATGATGTGTGGGTGGGTGGGGTGGGTGGACAGGACATGTCATGTCTGGAGCATTGGAGGTCAAAAGACAACTTTGTGGAGTCAGTTCTCTTCTTTGACCTTTATGTGGGTTCTGGGGGATTGAACTCAGGCCTGCAGCATGGCAAGTGCCTTTACCTGCTAACTATCTCACTAGACCAAAATTGTCAAAGCTTTGGCTATTCAAGCTTGTTTTTTAAAACTTTAACTTTTCCTCTTCCTCCTCTTCCTCTTCCTCCTCTTCATCCTCTTCCTCTTCCTCATTTTCCTCTTCCACATCTTCTTCCTCCTCTTCCTCCTCTTCCTCTTCCTCCTCTTCCCCCTCATCCTCTTCTTCTTCCTCCTCTTCCTCCTCTTCTTCCTCCTCCTCTTCCCCCTCCTCCTCTTCCTCTTCCTCTTCTTCCTCTTCTTCCTCTTCTTCCTCCTCTTTATCATCTTCCTCTTCCTCCTCTTCCTTCCCTTCCTTCTCCTCTTCCTCCTCTTCTTCCACTTCTTCCTCCTCTTCCTCCTCATTCTTACTACTATCATCATCACTACTATTAGTGTGTGTGTGTGTGTGTGTGTGTGTGTGTGTGTGTGTGTGTGTGTGTGCATGCTACTGTACCTGTTGTCTGGGAACAACTTTTGAGAGTCAAACCTTTTGGGGTCCTAGGCTTCTTTGCTCAGCACCCTTACTAGCTAAGCTGTTCTTACGTGGCCTTGGTATTTATTTTGATGCACAGTATTTCTCAGATTTGGCCCCTGAGAATTTTGACCCATCTTCTGATCAAATGTCTGTTCTTTGAACATGCTTCAATCACTCTTTGAAACCTTCAGATACTCCAGACTTATCTTGCAATTATTTCTTCTGGAACTGCCGCCAAGAACTTTACATTCTTTTCAGTACAGGTGGGTAGTATTGACAGAACAAGATCTGGGTGCTAGGAATGCATGTTGCCACTGGAAGGCCATTGTATCTTTGACTTGTAAGTAGATAAATAGAATAAAATATATATTAAATAGAAAGAACATAGTCATACATTTTCTATTCATGTATAGATCTACACACACACACACACACACACACACACACACACACACACACACTGATATTGATTTATTTGTCTGCTAAAAACCCTTTCCTGGGACTGGGAGATGGCTAACTTGGTAAAATACTTTGGAAACAGAAAGAACCATATGGAGCAGCCAAGCGCAGTGACACATGGTTGTAATCTGAGCACTTGGAACTCAGAGACAGGAGGATGCCAATGACTGCCCTGGTCAGCCAACCTAGTCTAATGGGAGAACTTCAGCTCAGTGGAAAACCTAGTCTCTAAAACTAGAATGGTGGTATTTGAGGGACACTAGTGTCCTCAGGCCTACACACACACACACACACACACACACACACACCATTTGCTTACATTTCTACAATTCCAATCCAGCATCCTGAGCATGTTCTAGTCATCTCTGTTTTCATGTTATTTACAGCTACCTTCAGACTGACAAGAAACTGACCACATCCCATTGAACTCGGTGTGTTCACGCCTCTGTCTGAGACCTGTGTGCAGCCAATGCTCTCAGTCGTGGGCTCTGTGCTTGACACCGGCAACCACATGCCTAGACTCCACATGAACAAACAAACAAACAAAACCAAAACAACAACATATCTCCTCTTAATTCCTAACCGGAAAGACTCATAAAACCACAAGAGGAGGAAGAAATAGGCAGAGAACGTGTATAGAAGGAGGGAGAGGGGTACACGTGTGGCCCCAAGGCAGGTTTTCCTTCCAGAGCCTAAATAACTATGCGGTGTGAAACACTTTTGTGGGGGAATCTGCGTAGTTTACTATTTCATAAATGGTACAAACAAACAGGGTTTCCCTCCCCTTGGGAGGGGTTTGAAATGTTAACAGTAAAATAAATGACTAAGCCTAATATACTACCTTTGCAATGAAAATAACAATCTTATTGAAAGGACTTGAAAAGGCAGATGGTATGTAGGTAGGGAGATAGACTCATAGATGGGTTATACACACACACACAAAAAAATGTTATGAAGAGTCAATAAGAACTTAATTGTTTTTAGTTAATAAATTTGATAGCCTAGCTATTAAAAAGTGCTAACAGGGCTGATGCAATGTCTTTAGTGCTCTCACCTGGGTCGTAAATGCACCATGTGTGGTTGGATTTGTGTGCAGGCAAGAGCAAGTTGGGAGCCGTGTGTGCTCCCAGGTCATTCTGCATCTGAGCACAGACCTAGAGAGAATTCCCCCAAAGTTGTGCAGGGAGAGACCGTTCCCTCAAGTGAAAAACATCAATAGCACATGAAATATTATTCATTCATAATTACATACTTTTTCCGATTGTGTCAAGATGGAGGGCGGAATTGAAAAAAAATGCAATTAATTCAGCCAATTATAAAACAATCAAAAAGCAAAATGGGAGGGGGAATTTGTCATTGGCAGTATATAATTTCTCTGGGGGTGGGGGGAGAGGAAAGAAAGTTCTACCTTCATCTGTGATCAGGCCGCCTTCCTGAAATTCATAGTAATCTATTTGGCTTCCAGGAATAGTTGTCCTCTTGTGTTTAAAACTACAGAGAAATTGGTGTGTTCCTATGATAACCATAACTCGCGAGAGATTGTATTTTCTCTTTTAATATACCAATTACCAGTCCCGTCTCTTCCCGTTACTCCTGTTTCCTCCCCTCATTCAGTTGACAGACAAGAGAAACAGATGAAACTATAGAAGTGGGTGCACTCAGATATCCCCAGTGGGCATGCTCTGCTCTGTCTTAGCTCAGAAGGATGGCAATGGAAACCTTTTTCAGTCTTTCCTTCCTCATTAGAAGACTTAGTCTCTGTGTGCAGAGTGTCCGTTAGCACTGCTTTCTGGTGAAGTTGACTTCATGTGCTGTTGGCTGGGATTAGAGAGTAACAGGATATTGATGCAGAGTACATACACTGGAAACCATCTAATCAATACCCCTTCCAGTGTTGAAGTGACACGTACTCAAACATTGCTTGTCCTTGGCTTTGCTAGTCCTTCTTGATGTCTGTGAGCAATTTTTCCATCACCTGGGAAAGATCAAGGAAGGAAATTGTGCCTGGTGTCATAGTGTTCCGAAGCCTAAGGATGGTTTTGATTGACATAAGGTCATAAAGAGGCTGAAGGAGAGGGAGGAGATGGCAAGAAAGAACAGGGACATCTGTAGGTATTCATGAGTTTCGAGACTTTACTGAAGTTGGAGTCTTAGGTATAATGGCTCCTTTTGAGCACAGTTGTAAAGAGAATTGAAGATCAAGTTTATGTCAAGAAGCTCAGATGATACAGAGAGTCTGGGTTTCAAGGGCTGAATTACAGAACTGTTGGCTGCATTTGGATATTGTTTAGTTTTCAAAGGCAAGATCTGTGGCCCAGCCATGAGGTGGTTATGCCATTGCAGAGGAAGAGACAGCCCCTTGGCCAACAATCTCTGAATTCCTCAGCAAACTCTGAATCAATATATTTTACTTTACTGTTAAATTTGTTGAAGACTTATGAAGTGTAATAAATTGGGTACTGTATTAGTGAGAATTATCTAGAGTAACAATTTATAGACTGAATCTCTCTCCATGCATAGAAAGGGCATTTATTAGAATGACTTACAGGCTGGGGTCCAGCTAATCCAACAATGGCTGTCTATAAATGGAAGGTCCAAGCACCCAGTAGTTGTTCGGTCCACGAAACTGGATGTCTCAACCAGTCTTCAACATTTTCTGGGCTCCTGAAGAAGTGGGCTCTGATGCCAATGAAGGAATGGATTTGCTAGTCAGGAAGAACCAGCAGGCAAAGAGCAAAAGCCTCCTTCTGCCATGTCTTTCTATGGGTTTACAGCAGAATGAGTGACCCAGATTAGGGCTGGGTCTTCACGGCTCAAATGATGGGGATTATAGGTGCATGACTTCTCAACTCAAAGATATAGATTAGAAGTGGATCTTCCTACTTCATATTAAGCAAAAATCCCTCACAGTTGATTTTTAATTAATTCCAGAGGTAGTCAAGTTGACAACCAGGAGTAGCTATTACTGAAGAACTCTAAGGATCAATTTTTTTTTGTATTCTAATAGCTGCATGGGATGGGTACCACTGAAACATCCAATCCTTACCATTGGAAAGGAAAGTAGATACCCTGAAGATGTGTGGGCTGCTAGGAGATGGTTTTGGGAGGAGGCATATTCATCATCTTTTTCATTCAGGGCACATTTGATAGTTCTATGAAGTACTTTCTTAGCACCAGATATGAAAAGTAGAGTTTTGTGGATCCTTGGAATTCTTGTAGCATGGTATGGGGAGAAAGGTGTGGGAGATGAAGCAACTCCTTTCTGAAATTGAGAGACAGACTGTGTGTGATGTAGGTTGGTAAGTTGCTCCTCTATGCCCCAGATGCTCAGCATATTCAGATAGTTACGTCGGAGCCTGAGATCACTGTGGTGAGGGGAGATGTCTTTAAATCGCTGTGTGATGTGGCAGGGATAGGGCCATCTTGTTGTGTATCCCTTCTGAGTAATTGCACAATGTTTTTGTAGCAATGAGTACTTACTTATGCCAGGTAGATTTACAACTAGACATAGAACCCCTTTAAATATATTTTAACGTATTTTTTGAAATTAAAATATAATTACATTGTTTCCCCTCCCTTCTTTTTCTTCTTTTAACCTCTCCCAGTTGTCTCCCTTGCTCTCTCTCTCCAATTCATGGTCTCTTTTTTTGTTGATCTATATTCTTAAATATGTTAAATATAACATGCCCAGTCTATATGATATGTATGGGTATGATATATCTATGTATATGATATCAGGGCTGACCACTTGTTTGGATAACCAACTGAAGGGCTCTTCTCTGGGAAGGGATTATTTCTTTCGCTCTCACTATTCCTTAGTTGCCTATAGTTCTTTGTTTTTAGGAATGGGGTCTTGTTTTTACATGCTTACCTTCCATGTTAGCATGTCTGTTGGCATCATCCTTGTTGAGGTCTTGTTTAGGCAGCCATGTTGCTAAGACTTGATGGGTGTAGCTTCCATGGCATTTCAAGGTGATGCAATCTCACCTCAGACTTCCTGTTCCTCTGGCTTTTCTATTTTTAATTATAGAATTTTAGACCTTAGTACTTAAGACGGCAGCCTTTAAGATTACATTAACTGGAAAATACTTTATGGCTCATTATCTTCTCTTTCCTGTCTATCAAGCACTCCTGGACTCCATAAGACACCTTAACTACCCAGAACATGTTCTGGTGCTATATAATGTGACTATATAATGTAATGTAATGTAATGTAATAACCTTTCGGCTGACCCACTGGTATTCATGTGTTCCAGATGTTGGCATAGCATTGTCATGAGGTGAACAGAAGTTGAGCTATCTTTATGACCATGAGAAATTTTCATCCTCTTAAGGTACAGAGAGGGACCAGCTTTTCCATGGTTCCCCATTGAGGAAGGTCTAGGGGGAGGAAGACAGCTCTATAGTATACAGTGGTGTTCATGATGATCAAAAGTGGAGAATAAAAAGCCTGTGTGGTTTTCAGTATGAGATAAAGAGCCCTTTATCTGGGTCATGAGCGTCAGAATTGTAGGTGTGGGTGTTGTGAGGGGAGGCAGATGGAGTATATAACAACTGTAATTGACAGATACTGACAGGTTTCGTTGATTTATTCCATGAGGTGCCGTTTATGGAGGAGCGGACATTGAGATGTAGAAACTGGAGCTAGCTAATCATATGAGTTTGAAGATACATGTGTTTTGGTGAAGAACATGTTATTGTGTGTCATGTTACCTATTTAAGTTAAGGAGCACTCGCTTGACTGTTGGTATGCAAAGACAGTGTACACTTTTGCACTTTCTGCACTGTCATGGTTTGAATAAGAGTGGCCCCCATATAGGCTCATATATTTGAACATTTGGTCTTCAGTTGGAGGAACTGTTTGGGAAGGATTAGGAGGTGTGGCCTTGTTGGGAGAGGTGTGCCATTGAGGGTGGCCCTTGAGGTTTCTTTTTTTTTTTTAACTATTTATTTATTATATGTAAGTACACTGTTGCTGTCTTCAGACACCCCATAAGAGGGCATCAGATCTCATTACAGATGGTTGTGAGCCACCATGTTGTGAGCCACCATGTGGTTGCTGGGATTTGAACTCATGACCTCCGGAAGAGCAGTCAGTGCTCTTAACCACTGAGCCATCTCACCAGCCCCCGCCCTTGAGGTTTCAAAAGCCCACATTATTGCCAGATTGCCAGTTCTCCAGTTCTCTTTCTCTCTCTCTCTCTCTCTCTCTCTCTCTCTCTCTCTCTCTCTCTCTCTCTCTTTCTCTCTGTCTCTCTCTCTCTCTCTGTGCCTTGAGCTTTTGATAAGATGTGAGCTCTTGGCTACTGCTTCAGCACCATGCCTGCCTGCCATGCCTGCCTGCCTGCCTGCCTGCCTGCCTGCCTGCCTGCTGCCATGCCTGCCTGCCTGCTGTCTGCCTGCCTGCCTGCTGTCTGCCTGCCTGCCTGCCTGCCTGCCTGCCTGCCTGCTGCCATGCTCCCTTCCATGATGATCATAGATTCTAACACTTTAAAAGTAAAAGCAAGCCTCTTTCTTTTATAAGTTGCCTTGGTCATGGTATCTCTTCACAGCCATAGAAAAGTAACTGAGGCAAATGCCTTCCAACTTCTTTAAATGTCATGCATTCCCAATATCTTCATTTCACGAGCTGTTTCAATACTCTGTCAAATTGTCAGGCAGGCACCTAACTTTCGGCCAGCTGAGGATCTCTATTATTTTTCTGTGCTCTGACAAATTACCTTATTCTTAGTGTTTAAAAAACAACAGAGACTTAGTTTCTATTTCTCAGGGTTAGACGTGCCATGTAGTTCTGACTGCACTAACATCAAGAGTCCAGCAGAGTTGGTTCCCTTCTGGAAGCCATACAGGAAAATGGATTTCCTTGCCTTTCCTACCTTTGCAGGCTGTGTTTAGCCTGGCTTGTGCCACTCCTTCTCTCAGTCTTCAAAGCCAGCAGTGCCAGGTTGTGTCTTTTCCATGCTGGAACTCGGGGCCTTCCTTACTTCATCATCTCTCCATTCTAGACGTTCTGTTCTGTCTCTCCCTGGTTACACAGGGCCCTGGATTCAATGCAAGGTAATCTCCCTTAAGTCCCTTTTGTCGTGCAGGGTTACACACATTCACAGCCTCTGGGATTGAGTACCTGAATTATGTTAAGAACTATTGTTGTACATACTAATAAATGCCCGGAACAAAAGCATCATCGATGATGACCAAAATGCAGACTTCATGTTCCATTATGTGCTGGTCATGCTTAGGGATAAGGCAGCAAACAGACTGTCAGGCATTGCAGTTATCGTCAAAACAGGTTTGATGATTTAATGTTACTGGCAGCATTAGTTAATGTGGACCTGAACTAAAATAACTAGAAACAACATATGATTTCAGTATTTCATTCTAAAAGTAGAAGGAGTCTTAAGCCTCCCATTGGTGGGAGACAAAACAGGAAAAGAAAAGTTCACATGGGGAGAATTCACATGATGCTGGTTACCCTGAAATGGTCTCGTTTTAAAAATCATTATAGTTTGTGAAACAAGGAAATGTAATGGAATTTACTCTTAGGATGGCAAGATGGCTCACTGGTTAGAGGAATTTACCACATAAGCCTTGTGACTAGAACTAGTGCCCTAGAACCCAAATAGAGGGGGAAACAAAGGACTGACTCCATAAAGATGTTCTCTGACATTCGTATACCTAGCATGATGCTCATTCTCTCTCTCTCTCTCTCTCTCTCTCTCTCTCTCTCTCTCTCTCTCTCCCTCCCTCCCTCCCTCCCTCCCTCTGTCCCTCCCTTTTTCTCTCTCTTCCTCTCCCCCTCCCTCTTTCCCTTTCTCCCTCCCTCCTTCCCTCCTTCCCTCCTTCCCTCCCTTTTTCTCTCTTCCTCTCCCCTCCCTCTTTCCCTCCCTCCCTTCCTCCCTCCTTCCCTCCCTCTCTCTTCTTCCCTCCCTTTCTCTCTCTCTCCCCTCCATTCATACGCACAGGCACACATGCACATACAGCTACAAATACATATAATTACAATTTATTTTTTTAGAAATTTCTTTTTATTTCTAAGAAGTAACTTCAAGGTGATATTTTGATGAACACACATGATTTTCAAAAAAAAAAAAAAAAAAAAAAAAAAAAAAAAAACAGATGACAGGAAATTTTTAAACTTTCCAGCATATCTTTTTAAAAAGTAGTTTTCTGTCTTTCTCTATTTTGAACTGCTTAGATCATGGCATGCGGAAAATCGTTCCTATAACAGTCTTTTATCATTTTGTTATTTTTGCAGGGGGAGAAAGCTTTTTCGTAGTGATTGTCAAATGTTGCAGAGAACTTAAAGTGGATGAACCATTACCATTCACTTTCTGGAATTCAGCCCTGGTGAAAAAATCTTCTTCTAAGTCTATTATTTCAGCTAAATCACACATTTGTTCAACTTGGGTCTAACGGTTGATGCTCTCAATACTGTTAGTCTGTAAAGCTCCTGTGCTTCATGAAGAACACCACAGTTGCCCTGTTTAGAAATCGGTTTTCATACTGTTCTCAGTAGATATGAGGTGAGGAATCAGATGTATACAAAAGCCTGGTACTCCAGTGCCTTAGGCATGGAATAAAATTTTTATGCTCTTTTTCCTGTAAAAATAATTACATATAGGAAGAGCTCACAAAAACAACAAAACAAACAAACAAACAAACAAAACTCTAAAGACCACCAATATATTACTGGAAAAATTAAGTTAGCAGAGAGGTAGCCATAAAAATATCTGATTTGGAGAAAATACTTAAGTTTGAGATGCCTTTTAGATGATATATATATATGTGTGTGTGTGTGTGTGTGTGTGTGTGTGTGTGTGTGTGTGTGTGTGTTTCTTAAGGCAAGAAGGACCATGTTCTATTAAGAGCATGACTCTGGAACCAGAATGGCTGGGCTGAAATTCCCATTTCTGACTCTTGTAAGGTAGATGCCCTTGGGCAGGTTTCTTCATTCCACTTGTTTTCCTTTCTGTCTTCTGTGAAATGAAGGAGAGGTTGAGGTGAGTTTATACACACAGGGTAGTTGGAGAAATTGTTCATCCACAGAGTGAATTGGTGTTTGCTGTGAGGAGTGCTATTTACCACCACCACCATCATCACCACCACCACCACCACCACCACCATCATCATGACCATCATTGAACTTGAGAGGAAACTGTTCGTTAAGGGATCATTACTGAAGACTTAACAAAGTATCAGCCACATTTCAAAATCTACCAAAATGTTAAAGGATTTTCAGGAGGCTCAAGCAGGACGATTGAGTTCCAAGCCTACTAGGGCTACATAGTGAAACTGTGTCTCACAAACAAATAAACCAAGAGAATCCAATCACCTCCTTTCATTTACGCAATGTTTTTGTAGAACAATAGCAGAAGAAAGGAAAAGAATAGACCGGATGAGAAAAGAGGGCGGAGAGAGGATGGACGGAGGGAAGGAATCAACTGCAGGCTAGTGAGAGTCTTTAAAATTGTTGACTGTGGCCTCCTGATCAGCCCATTACCCTTCATTCCTTGCCTGGCCCATCTCTGTCCACACAGCTGCATCAGCACCTAGACAGTGCAGTATGATTTCTTCCTTTCTCAGGTGGAGGGACTCAGGTGCATAGACCATATGTCACATGACCAGAACTGTACTGTTGAAAGGTGAATCCTTCCTACTCTCCATGCCTATTGTAGGAAACTTTCACTCTTCACTAAGTCTCCATTGCTTCTGGTTTCAGATTGAGCTGTCATTACGGAATCGCTTCTGCATACCAGGTGCTTTGAATATTTTCTATTTTCATTTAGCAGACACTAGGAACAAGGTATTGATTTACCTGCCTTACAAATAATAACTCATATTTCTCCCTTAAGCCCTAAGTAATCGGTACAATTATTACATCCATTTTAAAAGCAAGAAAACCAAGACTCAGATCTTCAATTCTTTCTCAAGGTCATGAAGTGGTGCTTGGTGGTCATACATTTACTTTTGACTAGTGCAGCTAAACCTCCTCGGTTTTTTAAGTAATGGGTCTCGTACATGTAAATGCATTTGATAGCCCCTTAATTAACTTTAGGCTAGACATCATAAAATGCATTAAAGAAAACCTCTCAGTTGCACCTAAGAATATTGTAAGGCACATACTGATATCATCCAGAATTGGGTGCCAAATTTGATGTGCATATTAATTTTCTTTAGCTCTTAAGACTCAATAAATGGGACATATTTATTGATGTAATTTTTGTGTCTAGTGTAAAGTCCTTAGATACTTAGGACAATGGAAGTTTAAAGTATAAGGAGAGAGAGAGAGAGAGAGAGAGAGAGAGAGAGAGAGAGACTGAGATTGAGATTGAGACTGGAGAGATAGTTAGCCTTCCATAGATTAAAATGGCTCTGTGGGGTTGGAGAAATGGTTCTGTGGTCAAGAGTCCTTCTTCTAGTCCAGAGAACCTGAGTTTGTTTTCTAGATGTTGTGCAGTTTAAAGACATCATTTATTACTTTAGCTCCAGGTAATCCAACAACTTCTTCTGCCCTCTGTACATTCCCACACACATATAGCACATACAAAATGACACATAACGAACAGAGAATCTTTAAATGACTATGTGTGGCACTTTGTGATCTGTTCTGCTTAAGTGGATGATCTGGTGGTGACAAAGAAGTGTGTGATGATGTCTGTGAGTTGGTAGAATATTCATATTGAATTAATGGGTTTAGGAACATTATATGAAGGAAAAGTCAAATCTTCTTGTACTTGAGAGTAAATTAGAAAATGTCGATCCAATGACAGCAGTCTTCTCAATAGAGTTCAGTAAGCAGCAGAGAAAAGTAGGTGTTGATGGTTAGTGTTAATGTCACCTGGAAGAAATCTAGAGTCACCTGGGAGATGGGTCTTTGGGCATGCTTTTGATAGATTCTCTTGATTACATAAGTTGGAGTGGGAGGATTAGCCCACTGTGAGTGGCAACATTCCCTAGGCATAAAATTCTGAATTGTGTAATAACTTAGAAAACATGACCAGTATCAACATGCACTGCTCTTGACTATAGGTGTAATATAACTATCTGTTTTGAGTTCCTGTTGCCTTGGTTTCCCTGAAGTGATAAACTATAGCCTGGAATTGTGAAACAGATAAATTATATCTCCCTTAAGTTGCCTCTGTCAGGGTCCTTTGTCTTGCAACAGAAAAAAGAAACTGCATACGGGAGTCAGATTAGTTTTATGTGCTATTAGGGAAACATTTAAATCTTCTAAAGTGTTGCACTCCTTTTGGTTGGTATGGTGCTTCTGCCTTTCTTGGGTCATTACAGTAGAACAAATAGCAGAAAGGCTTGAGTAAGCTTTTCTCTGGTTTCCAGGAGTATGTTTACCTCAGAGCCCCAGTTGGAACCCTGCTTGATCCTACACTCTCCTCAGAAGCAGCTCTGGGTCACTGGTGGCCTTCTTGCCTCTGCTGTATTCAGGAGTGAGATGGCGCCACAGGCCGCAGCAGTAGTGTTTGCAGTGGTTGCAAAACATTGGGAACATTTTTAAAAGAATTATAGAACCTAAATAAAGATAGATAGATAGATAGATAGATAGATAGATAGATAGATAGATAGATTGATTTAACGTTGCTTTTAAATAAGAGCTAGAATATTCCAGGGAGGAAAAACATGTATATCTCAGATGAAAAGGATACATGTGGTCAAAGAAGTTTAGATGGAGGACAAGAAAATAGATGTTTCAGTTTTGCTGGAAATTCTGTCACCCTCCTGGCCACCCAACTACAACCTTCACAATGTGTGCACTACACAGATAAGCAGCTCAGAGAAGTGGAGCAGTTGAAATTCGACAGGCATGAGTTGGAGTATAATTATTTTGTTGTTATTGTTATTATTAGTATTAGTATTAGTATTATTATAGCATGCACCATTGGAACCAGCTATTTTGTTGAGAAAGTTAAAGGGTTTCCCCTTTTCGAAGGTCTCAGTACTGTTTGCTGGGTTCATATCCTCTGTCCCTGATGGATGGGAACTAAGGGTTTTCTTGCATGTTGTGAGCTGGTTGAGGCAGCTCTGTTGACCTTTCCCCTTCTGGGTCTTTGTTCATGAATGGATGCTGTTATTGAAACAATGTGGGTGAGAGTCTGAGATGTATCGGTTGAGGCTGATTGGTTCTTTACTTTTACATTGTCTACCTCAAAAGACCAGCCTTGGCATATGCTGGAGGGAAAAACCCACCTCGTACACCTATGAGGTTTATTTTGTCTTCACCATGAACATATTTCAAGAAAGGAATATCCTCATTGTTACAATCATCTTAATCCCTCCGCCGACTAATGACATACCACTTATTACCACTTACTAAAAAACATTCATTGGGAGATAACCTTTGGGTTTCCTAAATGAAGCTGTATTTTGGAGAAGGGATTCCTTTTGCTGGAACAGCATTATTCCCAACAAGGAAAGCGCTCATTCCTTTACTCCCACTAATCAGTTACTGAAAGGCTATCTTGAGCTAGGCATATTGCCAAGGCAGGGATCCTCAGATGAGCGAGGCGTGGCTCCTTCAGGCATCTGGTTCACTCTTCTTTAAAGATAAAGTTCACACAAAGTGTGCTAGTAGAAACCCACCATTTAGTGTGTTCCAGTCAGATGCATTGCCTGAAGTATAGGGATAAATCTTTAATGGGGCAGTATGTGCACACCAACTCCAAATTCCATCCTGGGGAAACCCTAGAGACGTTTTATTGAATTAAGACGGAATAAAAAGGTTTTATGATTCCCTATGAAATACATAGAAGGTGGTCTGTTTGAGAGGCAGGCATTGCTTACTGGCACACAGAGAATATTTGCTAGCCTGTGAACTATGTTGGGGAGCTTTAGCGTTTTCCGAGGTGACATGTGCTTGTGGTTGATACATCTCTTGAGTCTTAAACTCTGACATTTGTGCAAAAAAGATGGGAGTCTTTTGAGGTAGGAAGTTCAAACCAACCAGCTGTTCTTGGAAAATATTTTTCTTTTGCAATTTCTGTGTGGGGTGTGTGTGTGTGCGTGTGCGTGTGCGTGTGTGTGTGTGTGTGTGTGTGTGTGTAAGGGATGTTAGGAGCTGTGGTCAGTTATAAGATGGGTCTGTCTTTCTGTTCATGCTGTGAGCACATTCATGACTGAAAGAAGCCACCTTTTGGGTTGTTTGGTCATATATTAAAAGAGAAGTGTTGACCGAGAGGTCTCTGGGTTGCACTGACTCAAAGGAGAATTTGGGAGAGTTGAGTCCATGATGTCTGCTGGCAAGTGAGAAGCCTTCCCACAGGCACATGTGGAGGCTTTCTTCACCCCTGCAGCTATGATAGTCTAAGTTCCTGCCAGAAGCCCGCGCCAGTGGACTGCATGGAAATGACTTCTTCTGAGTCACGAGTTACTTTTCTTAGCAGTCATTGCTATTAGTGACTGTAATGAGTTGGCAGCGACGCTTCATTTTTCCCACAGCTGGTTCATGTCAGCCTGTGTTAGCCTCAAGCTCACAAAACCCCCAACAAACACCAATTTCATAGGACCCCACTGGCACCTGGCCATAGGTCATAACTGTACATGTGCTTGAGGTAACTAGTCAATTTCTTTGAAATGGCCAAGGAAGATGGTCTGTTTTAAACTGTTACTGGTGTGTAGGTATTCCCCAGCATTCAACTTATTTACAACATTATGAGTTTTCTAAATATTGGGGGGGGGAGGGGGTGGATAACTTGATAACACAAATCTTGAGCATGAACTTTGTAGACGACAGTGTCCTGTGGCAGTGTCAAACACTTGGACACCTGCAGAAGTCACCTCCAGCTTTTCCTGTAGAGGAAGCACCTCCCACTCTTGCAAATGCTGAATTCCATGTGTTTAAGCTTTTTTTTTTTTTTTTTTTTTTTTTAGTAATTGCAACAAAAGGAAGCACATTTAGGGGAACGTTGTACGCTGGTCGGCGAGCACACACTTAGCATCTGTGATGGCCTGAGTTCAGTCTCTAGAGCTAAGACCAATCGACTGACCAACTGACCAACCAACCAACCGACCAAAAAAACAGCAAAGAAGGAGATGGAAGGGAGATAAAACAAAGGCTGTCTGGACACGGTTTCACTTTAATTCCAGCACAGGTGGATCACCATGAGATCGAGGCCAGCCTGTTCTACATAGCAAATTCACTGACCAGCCAGGGCTACATAGTGAAATCCTATTTTTAAAATAGTAATAAAAAAAAAAAGAAAAGAAGAAAGAGAAAAGGAAAAGGTGCTTTTAGGTGTTTTGTGTGTGGTCCTCATGCACTGGGGGGTCCTGGAGCTCTGCTTCCTGTGGTGTCTCATCTTTTGAAACTCAGCTCCTCAGCCTGCACCATGCCTTGGCCTCTTCATGGTCACCTTTTGTCCACAGCTCAGCGTGCGTCCTTCCCTTACAGTGGCCAGCCGTGTTTACTAATGAAAACTTGCTTTTGTGCTTGGCCTTATGAAACATTTCTATTTCTTCAGCGACTTAGAATAGTTTTGCATAAAAAACAACCCTGAAATTGTAGTGGCTCCTCTTGACAATTTGCGGTAGTTGGTTTTATTTACTTATTTATTTTGTTAAATAAAGACTGGTAAAAATTGAAAGCGGAATAAAACGCACATCTCATAGCTCATGCATAAAATGTTCTCTAAACATAAAGGCTGTCACATGGGATAGCTACATTAAAAATGAAGTCAAACAATTTCTCATGTCCACAGCAATGCAGACCGTCAGACAGAACCCCACACCTGCGTTTGCTTACGTAAGATCCCTTTCATAGGCTCCAGTTAATGTTTGTGGAGGGAAGCAATTATTGAAATGATCCTCTCCTCCCTCTCCTAGTTCTCACCTCTGGAAAGTCCTGTGCCTTGAAACTGGGGTGAACGGGGAGTGGGGGCGGGGCAAACCCACAAACATGGTACATTTGTTTGCTTCCAATCTTACTTTGGTTTAACTGTTATTTGATGCTTGGTGCATACAAGACTTATTTGATGGTTACTGTTTTTGCCTTTTCATTGTGTGCCAGCATGCCCCATGACAGCTGCTTTATTTATTTATTTATTTATTTATTTATTTATTGCTTTGTGTATGTCTGAATAGACAATAGGATTGTTGCTAGCCCTCCCTGGAAGAACTCCTATGAGCTCTGACATGTTTCTGCACGATTCTGGGCAGTTCTGTGAGTTATTGATTCTGTTCATCTAAAGCAAACAATAGTCTCCAAGGTTAAGATCCTTCTACCATTGTAACGGCAGCAAGTGAATTGCCAGCCACGCCAACGTCTGTCTTCCTGAGGACAGTTGGAAGCCTGTCATTCTGGTATAGAAAATGCCAGTGGAACGGTGCAGATTTGTTTGATTGTTTTCCGAGGGTGGGATTGGCAGAGAGAAGGTAAACCTCAATTCCTTTGCTGTTTCTTTCTTGTCTGTGTTTAGAGAAATAGTCAGATAGCTACACACACAGGTTCCTGCTGCAACCATCTTTAGACACTCATGGTTACAGCATCTAGCTGCTGAAGAGAACTTAACAACTTAACAGGGATCATGGTCTGGGCATCTTGTGCTTCAAATAAGAAGGGCTTGAAGGGAATGTGGGTTGCCCTGACTTTGTTAAGAAGAATGGGGTAGAGCATTCTGAGGGAGTAGAGGGCCGGACAGGCCGGGAAGTCTGGGAGCGTTTTCCCCTGCTGGGTCATCATTTCACCTGTGGAGATTACGTAAGGCATATTAAACCACTTGCTACTTCTTGTTGCAGGAGTGTGGGATATGCTTAAAGCATGTTGTTTCCTCAGTGTGTGTCTGTTTGCACCCAATCTAAACTCCTTGTTTTGAAGACAGCAGATCCAGTGTGGCCCTCAGCTGTATATTTTAAGAGGTTTCTTATAACAGAGCTGGTCTGTGGCGCTCCTGGGAAGTAGCACTTGGCGGGTTTACAAACCGCTCTGTTGCAGCGGTGACATGCTCTGTCTGTGTGGTTCTGGAAGCTAAATAAAACACAGGAAAGAGATAGGAAATAAAACAAAGAGCGCACCTATGTAATTATCATCAGAAGCAAAAATTTGAAACCCTAAATTTGACTGTGGAGCAGGCACCTGAAGATTTATGAGAATAGACATTGTTTCCCAGGTTAAATTCGCAGGAAAGCAGCATCTACCAACTGTCTTGTTTAGATAAAATACTTTTCTAGATGTTCTGACTGTTCACTGGGGAAACAGAACAGATGGCCACTGAGCTGACCCCGCCAGCCTCCGTGTTACATGTAGAGGCAGCGGGGCAATTCAGCGTTGCTTATTTTCTGCTAGGATACTGACTGGCTCTCTCTGTCCTTTTCTCTCTGTGTCTCTGTTGCTCTCTCTGTCTCTGTCTCTGTCTCTGTCTCTCTCTGTCTCTCTCTGTCTCTCTCTCTCTCTCTCTCTCTCTCTCTCTCTCTCTCTCTCTCTGTGTGTGTGTGTATGTGTGTATGTGAGTGCACACAGCCATGTGTGGCCATGCATATGCATGTGTGCAAGTTTGTTCCTGAGCACATGTTCACGCCCATGGAGGTCAGGGTCCACATTGTTTGTCTTCCTCTGTTGTAATCTCCATGGCGTTTGTTTGTTTGAGACAGTATTTCTCACTAATCTGGAGCTTGCATTTATTTATTTATTTATTTATTTATTTATTTATTTATTTATTCATTCATCTATTTATTTGAGACAGTGTTTCTCACCAACCTGGAGCTTGCATTCATTCATTCATTCATTCATTCATTTATCTATTTATTTGAGACAGTGTTTCTCACCAACCTGGAGCTCAGTGACTTGGCCAGCCTGGCTGACAAGCAGCATCAGGGATTCTCCTGGGCTTGTCTCTATCTTTGCAGTTGTGGGTAGATAAGGCATCATGCCCTGTGTTTTATATATTTTATACGAATGCTGGGGGTCTGAACTCCTGCTTGTGTGTCAGGCAATTTACCCACGGAACTGCCTCTCCTAGGGGAGTTTTGACCCCCTTGGCAGTTACTGGATTTTTACTGAGTGACTGCTTTGTTGCTTTGAAATATTGAACTCCTTATATGCTAACAGTGGTGTATTCTTTGCAAAGCACTAGGTGTTTTAATCATGCTGGTACAGGCAATAACACCACGGCTTGTGGTCACGACATCTCTCTATCTCATCTATTTTCAGACTCTTACTCAAGGCATTTCTGTGAGAAGTGAGCTGAGGGTTTTCCCAGTCTCCGCCATTTACTGTCCGCTTTGTCTATCAGTAGATGTGTTCACATATGGTTGATCCTGAAGATTACTTCCTTAGGAGTTTTGCAACTAAGGAAACTGAGGCCATAGGTGAGGTAATGTTCAGAAGACCCCATGACAACCAGATGTCAACTCCGTCCTCGCCTCTGCCTACCTAAAACCAGGCCACCTCATTAGTCTGCCCTACCAGCCACCATCCAATGCCAGTGGGCCCCGCCAGTCCTGGCACTTCTGTAACTTTTGCTACGTTTTCCAGTTAGCTGAATTGAACTGTATTTCTACTATGACCCATATATTCATGGCTTCTCCCATTTAGAAATCCCAGCACAGTGTTCTCTTCATAGTACAAATCAGTGAATTTTTGCCTCAGGCTCCATGAGCTCCACGAAAGCTGCCCACCATAAAAGAATGAGAAAACTGGTTTGATTTAGACAGGTGCCAGGGTTAAAGGCCTTCACCCTTCCCTCCACCTGGTGGCAGTCCCATCCTGGAGGCTTGTTTAGACTTCCTCAAATCCACTTGGTTATCCACGTGCTTTTCTATCTCTGTGTGTGACTTAACGCTGTGCATACATTCGTGACCTTTTACTTTTAGTTAGAAGAAAAACCATTCATTCTCTGGGTACTGTGTCAGGCACTGGGCATAATATCCCACAGATCTTGTCTCTTTTTAGTTCTCTCTCTCTCTCTCTCTCTCTCTCTCTCTCTCTCTCTCTCTCTCTCTCTCTCTCTCTCTATACAGCTCAGGATGCAATTCTGAGATTCATGGCCTGGGATCCTGTTTCCAGCACCACGCATGCTTGCAAAATAGTTGTTAGCTGTTCAACTAAATAAACATAGAATCCTTTAATGCTCACAGCAGTCCTGGGAAAGGCCCCTCTGTCCTGTGTTATAAGGGAGGTTATGAAGCTCAGCAGGAAGAAGCTACTTACTCTAGTCACTATAGATAGAGTTTAAAAATATACTAGGAACCCGTGTCTCATGGATTCCTGAGGCTGTCAACTTGTTTTATTGTATTGAATTTTATTTTTATTTTTCTCTTACCGCACCCCCGCCTCCTCCCGGAGTTACTCAGAATTGCACCTCAAACCTCATTGCATGCTGGTCAAATGCTCCATCACTGAGATCTATCTTCTAGAGTTTGTTTTGTTTTGTTTTGCTTTGCTTTGCTGTTGTTGTTTTAACGTTTAAATGGAGGCAAAATTTACATAGCATGAAGTGCATGTACCATCTATGTACAGTTTGATGAGACTTGATAAATACACACGTTCACATAACCCTCCATCTGGCCACTAGCAACCTTGGCCAGAGAGTTTCTTCCTATTCTTTTTCCTATTGGTCCAGCCACTCAGGGTTAGTGCTATGGGCTCATGAACGTCATACAACTCTAGGGTATGCATGCATGCTTCTCCCTTCTTTTGCCTTTTATATTGTTTCTAAAGGGATGATATCTGAAACACTTCAGGCTCATTGATTTTCATTTTTTGGGAAACATTCCCTTTCATGAACACACGCCCGCTTATTCTTCTGCTGATGGACATTTGGGTTGCTTCTCTTCAGGTGCCATTATTAACAAGAGTGATGTGAATGTTTGTGTTTGTGAGAGTTTTTTGTTTGTTTGTTTTTGTTTTGTTGGGTTTTTTTCCTATTTTTGGGGGGGGAACACGTTTTCATTTTCCTGTGTAAATATATCCCTAAGTGTTCACGAATGGGGTCATGGAGTAGAAGCATGTGCCACTTTCTAAGGAACTATCAGTTTTCCAAAGTATCTGTCCATTTCCCCACTCCCACTAATGTATGAGTCTTGTAATTCATATCTCTGTCAGCATTTGGGATTGTTGGTTATCTTCATTTTCATGGTTCTTTTTCACGTGGCTTTTCCCACTTGACTGAGCCTTCTAAGATCAAGTGTGTGTCCTTCGTTTATCTACCATGATCAGCTCAGTGTCTGGCATAGTCAGTAGGACATAGAGTCTGAGAATGGTTCTCAAGTTTCTAACAGTGAAACTCTAGAATTATGGTTCTCAACCTGTTGCTTGAAACCCCTTTGGGAACTGAGCAACCCTTTCTCAGGGGTCACCTAAGACCACTGGCAAACACGGATACTTACATTATGATTCATAACAGTAGCACAATTACAGTTATGAAGTAACAAGGAAAATAATTATATGGTTGGGGTCACTGTCACATGAGGAACTGTACTGAAGGGTCACAGCATTGGGAAGATTGAGAAGACGTGTTGGAGACGCGTGTGCCCGACAGTGGGCAGGATATTTAACTTAAAAGAACACCTAGGACCTTTGAAAAGTGAAGATGTAGATTCGGGCACCTCTTAAGAAGTGAGCCAGTGTCCAGCTAGGTCATGGCTCTCCTGAATGAAATGCACTAACAAGTTACTGTTTTCTGTGAAGCTGCCCTTTGCAGGTATCTCAGTTCCTCCTGACCTCCTACTTCCTGCCTTTCTAGACCATCTCCTTAACTGTTGCTACCTGATTCCAAATCACACTTCACACCTATTGCCTTACAGCCCCTGAGTCATGAGTTTGAGGCTGGCTCCACAGGGCTGCCATGCAGTTACCGCTGGGGTTGGTATGGAGTTTGAGCTTTCCTGGAGAAAGGACCACTTCCAGGCTTTGCTAACCATTGACAGAATCTGGGCCCAGGTGGGCTGTTGGACTGAAGGCCTCAGTTTCCGACTGGTTTTTGGATAGATGCTACACACAAATGCATGTTTGCCACGAATGCATGCTTTCTTAGAATAGATGTAATCAGTTTCTAAGTCCCATGTAAGTTGTTTGTAGTCACCCACTTACACTCTGTCACCTTATTAAGATGTCCCCTTCCCTGTGTGATTGTTTTCAGTGTAGCCTGCTTATACAAAGACACATGACTACCAGGAGGTGGGGGAACTAACATGATAGATATTTTGAACACTGCCTGCCAGAGATGGTTCATGATAATAATTTTTAAAAAGTAGAAAATTCACATATTTTGCGGCAAGTCATCTGTGTCCTGTCATCTGCCTGCGTCCTGTCCTCACCCTCACCCTACCTACTCCCTGCTGTTCTAATGAATGTTCTTCAGAGGTTCCAGCTTTCCCCTAACACAGGGACGCTGTTCTGGGTCAATTATCTGCAGTTAATGTCCATTGCTACAGAAGCTTGACAGGAAAGCATGAAGTGATTTGAGGATAAACACTTCTCAGTGGGTTTATTCAGAGTGGATGAATTGAGGCTTTTCTCAAATCTGTGGCTGGACAGGTTCTTGGCTCTGAAATTCGCCATGGAGTAAAGAAATGGAGAGGTTGGCAGAGTGACCCCTAGAACCTAAGCGCGGAGAGCCAAACTTTCTGTGAATAAATTTGCTTATCTGAAATGTAGTGATTGCACACACCCAACACTGCAAACCCAAGGGTTGTATGAAAATGAATTGCCAGGGGAAGCATTCTTTATGAAACAGGTAAGGCTCAATGACTTGTACCCAGGGTAGGTCACTGAGCCTGTTCTGCTTTGGGGATAGTTGTTTATTCTGCCTTTTCTTGATTGTTGAGGATTTTAAGTACCCTAAATGTTCTTAAATTTGAATCAAACACAAAGGTTCATTGTGGAGAATGTTGTTATAATCTTTCAATACTTTAGAACATTTTGAGAAAAAGATTGTAGTTGACCAAAAAAAAAAAAAAAAAAAAAAAAAAAAACTGTTTGTTTAAAATATGACCTCCTGGGCCAGGGTTAGAGTTCACACTGAACATGGACTCCAGCACCAACTAAACAAGAAAAAAAATCCGCAATCATTGTTGCCACATAAACTCCATCCTTTGCATTAGAACATAATCATTTTAAATAAATGAAAAATAATTTAGCACTGCAAGTTAAAAGAAAATGTTAATAGATATTAGTTAAGTATATTGAGAAACGTGGTGTTTCATGTTCATCTGGGTCATTTACATTAAGAATATTTTGACAGTAAAATTGCCTCTTGATGGGTGTAGATTGAAAGCAGCCTTACTTGACACCACAGAACCATCATTGTAGCAGTTGCACAGGATTCATCTCCTGTCAGACTCTGTTCATATCTATCTTATGAGTGCATAAGTACAAATTTGGTCTTTATAATTCTCTGTAAGGGAGAAACACACCAGCCCGATGTATTCTCTCCTGAAGCATCTTGCTGATTCTCTTGCTAATGAGTGGCTTGTTTTACACGCCCTCTGTATTCATATGAAAGTCATGCTTTCACCTTTGGAACATACATTATGTTTGTGATCTTGGTAAGTGCCGTTATTCTTCTAGATACATAGGAGAGGCACACAAGGCACAGGGAAGCCGCACACCTAACCCCAGCTTTATAGCCCATATCTGTCAGTGCCAGCTTTTAAAGGGCAGTAGCCTCACTAGACATTCTGCACTTAACTGTCTTTCTGACCATGCTTGGTCTTCAGGAATTTATTTAGGCCATAGCCACCCTCTGATGCCAAAGACACAGAATCAACAAAAGAGTTCAAGACAAACCAGTTCGTTCCACCCAAAGGAAAACAAATGAACCACAGACATACACTCATTCAGGCCAGGCCCAAGCCTCGAGGCTAGCATCCCATTTAAGAAAGCTGACGTCTCACAGTTTTAAGGAAAATGAACACTCGTGATGGCCTGGTTATGGTTCTGAAGGGCCACCTAAGCTATTTCCCAGTGAAGCAGAGAATGCCACCCAAAGTGGCAGTCATGGACACAACTGGGTGAGACATCTCAGAAGGTATCTTGAAGTGTGCCCTTCAGGTTGACAGACAAGATTAGAGAGGGGATAGAATAAGGAGACAAGGAGCAGTGGAAAATCCCGAAGTGTCACCATGGCCTTGTATGAGATGTGAGCTGTTTGCTGATACCTGCTTTCCTCGTCCCCATTGTTCCACATGGCAGAGGCCTTCAACAGAATTGAACTGGGGCCGTGGCCTCTGCTTGCTGACTTGCGTGGCACTAGGTTTAAGTGCCACAGTCTCAGAATCCTCAGCTTTCTGCTTTGGAGCTTACCGTTTGAGAGTGGCCTTTAAATGACACCAGCTGTGTGGAGCCAGTGACTCAAGATCTGCAGCCCTGATTGAACAGCTTGAGTAGAGTGATCAGGGAGGGCAGAGGAAGAGGTAGATCAGTCCTGTGGGCTTGATTGGCTAGCCACCCTTCCTCTCCTGGACATCTTGAGCAACAGTCACTGTTGTAGGAATTTAATCTCTGAAACATAGCCAGACACAGTCTAGATATTGTCTCTTTGTATTATCCTAGTTGCTTTAAAAGATTTTGTATCCCAGGAGATGGCTCAGTGATTCAAGCGCTTGTCTCACATGTTACAGGAGTTCAGAGCCCAGATAACATGTAAATACTGGGTGAATGTAGTGACCTGTGTAATTCCTCTGTTGGAAGAATGCAATCCCCAGGGCAAGCTGGCTAGTGAAACTAGCTGTATCAGTGAGCCCTGGGTTTGACTGAGAGATCTTGCCTTAGTGAATAAGATAGAAGACCAATCGAGGCTGATCCCTGACGTGAACCTCAAGCCTCTGTGAACTCATGCAAATGTTTACCTGTCTACAAATCACTCACATATAAACATAAACATCAAAAAATGAAAAACAGAGACAAGAAGGCACATGTGTGTGTTTCTATTCACTTATACAAATACACATTATTAAATAGTTGTTTACCAACTGAAAGCAAACCAGTTCCACTATAAAAAAGCAATTTACATAGACCCAAAATTATCAAGAGGTTTAAAAAGACTCTTCTAAAGAAGGGACACACACCCTCATCCCTACCCCGAAGCTATCTCTAATTTATAGCCACTAACAAATGAAAAATCTATTTTCTCTAAGGGAGTCTCAATGGGGAAACAACACCCTTAAGGTCGGCTGCATGCCCAGAAGTAGAGAGCCAACAGAAAATGAACTCAGGGGCACCTTTGGGGGTTCTTTGTCTCATAATGTCGAATAAGGGCATGTTGTGTATATATTATGGCTTCTAGTTTTGTGTTTTAAAAGGACTCCTGTGTATGCAAATGTGTGTTTCTCTGTATCTGAGTTTCTTGTGGGTTTTTTTTTTTTTTTTTGGATCTTCTTCTGTTTGCTTTGTTCTATTGTGATTGGTTTACTTTATTGTATTTTATTTGTTTTCATCATTATTAGATGCCTGTGTTTTCTAATAAGAAAAAGGGTGTGGATCTGGATGGGAGGGGAGCTGGGAAGGAACTAGGAGGATTTAGGGGGAGGGAAAACCATTATCAGAATATACTGTATGAAAAATATCTATTTTCAATTAAGAAAATACCCAAAAGCCTCCTAAAACTCAGCTATTTGAAGATTCTGCTTTATTTACTAAAATGGTAACATCAACATTTAAATTGCCCTTTCACGTAACTCTGCATGTGCGTGCACACAGTACACACACATGCATATATAACAGTATGAGAATTAGATCGTACTGAGGAGCTGTTTGTCCTCAGCGAAGGGACCCTTTCATGGTTAGCAAATTCTTGTCTGTGTCGTCCGTCCAGCTGAAAGCACTGAGTACACTGTGCCTTGGGAGTTCTTCGGCTGAGGCAATAGACTGCTTGGCTCACCTGGGTTTTTGCAGTGTTTCCTGGCTGCATGGTCCCTGGAGCTGCCCTGATAAGGTTGCTGTGAAACATTTTCATCTTTGTTCATGGGGGAAACAAAGACTCTGGGTGCTTAGTTAATAAGCCAATTAACCACCAAAGGAATTGGGCAAACCAGCAACTAGATTCTTTACTTGAGAGAGAGAGAGAGAGAGAGAGAGAGAGAGAGAGAGAGAGAGAGAGGAAGAAGAAGAAGGAGGAGGAGGAGGAGGAGGAGGAGGAGGAGGAGGAGGAGGAAGAAGAAGAAGAAGAAGAAGAAGAAGAAGAAGAAGAAGAAGAAGAAGAAGAAGAAGAAGAAGAAGAAGAAGAAGAAGAAAGAGGAGGAGGAAGGAGGGAGGGAGGGAGGGAGGGAGGGAGGGAGGGAGGGAGGGAGGGAGGGAGAAGGAGAGAGATCTGTGGCCTTTGTCTTCAGATATTTATTTCTAAACATCTAAACTAGTATTCTAATATTCCCGACTCTGTAGAAAGGATGTTTTGCAAGCATGGTTCTGAACTGTGATAGGTGTTCCTGTTGTTCTGGAAGATCCTCAAGGAGGCACAGGAAGGTTATGTTTAAGATGTTTAGGAACAAATGTGGACCCTGCTCGTTTTCCTTTGGGAAAAATTGATGGTCCATGTAAGCAGATAGATTACACTGAATCTATTGCAAACACATGTCCTGTTCTGTTAAATGCTAATCTCTTATTTACCCTCCCACTGCCAAGGCCTGTGGTGCGTGCCTGGATTTGAATGTATGTTTAAGCTATTACAGTACAGGAAGGGAGTCTTGTTTATGTTACACAGAAGTTCCTAAAGACTCAGAATTACTGATTTCCAACCAGGGAATTTACTGAACTATGTATTAGTGTGCATCGCAGCGAGAGCCAAGTCCATCTTTTCTTTATCCATGTGTATGAAGATGTACAATACCCAGAGCCTTGACGCGTAAAATTGCTCTGTTGGAAAGGAGCTGCTGGCCTGTCCCCTTTGCTTAGAATATGAGTTTCCCTCTTGGTCTTTTAATTCTGGCTTGTTTTTCTCATTGACACACAGGCAACATCATCCTGGGAACTCTTTCTAACCCACCTCAAGCCTGAATTCATTATTCCTATGCTGGCATTCCCCGAAGCCTCCTCCAACTTCTACCCCAGGTTACTGTCACTTGCTTAGCTGTCCTTAAACCTCCAAAGGCTTTGTAGTCTGTAAGAGTCAGGCGCACACCCTCCTCTTCCTACTGTTATCCCCAGAACTAAGAACAGTGCTTACCACACTCTACATAGGAACAAATGAAGCTATCTGTCTTTTCAAACAGCATCTGTCTTTTTCAAAACCAATTGTTCTTTGGTAAGGGAACTGTTCCTTGCCTACCTGGGCGGAGGTGGGGGAAGGGGGGAGTGTCGTCACACTTAAGAAATTCTTCATTCCTCTAGATAGATACCTGTGTGCTAGCTACACCATCTATCAGACTTCTGTATTCTCTGGCAGGTTTGCTAATGGTTATATCTACTAGGTAATGGCATGTAATTGACTGAAAAATAAAAACGAGGGGGGAAACCAGGCCTGTGATCAGCAGGGTTAAGTCACCTTAGCTGACTTAGAAAAGTATTTCTTAGAAATATCATGGTAGGCATTCCGAGGACAGCCCACCTCCCAGCATCTGCCCAGAAGCTGGACACCTGGCTCTTGTTATTAATCCCGGATGTAGGATGTCAGAGTTGGGACATGGACTTGACCATTGTAAGTACTTCAAGCAAGGGCACGAACAGGAAGGGCATGAGTGCTCGCCACCTAAAGACCTGTCGTATGGCAGAAATGAGAATGAAAATGCATCTATATGGGCCTTTTGCATGTTAGTATGTTGTACATTCTAAAGAAGTATGGTCCTAGTGTGTCAGGAGAGTGACATTGCCTTTGTCTTTTAATGCTATTGTAATAAGAGTCCTTAGGTGGGACAATTTACAAACAACATGGACACTGTGCTCATAGCGCTAGATAGAAGTCCCACATCAAAACACCACAGATCTTGTTCCTTGCTTCATCTTTATAAGTTAGAAGGGATGGGAAGGGAATGGGCTCCAATCTCCTAGGGACTTCTTCTCTCATTTGGAAGGACCAAGACTCCAGGTTCTACTCACTTCCCAAAGGCACCTCCTTTTAATTTCATTACCTTACAGGCTGGGGAGTTTAGAGGTAATCTTTGGGGGGGGGGGGGACACACATGTTCAGATTGTAACATTCACTTAGGAATTTAGGATCAAATCTTACTTTTAAGATTACCACGTGTGGCGGTTTGTCTGAGAATGGCCCTGATGGGCTCAAATTTATGAACCTCTGAACCTGTAAGCCAGCCCCAGTTTGTTGTCCTCATAAGAGTTGCCTTGGAGTGCCACTATTTGAAAGGATTTGGAGGTGTAGCCTTGATGGAGGAAATGTGTCACTAAAGGTGGGCTTTGATGTTTTAGAAGCCCAGGCCAGGCCCAGTGTCTGTCTTTCTTCTTTTGCTGCTGCTGCTTGAGGATCTGAATGGACCACTCTCAGTTACTTCTCCAGCAGCATGTCTGCCATCACACTTCCTGCCATGTTCCTCACCATGCCAATGGACTAGCTCTCTGATACTGTAAGCAAGCTCCAATTAAATTATTTCTTTTATAAGAGTTGCCTTCAAACGTGGCTTCTCTTCACAGCAAGAGAACATTGACTAAGACACCAGGTTTGTAGAGAGGCAGTTGCTAGAAAATTCTACACAGACATTTTTATTGTAATAGAAATGCCAGGTTGGTTGGACGGGACTGGAGAGATGGCTCAGCGGTTAAGACTGCTCTGCCAGAGGTCCTGAGTTCAATTGCCAGCAACCACATGGTGGCTCACAACCATCTGTAATAAGATCTGATGCCCTCTTCTGGTGTGTCTGAAGACAGCTACAGTGTACTCATATGCATAAAATAAATAAATAATTCTTTGAAAAATAAAAAAAGACAGGTTGGGAAAGGAGGGTTTGGGGATAGGCAAGAGTAAAAGCTCCTGTTTCCAGGTATGGAGGTTATATGGGGTGTTGTGAGTCAGAGTATAATAAGCACAGGCCTGCCAACAGGCTGATTTTTAAGTAGTCCCCATTGCTGAACGGCTTTGGTCAATATTATTTTCTCCAGTGCTGGTTCTTGCCAGGCTTTCAAAGTGCACTTGGGAGAGTCATTCTTTTATGGTTGTCTTCCTTACCAAGGATTTGTCTGTAATCTTCCTTCACAGTGGTGCACTAGCAATTTCCTTTTAGTCTGTGATCCTTCCCCTTTGCCCAAGAGAGGAACTCATTTCTCTCAAGTTGAGCAGGCATTCTGGGTAAAGATGGGCCCCTTTCTCATGACAGGACAAATAGGAGAGAAGGAATGTCATGCAGCCTGCTGAGGCTTCTGCTCATTTGGAAAGAGACTTATTTGGTCCTGGACAGCCAGCTAATTAAGGCTGTTACATGGCAGTTTCTATTGGGGGAGGGGGGGTGGAGGGAAGAAGACGAGAGAATGGGTACCTGGAATCTGTTTTGGCAAAGGCAAGCTTGTTTCTCAGTCATAATGGGAGTAACAGCTTGTGTTTTGTACCCGAGTTGACATCACTGGTGATCGTGACACTCCCAAGAGAAACAGGGACTCTCAGGACTTGAAGTTGGTTACAGTTGAGCAGCTTGTGCGAGTAGGATGTAACCACAAATGCTGGGCAGTGCACGTGTGTCAGTCAGGCATGCTTGAGCTGGCAGGAGCTGGGGCAGCATCGCAACCTTACAAGTCACCGGGTAGATGAAACAGCCCGTCATCATCTGTATGTAGAGAATTAATAACAACTTTCTCTAACCTGGAAAAGCTGCCTATAACTTTACAAAGTAACCTTTGCTATTCTGTCCGGTAAATATGGTAAATCTTCACAAAATTATTTATCCTAACCCAACAGAGGTAACACCATACTGATGATATTCATAACATTGTTCCTTGTGCAATCATTCATGGTATGGGTAAATCGAAATCCTGTAACTATCAGGCGGCCTCAGAGCATGGACCTTTGAGGGTACTGACCATTGGAAGCGCCCTTAGCACTGGTTTCTCATTAAGTATATAAATATCAGCGACTACCTTCTTAGGAAGTGGGACTAGGGTTTTGAGGCTCCTCCCATATAAGCTCTTGTGTAATCAAGTATTTATACATGAGCTACTGGAAGTAGTTGAAAGTGCTGCCTGTGAACTAACCAGAATAGAAAACTGCAGGCCTCGACGTGACTTCCGTACATTTCAGGCTGACGTGTAATATAATAAACATGCTGAGAAATTGGATCTAAATTGCCTCACTGTGGTCCAGACATGGACTTTCCATTTTCTTTCCTTGAAGCCTAGATGTTACATTTTTATAATTGTTTAATGATTGAATCACTAGGGTAACATAGGAGGGGAAGCCTAATCATATCTATATCTATATCTATATCTATATATCTATATATCTATCTATCTATATATCTATCTATATATCTATATATCTATATATCTATATATCTATATATCTATATATCTATATATCTATATATCTATATATCTATATATCTATACACACACACATATATCCTTTTAACTTGAAAGAGAGAATGTAGGTATATTATAATGCCATATGAGGTTGGGGTTTTAAATAAGTTTTTTTTTTCTTTTTTTTTTAAAGGAACTTGGTTAAAACAATCTTGAAACTGGCAGGCCCATTCACGGAACAGAATATACAAATTCAACCACAAATTCCATGAGAAACTGTAAGGCTGTGCCACAGATAGCAGCAGAGAAATCATGTGCCTGTCTTCCTTTGTCATTTGGCCCGCTGTATCCTGTCTGTATTGTCTTTCCCAAGCACAGGCATGCATGCCAGGCTGCTTTCCCCATCACTCTGTCAGTGTGCGACATTCCACCCCCTCCATAAACTCCCTTCCCTTCATCACAACCAAGCTGAATCACACCCATGATTAAGGCACAACTTCCATGGTCTGTATAGTGTAAAGTCTGTCATTCTGATCTGTCTTTGCCCTGGATTTAGTCAGTCAATACAGCTTGAGCAAAGATTGCCCACACCAGGATTTGGTCTCCCTCTTAACCCCAATGAGATCCAAGGAAGGGATGTAGCTTGCCTCTTGTGAATACTGAAGACAGGACCCAGATTCCACATACTCTTAAAATGATCTCACTCCTTCCGAAATGTCCCAGATGTGTGAAGAGGAAGAAGCATCGAGTTTCTTTGCCTTTGTTTATGCTTTTGGTCCGGGCCAGGCCTGGGTGACTGGTGCTTGAGAAACCACAGCACAGTGCTTGCTCCTGTCTGTAGACAGGAGGTTCACCAGGCTAATATGCAGAGACTGCATGAGAATGAAGTGTCTCGGACTGGGTTGATTATAACATGATGGATTGAGATTATGTTCAGCATCATTCCCTCTGGCTTCTGAGACCCAGAGCCTCCTCTGTGGGAAGGGATACAGTGGATTCGTGGAATAATGAGTTGTTCTCATTGAGCGTTTCTGGAAATGTTATAACCAGCTGTCACAGCCAAGGGCAGGATTGTAATCTGGGAAAATAGCATGGCTTGCTCTAGTATCCTGCCTGTGAAATATCTTGGCTGTGAAGCTTGCCTGTGGCTCTTCCTCTGGTTCTTCTTGCTTCGCCTTCATGCGGTGTTCTTCCAGAAGCTAAGCAGCATCCAGAAGGCAGGTGTGTATCTTATTTGTGAGTTCTAAGAAGAGATTTATGAATTTTGGTTCATGTTATGAATATAGTTTTACTTTAAAAATAAAAGATTTAAAGTTTAGGTATGTCGATAAAAACCTGCTACTTTACGTTCAGCAATGTGTGTAGGTCCAGAAGTGTCATTAACTGGGAACTCTACATTGGCTTGAGATCTTTAAAGCTTCAACTGCCCAGGTTGTTGGGATGTCCTTATAAAGTAGGTGTGGCGCACATAATACTTCCATGATTGTTCAGTGCCACATGTTCAAAAATGATGACTGTCAGAGGAGTTTGGCTCAAAACTCAGACTTGGATCCTGGTCTGTTCTTAATGTTCATGATCAGAATAGATGCACAAACTAATTCCTGGAGTGGAGACACAGAAAGACTCAATTTTGAAGTCAACCTTCAAGTGCCCTTTGGGGTATGTGGGGATGCACTAGTCACTATGTGGAAAGCACTCTTCATAGAAAGGAATCTTCAGAATTAAAGATGGGAGGGGGAGAAACAGTGTGTTGTTAGATCTCACAGGGAACAAACAGGTACTTTTTAAAATTTTCTCTTTCCTTCCTTCTCTCTCTCTTTCTCTCTCTCTCACACACAAACACACACACCCTGTGTACAGATGCACATACAGTATATATTTCAATATATATGCATTTATGTGTGCACACTTTGTCTCTGGAGTGAGAGCCCAGAAAAAAGACTGTGTATTATATAAGAGATTAGTTATGTATTAGTATATATTATATAAGAGATTAGTATGGCTTAGAATTCTGAAAAAAATGGATTTAATGAAAGAATACGCACTTAAAATTTGCATGGGGCTAAAATATATTAGGTGAGGAAACAACTTATTTGTAAATATGCCTTAGACATTTTTGGAAATATTCATAAAACTTATGCAAAAACAGACTAAGTCTTCTTTTAGACAAATGTCTCTTTCATATATGCATACTACTACTTACACATGTTATTTGTATAACTTTAGAATGTATATGTCCATGGGTGTGTGGTTATATCCACACATAGTCACCTAAGAGACCCATAGAGAGAGGGTTTTAAAATCCTCTTCCACTTTGTTCCAGGGCAATACTGATTATTTGACATGATGTGATAATTAAAACAAAACAAAGCATACTTTAAAAGAAAAATCCATTGACTGGGGTCGCTAAGTAGTCCAGCACTTGCCTGGCATGTGTGAACCTCTGGATTTGAGTCCCTGTACTCAAACGTTAGTTAGTGCAAAGTTTGAAAGATCTGTAATGGGTCCCACACTTACCTCTGCCATGTCTTTGAATCCGTGCCTTTACTAACCTGCTAAACCAGGGTGAAGGATGACTGGTGTCGGGAGGTGATGTGATGGTGTTGGGACCTACAAGCCCAGTGCTAAGGGAGCCAGCCAGCCTGTTCCCTCGTTCTCCTCACCTGGAAACTGGGTTTGACCTCTGACTATCTCTACAAGGGGAGACCACGAGAAGCACCGGAAGGCCGAGTGGAGAGCTGTATTTGAAGAGTCACCTAGGGGCGCATCATCCATCTTGTCTCTCTTCTTTTCCCGTCACTTCTGGAAAGATCAAGGGCTCCCTACCTGCACATCCATTCACACTGCTCCGCGGAGCTAATACAATTTCATTTTGTACTTCTGGATCTCATTCCTGTGGGTTCGTTAGCATATTCATTTTCTCGTATTATTTATGGCCCCACATTATTTTTATAATCCTGACAAGTTATTTTTGCTCCAGTGCCTCTCTGCGCTGTCGTGAAATATTCTTTACTCCATTGGTGAGTGGTTTCTTCAATTATTCTCTATTGCATGTGAGAGCATTTGCATGCACTCCTGTAATTTATCATTTTATAACCTTCGCAAGTGTGAACTGGTTGGTCCCTTCTTGCCCTCATTTCGCCTTCCTTCCTCCTTCCTTCTCTATCTCCCTCCCTCCCTTCTTCCTCCTTTCCTTCCCTATCCCTTTGTCCTTCTGTCCCTCTGTCCTGTCCCTCCCTCCTTCCTTTCTTCCTCCTTCTCCTCTTCCTCCCCCAACTCCTCCTTGCTATGGCTTTCCTGATTCTGAAGTGTAGAATGCCTCCAGATCCTCTAGTCTTGTTCTTCTTCCTTGGTTTGTAGCTTCTGTCTTCCTTTGTTATGAAATCATTACCAAGATTGGTTAGCTTCTCCTCTCTACGCTCAATTCTAACTTCAGTGTGTGCATCCGTGTGCATGCGTACATGCTGTGGACACCAAATGTTGGCTTCAGGTACCCTCCTCTGTTGCTCTCCGCCTAACTCTTTGAGACAGGTTTCTCACTGAAACTGCAGCTTGTCATCTTGGCTAGCCTGCCTCATGGATGAATTCCTAGGATGGCTTGTCACCATCCCTGTAGCACTGGAGTTGCCACATCTGGCTTTTCCGTGGGTGCTGGGGATCTGAACTCAGGCTCTCTCGCTTGCTTAGCATCTTCACACAATCTCCCTGTCACCAAACCTCTGTTCTTGTGTCCTGGAATGAAATATCCCTGTATTTATGCAGCGCCAATTCCTATCACAACAGAGGGCACAAACTATGTCATACTATCATTTGCTTGGCAGAAAGTCACTTTGGTTTTTTTCTTTAACTAGTTTTTTTTTTTTTTTTTTTTTTTTTTTCCGTCACTACATTTCTTAAGATGTTGCCAAATTTTGTATGTATGTACACATATTCACATATATAAATCCATTTCAAGAGAGTCATACCCATGATGAAAAGTCTTTTGATTTCAAATCTATTTTTGGTGTTATATACACTTACTTGTGTGACTGAAATCTAGACATCAAGTAAGGCATGTTTTTCAAAGGTGACATTGTTGCTTGTTATTTAAAAGGCCTTTTGGGTGTATCTGAAAATTGGGAGGAAAGACAAGATATCACCCCAGCCTACTTCAACCAGCACAGGAGTCTCGTCTTTAATGTCTTTTGGGAAGCCACTTAATTCTGGCCTTTCATTTCCAGGGAGAAGATGCCATTCTCAGAGGACCATTCATTCCCAGCCAGGCCTCTCCATTATAGTAAAAGCTCTGTCCTCTGGTGATCAATAAGTAATTTCGTGAGGGGCTGGAGAGATGGATCAGTAGTTAAGAGCACTGACTGCTCTTCCAGAGGACACAGGTTCAATTCCTAGCACCCACATGGCAGCTTACAACTACCTTATAACTCCACCACTCTCACACAGACATACATGCAGGCAAAATATCTATGCACATAAAATAAAGATAAGTAACTTCTTAAAAATGAGTATTTTTGGTAGGTACAGATTGGTTCAGTCGATGGGACCCTTTTTTTTTTTTTTTTAATTATAAAGGCGCCTTTTATAAGGTGAAATTTACTAGGCTTGAACATATTCGGGGTTTACAAATGCAGTTTCTACAGCAGTGCCCTAAAAACCGTGAAACTGATTGGGGCCATGAAGAACGGTTTCCTGCTGCGTTCTGCCTGAGGCCTTTGCTTCAAGCCCTGGGTCTGCTCCCACCTCAGGCTCACTGTGCCTCAAAACTGAGGGTGTCATTGTGACTTTGAAAGCCATTGATATGTCCAGAGCTGTGCTGAATTTCAAGACAGGGAAAGGTTTAGAAGGTCTTCTCTTGCTGAGTAAGAAAGCCAACATCCTTAACCCATTTTGTCCAAAAAATAAAATAAAATAAAATAAAATAAAATTTTGCTGGAAAATAAATTGGTCCAGTACATGCTAATGAGTATTTATGAGCAGTGGTGCACTTTGTCTGTAGATTAATAATATAAGCTCACGAATACTCAAATTCTGCCAGGAATTTAAAAATCATATCGCATGCATGCTCAGGTATAACCTCCAATCATAAATCCTGAGAAATATGGAGGAGGCTATGACAGGCCATTCTGAGGCATAATGGGGGATGTGTGTTTCAGTACTATACTGATGTTTATGTTTGTGATTACTTGGGAAGGGTTTACTTAATGCTTCATGTTTTATAATTGGCTCCATTTTTTTTTTCAATATACTCATGAGAAGTTCACTTTATTGTGTGCAAGCCAGGCAGTTTGTTAATGATAATGTTAATGTCCTCCGTTCTGAGAAGTAATCATCATTCTTGTGCCTGTGGGAACCCGAGGCTCTTAACCCTTCAAGTCTTGCTCAAGGTCACCTCTAGTTAAGTGGACCACCCCTGTAGACTGCTCAGCTCCAAAACTAACAGTCTTTACTTTGTCAGTTCTCTTCTTAGTCAAGGAGTTTCTGGTTTCTGAGTATGCATATGTTGTTTGTGACTTTAGTGTTGTGTAGACAGAGTAACACAAAAGTAGAGGATTCTTAGTTTTTGGTTTTTTAGTATTATATAGCTCTATGAACCATGATCTATACCTAGTTTCTATTAAAAATTGTCACCACATAGAGTAAGAGATGTTGGTAAAAGTGGGATGTGATGAATCGTGAAGCCCACTTTCTTTGACTGGAGAACTTCAGGTCCACAAGTTTGATTGCTGGTTTGTTTTGTGAGGATCGCTGTTCTGAACGCCCTCGGTAATTTCTGGCTCTATTAAAAGCCTTCTTTTCCATGTGAAGACCTCATAAAGGAGAAACAGTGATCTTGTCTTTTTGTTACTTGAGAGTTTATATGAACGCTGCCCCAAGATGGGGTAGCTCTGAGACACAGAGTCTGCATCCATCTGGCCATCAAACCCATTTCTAAATTGACATCGGCATTCCCGGGCATCTCCAAATAGTCTGTTCATGGTGTATACACCCCCAGAAGAGTAATCCCACTCATTTCCTTGAAGCATGAGAAGAGTTGGCAAGTGACCCAACCATTGGTCTCTCAAATGTATACTTTGATACTGTTGGGCGCAGATATGTGGCCTCAGGCCCCAGCCCAGACACTTGTCCAATGGGAGACTGAGCTGGAAACATGAACTTTCGTATTTATTTTAAGATATGCGTGTTTTGACATCAGCCTTCAGAGGAGAATTGATTTCAATGATTTTGCCATTCTTAGGAAATTACTGAGGTCCACTGGCATAATTTTCTACTTTCCCCACCTAGATTCTGGGTTCAGCCTTCTTCCTATTTCATACAGACAGTAACAGTGCAGATATCCTAGGAAACCATCTGATCTACTGCTGCCCTGCCATGTGCAGAGCTCTGGGTATGGGCCCCTCTCCCTCTTACTATATAGGAACCTAGGAAAGAGATGTCCACAGACAAGCCAGGCTACTTTGGCAATCTGCTCATGCATCAGCCTCCAAAGCTGTAAGATAAATATGTGTTGTCGGTAGATAGTTGGTGCTAATTTGTTATGGCAGCCCAAACTGGGAGCCAGGATAACGGCTGGCACTGAGGAGACCCTGATACAAACTTGGTACGGTATGTTGCTTCTTACTCTCCTGCCTCTGCTTCATCCCCACCTCCACTTCACATTTTTCCAGATACTTTAATATCTCACTCACATTTCTGCACAAGACCTGGTTTCCAGTGTGCTTGATCATTTGCTGGCGTTGATAGCCACAGGTGTTACTTCTTTTCAACAGACATGATAAAACTTGAACATCTGAATTAGAGGCTGTGAACTCCCTGCAGCCGTATACAAAATACGTTGTGCACCACCTTTAGAAATTGTCACCAGTGTTTGAATTATGTATATTTTGATTCTTTTGATGATGTATTTTTACTTTTAGGGAAAGAATTTGGTCATGTAAGAGCAGCTTGTCATCCCAGTTCAAGTGTAGAGAGTAAACTAGGCAGTAAAGTGTGTGAAAATTTTGGCTATTTAGAGTAAAAAAGAAAGAAAGAAAGGAAAGGAAAGAGAAAGCCATGTAGCATTTGGGGTAGGTTGTTGAGTGAGCACTTAGACCTATTCTTAACTTTGCTACTGAACAGATAGTTTGACTTTGCATCAGTTTTTGGGGTTTTTTTTTTTTTTTTTTTTTTTTTTTTTTTTCCTGTAATTGGGGGATTTGGACTGCCTGGTGTTGATGCCTTCCTGCCCTCTTCCTATGATACATATATGTGTGTGCTCATTCAGAGAAGGTTTTTGCTTAGAGCAATGCCATGAGACCATCTTTCATCGACAGTAATTTATGTGTCAATAATATCCACCTTTCACAGCATGGAATATTTGGGAAATAGAAACATTTTTGTATCACACCGAAGCAAACAGGTATGGATAGGGAATATTCAAATAAGAGATTATTGCATTCTCCTTTTGTTATATAGTGATCCCGAATACAAAATGTAAAATGTTGGAAATAGATTAGCTATTGAGGCTATGGAAAACCACCACATTTTTAAAAAATTGGACCAGGAGCTATAATTCAACACAGGTAGCACAGTATGGGGACCCCAAGGTTCAGGCCCTAGCACCCATGTAAAATATGGTTGAACACAAGTATATAACTCAGGGCCTGTTAGTGGTAGAGACAGGGCTGTCATTGGGGCTTGCTCTCTGCCAGCCCACTCCAAGCTGACTGAGTGATCCTGTATCAAGGGAACAAGTTGGGAAGTAATTGACAGGATACCCAGTGTCTTTCTCTGGCCTCCACATAAGCACACACTTACATATATGTATATAACACACACACACTTGAAATTTATAATTGAGAACAGTAATACCCTTTTGCAAATGTCTAACTTTAAATCCTCAATGAGGCCCCTAATCTAGCTTTTAGATGCTCGTTCCTCCAAAATCATTAGAATTGTCATTGATAAGAAATGTTTATTCAGATAAAAAGGTGTCCCTCTCCAAAAAGGACCACACACAAACCAACATTTAACCATGATGGTAATCCTCGTTGTTGCTATAACAAATTAACACAAATCCTATGGCCAAAACCACAAAATCAGTGTTTTAAAGTTAAGTTTAATGTGGGTTTTAATGAGTTCAAATAACTTGTAGCAGTGCTGGGTCCTTCATAGAATTTTGTCTGTTTGTGTTTTCTGGCCTTTTCAGGTGTCTGAAGGCCGTATTGCTTGACCGATGCTGGCTCCTTTTTCTCCAAAGCTCATCACTCATCCTCATTCCCACTGTCACATTTGTCTGTCTTACCAGGACCCTCATGATCTCAATGGACCACCCAAATCCTTTGGGATAAACTGCGCCATCACACGTCCCAATGTGAAAAGTCATATATTCACTAATATGCTTTTGAGATTAGCACAAGGAAACATTGGGAAGTCATTTTTCAGCTAACTACAACTATTGTTATTATTATTATTAACTATCATTATTTTTAAAGTATATCTACTGAAGTTACAGGCCAAGAAACAAGTAGTACTTTCTTTTCTGTTGTTGACCAGTGCAATGGTGAAATGTCTTGTCATTGTTAAAATTTCTGGTTCAAGCCAACTTTTAATATAAAGCATTTCAAAGCAACGCTGACTGCCAAGTGGATCAACACTGGAGGACAGCCACCTTGTAGCAATAACTGTACTGGAACGGTATCTGGGTGTTCCCACCAGACCTCCACTTTGCCAGTTCTAGGCTGTTCTCGAAGCTCCTGTAATCGTCAGTTCTTGAGTAGCCCTTTGTCCTTGATAGGTGCCAGGTGATAACATATATTGCCCTAGGGCCATGTCTATGCCTAGCTATTGAGTGACCCCTGTGGCTTTACAGGGCACAGAGAAGACTATAATGGTACTTTTTTTGGACTGCTAGCTCTTGAGTAATGGAAACATATTTATTAATGAATGCCTAGGCCTTACAGCTAGGCTTGTTCCCAGCTAACTTATAGCTTATTAACCCATTTATTCTATCCTAAGCTCTGCCATGCGATTGATTGCCTCTTCTCAGTTCCGGCACCTCTGCGTGTGGCTGGCAAAATCCTCCCCCAATCCATCTTATTCCCAGAGTTTCTTTGCCTGGGAGTCCCACTTTCTACTTCCTGTGTTGGCTCTAGACCAAAAGCTTTTTAATTAATTTATCAGAAGATGAGAGAGGGAGTGTTTGCAAAATGTGTTGCAGCCATATAAATAACAATACCAAAGTCCCGTCTGTAATCAGATCTCCTCGGTTCAGAAATCTCCATTTGTATAAGATAGAGACAATCTTTACACAGTGAATAAAAACATTACTCCAACAGAAGTCTCCAGTCTGCTTAGGCTTCTTCTATCTGAAAGGGATCAGTTTGTCCTAATCCACTGAGGGCCCCAGACTAGGATCTTTAAATGAAGTGAGGGGTATAGGGGGTACAAAATGGGTTAGGTCAAGTCTAGGAGCACCTACTGATTAGTAGTCAAAACTGTCTAATTCCTTGGCTGTTCTAAATGTGCCTTCCTGTACTGTGAAATGAGGTTTCTGCATCATAGTGTTGTAAGCACCGAGGTGAGGTCTTCAGGGTGCTATTGCCCTAGGCTTAAAGAGCATTGTGCTTTCCACCACTCATTTAACAAGTGTGGTGACTTCCTCAGCCTGGTCTTGTTTTGTTTCTCTCAGGATAGATTCTGTGTGGTCTTCATGCCAATGCTCCCTCTGAGTACTTAACAGGCATGTGCAGTCTAGTTCTGCTAGATGAGAAACTCGCCTGGCCACTAAGTACAAGAACATGTGCAGGCCAACAGCTGCTGTGGTTGCAGGTGCATTGCCTGTGCAGGCCAAAAGCTGCTGTGCTTACAGGTGCATTGGATCCTACAGGTTAAAGCACCTGGATCTGGTGGTTATTTGGAAGCAAGAACCTAATGCAAGGAAACAGAAGCCTAAGATATTGACACTCCATTTCTACGTGTGCAGGATCCTGTAGTATGATTGCCATGGATTTCTAAGCTAATTTGGAAATAATATATATTTATACATAAGTTGATATTAATAGGAATGGTACACTAACCACTTGATTGCAAAACTAGTTTCCTTCTACAAACTTACCCTTAATGTTCCAAGAGCCACGTTCAGATTTAATGAAGAAATGAGTTGCAAAGCAAGGTCGTGTTTTTGAGCTAGCAATAAAAAGCAAAGGGCATTAATTGGCTTTTCAGTTTAATTAAGAATGGAAGTTGCTTTCTAAAATATCAAGGGTAATAGCCTAATTTGGATATTGTCTGTGAATGCTTTGAAGGCTCAGTCTTCATATGTAGGATCAACAAAGTATTTTAACAGGGCTGGAGAGATGGCTTTGTAATTAAGAACATGTATGGCTTCTCTGAAGGACCTGAGTTTGGTCCCCAGCACTCATGTTGGGCAGCTCAATGCCTTTGGCTTCTGTGAACACTTGTTCTCTCTCTCTCTCTCTCTCTCTCTCTCTCTCTCTCTCTCTCTCTCTCTCTCTCACACACACACACACAACTAAAAATAATTTTTGAAATCTTTTTTAAAAAATTTTTTCAGAGTGTTGTTTATCAACGAGTTGAGTAAGCATGTAACAGTCGCTTTTAAAGATATTTTTGTAAAAACACTTGAATAGTGGTAACTAATAGGGCCCTTTGTTTTAATTCAGTAGGAAACAGTTTTATTAAAGCTTAAATAGTGCTGAGCAAGCAGTTCCCCAATTATAAGTCGTGCTGTGTCTGGAGACACTCAGTGCACAAACTCCTCGCTGTAATGAAAGCTGGTGTGCTCACAATGACCTCTTGGAGAAGCAGAACCCATGGTTAGTGAATGGAAGGTGGGGTATTAGCATACTAATTAGCATATTATTCCGGCAAGCATTGGGCAAGCATTCGGGCAAGGCTGGGGCTGCTGTGCGCTCTTCCACAGTGACCCCTTCCCGAATCGCATCTGGAGGCCCAGACTCCCAGGGGAAATGGAGCGATGTGAGGCTGTGTGGTCAGTAACCAGAAGCCTGTGTGAAATGCCTTGTCCTGGAGGACAGAGGAGAGGGTTTCAGTCATTCGTGATCGCGATTTTCAAAGGACCTGGGAAGGAAGGCTTTGAGAAGAGGAGCCTGTGTGAGCATCCAAGCTGCACGGAGGTGACTTTTTGACATGGACACTAATGGGTATCAGGGTTTCTATTTGGGGAGCGGGTAGTAAATGTTTTTTACTCTTCAGGGACCTATACAAGCAAAAAATAGATCTGCTAAATGCAAGATGCAGAGTCAAGAATAAATTATATCGGCCGGGCAGTGGTGGTGCACACCTTTAATCCCAGCACTTGGGAGGCAGAGGCAGGTGGATTTCTGAGTTCGAGGCCAGCCTGGTCTACAGAGTGAGTTCCAGGACAGCCTGGGCTACACAGAGAAACCCTGTCTCAAAAAACCAAAACAAAAACAAAAAACACCAAAAAAAGAATAAACTATATCCCTTGAGGTTGTACAAGTTCATCAGCACATTGCCAAAGGTAGCTCAGATAATTGCATTCAAAGGGGTACCTTTTAGAAGGCCTCTCAAGATAACATTGGAAAATAATATAACACATCAAGTGATTATATTGATGCCCATTTCTCAAATTATAAATGGCTTTGGTCACTTCAGGACCTCCTTTGTTTTTCTTAAGTAATAAATGCAATTATGAAAGTAAAGGTAAGCGATACGCTCAGGTGATGTCAGAGGATAGAGGATTTATGACTGCCATGATACATTTACATCATTTTCAGCTAACCACAACCATCCTCAAAAGAAAGGGGGGGAGGTATCACTAGTTCACAAGTATGATTTGGAAATTTCCAAGCTAACTTTTATAAAGTCTTTCAGAGACGTGTTGGTGACAAATGGATACGCACTGGTAGGACAGTGACCCAGTCTCTAGCTGTGATCCTTTAATAGAACATGTGACTCCTGTTTTACCATGTTCCAGAAAGCTCTGTGTTTTACATACCTGAAAGGTGTAATTTTAAATTTAATTTGAAATGTATAGGTCTACATTTAATATATTTAATTTTCTTAACTGTGGCCTAAGGTCTTTGTGTTACAAAACAGGGACATTATTGTCTCAAACAATAACAGCGAAGTGCTGTTTCCAGGGCACCTCAACTGAAGGGTAGGGCTGGGATTCGAACCAGTGCCTTTAGTTCTGGACCTGCAGCTCTGCTTTCTCCTGTGTTCTGTCACCCCTCGGTTCTGATAGGCCATCACATTGAAGGCATTACATCATCCTCCTGGGGCTTCCTTTCCACTCTTCCTCTATCAGAAGAGCAACTGTTGCTATTTAAACTACACAGCAGTCAATGTAGCATCTTTTATTTATTGAGCTGTCAAATCTGATGTTTTGAGTGTGAACCTAGCCTTTACAAGGCTAAGCCATCTCTATAACCCACTGACAGCCTCTGTGTATGGCTGTGTTGGTCTCTAGTGCAGACCTCACAGATGTGAACTTACTAAGTTCATTTACTTCTACCCCATCTGGCACAAGTAAACAGGAGATGGCTCTTTGGGCTACCACCAGAGAATGTCTTTGCTTTAGATTTCCCAGGGCACCTCATACTTTCAAGTGTGTTTGTGTGTTTAGATCATATTTGACTGTCTCCGGGACCATGGTTGGTTAAGTTACTTTGAGTCTAGGAAACTCCAAGGAGATGATGGATTTACTCACTTACCTTCTCATCGAACCTGAGCACAGAGTTTCAAAGAACCACAAATTATTTACAGTACCTGTGTATTCGGAGGTACTCTTGAAAGGAATTTTAGGGTCTGGGAAGGGTTTAGAGTAAGCTTCAAAGTGACCTTTTCTGGTACCTTTTCAGGAAGCCTGTAGCCTGCTAACCTCGTCATAGTTTCTTTACACCCTTTGAAGCACGTGTTACCTGTGCTTGCTTGGTCAGCATCCCACATAATGGGTAGCTCTGTGATCATGCACACCCAATCAGCATCCACTTTGGACTTGATACTTGTGTAGAAATCGCTCACCACCCATGATGGAGGTGACCCCTGATTAAGATGAGCCTGGAAAGGATATATAATCCTTTTTTTTTTTTTTTTTTTTTTGCTTCTAAAAATTGGATTTGGCCTGAGTTATGAAATATATTATTCATGTTATAGCTCAGTGGTTCTCAGGCCTGGCTAGACATTCGAATTACCTAAGGAACTTTTTAAAAAATACCAACTGCCTGGGACTTTTTCCAGAATCATTAAATCAGAGCTGCAATGGCTGGAGCCTGGCATCGGGTTTCTTTAAAGCTCTGTGAGCAAGTGGAGTGTGCAGCAAGGGATGGCAGACCCGAGAAGAAGATGGAGAGGCATGGAGGCAGCTCCTGCCCTGCTGCTGCTATTACTAGACACACAATTAGTACTCCTACTGAAGACATATTAGGTGCCGACTGTATGCAGACATTGTTCTCAGTTTTTCCGTAGAACGGCATTAACCTTGGGTTTTCCTTATAAGGCATGAGATTCTTTTGTTTGCAGATGTGTGAATGGAAACCTTTGAGGATGTTGAGTATTGCAATCTGAGTAGGTTAACCCTGCTACAGAAGAGTGGTTAACCCACTTGCTGGGTATATATCTGATCTTTCATATTCACTGCCGTGCCGTATCAAGTGTCAGTGGTCCTTATATGGCTAGCCTGTTGGTTCTGCCAATAGAGATCACCATGGCTGTCGTCACCTATGGTGATAACATTGGGATAACATAGAAAACAGCCGTGAGTCCAGATCCTCACCCTCCTGGTTCCCACTATCAGATCTCACCCAAGTCTTCTAAAATAAATTGTTGCTGAAAAGAGTTCATAAGCAGAGAAATCCTGATAACGTAGGGCACGGGAGATTCGGGTGGTACCCATGAGCCCAGCTGACCGTCTAAGCTGTAACTCTCATATACTTAAATGGAACACATTTGCAAGGTTTCTCTTATGCTGTATGTATGAGCTTTCAGAGATGACTCCATCCTGAAGGTTGGCAAGGTACCACGGCGGGGTGTAGAGTGTAGAGGCCCATGAATGTGGTGTCAGGCAAGTGTGTCCTCTGTCCCAACCCAGGTCGTACTTCGCCTTCCTCTCTACTTTGTTCCCTTTCCAGAATTCAGATCCTAAGCCCCAGGCCCAAAGGCACCAAGAACTTGCTTTCACAACTCTCCAAAGATTAGGAAAATTCAAGCTGAATATAATTGTCTGCAAGGCCAACCAGCTTTGTTGCCTGGGAGCCTATTCTGGGCAAAACATTTTGATAACAGCCCGTCCTTTGATGTCTGTAGTGAACAAGTTAACTTGTTACTTTTTCAAGTATCCTGGCAGTTTTGTTTACCTTGCTACATGAAAACTTAATATCCTAGGATAAAACAAAACAAAACAAAACCTTTACCAAGAAATGACAATCACACTTTAGGAGAGACCAAGCTGACTGTGCATACCACAGAAATACCTGTCTCCCTGTAGCCACCCCTACCCCGAACCTGTGTTGCTGTAAAGCATTTAGTGCTTCTGGGTTCTGTTAAACCAAGGAAGGGCATGGGTAATGATCTGCTAACGTAGTTACAGGACTCAGGGTCAAGTGCCATCTGTGGCGAGCCCTGTTCCATTCCTGTGTGCTGAGAAGGGTTAACTAGAGTTGACCCTTAATCAACTAGTAGAACACTGTCTGGGTTTGAAAAGTCTTCTGCAGTGAAGTGAGGGAGGGAAGAAAAAAGGAGAAAGAAAGGAAGATAAATGTTAAGATGTGCTGCATCCTACTGAGTGGGGTGTAGCAACAGCAGTCAGACTGTGAGGGCCTGAATGCTGTGTCTGCTGGCTGAATAGCCTAGGTGAGATGCCTACATCATTTTATAAGGTTTCTTTTTAGGGAAAGTCATCTTTTAAAAGCCTGTACTCTGATTGGTTGGCTCAGCACTTAATAATGTTGGTGGTTGGCCTGGCAGTGGTGGCGCACGCCTTTAATCCCAGCACTTGGGAGGCAGAGGCCAGTGGATTTCTGAGTTGGAGGCCAACCTGGTCTACAGAGTGAGTTCCAAGACAGCCAGAGATACACAGAGAAACCCTGTCTCTAAAAACCAATAATAATAATAATAATAATAATAATAATAATAATAATAATAATAATAATAATGGCTGTTCTTGTATAGTAACCAAATTGAATTCCCAACACCCACATTGGGCAGTTCACAACTACCTATAAGTCTAGCTGTAGGAGGTCCAGTATCCTCTTCTGGCCTCCAAGGGAGCTCACATGCATGTACTTACACACATGTAGACACACACTCAAACACACAGATACAAATAAAATAAATCTTTAAAAAGAATTACTTAAAGTGCTTGACAAATAGTAAGCCCTTAGTCATTTAAAGGTCAGGATAGCAACTTCATTCTTATTTGGCATCTAGGTCCTTCTATAGTTTCAGACGTGGTCTGGAAATGGTGACTAAACAGAGAAGGATGCTAGGAAAATGAGTGCATGCTGGGATTGGCTTAACCATTTCCATCCAAGGTCTAGGGACATCCGGCGTGCTCATTAGAGCCTCTAGGCCTTTAGCTGTATGTATCAATAATAGTGTTTTAGAATTTTAGAAACATTTTGCCGTTGACACTATCCTTGATTTTTGAGCAGGGTACCTGGGGAACATGGTGAATGGAGTGTGTTGAGATTTGTCACATCCTCCAGGGGAAAGACACATTCCCACAATGAACAACTACACTGCTTGTATTATTATAGGATATTCCTGAACACTCTTCTTGACACAGGCAACTGTATTTAGACACACTCTTTTATTAAGGCTGATGTTGATCTTCTGCCTGATATGTACGCCTGGTGGAGTTTGGCACAGTAATAAGCTTCTAACAAATTGTTCATCGTGTTCACATTTAAAGGGTTCCTCCTGCCTTGTCCTGTGCATGGCAGGTATTTGCATTGTATCTTGTAGTTTAAAGTAGACCTTGCTGTCTGCACAATATACACACGTGGCCAATTAGAGTGCAGCCGCTGTGGACATGAGGTCGGTTATAAGTCAGAGGACTACAAAGCAAAAGAGACAGATAATGACTCAGAGTGGAAAAATCTCTATGCCAAACCCCACTTATTTATTGCTTTTGGAAAACTATCCCCATTTGGCTTGTCCCTGGCTTAAAACTCTGCTCCCCCTTTTAATTCCAATTTTCTCAGTTATTTTTATGGTGGCTTGTCAAAATTACCTTTCATCTACTCAAAGTAGGATACTTATCACGTTCCCAAACCTATTATTTATAAGTACCGTGTGCTTCTGGTAGCTTCTGCAGTGGTTTCCATTTCAAATCCCAGTGTCTTGCTTTGCTGGTGGAGCTCATTCCCCTGGGTTAATGAGTAACCCTGCTGGCTCAGAGCTTCCAGGTAGATGTCTCCATGTGGTCCAGTGTCACCAAGTAGTAACGTTGGAGTGCCCAGGCTACAAACCAGTCAAGATAGCAAGATGATTGTCTTTTCAGATGAGCAGATGCCCAAACACACTCTAGAAAACTCAAGTCTTCCATCCTGTCCGCAGTGCAGACAGATATGTTGCCATCAGCAAGTTATTGGAGTCCTCCAGGTCTCTGTTTTCTCTTCTGGGAAATGGGAGCAATTGTAACCCACCTCAGAAACTTGGATCTGCTACAGCATTATTTATAAATAAAACAGTTGGCCAAGCTTCCAGTCTTTCTTTAGCCCTGTGTGTGCATGCGTGTCATCAACATAGGCATGTATGGTCTACATTAAGATGTCTTGTTTGAAGTGTTCTCCACCTTACTCTATGGAGACAGGGTCTCTCCTTGAACAAAGATCTCTGTTCCACTAGAATGGCCAGCCAGTGAGCCCCTGAAATCTGCCTGTCTCCACCCTGCCAGCATTGAGGTTGCAGGCTGTTGCCACATGCCTGGAGTTTTAAGAGGGTGTGGGGGGAATCCAACCTCAGGCTCTGATTTCTGAGCGGCCACCAAGCTCCCTACTGTGTGAGTCATCTCTCAGCCCTCCTGAATCCTTTGTACTCATTAGGAAGCAATAACTGTGTACTATGAAAACACACCAGCAGGTAGCTATTAATCACATTCAAGCTAAGCTGAGAAGATGAAGGGAAGTTGGCAAGTTCAAGGCAAACTGGAGAAACGGCATCCGTTCCCCAAAGCCTGATTCTAGGCAACGCCCGGGCCACTTGGTTCCTGGAACAAAGGCATATTTGCAGAGCTACTGGATCTGAACTTCGGGTAGAGGCTGGACAGTCAGTGTGATAACAAGTCCTGCAGGGAGTGGATGCTCACGAAGTTTCAGACCCATTGGTCCAAAATAAGCTCAGCAGGCATTGGATGTGTGCTTCTGACTGTGAATGCTGGCGTGCATGCATACCCATGTATGTCCCCGCCCAAACTAACCAGATGTGTAACAACATCTGTCTGAATAGAAATATATCTAGAATGCTGCCACCCCACCCCCCCTTTTTTTTGACAGTTTTACACCAGCTTATTTTGGGAGCTAAAATGTTTACCACTCAATGTTCTTTTTCCCCCTAGGAAATTCCACTTATTTGGATGACCATGGACCGCCTCCTAGTAAGGTAAGGTCTTTGCTTGTGCTACAATCTATTTCCCCTTTAGCAGTACTCATAGGTATGTACGCTAGCAGGTCCTGAGCATTCAGTGAACCCAGCCAGGTCCTTCCTGGCCATGAGTCACTCACAAACAACCAGTAGCTGGATGGTGTCAAAAGAATCATCAACTTTAATGATGAAGAACCTGAAGAGCCTGAAGGTGACCCAAGTGACAAGGGAGGAAAAGCCATCACTTGATCTGTCCTTGTAGCCACCTGGATATTGTGGCCCTGGACTTACTGCAGACCTTTGCGGATCTCTTCTGCATTGCTGCCTCGTTGTTCATGGCATCGATTGGTTTGTTTGGCTCTTACTGTGAGCTGCATGGTGGAGCTGCCCCGTGGCATTGGACCTTGGGGCTAGTGCTATTTCTATCAGACTTTCTCTGGCCCGCTCTAGATGTATTACTGCAGTCAGTGTCCTCCTATGTCCAGTGTGCAGGCTGTGCCCACTTCACTCCTTTATGAACAGTTGCATTTAACTTTTTGGTGACAGAACAGTTCATAAATATAATTTTCCCGCCACTCTCTACTTGCTTGAGCTCAATGAAAGCCAAATGCAAAATCCCTGAAATGTGTGTGTGTGGTGGTGGTGGGGAGAACAGGATGAAAATGATCTTGGGGTATAAGAAAAATACATGTAATATAGCAGATTATCATTATTATTATTATTATTATTATTATTATTATTATTATTATATTTGCTTTATATCCCAATATCAACACCCTCTATTCCCAGTACTACCTCATACAGGTCCTTCCCCCACCCCTCCCCCTCCTCCTCTGAAAATGGGAGTCCCCCAGAATTACCTCCCACCCCCTACCCATCAAGTCACTGCAACACTAGGTACATCCTTTCCCACTGAGGCCAGACAAGGTGGCCCAGTTAGGGGAACAGACAGGATCCGTAGACAGTTAACAGATTCAGGGACAGCCCCCATTCCAGTTGTTGGGGGACCTGCATCAAGACAAAGCTGCTACGTATGTCCAGGGGCTGACTCTCGTTTTAAATGCAGGTCTCTTATGATTTTTTTTTTCTTTCTGTCGTTACAAGTGATGGAGCTAGCTAGTCAGCCCTTGGAAGAGGATGTTGCAATTGACAAAATCAAAAGCTAGACACCACATACCCATCGGTCTTCTTTTAGCAATTTTTATAGCTAAATTCTGAAAGCTTAGATGTCCTTTTGCTTGGTTTCTTAATCTTTGACTCCTGAAGGCAGTGTCTGCCAAGTACGGTTGTAACAATGTTGAGAAGATAAGATGTTTAAACCTCCACCACACCTTTGAGCATGAGCTTTGCAATTAGATTTTCCTTCTTGTTGTTGCCCTTTCGAGAGACAGAGTTTCACATGGGCTGGAGTTAGCTATGACCTCACTGTGTAGCTGAGGAGGACGCGGAATCTCTGATCTTATTTACAGAATGCTGAGATGACAGCCATCCATCATCTCACTAAGTTTCACTTTATATGATGCTTAGGATTGAACCCAGGACCTTAAGCGTGGTAGGCAAACACTCTTGCAACTGAGCTACGTGCCCAACCTCTTGACAAGCAATTTCTGAAGGTGTATTGCTTCTGCCACTTTGTATGACACTGAGTGAATTACTTAATATTCTGAGCCTCAGCTTTTTCCTGGATGGAGATTAACTAAAATCACAGCCTAGAGCATAGGATGTCTGAACAGCATTCAACTCAACACAGAAAAGTGCAGTCAGTAAATCAGCAGGGGCCTGTGCTCACTTGATGGGGATCACATTAAGGTTATAGAGGAATTACAACGTAGGATTCGCCCTAATTGAAGGGTGTCCTGCTGTTTGATGCAGTGTATGGCTTTGTGTTGTTTGGGATGTTACAGACAATAGAAATGCAAATGGAAAACAACAAGGAAAATGGCCTCTTAAAGGAGCAAAAGGACTCAGAGGATGCTGGGTCAAAGGTCAGGACTTTGTCTAACACATGCACCTCAGGTCCTTATACAACTTTGAGTTCACAGTGGCAAGTAATGCCTCCTCACTGATCCCACTGAACCGGACTATGCAGCCCAGAGCTGGTATCTGAATGTGAACTCCTGGTTCTCCGCCCAGTTCTTCCCGTGACGCCTTGTTAAAATACAGGTCGTGCTGTCTAACCCTCAGTCTCTCATTCAGGGACCTGAGGTTGGACCCAAGAAGCAGTATTTCTGACAGGCTTCCAGGATGCTCATGGCGTGGAGCTGTAGTTCATATTTGAGGACAGTTTCTATAAAGGCCAGAGGTGAAGGAAAACATTCCCCCCAGACCTTTGGTGTGCTCTTCTCACTGCCTGGCTTATTATGTAAAGGTTACTTATTAATAAAATGATGAGTCACCATCATTAAGGGTTTGGGATTTTAGTTGTAAGTGAAACGTTTTTCACTCGGTCAACAACCTGCTCAGGAGGGAGGTTTCTTATTAAAGGAAAGGGCAGTATGTATCATGGGGGGGGGGGCTGTACCCTGCCATTTCTTTTCTTGGTGGGGCAGGTTTGCTTTTGTATCCATGCCCTTTGCCTGATGTCAGACAAGCTGGGTAAGGACACTCATTGCAGGTCTGCTGCCTAATTGTCTGGGGTTCTTTTTTTTACTTTGAGTACAGTCTGATAAACCAGGTTTTTCCTGGGCAGAAGACTCAGGCCCACTTAACCTTGTAAGGTGAAATCTTTAATAACAAGAATATAAGAAAGGGTAAAACCGCTACTTGTATGTGAATATATTTTCTCTGTGCTTCTGCCTTCTGCCAGACTGAAAGGGAACTCTAGAAGAGATGATTGCAGCCTTGCAGATTAAGGTCCCTTGAGTGTCCCCTGGGGCAGAAGGCTAGTTATTTAGGTCTGCAGACCCCTTGGCTTAGATAGAGACATAGTGGCACCCAGAGAATAAGGAAGGTGTCACACATGTCTGGCCTCTGGAATGAACCCACCCTGGCAAAAGAAAGCCGGAAGGAGGCCAGACCCATGGTTTTCATACTTGCTTAGCATTCAGAAATAACTTTGTGATGCCAAGACCAGGGGTTGTGATCTTGATAAAATAAAAAAATTTAAGTCCTGAAAATACACTGAGTTACCACAAGTTCTCTTTTATTAAAAGTTCAAGCCAACAAGTTTCACATTCCACAGAGTACTAGCCATGTGGGGAACGGGGCGTGCCACCCGGAGCACACTAGGGTCACTCCTCTTCTCTCCAGGATTTCCAAACAAGAAAAATGATCGTCTGTGATTTTCACTTGGTTTTGAAATCTCCTTGGACCTCATGCCAGTCTTCGAGTAAAGCCGTTATCGAAAGTTGAATCTAATGTTTTTTTTTTTTTTTCTTTTTGGTTGACATCCACTTTTTACCACCACTGTGTTGTGTAAGGCTGGTACCCCACTGAGAATGAACACGTGGATCTCTAGTGAACAAAATGGAAAGATATTCTTGAATACAAAGCCAGGCACAGAATATCGTGTATGGTGTGCTAGCCAGAAACACAGTGAAGAGTGTGGCAGGTTTCTAGTGTTTTTCTGTTTTCGGGCAGTAGTGTTGCAAGAGATTTTCAGTTTTCCCTCTGTTTTACACTTTTGTGTATAATTGGAGCTCGTTAAAGTACTGCCTAGTCATTGGAAAGTCAAGGAAAGCAGCTCGTTCTGTAAGACACTTCCTGGGACACTTCCGTCTTCAGCTGCTGGGAGGAGCAGCCATTAGCTTTGGTGAATTCTGTTGGTAGAAAGTGACTCCAAGTTATCATTTCACGTGTCTGAGCTTCCCATGTATGACAGACAGAGCAAGAGACCTGTTCTAAGCAACTCCAGGAGAATTAAATAAAAGATAAAATAAAATCACTTTCTCCAGCTGATCTATGTCTCCTCTCGTGTGCCAAAACCTCTGCCAAGCACTTGGCGTGTAAAATGGACTCTCTATCATGCTCTATAAAAGAGGAAGCATTTTTAAAATCTTTATTGTACAGATAAGAGATCTGAATCCTGAGGAGGCTAGCTAATTTCCCAAAAGTCAGACTCCAAATGGTAGACTCCAGATTCCATCCCAGGGTTATACAGTTCCAGATCCGGTGCTTTTAATAATTTCAAAATGACTAGCTGAAACACAAACACTTTTTTCCCCTTTATTTGTGGGGTTTTATATGGTAAGAACCTAGTAGTTTAATTAGGGCATAAAAATTTACCCTTCAGGCTGAAAAGATGGGTTAGTAGGTAAGAACACTAACTTCTGCTCTTCGAAAGGTCCTGAGTTCAATTCCCAGCAATCACATGGTGGCTCACTATCTGTAATGGGATCCGATACCCTCTTCTGGTGTGTCTGATGACAGCTACAGAGTACTCATATATACGTTAAATAAATAAATAAATAAATAAATAAATAAATAAATAAGAAAATAACGCTTAAAAATTTAGCCTTCATGTTTCAGGAAAAAAAATATCCATCATCATTTTCCATTTAATTTCCAGGAATATATTCAACTTTTAAAAGTCAACCTTCCATGTCTAGTTTACCTGATTTCTAACCCCAGTCATTAATTTTGTAAGCCTATTTTCTTCAGTTGTATATTTTGTTTTAAAAAAAAAAAGATTTGTTTATTTTATGCATATGAATCCTTTGAATCTTTAGACAAACCAGTGAAGAGCATCAGATCCCATTACAGATGGTTGTGAGCCACCATGTGGTTGCTGGGAATTGAACTCAGGACCTCTGGAAGAGCAGCCAGCACTGAGCCATCTCTCCAGCCCCAGTTATATATTTTCAAGCCATATAGATGGCAATACCATTCTGTGTCCACGTAGACAAACAGGCCATGCCTTGTTCTTTTCAAAGAATCTATGTGATGAGAGCCTTCCTCTTACATAACTGTATACAAATACCATATGTCCTTCTTGTCCTGATAACTGAGTCTTGCTCAGAGAGAATTAATTGAGGCTGCCACCATGTGGCATGTAAAATGGACTCTCTATCATGCTCTATAGACTTCCCCACCCTGGCTCATTTTCGTCACCACTAGATCTTCAGTGTTGCCTGACTCTGCACTACTCTTTGCTTCCTCTAGAGCAGTGGTTCTCAACTGTCCTCATGCTGTGACCCATTAATACAGTTCCTCATGTTGTGGTGTCTTCCAAATATAAAAGTATTCTCGTTGCTTTTTTATAACCAGAAATTTGCTACTGTTAGAATCCTAATGCAAAAAGCTGATATGCAGGATATCTGATACTGTGACTCCTGGGAAAGGGTCATTCTATGGCCAAAGGGGTCATGACCCACAAGGTTGAGAACCACTGCTAATGCTTGTGGAATCTCTCCTGTCAGTTTTCATTGTTGTTAGAGGCAAGAGTGGACATTTCTAAATACTCTTCAAGGTAACTTAAAAACAAACCACACAGAGGATGTTATAGAGTGCTTGCCTACAGTGTATGAGTTCTTGGGATCAATCCCTAGCACCACTGAAGAAGGAGGAGAAGGGGAGAGGTAGACAGAGCGAGAAGGTTACAAAGGTGGTCTCTCTACTCATTTCTACCTTCTGGAGATCTTCTAAAAAGAAGAACGATGTGATACTTTGGTCACCACAGTGATCAATGTGAAGGATTATAGGACAATGGCTGTTCATTTCACGAATGAACCATTCCCACACGCCTACACCATTTAGTACACTAGCTGCTAACATTTACATAGAAATTCAAGAAGAGAATATCTCCTCTAATTGCACTGGCCCCACTTCAGGCTCTCCGTGGTTGTATGTGACTGGTTTCTCTTGTGTTAGACACTGCAGAATAACTTTCTATCATTCTCTCACTACTTTCTGAGTCATGGTCATTTGAAAATGCTTCAGAGTAATTGAGACTTCATGGAAGGGCTGTTATTCTTAGGAATAAAACATAGCTTAAAGTGGGAGATGTAAAATCACTAACATCTTATGATAGGTTGTTGGGCCGTGAAAGGGGTCTTGGGTTTTGGTAGAAGCGTTGGCTGGAAGTAGCCCGGAGACCCTGCAAAAGATGGGCGTTTATTCTGCCTCGATCTTAGAATCCAAGCTCCTAACACGTGGCATAGACCTCCGTTTAACATGCATCATTCAGTCATGTAGGACAAAGCAGCTCCTCCCAGAGAGGTTTGTGTCATCATCCACAGTTGAGGGCATGACTATGGGCTTTAGCCTCAAGAGATTTCCACGTTAATGAGTTACCTAAAGGCCAGAGGGCGTGGCTAATTAAGTGACCCTCCTCCCCCTTTCCCTCCCTATTTAAGTCAGCTCCCCCTGGCTTAAGTGGGGGGTGTACATCCAGATTCAACTATCTGTCATGCCAATAAAGATCTTGGAATTCCGGACTTTCTAGTGTCTATTGGGGCCTGTCACTGCACCTAACTTCTGTTTTGGAAACCCACGGACTTTCTCATGTTATTGGGGCCTGTTGTCTTGTGGCCTTCGTGGAGGACCTCCCCGCATCCGGCCTGCCAGGACCCACAGTAGGTCTTAGGGTTTCCTTCCTTCCTTCCTTCCTTCCTTCCTTCCTTCCTTCCTTCCTTCCTTCCTTTTTTTCCCCTTTCTTCCTTCCTCACTTTCTTCTCTCAGGGCTTTGTAAATTTATACAGTAACTACAAAGTAGTTCTTCTCTTTAAAAGTTAGAAAAGCTCAAAAACCCATTAAAATTGGCTCCAGTGAGTTCTGGTTTATGTCCAAGGTTAAGCTATATAACTAATGTCTACTTTTGCATCCCAGGCCCCTTTCATATATAATAACACTATCTATGAGTTATATATTAATCTATTCTTGAAATAAACATACTATATACATATATATACAAATAAAGTTTGCCTATTCTCGTATTATTATATCTGTAAAGAGCTTTCTAAATAAGACCACATTTGCTGAGAGCTAGAATAGTAAGCACCTATCAGAAAAAGCAGGGAGACCAGAAGTTCAGCATCCCCTGTAGTTTCCCATGAATTTGAGTCCAGCAAATGTGATCTCACTTAGAAAGAAGATCTACCCAGGTGTAATAAAAATGAGGCTAGGGCAGACCAGAAGTGCATTATGACTGAGGGTTCATAAGAGGGACATGGGCTGAGGGACAGAAATACACTAGAGAATGATGTGTTTTCCCAAGGCTTACCAGGGACCCCTGCAGCCTAGAGAGGGGCTTGGAAACTTACTTCTTGGTAAGGTAGCACTAGGCAGAAATATAAATGGACTGCATTTAATCTTTAGTGACCACAATAATGTTTATTATTGAGTGATGTTATGTGTTACTTCATTTAAGAAATGGTAAGACCATTGTTAGAAGCTTACCCTAGGGTATGACTTTTCTAAACAACTGTAGCTTCACCACAAGGCACAGCCTCTTTGGGAGGCAGAACATGGGGAGTTTGACTGCATTTACCCCATACTGGGGCAGGTGCTGGGTGGCAGGGAAGGTCTGAGACACCTCCAGGGGTGGGAAAGTGCAGTCTGAGATGTGGGAAAGCCAGAGCTGGTTGCGGGTGGGGGAGGTCTGCCAGCCTGAGATGAGGCCTTGTGGTTCTCTGACTCTTGGACATCCAGGCACTGCTGGAAGCTGAGGAAGAGCAGAGAACAGAGTTGCGGTCCTGTGTGCTGGTGTTGGCTGTGGTTAAGAGACTAGAGAGGCCTTCTGTGGGAGAATTAAGCTACAGCTCTGCAATTGAGTGCTTCCCACAGCAGATCTTTGATGAAAGAGACAGTTCATGGTTCTAAACAGTTTATCGGCTGTTTATGGCGGAAAATGGATGAAGAGTAATGTATCATACCCAACTTCTCAGGATGGGCCTAAGATTAAATACCTTTTGCAGGGAGGAATGTCTGGGAAGGGAAGCTTATTGGCTAATCCCTATAGGCCTCGAGGTACCTAATTAGCATGGAGAACTCTGTTTTGGGCCTACTGACTATAGAGCATGTTTCTTTTATGTGAGGAGCATGGCACATGTTCCAAGTCAGGAGCTGGGAGTCACCTAAGCCTCAGGTGTGTACCCACCATGTCTCCAGGTCTCGACCTGCTCTATCTTACCAAGCTTCCTGGCATGGTTTTACGTCCCACAAATACCCTTTACCGTTACTCAGATCTTAGGTTGTCCTCAACCTCCCTTTTTCACTGTCCCTTATAACTCATTTTATATAAAGAATTTATATTCATTTTAAATCAATATTCAGTTGTTTGTTATGTCAGTGGGTACTTTGCCTGCATGGATATGCACCACATTCATCTAGGACTCACAGAGATCAGAAGAGGGAGTCAGATCCCCCGCTGGAATTGGACTTAGAGACAATTGTGAGCTGCCATGTGGGTGCTGAGAATCGAACTCGGATCCCCTACAAGAGCAGCCAGTGCTCCTAAGTGTGGAGACATCTGACCAACCTCTTGCTGGTTCAATATCCCCAACACTCACTCTAGTTTCTATTTGAAATTAATTTCTACCATTCAAATTGCCTTTTTAATATACAAGATATGTCCTGTAGCCTCATGTTTTTCACTAAAAAGAACCTTGGACGACAGTTCACTTAAGAGAAGGTTACTGAATCGAGGCCCCTATGGGGGCTTGGGGGGTGGCAGAGAAAAACAGAAACAAAGTCTCTTGACCTTTTAAAGAACATGGATATATTTCTGCAGACTTTTCAGCTGAACATTTAACAACACAACTGTCAAAACCTTAGGGAAGATTTCATCTTTGCCTCTGTTTTGTCCCCCCGCCCCTCCCCCAAACATCTCCCTCAATTGTAAGACCCTATTAGTTATGAGACTTAAAAAAAGTAGCCCTGGAGTAAGGATAACTGAATTTCATTTTTTTTTTTCTTAGAGTCTATAAAAGAAAACCAAAATATTTTCTAATTGTAATAGGTAGGTCCCCTGAAGGGTTTGAGTGCACAATTACTTTCGTACGGTTGGGCCAAGCTTCAGTCAGTTTGGAGGTTTCTGAGTCTAGAAAGTGTCTTTCCCCTGAAGGCAGGATTACCAGAACTCATGTGTGATGCATACACACTCTCCCTCCTTTGGTGAGAATTGTATTATCCTCAGAGGATGAGGGCTGAGATTCAAGAAGATAATGTCTTTCTTATTTCCATCCCCCAAGCCTCCAAACCTGTCAACACAGCCGTCCACCTTGTTGTCTTCCTGTCTAGGAGGTCCTGGGAGAAGGAAATCAGTCCCTGGTGAAGCTGAATTTTGTGCAGCCAGCCATGGTGTTACTCTTGACAGGTAGCAGGCTCCTGCCTTCCTGTGCCTTACAACAATGCCTCTGTACTCAAGGTCTTCAATAGCTGGCTGTCTTTCACAACTGAAATTCTCTAGTTTATAATACCCTCTCATCTTAAAGGCCAAACAAATGAAAATTCTAGGGTATTTTAAAATTACAAAGCCTTTTTTTTTTTTTTTTTTTTTTTTTTTTTTTTTTTTTTTTTTTGGTTTTTCGAGACAGGGTTTCTCCATATAGCCCTGGTTGTCCTGGAACTCACTCTGTAGACCAGGCTGGCCTCGAACTCAGAAATCCGCCTGCCTCTGCCTCCCAAATGCTGGGATTAAAGGCGTGCACCACCACCACCCTGTTTACAAAGCCTTCTAAATAGAAAATAATAGCAAGACTAACAAATATATACAAGATAGCATCATTTACATTTAACACAGTACCAGCCTAGTTTGTCAGAGTTTACATTGTGACTTGTTTATTTTTTGTCTTGATACTAAGGAATAACAGAAGCTGGGTACTATGGGAATGGAATCAGACCCTTAGTTCAAATCCTAATGCTGTGACTGCTCCTCTGGTTTCCCTAGCTAGTCTAGATACGCTTATTGAGCTTCAGTTTCTTGTTTCTAGAACAGTAGTTCTAAACCTTGGGCTGTGACCCTTTGGGAAGACAGAATAGCACTTTCACAGGAGTTGCTTAGGACCATCAGAAAACAGACATGATTATTTACGTTACGATTCACAACAGTAGCAAAGTTACAGTTATGAAGTAGCAGTGAAAATAATTTAATGGTTGGGAGGGGTCACCACAGCATGAGGAACTGTGTTGAGGGGTTGCATCATTAGGAAGGCTGAGAACCATGGTCTATTGTTGTGGCCCGAGCTGCCCCACGTTTGGGGGCCAAAAAAGTTGTGGACCGCTCTATCAGTGTTGGAACCCGCACTGCCAAAAGCCTTGGGGGCTAAGTTGTTAGAGCCTGCACTGCCCCAAGCTGCTCAGGTCCACAGGTCGGGGTTCAGCAAGAGAGAGAGTGGGGACAGATGTGAAGAATGGAGTCAAGGCAGAGTGTGATCCAATCCCATTTATTCTTCAGTCTCTCTTCTTCTCTTGAAGAGAGAAGTCTTGAGTTCTTAGTCCCTAGTTCTTAGTCCCTACTGCCTCCAAGTTCCAAGCTTCTTTCCAAGCTCCCTTACAAGTGCCTAATACTTAATAATAATCTCTTCTGAGTTCTCTAGTCCAAGTGTCTTCTCCCTCAATGCCTAATTCCTATTCCAAGTTGTACTGTAAGTTGTACTCTCTAACCCAATTCCTAGTTCCAAGTTGTACTGAACTCTTCTGTCTGCCTCTTGCCTTTTATATGTCTCTTCTAAGCCACGCCTCTAAGTTGCGCCTTTAAGTCATGCCCTTAGGCCTTGTCTCTAAATCTGATCTCTAAGTCACAGCTTTAAGTCTCACACGCCCAAGGGAAGATCCTGGGTATCTAAAGCAAGATGGTATCGGAGTGTGCTCAGCTGTTGTAGGCTATTGTAATCAAGTCTCTTGTCAGGGTATCTGGCTCAAGATGGCTGCAAGGATGATATCCGCCTTCTGTCAGCTCCCCACAGTCTATAAGGTGGTAGTGACTGCCTCAAGGGTGTAAGGTTACATGAAATAACAGGGAAACATCTAGCAGGTGCCAGGCACATAGTAATCACTTGGCAATGGTTCTTTGCTAATATGAAGGTTTCCTTTTCAAAACTCCTTACAGACCCTGATAACTCAGATGGCTTCCAACCTTCCACTTAATCAACACATCTTCTTTCGATTTTTAAAAGCAATTGACAGACAGACAACAGGCCTCCTAATTCATAAGAACATTTGGGGCTCTTAGTAGTTCGTGTAAGCTGGGTCAGGACACTAAGCATGGCCTTCCACAACCCCTCACCATATTTTGTTTCTTAAACACCTATCTGTGTTCAAATGTGACTTTAGCTAAAGTACTTTTTAAAAGAAAAGCTACGGAAGTGAACTTGCTTTTTGTTTTATAGACAAATCAATTGCACAGAATAATAGGCTTGTGTTTAATGATTCGTGGTAAATATATTAGGTATAGAGAAGACTTAACAAGGCAGAATAAGGCGAAGAGTTGAAATCAGCCTCGCTCTAATGAGCATGACCTTGAAGGCGTCCCCACTGCATCCTCCTTCCGCTCTTGCTTGTTTTGATTGTTTCAAATGATAAAAGTCATGACTTGAACATTTCAGTTTTAAATAATTCCAAAAAAGCCTTCAAGGCCAGTGTATGTTGTAATGAACTCTCTGTTTGGAGTTTTAAGGGAGATGGGTCTTAAACAGCTTAGAAGGCTAAATGATCCTCACAAGGGAAACAGGTCAGTCTTACATAACAGTGACGGTTTCCCTCCCAAAGTCACCCATATCCCCCACCCTCCACACCCATCGCTGTTCTTAAGCCATTAATGTGGAAACGTTTAGACTGCCAAAATGCCTCCCCAGAGGGCAGCTTTCAGTGGAAGTCTGTGTCCAAGTTCAGATGCAAAACCTTTTCTAAATTTGTCCATTTTATGAGCATGTAATGTGTTCCCAAGAAGAACATTATGGACCCATTTCTCCCTTAGTAATTTAATGCTAAACTAATCATATCTTCATCATTTCTCAAACATTCTGGGCAGCCACAACCTTAAAAATATTTGTTTTATGTAACTCTTGTTTTAGCATCCTTTGCACCTCATTCCCAAAGGACCAGTTACCATTGGGAAGAGGTCCACGTTCTCTATATCTTAAATGTTGTTTATGCGCGTACCCACATATACCATGGTAGTGCATGTATGGTCACCAGAAGACAATGTGGGCATCCACTGTCTGCCTGCACCTGCAGTCTCACCTCACCTCATCCTTAGGATGTCCTAGCATTCTCCAAATCTGAACAAAACCAGTAGTACCAGCCACAGCTGCCCCTTTAGTTGGCTGTAGGGTTGGGGTGTCTTGGGCATTGGAACACAGACATGTGGAAATTGCACATTTGTTGGGAAGAATATTTAACCAAGAAATTGCTTCAGTCAGTTGAGAAAAACTCATGCCACCATTCTTAGGCAACATGACAATTGCCTTGGGGCTTTACAAATGGCATCGATTTAATCATCTTAGTGGCTCCAACTACAGCCACCTAGCCCGCTCTTGGTTTCAACTTGCTTTTTGTTTTATTTATTATCTACTTTTCTATGAGTCTTAAATGATCCTTCAACTCTTCCCCCAGTTGTAGAATTTTTTCTGCAGGACTTTGTGCACATTGATTGTATGATGTATCTGTGTCCAGCTGTCTTTCATGAGACCTCTCACATGCTCCAACCCCATCCTTAGACAACTGCTCAGGTGCACCCTGAGACCTCCCCTTACTCCCTCCTCCACTCTCTGCCTTTTCCTGAAAAGCGTGGGTTGAGGAATGATGAGCTCTGAGCAACACAGACAATGTCGTCATTTGATTGGCTGTACTTCCTTGCAGGGGTCCATCGTAATTGGCTCTTTGGATTATTGACATTTCCTTGTAGAAGGAAAGAAAGGGTCACTGGTCCCTCCCCTGAGAGTTTACCAGTCACTTGTATTATGTCCTAATTGTATATAGTTTGGGGATATCCTAGGGTATGTAGGCTGGGGAGAAGTGAAGTGAGAAGAAAAAAGAACAGCTCTGTGGGTAAGCCATCATCCATGCTGGGTGAAGACTTTCCAGTGCTGCTACCTGAGGACTGCCTGACCTCACTCCTGCCAGTAGCCCCTCCCCCATGCCATGTAAATAAGCCCAGTAGACTCACTGGTTTCTAGGGGACCCTTTCCTGGAATCATATCATACTGTGGTTCTCCATAGGGGCCTCATGAGGAGAGGCGTCCTCTACATCTCCCTAGTAAAAGAATTTCTGAAAACACGTGTTAGTTTCTTTCTGTGGCTGACTCTAATTAACAGGATCTCAGTGACTTAACACAATTTATTGTTTTATAGCCCTCGAGGTCATAATTCTGAAATGTGTCTTGGAAAAAAACCAAAATCATGATGTCGCTGGGACTGCACTCCTAGAAGCTTGAGGGAGTAATCCACTTGTTTGACTCTTTTAGCTTCTAGAAGCCACCAGCATTCCCTAGTTATGGTTCCTTTCTCTATCTTCAAAGCCAGTAGTGTAGCATCTTCAGATCTCTGCATCTGACTGTTTTCTCCTCTTACCTTTACAGGAACCATAGTGATTTTAAAAGTCCCACCTGGATAACCTAGACACCCTTCCCACCCACCAATCCTCATGTAATCCAAGATGCAAAGTCCCTTTTGTCAGTAGGGTTGTATCAACTGTCCACAGAGTCTGGAAGTGTATAGAATCATATCTCTTGGGGGTCATTATTCTGTCTTCTGGGTGCATATTCTTCCTTTTTCTCAGCCTTCAGGGAAAAGATTAGTGTGACAACATTTTCTTTGAAAATATCTTCATAATTATTCTCAACTGACACTTGGCAAGATATAGAGTTCTATGTTGAAAATCTCGGTTAATCAAAACAGGAAACTGTGATAAAACAGTCATCAACTTCAGCATCTCAGAAGCTTCACATACTAAACTTTGTTTCTTGGAAGACCTTGTGTGAGCCCACAGGCTCTCAGGGAAAGTTTCTTCAGGAGCTAGCTCAGGGGCCTGGGTTGTTTCCATCTTGTGACATTATCCAACAGGAGGTCACTATGGTGGTTTTTATTCCTTCATCCCAAATGTGATACAGTTGCTTTTCTGAGCAGTTCATTGGCCAGGCTAGAAAAAGGGTCTGTGCAACTCAGGAGGGCTTGGTGGTGATGGGCATGGCTTGGTGGTGGTGGTGGTGGGCGAGCTGGAAAGTCAAGCAAGCAGGCAAGTGCCCCAAGCAGTTCCTGTCCCTACCACAGGGCCATTTCCCCTGTACATTGTGAAAGTCTTCATTTATTTTACTGTAGATTTCAGCATTTCTGTTAATAATATTTCCAAGGCGCTTTATCTGAAAATCTAATCTGTCTCTATGGAAGCTGTTATTCTTAGTGTTTGGAAAGTTTACGGTTTCATGCCCAGGGTGTGTCATTTTCAAGTCCTCATCCAGATACTCGGTGAATTTCACATCCTGGAGATGGGTGTCCTGGGAGATGGGCTTACTTATTTGTACTGCGTGCTTTCTCTTCCTCAAGTTGACTCTCTGGTTTTCTGGCCACTGCTTACTTGCAGACTGATTTTCTGGGAAGAACTGGTAGTTTGTCTCCCTTCCCTTCCCTTCCCTTCCCTTCCCTTCCCTTCCCTTCCCTTCCCTTCCCTTCCCTTCCCTTCCCTTCCCTTCCCTTCCCTTTTCCCTTCCCTTTTCCCTTCCTTTTCTTCCTCCCTCCCTTTCATGTATTTGTTTAATTTTGTCTTTTCACTATAGTCACCATCCACTCACTTTTCTAATTTCTAAGAGTTTGTCGTCTTAGTCCCTAAATTTTGTTGATCACAGAGTTCTTGGGTTCCACACAGAAGACATTTGGTAACTTTATTTTAAAAGGTTAGCCTTGGATATTTTTATTATTTTTGGCTGCTATTCTTAGTGGAATCTTTTTTTATTCCACTATATTTTAGGCTGATTGTTATGATATTTAAAAAGCTATTAAAATTTGTGGCGTATGGTCATATTATTGAAGTCAATTTTTTAAAATTATTTTATTATTTTGTGTGCAAGGGTGTTTTGCCTGCATGTATGTCTCTGTACCACATGTGTGCAATGTTTGCAGAAACCAAGAGAAAGAGCCAGATACCATGGTGCTGGAGTTAACATTTGCAAGCCACCTTGTTGCTGGAAGAGCAGCTAGTTCTCTTAACCACTGAGCTGTCTCTCCAGCCCATATTATTAAACTTTTCATTAATTATTCGATCATTTAAAACCTATTCTTGGGATGGGGCTTGAGAGGATTGAAGAGGGAAAGAGAAAGGGAAAATAATATAATTGTATTTTAATTTAAAAAAATTTAAAAATAAGAAATATTTTCTTGTTAATAGGTGTGTTTCTATGTGCACACACACACACCTGCATGTGAGCGTATCTGCTCTCAGAGTCGAGATGCAGGTGTCCAGTTCCATGGAGCTACAGGGTTTAGACACTTTTAAGCTGCTGGATATAGGAGCTAAGAAGCAAGCTTAGGTCCTCTGGAAGAGCAGAATGTGCTCTTAGTCACTGAGCTGTCTTTCCAGTTCCCAATTCTTACTCTTAATGAGGAGTGATGAACTTGCCAAATAGCATTCTTTTTACATCTTCCTGATCCTGACTCTAATTTTCTAGTGTTATTTGGAATGATATGAAGTTCATGGCTGGGGGTAGGGATTGTACTAGCTCCATGTAATCTGCCTGTAGGACACATACCTAGCATAAAATGGCATTTGGTAAATATTGTCACATGAGAGAATAGTAGTTATAGACAATATTGTGGGTTTGTTGAAGCCTTAACGATATTAACACATGTGTTTCACCATTATGTTTAATTTCGGTTTTTAGTGTGAATATTCTGTGTCATGTTGACATGATGTTTAATGAGTATACCATTATGTGAGAAAGGATGCTTCTCCTTGCCTATTATCTTGCATTTAGAATGATGTCATCTTGAGTTTTACTTTAGAGGACAAATGTGGCAAAAATTGTTGGGGATAGAGGGGTCCATGAGAGCCATTTTATTTATTTATTTATCTATCTATTTATTTATTTATTTATTTATAATTAAGTAAGTAAGTGAGTAAGTAATTACGAAGGGTTCCTTTGTGTAGCCCTGGCTATACTGGAACTTGCTCTGTAGACAAGGCTGGCCTCAAACTCACAGAAATCCATCTGTCTCTGCTTCCCATGTGCTGGGAGTAAAAGCATGGGCCACCGCTGTCCAGCAGAAGTGGCATATTTTTATGTCAGTGTTTGACATAACTTAACATTTTGTGATCACTTAGAAACAAAGATGTTCAGAGGGGCTAGCAAGATGACTCAGTCCCCAAAAGTACTGACCACTCTTCCAGAAGACTCAGGTTCAGTTCCCAGGACCCACATGGGCCATCAGTCACAAGCATCTGTAATTCTAGTTCCAGGATCTAGCACCCTATTCTAATATCCGAGGACACACATGCATACAATACACAGATATACGTGTAGGCAAAGCAGCCATACACATAAAATAAAAATAAATGAATCTTTAAAAAGCAAAATTGTTTAGAGTTTACAGGCGGCACCTAACTTTTTTCAGTATGAACTCTAGGGCCATGTGCTAAGCTCACACTCACTAATGGGTATCACTTGGGGCCTTCCACCCAGACCTACTGCCCAAAGTGACTAGGCATTTTCTTGAACAAAGCACTTAATTGTGAACTGAACAAGCTATGGTCTAGCTACACCTGAAAGGTAGTGTGTGGTGCTAGTGGGCACGATTGAGAAAAAGAGGCATCACTGAGTTGGAGACTGTCCATGAACCAGAATGATCTGATTCTGATTCTGGTCATGAAGGACAGAGGCTTTAGGAAATTGTCTATAAAACCAGAGAGAATGGGCTTAAGGTAACAGCTCTTTACAAGGTCCTTGAACACATCTCTGGCCTACATTTCAGAAAGAGACTCAGTGTCCCTCGAATCTGAAATAAGATACACCAAAGACAGGGGGAGGAAAGTCTGCATAAGAAGTAGCTGGACTTCATTTGTGCTGGTTGTTGATTTTGGATGCTGGGATAAAGGTACATATTTAACATATCAAAGCAGACCTGGCCTCCAGGATCTCCCAGCATCCTTCACTCCCTACCTGACATACCCTGCCCCCAACCCTGAATTTTCCAGCTGGGCTGCCCTTTCCCCCAGAGGCTCCTCCCTATATAATCCAGACATCTTCTGTCTCTCCCCCTCTCTCCTCCATGCCCCTCCTTCCCTCCTCCCTCTTTCTTTCTCTTTCTCTCTCTGCATGTGCACTTTATCTCTCTCTACTCTCTCTCCCTTCCTCAAGCAATCTCCCTGGCCTCCTTCCTTAGGGCCATTGAACTCACCAGCCCTAGAGCAGCTTCCCCATAAACCTGCATTTAATATAATCTAATCTGGCTTGAATTGGCTCATTTTCCCAGCAGAGAAATAATTTATCACTGATGACAAACTATAGATCAGCCTCCAGAAAAGTGATGTACATATCGGAAGATGACAAAACCCTGGCGGTAGGAAGACAACATGATCGGCTGGAGGGGTGACCTAATGTTTTAGTGTTGCTTTCGTTGAATCCAGTAAATCCATTTGTGTTCATGAATAAAAGAAAGCGAGGCTCATTTTTCTGTAAGTGAGAATATTTGTTTAGGGTCTGGAGAGATGTCTCAGTGGCTAAGAACACTTGTTGCTCTTACAGAGGACCTGGGTTCAATTCCCAGCACCCACAGCCATCCCTAATCTTTAAAAAAAAATTTTTTTTTTTTTAAATTTTAGGTGATTTTTCCAGACTTCCACAGCTTTAAAAATAGAGGGAATCATAATGTCCCTGCTGTGTTTGTGACAGTGGAGGTTTTAGAAAGGGGGATGGTGGCCAGCGCTTGTTGAACAGTAGAGCGCCGCCAGGGTCTCTAATGAATGAAGACAGGATGACTATTTTTCTGTCCCTTTGAGCTATTTGTTTCTTCCCAGGTCTCTGAGTGGGATATCTTGCTAATAAACAAGGTGGCCTGCTGTTCAGGTGAACTAGTCTGAACTCCGATCTTGATAAGACTGTTTAGCTTCTGATGTTTAGGCCTAAAGAAAGGCACGCTGGGTGGGACCATCCCTAACCGTCTTTCAAACTCACACCCTCATCTTGACCTCAGGATTTTACCTCTTGCCTCTTCAGTGGTGGCGAGGTTTGAGGATCCTCCCTTGAGCTACAGAGTAAGTGGAACAAAGCCAGCTGGACTGCCTGAGGGCACACCTAAATCTGCCCTCTAGGCTTCCTAGCTCTTCCCTTCAATGATTGAAATTGGAAACCCATTTACTTCTGGTATTTACTGTAAGAGAAAAATGACCTTTCTGAAGCCATCCAGTAGCAAGAAGAGCTCAGGTTTTAAAAACAAACAAACAAACAAACAAACAAACAGATTTAAGGCCTGTAGGCTGTGGGCCAGTGAGATAGCTCAGTGGTTAAGTCTTTGCCATGCAAGCTTGAAGTCCCAGATTTAAATCCCAGAATCCAGAGTGGAAGGAGAGAACCAACTCATACCAGTTGACCTCTGACCTCTACACAAATGCCACAGTATACTTGATATCACACAGATACATCATCATCATCATCATCATCATCAATGCATCAAGAAAGTGGACTTCCATAGAGATTACTACTCCCAGCTACTGATGTCCTTTGAGGAATTGATGGCCTTTGGAGAAGTTAGCTTTGAACTCCTGTTATTGACTGTGGCCCGCAAAACTATAAAGCATGTTCACGAATGCCACAACACAGACCTACACACAGAGAGACACGCATGCAAATCAAATGGCACATAAGACCTTGTGCCACTCTCCTGTAGCAATAGCCGCTGCACAGGATGCCAATGTATGTGAAACATTGCTTATCCATGTTATTCCTTAAGGGCTGGTAACATGTCTTGTCCTTCTGTTTTGGCTTTGAAAGTTTGTTCTAATTATATACCTGGAGGAATCTTTTCATCTGTCAATCAGAGGCATCCAAAGTGAGTCTGCACTTATGTAAGCTCTGTCCAGCATGGCTCTTTCACAGACTGCTAGGATCCGTGGTGCTGAAGGACATTGATCGCCAGGGATGCCCAGAGAGATCCCTGCTTCTTGAGTAGTCATAAACTCTCGCTCGAATTGAACTTCATCTCTTTTCTGTTGATTCTTTCTCTTTTAAAACCCAATTCCCTCTGTTCCATGGCTAAAAAGGATATGCCACCGGAGTGGATTTGGGGTGATAAGAGCAATGGGCTCAGTATGAGGTTTTGAGACGTTTAGGACTTCTGATTTAGATTATGATTCTGTAGTGTCACTTAAAAGCATCATGACTAATACTACCAGTATAGCCAAAAACAAACTAAGATAATAAATATCGTCTACATATTTCATAGAGCTGTGATGAGAGTTGTTCAGTGGCCACTGAGGTAGAGGATGGTCAGTGAGGCAGGGTTTTTTTTTCTCTCAAGATAACCACAGCAGTAGTGGGAACTTGGCCTCTGGAGCTTAATGTGCCTTCAGATTAAACATGTGTCTCTTTGCTAACAGTGGGAGTTGGCCCTGATTTCTGACTATCTATTATCCTTCATTTCCTCCCATGCTGAATAGAGACAAAAGGCCCTACAGGGTATGGTTGTTGAGAGGATTAAGGGAAAGGAGCCATACACAATGCTTAGGGTAATCTATTCACAGCTAGTGAATGTTGGGTTCTTTGTTGGCAATGGATGAGTAAGTGGGCTTGGCATGTATTGATGTGTGTTTGCAAATAGAAAGAGAGTGCCAGAGAATTACAATACCAAAACCGGGTCTGGGTATCCTGGGCTGTCTGAGGCTGCTTTGTGCTTCTTTAAGAAAGTATCAGACACTGGGAAAGTCAAGTATTTTTCTCGAGGTTCTGAGGGCTGGAGGGAGGTCCAAAATTAAGATGTCAGCAGGTGAAGTCTGGTAAGACCAGCATTCTCAGGAGACAAGGATCCCTGTATCCTTGCATGGGCAAATCTGATTGGATGAGAGGACCAAATTGGAAGCCTCTTTTGTGAGGGTCTTAATCCAATTTCTAAGGAAAAGAGGTATCTTTTAATAACCCCACATCAGCCGCTAAGTATCAGCATCTGACTTATGGCCTTTATTGGTACTTTAAATTATTGTAGTTGGGTAACCAAGGATGAAATTAAAGCAGAATCACAAATGTATATATATAATATACATATATATTTTTATACTAAAATCATACAGAGAACTTTTTCAATGTGCACATTGCAGTGTATTCTAGAAAACTCGCCCTTGCTGGTAGCCCTCCCGTGCTCATTTGCATTCTCGCTGGTCAGTGGTGGAATTGACAATATTTTAAATGTACTTTTGAGTCGTGGTGACCAAACCAGAACCAAAAGCAGTGTTTACTGGAAAACTGAAATTAGGAACCATAATGCACATCAGAATTTGAAAGTTGCTCTGTTATTTATCCCTCTCAGGAAAGAACAGTCGAGATGCTTTATGGAGGTGTCAGCTCTCAGAAACAGTCTCAAAGAAGCCACAGCGTGTAAGAGGGAAAGTACCCTTTAGATGAACCTGACTCGTTAGAAGTCCGTGGTAATTCAAGGAGGGCACCAGCTGATGCGTGCTTTTTTTTTTTTTCCTCTAAAAAGATCAATAAGACACAAGGTTGAAGGAACAATTGCATTACAAAGAAGAGCCACTTCATTTCAAGGACTTCTTAATGTGCAGAAAAAAAGAGCAAAGCAATTTCCTATGGGCTCCAGCCTTCTCTTAAGTTTAACATTGGCTCCAGTACCCATTGAGAGTATGAAATCTCTAACAGGAAGGTTTTGCAGTTTGGCCATGTCTAAGGAGCCCTAGGGTGCTAGGAAGAAACGTGCTAGCTAACACATTTCTTGACCTGATTCCATTACTTAATGCCACTAATTGATGAACTGTGCATCGCATGTATATATGTATGCATGTATGTATGTATGTATGTATGCATGCATGTATGCATGTATGCATGCATGTATGCATGCATGTATGTGTGTATGCATGCATGTATGCATGTATGTATGTATGCATGTATGTATGCATGTATGTATGTGTGTATGCATGCATGTATGTATGTATGCATGATGCATGTATGTATGCATGCATGTATGTATGTATGTATGCATGCATGTATGTATGTATGCATGTATGTATGTATGTATGCATGCATGCGTGTATGCATGCATGCATGTATGTATGCATGCATGTATGTGTGTATGCATGCATGTATGTGTGTATGCATGCATGTATGTATGCATGCATGTATGTATGTATGCATGCATGCATGCGTGTATGTATGCATGCATGCATGCATGCGTGTATGTATGCATGCATGCATGTATGTATGCATGCATGCATGTATGTATGTATGTATACATGCATGCATGTATGTATGCATGCATGTATGTGTGTATGCATGCATGTATGTATGTATGCATGTATGTATGCATGTATGTATGTATGTATGCATGCATGTATGTGTGTATGCATGCATGTATGTGTGTATGCATGCATGCATGTATGTATATATGTATGCATGTATGTATGTATGCATGCATGCATGTATGTATGCATGCATGTATGTATGCATGCATGCATGCATGTATGCATGCATGTATGTGTGTATGCATGCATGTATGTATGTATGCATGTATGTATATATGGTGTATTTGGCTCACCTGATTAATTTTCAAATCTGAAAATTTGTGTTAACTAGATTTTATTCCTAGCAGTAGTATGTCCTTGTTACTAGATATTGTAGTAGTTATATACAGTTTAAATAAATGATAGCAGAATATACAATTTGGAGTAATATTTGATTTAATTACAAAACAATGACTTGGTTATTATGCATTGGAACCAGTTACTACTTCTGTGAAGTTTGCAAGAAAAGAAAGATTCCCAACATTCCCATTTCACAATCTTAGAAACTGGGCGGGGGGGGGTGGTGGTGCTGGTCCTGTCTTTTAGTTTTTATTGTGTGAATATGAAAAAGGCAACCACCATTATTTCAAATAAGAGAAAAAATTATTTTCCTTTTTATAAATTATATTTAACTATTTACTTATGGCATTTATTTGAAATCTTGGGTTTTAGGAAATATGTAAAACAAATTGAGAGCATCAAAACTTATATTTTAATTATATAAATAGTGGTTTCTATTTTAACTGTTCAAACACGAGTGATTTGAATTACTCCTATGCAGATAGCATATTTTGTAACTCATATGTAGTGTGGGTATAATTCCCAATTACTAAGGAAATAAATAGTTTTTCTCTTGATTAATTAGAATTAGTTACAAAATTAAAAAAAATATTTTTTGCCACAGTAAGAAGCTATTAGTGAAAAAGTTAAGTCATTCTTTTTGGGGAATTCCAATGACATAAAGGATTCTATCAGGTCACACGGATTTCTTTAAAATTTATCTTCAAAGCCTGGTTAGATAGCTCAGCAAGCAAGAAGCTTGTGTCACCAAACCAAGCCTGACACATGGGCTCAGTCCCTAGACTCCTCTAAGTAGAAGGAGATAACTGACCCTACAAATTGCACACACACACACACACACACACACACACACACACACACACAGAGGCACTTATATGTAAAATACATATATGTGTGGGCTGGAGAGACAATTCAGTGTTTCCAAGTACTTGCTGTCCCTGCAGAGGACCTGAGCTGTCTCTAGCACTCACACTGGCAGCTTCATAACTCAAGGTCTGGTGGATTTGGTGTCTTTATCTGGCCTTCTAGGGCACCTGCATTCATGTGACATACGTCCTCTCTCACACATACGTAAGTAAAAATGCATATGATTATGCATTTAATAGTTTATCTTCATGTTCTAACTTTGAGGGGGTGCATGCCTATTAAATGCTTAAATTATGTATTGTGATGAAGCTGTGCATCAGACAAAATTAAGGAGCATAAATGTGTTTTCATAGTCCCATGCAAGTGCTATATTTCATAGTCTAGAGAACTTAAAATCATTTTGCATGCATGTTTGTGTGTGGTATGCACAGGTGTGCCTATCTTGGTGTGTGTTTGGAGGTGGGAGGAGGGTGTCTGTCGTCTTCCCATGTCTCTCTTTACATCCCTCCTTCTTGCACTCACCTTATTGTTAATAAACTTTTATTTATTAAAAAAAAATCATATTTAGTTTTCCGATAGAGAGCAGCTGCATACACTGTGGAGTGCGAGCTTGTTTAAAGTCTCATGTTCTGATGTTGGAATATCCCCATTGCATATTCAATTTAATTACTTCATCTTATTATCAAATGATTAGCAAGGCACTGGAACAGACAGTTCCTATATTAGCAGCTTACCATGCATATATTTTTCAAATGCATTCAAAGACTCTGCAAATATGATTGTCACTGCTGAAGCGGGTGGGCTGTCTCCATATTTTGGTGGACGATGCTATGTGTACCCCATGGAAACTTCCATGCCAGAATACATATTTTATGAGGTTAAAACCTAATAAAACTGTAATTCTTATCTGGGGAAAAAAAGTCACATTTAATGGAAAGTAATTTAACTTTTACATATTCTAAAACGCTGGTTTTAAACAGTAATAATTATAGTAATAATAATTATAGTATCTCCTAATGTATGTGAATGATGTATTTGCGTCTGTTGCTGTAAGTTCTTTCTGCAGAATCCCAAAGGACCCATCGGTAGAGAGGGTCAGTCACTGTCTGTTGCTCGGACATGGGAAGGATTTCCAAAGTCTTGTGCTGACAGCACTCAAAGTAGATGCTTGGATTTTTTTTTTTTAATGTATGATTTAAAATTCTTAGATATGTTCATCAGACTGAAAAGTCCCACCCACGTCACCCTGAAAAAGGTTTTACTGATCTTCTACTTCAGACGCCTTGGGCAGGTGGCATTTGTTTTGATTTACAGTGGGACCTATAGGCACCCAGGGACCAGCTGCTCTCAGAGCCTATGCTATTCAATGCCATGGAGTATAAAGGTGGTATCAGAACTCAGAGAGACCGTGTGCTAGCATCCTGCCTCCATGTCACTTAGAAGACTGACGGCCTCCTAAGTGGTTTTTCTTGCTACAGTCAGCATTCCTGGTAGGAAGATAAGTCTTCTAGATAGACATTCCCCACAAACCTATATACAACGACAAAAGTGATGGCTAATGTGGTATGCTCAAACAGCTAGACTGCAAGTCTCATTTCACAGGATAAACAGTATATGCTACGTTAGGGGTGATATTTCTAATTATACAGTGACAGAAAAAAAGTTAGTGAAGCATATGGAATGAAGCCAAAGATACGTGCTCTGCTTCCTTCAGGGCAGTAGAATTATCTGCTGCTTATTTGTACATTATTAAGTTGTTGCTGGCTAATAAAACCTGGAATTAATGTGCTTTCTTTGGGGGACAACACAGATAGATTTCCTAAATTAAATAGAGTCTATAAATCTTCTAAAGTAACTCCGAATGCTTCTTTTAAAGTTGGTCTGTTTTATAAATTAGGTGTGTGTGTGTGTGTGTGTGTGTGTGTGTGTGTGTGTGTGTGCGCGCGCGCACATGAGGGCAGGGTCCTGGGAAGGACAGAAGAGGTCATGGGCCCCTTGGAGCTGGAGTTACAGACAGTAGTGACCTATGGGACAAGGGCATGGGGAATTGAACCCAGTTCCTCTGCATTCTCTTAAGCACTTGAGCCATCTCCCTGGCCCCTCAGAGGATGCCTCTTTGACACTCTTTTTTATCTCATTACCCTTCCTCTCGTTCTAGAACTCTCTAACAGATGTAAAGGTCAATTCACTCCATCTCTCTCTCTAGTCATACCTCAACCCATTTGTGCTTCAGGTCACACCCATAAGATTGCAGGTATCCAGTTGGAAAACTTAACTCAGAATGACCGGCCCTTAGATCTTAGATCAACTTCTCTCTCTCTCTCTCTCTCTCTCTCTCTCTCTCTCTCTCTCTCTCTCTCTCTTCCTCCCTTCCTTCCCCCCCCCCCCGTGTGTGTGTGTGTGTGTGTGTGTGTGTGTATGTGTGTGTGTGTAAAAGTGTGAAATTAGGCATGCAAATAGTTGACTTTAGTGATTTGTCACTACTATAAACAATCCTAGCAAGCCCTGGAACTTCCTCTTCTTGTCAGGTTTTTTTGTTTTGTTTTGTTTTTTCAGTTTTATCATAAGGTCTCTGCAATCCCTTTTCTCTTTTCTCCCTTCCTTTTCCTTGGTGCGGAGATGGGCTGAACAGTGCAGTTCAGGACCACTCCAGTTGATTAGCCTTGTCTTGGGTTCAGCTCTTCCTTCTGCACCAGAGCTGAAGCCTCAGATCCTAAATCCTTGGCTGAACCCAGACCCCTTGGCTCTTCTTGCAGCTTCAAGAACATTTTAGAAGCTTTGTCACAGTGAAGCACCAGGATCTCAGCCATCGGCACCCAGAGCTGTGCTCAGAAGCCAAGTTTCTCTCTAATCTTAGAGTTTCAAGGGATGCAGTTTCCCCTCTGGGATTTCTTCCCCACCCTCCACCCCCTCACCACCACCCCACGGTAAAGAAAGACACAATTGGGTGGAACACAAGAGTGTTTTCTAAGAATGCGCCAAACTCTTGAGATCCAGGCCTGACACTCTTCCTCTTCATCCCGCTGAGAAAATAAACCTCGGTAAATCTTTGTAGATAACTACACTACTTCTCAGTAGCCAATCTTGTTTGCATTAATAAACTGTGTTGCCTGCCTTTGAGATCGCTCCAGGCTTTGTTTCCTAAAATTCCAGCTCACTCTTCAGTCAGTCAAATGGGCCTTTAAGAGGAATAGATCTTCTGTCTGGGTATGGTGGAGCCATGCTTGTAATCCCGGCCATACAGAAGGCAGGAGTACCCTGCATGGGGGTGGGGGGCAGCCTGGTGTACAGAGCTAGATCCTGCCTCAAAAAATAAAAAGTAAGTAAAAAACAGCTTTCCCAAAAGAATCACTGTCAGAAGTATAGAAACGTAAAATGTAAACCATCAGGAAAAAAACAAAAACAAAACAAAACCAAAACAAAAACCCCCGCTGAGGTGCTGAGCTTAAGTCGCTCTTACTGAATGGCTTCCTCGTTTTTTCCTGTCTGGTTTGTGTTTTAGTTGCTTTATGTTTCTCAGATGCTGGAGGCATAGGTTAGCAGAATCATTGGTTAAATGCCTCAAACCCCTCTTGGCAGCTGAGAGTAAAGTTATTAACCGATGTGTACGTTCCGTCTGCGCATGTGCAGCAGTTCCCAGTCCCTATCTTTCACGGAGAAGACGTCACTGAGGCTATCTCTCGTAGCCGGCTGCTTTTCATCTCGAGGTGCTTATCAGATGGTGGTCACACACTTAAGTGACACCAACAAAGGACAAAGGAAGCTCCTGTGTCAACCAGGACTGACTTTTGGAGAATTTCGATAGCTCCGTGTATCATGTAAGAGAACACAGGATGGAGACGTGTTATCTACCCTGCTCTAGACTGTAATGGCTTCCATAACTTATCCATGAAGAGAGACAGGCAAGCTTTACTGGCTTGTTGGGGCCTGTTTTTAGTTTCTTTGGTAAGAAATGACACTCGGGAGTTATCAGATGTGGCAGATTAGTCTCTGGAGTTTTGTGTTCTCTATCCTGTGATGACTCAGTCTCTGATAAGAACAGAGGACAGTGCATTGCAAACAGATCTCTTTGGAGAATTGGTTCTTGGTCTTGTTGCACAATTTCCTCAGTCAGTTCACAATGCACTCAGTTTTTACCACCTTAGAGTGGATGTGAGCAACAATGGGTAAGCCAGCAACCCTGTTTCTTAAAGGATCCGTTATCAAATGATACTATGCAGAGGAACTTACAGAGAGTCTAGTGAGATGCAGGATGTCTGGAGTGGAGACCATTCTGGAAGCACTGCTAGGTTATATAACTGATATCCCTGGATTTCATTTCTCAGTTTTAGAGTCACTTCTGAGTCTGAACTAGCAGGAGTATCCCTTGAATCACTGGTCTCAGAAGACTTGCAATGCCAGTGGCTTTTATCGACCATCAAGTTGGCAGTCCCGAGAGAAATGGTTGGGCAGAAAAATGGCAGTTTCAGCAAGGGTGATCTGTAAGCTCCCAGGCACAGCAGGCACGGCCAGGCCAGGCCATCTACTCAGATTTTTACAATTGCCTTTAATGCTATGACATACTTTCTTTACAATAGCAGAGTATAGTAGGACATTCCTGTGGTCCTAGCACTTGGGAATTCTGAGGCAGGAGAGTTGCAAGTTCCAAACCATTCTGGGCTGTATAAAAAGACTCTGACTTAGAAAGCAAGTCTTCATTGTGAACTCTCCTAGAACTCTCTGCTTGGCCTCTGTAAAACATTGTATCTCTGAGAGTGATTTCTACAGTTTAACAGTTTTTCTATGGTCCAAAGATAATCTGAGAGGATGGGGGGTGGGGTCACAAGATGTGAGGAATGGGTTTAATGTAAATTTGTCAAAAAGATAATTTTATTATCAGTGCCGAATGATCCTAAAAGCTTAGGACATAGGAAAACAAGGAATTCTGGCTGAAAACCATCATGATATGTAATTTACCTTTTTCCTGAGATTTTGTTTTCTTAACATGAAATCCTGACTATAGTTCTTCACTTTCCTATGCCAAATAGAATAAGCTTCTGCTTGAAAAAAAAAAATTTAATTATATAGAGAAAAATCTGCCATATTGGAAAACATTTCATCAGACAAATATGTTTTCTATTAAAAAATATGGAACTTCTGTCAAATCAAATCTCTAAAGTTTTAAGTATAGAACACTTTAATCATGAAGTATAGTACCAATCTGTACTACAAATATTTGTAAAGCCAATATTTAATAACTGTCTTCTATCAGCTCAAGTTGCCAATACCCAGTACTAGGAACTGAATATGTATGTCTTCCAGATTCTTATCTTGAAGCTTAGATGTGTAACTTCGGGCTTTTCTACCCTCACATAAGTTTTCCAAAATAACAACAATAATTGACAAAGAGTTAACTATATACATGTATATCTGAATACATATATATATATATATATATATATATATATATACATATATATAAAACAAAGATAATTATATTTATGAATAAATGCTTAGATCATAAGCTTAGGCCTGTTCCCCGACTAGCTCATAACTTAATTATTCTGTTTATTCTATTCTACGTCAACATGGCTGGTTACCTGGTCCTCAGTTTCATGGATGTGTCTCCTTCTGTGTCTCAGTGAATATTCTGTCTGCTCCTGACTCAGTCCCTGAATTCCTCTCTCTCTGTTGGATGTCCCACCTTCTAACACTGCCTCAGCTCATTGGCCAATCAGCCTTTTTATTGGCAGGTGAATGCTTTTACGCTGTGCACAAAAGAGTCTCTCTACTCAGATGTCCAAGTGTGATCATGTACAGAGAAGAGGCCTTGGGAAAGTGGCTCAGTCATGAGAATGGAGCTTTCCTGAATTGAATCAATGCCTTGTGAGAAAAACATAGGACAACCAAGATCTGTCTATTTACAGTATGAGGGTCCAGCAAGAATGAGTAATTTGCAAACTAGAAGAGTTCCTCACCTTCAGCATCATCGACCATCACCTTGACCTTGCCCTCCAGAGCCGACAGAGCTTTAAGAAACTAGTCTTTATTGTACAGTCCACTTAATCTGTGATGTCTTTGTCGCGGGAGCCTGAACTTTCACTTCATTTATAGACTACCCCTCTTCCCGTCTCCTTGGATTATCTGGAATCAAATCACAGATAGCACCATTTTTGTCTACAGATACTTCTGCCCCCACCTATACAACTCTATCTCTATACACTAAACATTTAAAAATATTATATGATAGTTACATACTTAGTTGTTGGATTCTAATGCCACCAGACAGCCCTGCATTGAGTGCATTCCCCTGATTTGCATCATGTTGGGTTTTTACCTGTTTGCTTAACTCATTATTCAACACCATTTCTCCACAGTACACTTGATAATCTACCCGCCTTGAGTGTTTAAGTTCTTACTCCTCTTCATCTACCAATTTGATTTTACAAAACTGGACCATCCCCTGGGCTTGCTCATGCATGTGTGTTCTGGATTTTGATGATGGTTGCGTCTCTCTGGACCACTCAACTGGACTTGCTCATGCATCTGTGTTCTGGATTTTGATGATGGTTGCATCTCTCTGGGACTGTAGAGCCTGTCCACTCTGTTCTCTTTCTCCAGTTCTTTGGTACTTAGATGTAGAGCTATTTAGAACTTTCAGTTCTGGATTCTGGTGAGAGTATGCCTTAAGTGGGGATGCGTGATTTCTCATTGCAGCATTTTGGAAAGTGGATAGTGTCTTATTCTAACCCCATTCAATATTTGATGCATAAATGCAGTCGTACCTTTCATATGTAAATATAAAAATCATTTTGCACGCTTGATAAGTGAGGTATATAATTTATCATAAATAAGACTCAAGGACTGGGATGGAAGCTCAGTGGGTCAAAGTGCTTGCTGCCAAGCTTGGTAACTTGTATTTAGTCCTTAAAACCCACATGGTGGAAAGAGAGAGCTGGTTTGCACAAATTGTCCTTTGACATCTGCAGGCACACCGAAGCATATACTTTGTGGCACACACATGCCCCTCTCAGAATAAATAAAGAAGTGAAAATGATTACAGAAGAGACAAGAACTAACTACATAAATTATAATATATTTTTATATTTACTTTGCATATAATAAAAAAATACATAAAATATCATAGTCCAGTCAGGCTAATATACCTAACTACCACAGACCTGATCACTCGCAAGCAACAAATTTGTATCACACAATTCTGAAGCCTGAGTCCAAGATGAAGATGCTTACATATTTGGTGTGTGGTGAGGGCCTGCTTCCTGGTTCCTAGTCCAGATCATCAAGTTGGCTCTCACATGGCAGAAGAGACCAGGCACCTTCTGGGACTGCTTTTATAGGGCACTAATCTTTTCGTGGGGGCTTCAGTTCGTGATTCAACCATCTCCCAAAGCACATTGATTGTTATAATCTAACATGTGGATTTTGAGGAGCACAAATATTCAAAGCATACCAGGTCGACGTAAAACAGAAGGGTGGCCTATGGGTGCAGAAGTTTGTCTTTTCAAAATTCAGTCAGTATAGAGATGGGCAGCTTCTAGAACAATGGTTCTCAACCTTCCTAATGCTGCAGCCCTTTAATACAGTTTCTCATGTTGTGGTAACCCCCAACCATAAGATTATTTCATTGCTACTTTGTGACTATAATTTTATTACTATTAAATCATAGTATAAATACCTTATATGCAGCGTAGTCTTAGGCAACCACTGTGGAAAAGTCATTTGACACGACTGCTTGTCCATGTGCCCCCACCCAAGCCCTCCATCCCCACCAGCCAGGGGTTATACCCACAGGTGCAGAATGACCTGACTGTGACATAGTCATCAAGGAATCATATTTTCTAGTGCATGGCTTCTGTACTTGAGAGTGCCACCTGGTGCCCAGTGGCCCTCGAAGTCACCATGTGTAATGGATAAAGAAAGGCATATAATACAAAACCCGTCTCCCAGCTGAATCAGCCTCTTTTAAGCAGCTATCCCAGACTTTTAGCTGAGAATGATGCTGTATGTGTGGTCATTCATAGCTTCGGGAAAGCAGGGCACATTAGAAAGCCAGGTACTCTGCTCATTTGTTGTGGTACCAGGTTCTACTCTCCTCTTAGGGTGTCAGGAGCCACCAATACACTGGCTTGGAGAGGAGTAGGTAAAGTATGGAATGAGTGGGGTTCTCAGTCTGCTTTTTCCCTCTGGGGTGTCAGGCACCCACTGCCTGCCAGACAGGACAAGAGGGGATGAAGCAGAGTTCAGGATGAGCAGGATCCCAGACTAATTAGGGGAGAAAAGGCCTTCTCCAAGAATCTTAGTATTATGGCTCTTTTAAACAAAGGTTTTTACAGTCTGTAAAATTTGTTCTGTCACTATCCCATTTTATAGCTGGGTATACTGAGGCATGGGGTGATTAAAGAAGTCACACTTCCAATAGCAATATAGACCAGGATTTGGACTGGATCCTCTTTACTGTACCAAATGGAGCCATTGAAACACACATCACCCTGGATAATCTGGGCAGATTGTGAAAGTAATCAAGGAGATGGGACATGGCCCGGGTATGTTTCACTGTAAGTGATGACACTGGGGTAAGTGACACTGGGTTGCCTGTATTTTCACAGTTCAATACAGACATGGTTCTGATTCTGGACCAGCATCACTGCCAGGTGCTTGACCCAGGAAGTTTAAGACCTAGAACCCATATCATCCCTTGGGAAAGGCCCTCTCTTGTATGGTTTCTTTATTTCCTCCACCCTGAGAATACTGGCGGTCAGATCCACTGCCAGAAAACACAGCACATCTCCCTGGAGTCTCCCCACCCCAACACTTTGCATTTGCTATATCACTTTCTGGATTTTGCCACCTTCGGATTTTGGTGCAGTGTTACATGTTTGGCCCATTTTGCACTGAGCTGCACTTTGCAGAGTTCATTGATAAACAATTCTGAATTAACTGTTTGGCAGATTCCCACCTTGACAGAGAACAGACCAGAGCAGAGGCCATTTTTCATTCAGGAAGTTTGGGGGTTGGGCCATCCCTTTTCTACCATACCCCCTCTCTCCCCTCCAACTTCCTCAGTGCTTATGAAAGTTTGCATCCTTCTCCTGTGTTCTTCTGGTCTAATGGGAAGACGTGGCCCTGCCTCCTTTAGTAGATAAAGAGAAGACAGAGAATACTAAGATTAGGGAGGGGTCCTGGCTGGGCGGAGGTAGTGTTGGACACCCTTTAGGCTCCAAACTCAGATATCCCCAAATCAACTGAACTGTGGCTTCCTGCGCAGAATTGACATCGAATCTCCTGAAATGAGCTTCAGGATATCACTTCCCATATAATAAGGTAACAAGACTTGTTTTCCTGTGAGAAGACATTGGGGAAAGAAGTATTTCTGTCCCATCTTACATTTGTTATCCAATTTAATAGGCCTCTTCCTTGGGTCCTCTCTGCAGCTCTCAGCTGTTAAACAGCCGTTTGATTTACTGTAGCCTCTAATGACTCCCTCCTTCTTCGGTGGTTCTTAGTCAGCCAACACCTGCCTTTGTCTGCAGTCAAGGTGCTTTCAACGGATTGGCCTGCAGGATACTTTTGATAGACATTTTATGAGGTTGTCATCTTCACAGTTTTCTTTGTCATGCAAAATACTTTATTTTTATTATCTGCACTTGCTTTCCTAGGATGATTAAAATATTACAGGCAATGCCTGCCATTGAATCCACGTTTCCTAATGCTTTATGATTAAATTTAGGTCCTGCTGTGCCTGACAAACTTCCAGAAGATATCAGTATGTTTTAATGTTGTAGGCTTTAGTTTTGATTCCTAAATGCCATTGTACATCCCAACAACTGTAGGGTTCCCCCCCTCCGTGCCTTTCCATATTTTTTTTAAATATTAATTAAACTTAATTGCAAAGCACAGAAGCTCAAACCTACAATCCCAGCACTTAAGATGCTGAGACAAGAGGACTGTTGTGAATTCAAGGCCAGCCTGGACTACGTAACAAATCTAGGCTTGCTTGGGCTATACACTGAGACTTGTTTTGAAAAAATGAACCCTAAGTACTGTTCTTACTTTACTTTTTTTGCCCTCTATAAGATATCTTTGTAGTTATAGCATATCTTTCCTGGCTCCTGATGTAATTGTTCCTGTTCTGTAGGCTTTTCCAGCCTGGCCAAAGAAAGTGTTAAAGTGGGCTCAGCTAGGCAAGCCTTCCTTTGTCTCCAGTGTATTCAGGGTAAGAATGCATGTGTTAGGTCGCTTCTGGTATCTGGAGTAGAAACGTAAGGATTTTTTGGAAAGACCGTTGGATGGTGTTTTGCTCAGGCAAACACGTGAAGGAGCATGTCACTGACATGGACACGGTGAAAGGATGTTCTGCTAAAGCAAACACACGAAAGGACACATGATGGAGGATTTTTTTTTTTTTTTTTGATAACAGCACACATGTATTGGTTCACTTTACATTGTGTAGTTGAGCTCCATTTATTGGGACTCCATAGAGAGAAACACACCGAAAAACCTCTGGTGGTGTGCTATAGCTTCTTGCCGCTTCTGCAGACTCCGGCTGATTGGCAGAGAGATGTCCTCTGAGACAGACTCATGTGCTGAGATAAGACATGTGCTGAGGCAAGACCCCCTAGAGGACATGTGATGTTTAGAGGGAATATAAAAAGGACTCGATGCACAGTGACAGAGGCCGAGCTTGGCTTGCTTAATAGCTGTGCAACAGTTGTTGGTCTTGCATCTTCGCTGATCTTCGAGTCACTGAGAGAGGCACAGCTAAGAACTTTTCCTGGCGTTCCTGTTGGCCATGGTCCCTCCTGCTGACTCGAGCTGGGGCGGAGGCTGAGGCCTGGCTGTCTCTGCTAGGCCATTCCACTGCTGCTGCTATCCCAACACTACCAAACTGGACTGCTGATGTATCTGTGAAGTGTTTGTGAGTTGATCGACTGAACGCTGCTAACTTGTGAACTGAACTGCCGATTTCCAGACAACACAGACGGGAGGTACTCCAAAGAACCTTTCTCAACAGGTCCACTTCCCCATATCCTTTCTTTTCCACTACCTCTGGTGAATAGTGGCTTAAAAGGGGAGGTTAAAGTGTTTAAGAACCATCATTAAAAGTAGGTTTTGAAAAAATTAAAGTTACTGGTGTCTGGGGCTGCAAACACACACATACACATACACACACACAAACACTTGTGCACATGTGTGTATTTGCATGCATGTCTGCATCTGTCTATCTGCCTGCCTATCTATCTATCCATCCATCTATCTATCTATCTATCTATCTATCTATCTATCTATCTATCATTTTTCTAGGCAAAGTATTTTCTTGATGGAATATCCTTTATGTATTTCTTCCTTTGGCTTACTTACCCTATGCCAAACATATTCCCGGATATTAAATGGAAAATTTGAGAAGTTGGTGATTGTACATCACAGAATAGCGAGATAAAACTTTTTGTCTGTTCTGCCTGAGACAGAGTATTCACACTGTGTATTCTACCCACTAGTCAGTGACTTCATTATTGTGTTTATTATCAGATGGACTGTCTTAGAATCACAGGAATCAAAACTCGCATAACAGCAAAACATTATGTCACTATGGAAACACCCATCCATAGTAGCGAAACACTATGCCACCAATTCACATCACTTACCTAATCAACATCAAACAGGGGTCCTGTCACCTCAAACCAGTTATCAAAATAGCGAGGATGGCATCTCAAGGTACCACACTCATACGGCCATCTTACTGTCTATTGTAACGATTGCTTTATCTTTTGTTTACTCTTGTTCACTTCCTAGTGTGCATAATTTCTCTACCACCCTGGTCACAGGAGGAGTGTGTGTATAGGAAAAGCATGCTATACATAGAACTCAGTACAGTATGCCATTCTGTGCATCCACTGGAGATGTTGCAACATATTTCTGTGGACAAGTGCCATGGTCATTGCAAGGGAGGAAACCCAATTGTTTTCAAAATTGTTTCCTTATGGCATGTTGGGAGCCGACTTTTAGCAGAAAGCGGCTAGATTATCTTTGCAGCCATCTGGAACATATACCCTGATAAGAGATTTGGTTTTCAATAGCCTACAACAGCTGAAGCACACTCTGATATCCCACATATTTTGTGTTGCTGTTTACTGCCCCCACCTGCAAGGCGCACGTGGTAGCCACGCCTGCAAGGCATGCGGTTCACATGCTGTCCACGTGCTATCTACACCATACATGCTTATAAGGCACACGTGCTATCCACGCCTGCAAGGCACCTGGTGCATGTGCTATCCACGCTATAGACGCCTGTAAGGCTTACTTCATATCCACACCTACAAGGCACGTGGCAAAAGCATATAAATACCTCAGAATTCCCTTCAATAAAAGAGACTCAATAAAAGAGACTTGGTAGGAGACTCAATAAAAGAGACTTGAGAGAAGAGACTTGATCACACCCTGTCTTGTCTCCATTCTTCGTGTCTCCTGCCCCTGCAGCCCCACTCTCTCTCTTGACCAGAGCACTTAGCCCCAAAGCATTGAGGCAATGGCAGTTACTCTGAATAGTGTTTTTCTTGATGTTCTCTGTTAGTGTTTCATCTTTTGTGATGAAACCAGTAATTTATTGCCATTATTCTTCAAAATACATTTTTTTTTTTTTTTTTTTTTTTTTTTACTGCTTTGGTATCAGCAGAGGCTATCTTACTAGGCTGTCCCTAGGTAATTTACAGCCGTAAAATTAAAATGCCTGAGTCTGAACTAGCTTCAGGAGGACAGAGGTTTTTTAAAGACCCGTATTTATTAGCATAATGTTGTTAAAAGGAAAGCTGCTGGCAGATCACCACTGACAGAATTTATTAGAGCAAACATGATTTATGAATCAGGCAATACTCGGAACTGGAAGGGGTTCAGAGAGCCCCACTCTGCAACGTAGGCAGCGTGTGTTACACAGCGTGAGGAAGTAAAGTACAGAGAGAAGGTGGCTGTTGAAACCTGGGTTTCTTGCCTTATTGAGGCATGGTCTGGTCAGATGCTAGCTATGGCTGCCTGAGACCCAGCTCTCTATGTCAAAATGAGACTCCTAGGTTTTCTTCCAACTTCAACGTAACCAAATGAGGTTGCCGTTCATTACATAGATATCAGAAGACTGAGGCAGCCTCCAGCCCAAGGCCTCTGCTTAAAAACCTGTCCTCCTCAACATTACAAATGTTCCCAAGGTGTCCATACATACCATTTAAGAGTGGCAGTGACCCCTGTCTCATAGGGCTTGTGAGACGAGCAAGTACAGCTCAGGTCTGCTCATCAGGTCTACCGTGTGCCAGGCACTCAGAGGAGCTCAAGTCATGCTCACTCCAGAAGGACCAACAGTAGCAACCCCCACTCCCCAGCCCCTGCTTCCTCACATGTCTCTCCGGCATCCCTCCTTTTGTGTATTTGGACCATCAGATGCTAAATGATGTAGACTATGTTTAGTTTTCAGTGTTTTTGTGCCTGACACTGGCCTACAGAAGAGGCCATCCATGCACAGTAAGTCTCATGGTTTGTGACACTGTGAGAGAGAGCTCTAGCTTTATTCCCGAGTATCCCTCCAGATTCTGGCCATTTGGAGGTACAGGGATGTTCCAGGAAACTTTTTGGATGGTTTCTCAGGAAAAAGGAGAAAAAAAGAAAAACAAAACAAAACAACCAAAGGGCTGGGCTTCAGCACACTACCCATCCTCACACAGGCCCGTGGTAAGATTTCTTTGCCTTTTAAAAAAAAAATGTAACTCATGATTTTCTTTGTTGGTCTGCTCTTTTGAAAGAAAGCTGCATGTTATTAATTTAAAAAAAAATACAGTGATGAGAACCACATCTGGATTATTTTTACCAAATCACCCTCTATACTTCAGCTGGGTTTCTATTAGATGTGGCAAATGGATCCACACCAGAGCAAGACCCAGCTAGCCAGTAAGCCTTCTTGCTTGGTTCAGCCATTCTTACTAGGCATTTCTGATGTTGGCGATAGATGACTACAGAGTTAATTAGGTGCCGTGACTTGCAGAAGTCTCCGAGGCATTCTCTTGATAGTACACAAGACAAGTCTATTAATTATTTCTAACAAGGAATGATTAAGTAACATCATTTCCTAGTGAAGTGCAAGTGAAGCGAGGCAGGCAGAGCGAGGACCCTCTCTGGTCTGAGCATCATTCTTTTTTCTAATAGGGGAATGAGCCATGAAGACAGAGCCACCCCCGCGAGGGGACCTGAAGTGTATTAGGGGAAGACTAATTTCTTATAGATGAGGGAATTGAGAATAATATAATGCCTGAGAATGATATAATTCCTGCTCTGTACAGACCATAAGGCTGGCTGATGGATGGAGGAAGCTGACGAGCTGGAGAAGATTCGAACCTTTGCATCCTGCACAAATCAGAGCTTCTCCTAGGAGGTTTTGTGTGTTTCTCATTTATGCCGTCTTGTGGCAGTGTTAGAATGGTCTCTCTAGGCTGCCACTCCAAAGCTGCAAAGTTCTTCCTCTCCAGGTCTTGCCGTATCCAGCGTTTTGCTAGGAACAAGGTTTGGTTAGATTAGGCTTAAGCATTGCACCATCTTGGTTTGGCTTTGGAACACAAACCTCTGTGATGAGGACCCGCTGAGTCTTACAGTGCCCCTGCCATGAGAAATAGCCTCAGGTCAGCAGAGGGGTGAAGGGGAACAGAGAGAGGGGATCCATTTGGAAAACACCACTGTGGGGAAGAGAGGTAAAGATACACATGGTAACTTCCTTTAAAAAAACAAAACAAAACAAAACAAAAACCCTTATTTAAGGGTTTTGCATACTAAGAGATACCCTTTTTCATTTTGGTTTTTTTTTTTTTTTACTTTGCTTGTTTTTCAAGACAGAGTTTTTCTGTGTAGCTCTGGCTGTTCTGGAACTCGCTCTATAGAGCAGGCTGGCCTCGAACTCAGATTCACCTGCCTTTGTCTCCAGAGTGCTTGGATTAAAGGTGAGTGCCTTCACTGCCAGCTTGTTCGTTGGTCCTTCCTTCCTTCCTTCCTTCCTTCCTTCCTTCCTTCCTTCCTTCCTTCCTTTTTTTCTTTCTTCCTTTCTTCCTTTTATTTATTTAAGGGTTTGGTTGTTGGTGGTGGTTTTTATTGCTGTTGTTTTGTTTTGAGACAGAGTCTGTGTAGCTCTGGCTGTCATAGCACTCACTCTGTGGACCAGGATGGCCTCAAGCTTAAAGAGATCAGCCTGCCTCTCCATCTCTCACGTGCTGAGGTTAAACCCATGCACCAGTATGCCCAACTTGACCTACTGAGTTTGTCTCTTGGAGTTTGCACATTAGGGGTTTTTTTTTTTGTTTTATTTTGTTTTTTTTACCTGCACAGGACTAAACAATGTGTGGTCTTCCATATCTGTTTTCTGTTTTCCATTTTCTGTTACTAAGAATAATCCTGTCAAGGTCACTCACACCGTAGCAAGTGGCTTAGGCAGAAAAACAGGATTCTATTGAATAGACATGCTGCCTCTTGGTACCTGTTTTTCCTTCAGTAGACATTTGGGTGTTCTCCACTTCCCGCCTATCTACCTTGCCAGGTCACGTGCATCAAGAGTACAACAAGGTTATTGGGTCTTCGCATTCTTGCCAGCATTCATTATTATTCTCCATGTCTTAGGTCAGTCACCTGCTAGGTATAAAGTGGCATTGCATTCCAAGAAACCTTCTCAGAGAGAGTTTGAGTTAGTATTTCTACTATTGATATGTTCCGTATTTCAGGAATCTCAGCAAAACCCCAGTGTCTCTGCCTCATTATTCTTAGTCACAGCTCTAAGAATAACAGCCTTTGAATGAGCTAGACATAGGTTGTCTTCCGTTTCCAGCCAACACTGCCTTTCCTGTGTGTTGGCTTGGTTTGCTGACTACGTTGCCCGCTCCTGGGCTGAATGCAGCTGCTCACTCACAATCAGAGACTGGACATCAGGGTGTAGTCTGGGATTTCACCCCTCACGCCTTTTCTGTGGCTGCCATTGTCCAAGGCATAACCTATACAACTCTTAGTTTAACTTGGCTTCTCTAAGGCCAGTAAATTGGTTCTAGTCTCAGTGGGCACCTAATTCTGACTATGGACAAACAATGTCCTGTCCCTAATGAGTAAGTGATACTGGGAACAGTAAAATCCTACTGTTATTTTACTTCATTTTATTTGTGCATATGTGTGTAATATGCGTGCACGTGTGCATCTCAAGGCTAGAGGCAAAACCCTATTATTCTTCTGTATCACTGTGCACCTTATTACTGCAAGATGGAACCTCTCCTTGAACCTGGAGCTAGACAGGAGCCAGCCAGCTCGTCCATCCTCCTGTCTCAGTCTTGACCCCCTCCCCCGCCCCAGTGTTAGAGTTACAGGTGCATAAAGCCATAACTGGCTCATACAAGGTGCTAGGGATTTGAACTCAGGTCCTCTGTCTTATGTAGCAAGTACCCCTCACCTGCTGAGCCATCTACCCTGCCCCTTCTCATGGTACTTTAATGAGGAAGTAAAAGGAACATTGCATAGCAAGTAGTCTAAGACATGGCAACTTAAATCATTTATGAAATAGGAATTAATTTTGTATCTTGTTCTTCAGTGCTTTGCTCAAACGTCCTTTCCTGTAGAAGATGGGGTGGTGAGCTACAGTGGTCTGCAGGTGAAATCAGTTTGATGGTGCAACACCCATGGATTAAGATTTTGGTTTTGCATTTTAAAATGATCTTAATTTAAAAAATATATAGATGTGTGTGAGTATGTGCACACAAATGCAAGTCCCCACAGAGCTCAGAAGGGGACATTGGATCCTCTGGAGCTGAAGTTACAGTGGTCATGAGCTGCCAGTGTGAACTAAACAAAGGGCCTCTGGAAACATGCCAAGGACTCTTAACTAGTGATCCATCTCTTCAGCTCCTTCTATTTTATTTATTTATTTATTTTTTTTAAAGAGGAAAACCAAACTACGAAAGAATGTGTGACATAATGTGTGTGGGTTCTAAGGTTTAACATACTTTCTAGAAGGCTCTTTATAGTAAAAGTTCACCAACTTTGGTTATGAGACCTTATCCAGTTTTCTACATTCCCACTCTGTCCAGCCCCACTGCAGGGCCTGATCCTGGTCGAAAGCTCCTTGTCACCTCGTTCTGTCTCCACCATGGCCTTTGCACACAGAACTCCCTGGATCTTTCCTACCAATACCTACCAATCTTTCCTCCTGTCACTCCATAGGAAGTTAGTATCACTCAGGAGTGAAAGGGGACCAAGGTAGAAAGGCCTCCAAAGAACAATACTGCCTAAGGCATATGCAGGATGGGGTAGCACCTTCTTAAGCTTTCTACTGTGTTGAGCAATGTCTGTGTTCCATCTTTATCCCTGAAGTCTGTAAATATGCAAGAGCATGGTGTATTTTCCCTGAGCCTTGATATGTGGGCGGAACTTCCAAGGTGAATATTGTGTGTGGGCGTGTGTGTAGGAGCACATTCTGTATATGTGTATAAACATGTATATGTGTCTTCACATGCACACACCCATGCATTCATGTGCAGTAGGCCAAAGGTTGAAACTGGGTGTCCTCCTCTATAGACTTTCTACCATATATTTTGAAATAATGTCTCCCATTGAACTTAGAGCTAGACTGGCTAATCAATAAAGACCTGGGATCCTCCTGTCCCCACCGCCCAACACTGGAGTTACAAACATGAGCCTTGAAGCCCAGCTTTTTAGGTAGACACTGAGAATTCCATCTTAGGTCCTCATAATTGTGCAAGAAGCACCTTACCCACTGAGCCTTCTCCCGAGCTCCCCTCAGAAGCCTATGCTCAGACACTCTCAGCTTCTCTCTTGAAAGGGAGCTTAGCCTGGCTATAACTCACCCAGTCAGTACCCTGTTGGCCATGTTTTCAGCCACACACTACAGGATTCCCACACGGGCTGCATTGAGTGGCAACCAGGATTTGTTTTCGCATGTTAGTAACAGAAGCCACCGTGATTCTGCCTGCTTGATCCTGTTACTTTAGGGCATTTTCTATGAAATTCTCTCCTTGTTTTTCATATTCAGGTTTATGTTGGCTTAGCTGTGCAAATGATTAGTGACATGTAATTAAAAAAACTGTTTCTTTGATATCTCTCTCTCTCTCTCTCTCTCTCTCTCTCTCTCTCTCTCTCTCTCTCAAACACACACACACACACACACAGAGAAGAAGAGCAGTGAGAAACATTGAGATTGAGATTCTTTTTTTCAAGAAATTGACAATGCAGTTAAGGGATTTGCAGCTAATAATGATGCTTAAAATTTCTACCCAAAAAGAAATGAAAGAGAAAAATCATTTGAGTACATCGTAGGTTTCTCTTCCCAAGCCGTCAGCCAGTGGAGCAGGTAGGATGAGGCCCCAGTTACGTTTCTAAGCAGTTGTTGCCCGTGCTCGTTTTCAGTGAACATTATTCCTTTGAGACTTCAAAGGGCTGGTCTATAAATTCCTGAAAAATCACATTGCATTTCCACCCTTGGTTGTCCATGCTCCCCTGGGTAAAGTCATGCTTCATGATGGAGGAAGAACATTATTTAGCTTGGGAACACCTCACAGAGTGGGGTTGAAACTTGTTTACTGACTCCAGATGTGAACTATAGGGAGTTTTTATATCTAAGGCTCTTGTATTAAAACAGGGAGAAATTGACACGAGGTTGGAAGGATTCTCCAGTTGTCATTTGAGCACATAAGTGTTTTGTCTTCAGTAGACCTTATTCATCCTCAGAAGGGAGTCCTTACCATAACTGAGCTGGTCCCCATTGCTGCACAAGTTGGGTTGCCTGGTTGCTCAGAAGAGTGTATGCCTTAGTTATTCTTGTATTGCTGAGTTGACCAAGTCAAGTTATAAAAGAATTTATCAGGGGCTTACAGTTCTAGAGGCTTAGCGTCCCTAACCAATAGGGCATAGCGGGTAGGCAGACATGGTACTGGAGCATCTTGAGACAGCACCATAATGCAGAGACAAAGACAGAGAGACAGAGAGAGACTAAGAATGGCATGAGCTTTTGAGGCTTAAAAGTGCCCCTCGCTGCCCCCCATGATAAACAACTTTCAACAAGGCCACATCTCCTAATCCTTCTCAAACTGTTTGACCAACTGTAGATTCATGTATTTGAATACATAAGCCTATGGGGCCATTCTTGTTCAAACCATCTCAATGTATATTTGTTGCAGAAGTTTATTCTTTATCCAGTTACTGCTGATTTTGATTCTATTCCATTGATCAACCTGTCTGTTTTTATGCCGAGTCCACCTGGGGCACAGCCAGCAGAGACCCATGACACCTATGGCCATTTTAAATAATAAACCTTAAAAATGCAAAGAAAGAAGGCATGCCTTTGCATTAGGCAAAATTGAATGTCCCAGCAGTGCCTCTAACACCTATGGTTGCCTCTTAAAATTACAGTTTCTCCCTACATTTTAACTCTCCCTGTTTTATCTCATTTATCCATCCGGATGTGAGCTCTTCTGACAAAGGTCTCTTCTTGTTGCTTAGTCAGATCCAACCCTTCACTAATTATGGGCAATAGAAATTTTATATCTAGCCAGTGGCTTGGGGCTCTCTTGACGCAGGACAGTTAACTGCTCTGAAATGGACATCTTCTTTGTCAATAGTGAAGTCCCAGTGAAATGGCAAACATTTGTGTGAGTTGTATGCAAATATCTTCTTTCAAATAATGATTTATTTTAGTTGATAAATCACTTTGATGGCCAGAATAGGCCTTGCTACAGGAAGAGACCTTTCCTCTGACTTGGAGATTTCTGGGAGGAAAAAAATCTGTTTACTTAGCACCAAGTAATCAAGGAGAATGAGTGAACAGACACACACACACACACACACACACACACACACACACACAGAGTGTGGGGGGAGAGGGCAAGGATTCTGCTTGATCAGATCTCCGTTTGTGGATCAGGTCTAGATTCCATGGCACATCTGCTCAAAAAAAAAGGTGGGGGGGAATAAAGATGCAGGTGTTAAAAGCTCCCAACATGTAGGCTGTGTGACATTTTTCTATTGGAGAACAATTTAAATATCTTATTACCATCTCCAGCTAAGAATATCTTATAGATTTTGGATTCGCATCTGAAGCTAACACTGTGGTTCAAGTTTGCCTGGTTGCTAACTCTCACTCTCATTTCATTGTGTGGGGGTGATGCCATTTTATGTAAAGGAGAAATGCATGCCATCTTTGCCCTTCTCCAGCTGTCAGCACACCTGTGCTAGGGCAGGTGACTGTATAGGTGTGCATACAGGAGCTGGCAAATGGACCCTTGCCAAAACAGACCTCCCAGGGACTCCTCCTTTCTTCTCTGTAGATAAGAAATGGGGTTTCCGTGAATGGTTGTTCGAAGAACCAAGAAAAGGATCCCTCTGAGTTCAGGGATTCGAGACATTGTTGGTTATTTGTCCTTTATACAACTTCTCATTGCCTCAGTCTCTTTATTGGAAACTTGACTTTGTTCCAGTTTTATCCTAAGGGAAAGGACTCCTACCCTCAGCAACAGATCAACAATCAGTTGATCATGGTAGGCCTGTAAATCTTGCAAATTATTTAGGAGGAATAACTAGGTAAATTTAGAGTTAATTAACCTTGTGTTGCCAGTTCTTAGATGAACACTCCTGAAGTAAAGGCTGTGTCCACATACAAAGTTCAGAAGGAATCCAGCCCAAAGTTTAAAGTAGTATGTGGAGTAAGAGGCTAGACTTAGTCCTACCCGGCACCTGTCTACATGCCCATGCAAAGTACCACTGCTCTTAGCCAAAGCACTTTCTAAAGAGGTCTCTACTGTGACTCCAAGGCCTATCCTTGTACCATGCTCCCTGTGAAACCTCCCCCGAGGTCCCAAGGGCAAGTTCACTACCCCTGCTCCAATGGTTATATTCACATCTCTAGACCGACCACGGGGTATGAGAGTAAGTGTTGTCAGTGTACGAGTTTGTGTCTTTAGTTAAACTGTGATTTCATGCAGGGCAGGAGACTTCTTGTAACCCTGTACATTCATCCCATGATTTATTACGTGGTAGCTATTGAGCAGAGTTGTAAAAAAATCACAAGAGGAAGGAAGCAGATGTGGCTGCTGGAGCCATAAGATCTAAAGCCGTGTCGGAGACAGACAGTGAAATAATTACAATTCAGCCAACTGCTTGTTATTAACCAAGTGACTTGCAGTTACAAGAGCTCAATGCCTATTTATTGCATTTGATCACAGAATTCTCATTATATCCTGTTGTCTCTTTGGGAGGCTGGCCCAACTTCCCATGGCTGTGGGCTCCAGAAGCATGAGGAGTCGAGGCCCCAGCATGCAAGCTCTTTTTTTTGGGGGGGGGGGCTCTTTTGTGGGGTACTTAATTCCTCATCAGCCAAAGGAGGAAGCCATATGGTTAAGCTCAGAGTCCATGGAGAAGGAGGTGATGCCACTGGGTACTGGAGGAGGCATTAGTTGGAAGCCATTTCTCTGCCAATCTGCCACAGTATTTTAAAATGTGGGTTACGTTATAAAAACTTTAAGGTTAGCTAAGGAATTTAAGCAATGATCAATTGGGTCCAAGAATAAGTTTCTGGCTGCAAATTCACACTCAAGAAACTAGAACGTAATTGAGACATTTTCATGGAAAACGATGATGTGGTTCACAAGAAGCAAATGTCTTTACCTAGCACTTTGATGGCAGAGAAGAGTAATAGTGCCCAAGTATCCTCGAAGCTAGTCCCCTTGCTTTGTGTTCTTAACAATGAGGGCAGGTTTTTTTTGTTTTGTTTTGTTTTTTGTTTTCCTGTGAAAGAATGACTGTTTCTTTCTCCCCCAGCTTCCAGAGGAGGCGATTCTGAATTAAGTGGTTGTCCTTTGCCTACAATACAGGATATAAATTATGGAACCAATCAACAACCAGTGCTTCCCTATTTAATGCTAGTGAGGGAGTTTTCAGATTGTGCTTAGAGGATATGCCTGTAACTACATAGAAGAGCACAGTAAAGACACAAAAGGATCAAACAAAGCTTGAGGAGTAGACTTAATTACAGGAGTCCATATAAACAAAGGCATCTCCTTAGGTCAATTTCACCTGAAGATGCATGCGATTAAGAGATACGCTAAAGATCTCAATAGAGCCAGACCAAGTGGGTAAGTCTAGTAGTAAGATTGTCTGAGCAAATGCATTTTCATAGTCACATATTTTGATCCAAAAGTTGATGCAGTGAACCAATTGAAAATACCAAAAATGAAACAACTCTCCATGAGGACCCTGAGTCTTCCTCCGTCAACACTAGGAAATCTGCCACTCTCATTCCCAGAAGTTTTGTCTGGCGAGAACTTTCCTGCGATCGGACACAGGGCATACAAGAAAGTACCAGAAGTGGCTGGAATCCAGACGGACGGCGGCAGTGGTTCTCATGTGACGTTGAGAGCGTCAGCCCATCCAATACACAGGCAAGATGCAGCATGATGAGTTTGCACACAGCTGCCCAACTCCTCTGGGTTTCTCCTTGTGCTATTGATAGAAAAAAAAACCACAAAGGTTTGAAGGGCTGAGGAGAATGGGGGAGATGAGCCAAGCACAGTCATAGCAGGGCCTCCAGATACATGCAAAAGCAAGACTAAGTCAACAGAAGCATTTGGGAATATTCCTCCCAGAAGACTTACCCTCTCTTCTTTTATACTGTTCCTCATGCCTCAGAAGTGTGGTATGTGGCCTTTGTTGTCCTTAGTACTTCATAGGCAGGTCTGAATTTTTGTAATTATAACCTTTTTGGTAACTAGATATCATTTTTAGGGACTTCCCCCCCCCCCCCCCCGTTTGTGATTTGTGTGCTGGCCAAGGAAAGAAGCAGAGCGATTCAGAATTCAAAATGAATGTTCCGTTTTAAATATGCAGATCTTCTATGTGTTCATTAATTTGAGCTTTGCAAGCATCTCTCTTCTTCTCATCCATAGCATTGATGGTATTCATTTAAAGTCATCTGAGGCATGAATTCTTCAACAAGCTGAACAGTGAAGAACACTCCAAAGCCCCAATGGTGGGAACTTTATCATCGCATCCAAAAAAAAAAAAAAAAAAAAAAAATGACCTCTGTCTCCTTGTGAAAATGGCTCCTCTTTTGATGGCTGTGGTAAAGCAATAAATCTGTAAAAGGCAGAGAGGAAGATGTAGGTATTTAGGAGTGCAGGATATCACACAACACACCCCTGGATATTTGTCAGCACTATATAGCTCTCACTTCTAAACATGGGGTTTAAACAGGAAGGAAACTCTAGAATCCTCAGGCTCACTACTGCAGTGTACACTTGAAGAAACTTTGGGCTAACGGACTTGTTCAGAAGCACTCGTCCAAATTCACTGAACCACTTAGAGCAACAAAACCACAGAGGACGCCAACACTTCATGACCTCCAGCCATCCAGGAAACTGACGTCTCTGCTGGACTTTCTCTCATTTAACACTGCAAATTAGACAAGAAGTCATAGACTCCCCTCTAGGTTTGGAAGGCAACCAAAAGAACATACTTTGTAATGATAAACAGTCTTAATATCTTCATCCTAACTGTTTATTAATAGACAGGCACATTATTAATTGTCTACTGTGTATCACAGAGAGGCCCAGATGGACTTATTAGCTATATTTATCTTTCTATAGATAGCATGAGACAGAGAATGGCACTAAGTGGAAGCGGGGGAGGGGAAGCATAAGGTTGAGATTCGGCAGTGTCTGAGAGAAGACAGGCTGTGAATGAGTAATTAGAGGAGCACAAGGCTGTCATTTCAGACTTGCGGCTAGGAGGAACTTTGTATCCAGGGGTCATGCCGAGGGGAAATGGGATTCTTAAATGGGTCCTCTGTGTTTCCTCTTTAAGGATGGAGGAGAGGCATCCCGAGGGCAGAAGCAGTATTGGTGAAGAGAAAAGACTGGTGCATATACAGTGCACATACTATATATGTATTTGTGTATGCATGTATATGTATATGTATGCATACATATACGTATATAGCATTATATATACTTCTCATATATAAAGAACATGGCAAGCTGGGCAGTGGTGGCACACACCTTTAATCCCAGCACTTGGGAGGCAGAGGCAGGTGGATTTCTGAGTTCGAGGCCAGCCTGGTCTACAGAGTGAGTTCCAGGACAGCCAGGGCTACACAGAGAAACCCTATCTTGAAAAAACTTAAAAGAGAGAGAGAGAGAGAGAGAGAGAGAGAGAGAGAGAGAGAGAGAGAAAGAGAGAGAGAACATGGCATGGCTCCCTGATGGGCAGAGGTCAGCGAGTCTCCTTCCTAAGTTTTGGAAGGCTTTGGTCGTAATCTTAAATACAGGGAGCTGATTAAAACTAAGATAACAAGATAAGAGATTAAGGTAAATGTATTATATGACAAGCCTGGACAAGAATAAGATAGACAGAAAGATGCCTACACTTTCAAAATTGTAGTGTGTACACCTGTGAAGCTGGAACCATGTGATCATCGTAAATCACTGAAACTTTTGGGGGTGGTTTTGCTTTTTCTGTTTTGGGTGCACATTTCTACTTTGAATATACTTCATAGCAAATCATGGCAAGATCTAGTTGTGCTTAAGATTTTCTGAGAGCTTCATACATGAACACTGCGCCTACATCATTCATGCCCTCTTCTCTCCCTGCAACTCCTTTGATCTCACTCCCTCCCAAATTCACGATTCCTTCTTTAATTATCATTGCTACACATTGAACACGCACACATGCACGCACACATGCTTGCATGCACATGCTCACACCCACGTATGCGTGTACACGCGCACACACACACACACACACACACACACACACACACACACACACGCACACGATTTAGCACTGCCTGTGTGTGGATGTATCCATGGGTAACCACTTGGAATTAGACAATCGTTGTGAAAGTCCCTGGAAAAAGCCTATTCTCCCCCCTCAGACTCCATTGTCCTCTTGTAGCTCTATCTGGATGGGAGAACTTGCAAGCCCCATCTCCCATTCATGTTGGCAAGTCAACTAGTATTACCCTCATGCAGCTGTAGTTTAAGCACCCATAGTGTTGAAATTCCATGCGTGAAATTCCCCCATCATATATAGAGAACATTTTCTTGCTGCGGGCATTCTTGTCCTCTGAGTCTTATAATCTTTCCACACTCTTTTCCACATATTCCCCAAGCCTTAGGTATATGAGTTGAATCGCAGATGTATCTTTTGAGGTTAGGTGTCCCATTGTCGTGAACTTTCTGAATTGTGACCAGCTGTGGGTCTTTGTAGCATCTGTTGTAGAAAAGAGCATCTTTGATAAAGGGTTAGCACTTTATTCTCTGTGGGTGTAAGGGTAAGTATTTAGAGCACGTCTAGAAATTATATTAGTTTAGGAAAGTGGCAATAGTACATTCTCCTTTTGTGTCTCTCCAGCCTTACCTCCCACCCCCAGCCATAGGTAGGGAGCTAGGTGTATGGTCCCCTGCGTGAATTTCCTCCCGTTGATCAGGCTGTCAGTCCAATTGTTAGTAACCCAAAAGAGAAAAGCACCACTATTGTACCATTTATTCTAGCTTCCTGAGATGGTCATTGTTCTGGTTTATAGCTCTTTCAGATGGATAGAGCTACCAATTGCTCTTCTCCCTGTTGTGAGTCCTCATGGAGGACTGAAATTTTTAAAAAGCGTTTCTAGCATGTTTCCAAAGCATTTGGGTTGACAAAATTAGAGACTTAATGTAATAACGTATGAGCTCTGGAAGATAATTTACTAGATGGTAATTCGGCCCTTCCCTTTTACAGATGAAGAAAACCTAGTCTTGAGGGTGTGAAGTTTCCAGCCCTGTGATATTATGGGAAACTTTAAAATGTGGATTAGCTTAGTGGGTTTGTGGACTGTGCATAACAGGAATAAATTCAGACTGTGGCTGTTCTTGCTTTGCTATGTTTGACTATGAAGTGGAAATTCTGGAAAGTCACCAAGGACAATTTTGTTCATTGAGGAAACTCTGTTCCTATTCAGTTTAACACTGGCTCTAAAGGTCTGATACTATGTGTTTGATGGGAGTTTCAGTTAACTACACATTCAGTTAACCAGCACGCCTGGTCTCTAGCCCATTGGGGTAGGTAGACATTCATCAAGAGGTATGTAATATATGTGACACGTGCTCAGGTGGATTACAATTGCCAATTCAAAGGGAGACATGACCACTGGTGCACAAGCTAGATACAGATCTCCAAGCCTGGCTAGGATCAAGCAGGAAACTGTTTTTACCTACTTTCATCTTTTAGGCTATGGGAGCCCTTTAAATCACTTTGATATAGAAAGGTTAGGAGTCTTTGTAGCATCGCTGCCTGGTAGCAAAGGCCCCTGAGAGCCATTCAGAATTCCCAGTCCTTATCCTAAAATAGTGGTTCTCAACCTTCCTAATGCTGTGGCCTTTTAATACAGTTCCTCGGGTTGGGGTGTCCCCAAACCGTAAAATTATTTTTGTTGCTGCTTCATAATTTTTGCCTCTTTTATGAATTGTAATGTTAATGTCTGTGTTTCCCAATGAATTGTAATGTTAATGTTTGTGTTTCCCAATGGTGACCTCTGTGAAAGAGTTACTCAACAACTCAGGGGTCACTACCCACAAGTTGAGGACCATTGTTTGAACCTCTCATCCAGTGAATCTGACTATAGAGGATAAAGTTCTTTAAAGAATTAGAATATAAAGCCATTTGCAAACCACGTTCTTATATTAAGTGCTATTTTGCAGAGATTTAAGCTTGGCGGTGATGTCAATTCTTCAATAATACCACTTCCTACAAGAATCCTATAGCCAAAGGCGATTGAAGTCTTGACCCAGACCAAGTCATCTTCTGCCTCAAGGCCCTTCTCTCTCTCCCCCTCCTTCCCAGCATGGGATAAGTCCTCGTGCCTGTGGCTGTCATCTGGTGGTAGTTACTGCTATGCTTAAGATTTGGAAGGACTTCTGTTTATTTGGCATGTTCCACACGGGCCTGTCAGGCTCTGGGGGGTTGTGGCATTTGCTGAACTTACCAGGCAGAAACACAAAAATACATAATTCATTGAGGGAAATAGTTTGCAGTCTCCTTCGCTTTTACAAATTGGCCATAAAATAGAAACCACAGACATAACATTCATATACCCATGCTAGTCAAACTCGAAGAATTATTGGAGGTAGCAACAATGAAGGCTTTTGGTAGGCACGTCTCTCTAGGGTAGCCAGAGCAAGAGCATGAATTCAGAACTTGTACACAGAGATTAGTGTAATCCTTCAAGGGAGGGATGCAGATTCCCTGCCCAACAATTGGCAAACGCCTATTGATGAAAATGGGCTTTGTAAGGTAGCATCTCCTCACAGTCATTAAGTGCATTGTTTGAAGGGATATACTTGTCTTTCTGAGTACATTGAGGATTTTATACACATTGCCTTCTAAGTTACTGTTTCTTGTTTTTCCCCTTTTCTTAGTGGAAGATGCTCACAATGCCTGAGACAGCCCTGCATGTCACTGTCAAGGGTATCACAGGAGAAGGAGCGATGTGGAGGTCCAGTCTGCTTCCTCCACCTCTGATTAGTGGTGTTGATACCCTGAGCTTGCATTAATTCCTTAGAATGAGTCTTGAGGATGGAGGAAAACTCTAATCAACCTCTGTCAGTTCCATTTAGGTATCTGGGTCAGTGATGCTGCCTATAGTGACTGCGGTGGCCGACTGTTGAAAAACACCATGCTTAATGAGGTTAGCTCCAAGCATGACCCAAGAAAAGAAATAGTACTTCTGCCACAAATGTCAAGCAAAAAGCTCCCTCTGCCTTTTTTTTTTTTTTTTTTTTTTTTTTTTTTTTTTTTTTTTTAATTTAATGGCACAGAAAGGAGAGTGTGATGAGAAAAGCTGAGAGCTGGGCTTTAGCTGTTCCATGTGACTCTCGTGCTTTGTGACCTTGGAAATGGCACTTAACTTCTCTGGGCTCTATTTCATTCAGGTAGATATGACCCCACTCTCTCGCAGGGGCTTTGAGATTGGAAGGACAAAAAGAACAGAGAAGTCTAGCCTAATGGAACAGGCTGGACTGTAGTGGGTGATAGTCCTCGGTGTGAGTTTCTTCCAAACGTCAAACCCCATTGTTCTAGGAGCTATGGTCTGTGGAGAAGAGGAGGGTGCACAGGGGATGACATAGAGGGTAATAGTGTTACTTAAGTTGTTTGGTTACGAAAGTTCCTAGAGAAATGCACAGCTAGAATAAAAGCCGGTAAGGCTATTTGATATGCCATTGTTAATGGGGGTTATAAAGATTCACTACGGCCAGTTATTGGTTGACAGAAGGAGTATCTTTTTTTTTAAAAGATGAGCTCCCTGATACATCATACAATTCCAGTGTTTGTTCCCTAAACACGTACACAAGGGCAACACTAAACATACTCAGTATATTATAAGTATGTATGAGCGTGTGTGCATATATATGACAATGATAATTAAAGAAGAGGTCATGAATTTGAGAGGAAGGAATTTGGAAGGGATTGGAGAGGGGAGGAAGAGGGTAGACCTGATGTATAAACTGCAGTCATGTATAAAATTCTTTAAAAATGAATTTAAAACATTTAACACAGCACAAGGGTCAGGGCAGGATCAATCTTCTATAAAATCTAATAGCCTCTTTTCCACCACATTTCCAAAAACACCCTTCAAATCAATGGTGAGACATGTTGTTAAAGCAAACTTTCAGAAGCAAATCTGTATTTCTCCCAAGAACAGCTATGAACCCGTTCCGTTACTGTTCAGTTTGACAGTAGACAAAACCAACATGTTGGTTTAGCCTACCTCCCTGCCCATCCTAAGTGCTTCTCCTAGGTTGTTTGGAAAAACAATTTGAATTGAAGAGAGGTCTGTGTGTGACCGTGTATCATACTGTACCTCTGAAGATCAAACTGTGATTTTAGAGGCCTTATGGGATGCCATATTCCCCAGTTCCCATTATGTGGCTCTAGGACAGTGTTAACTGAAAATAGAGTGTGGATGTTGTTTTTTCTTTGTTTGGTTTTGGGGTGTTGTTGTTGTTGTTGTTGTTTTTCATTGTTTTGAGGCCTTTTCTAGAGGTGGAGAACAAATGTCTGTTCCTCTTCAGCGGGACACCAGTGACAGACCACAGAAACTATTTCACTCAAGTCTAGCCTGGTAAAACAACGGGTTTAACCCTGATTACTTAAAAGTGCATAGACAACCCATTAAGCAGCTACACCACTTAAGGGGGGGGGTGGAAATCTCCCTGGCAAAAGTTAATTATCTGTTTATTCTCAGGGGAAGGCATGGTCTTGTGATGCCCTCACTCCCCCAGCAAATTTCAACTCCCTAAAACACCAATAGGAAGAAATAGAACCTATTGAAACCTCTTCCCCAGTAGCCTGAGGGTGGGGAGGTGGGAGTGGGGGGGTAGGTGGGGGTACATTCTCATAGCAGCATGACAGGGGGGATGGGATAGAAGGTCCCTGGGTGGTAGAGGGGATGGGGTAAGTGGATAAAATCTGAAATGTAAATATATCCAATAAAAATAAGTTTAAAAAATTACCTACAATCTTGGGGAGGGGTAGGACCTCATGATGCTTTCTCCTAGAAATCTATAACTGTTCATAAATCCTGGGGGAGGGGCTGTGGAGGCACACAAGCCCCTCCTCCATGATGAAAAGCCAACAGGTCCATTCTTGCTCAGGTAAATATTTCCAGAGGCCAGTGGCCAATTTATACATGGAGGACAATGTCCCAAGGCACATTCTTTTCTATTATTGTTGTAGGTATAGCTGCAGTCATGGTGCAGGGATTTTTTTTTTTTTTTTTTTTTTTTTTGATCTTATGTAAGTTCCTCTTATAATCAAAAAACATTTTGGCCTATTATTTGAGATTTTCTGCAACACTAAGGAAAGAGATGCGTTAATGGCGTTAAAGACTGATCAATCACCAAATTAAAGGTAACCTGACTTTTAGTTATTAGCAAAAGGAAGCGGTACAAACAGTCAATATGCTTCCATATCCGCTCTGCAAGCAATTCGCGAGAAAGGACGTTTTTATGGAGGGGCTCTACCAGTTCCCCTCTTCTTTCTTTAATCTCTCTTAGATACGCTTGCAGTCTTGGTGGAAAGTGCTTACTCAAATCAAAAGCCAGCGCTTCTAGGCTGTAGATGGAGATGTAACCATTCTCTTCAGAGATTGCTGTTGACACAGGTTGGGATCTCTAGAGAAAAGCCAATTCAAGTAATTTCTTCCTTTTTTATTTTATCATTATTTATTTGTAATGTACTGGGGAGAATGTATACTTGCCGTGTGTGTGTGTCATTTACTTATTACATGTATGAAAGATTATGTGTGGAGGGCAGATGACCATTATGAGGAGGTGGCCCTTTTCTTCCTCCGTGTGAAACACTGGGATCAAATTCAAGTTGAAAGGCTCGGCAGCAACTGCCTTGCGCTATGGAGCCTGTTCACCAGATGCACACGATTTATTTCTACAGAGGAACTGAACTCCGTTTATGTGAGCAGTTTATGTCACGGCTGAAGTTGGTGCCCACTCTGGCTGTACTGAAGGACCAAGCAACAAGCATGATATTAACATTTCCATACCAACCTCGACAACTTAGGCCAGCCTCCTTGGCTCATGCTTATACCTGCAAACATGACTGATCTCTAAATATCTGGGTTGCCATAGTTAACAGAGAACAGACTTTGAGGGAGGGTACTCACTGATAATATTCAAAGTAAAGACCTATCACCATGACTATTCTTCTATCCTGATAACTTCTGTGAGTAGCTTATTAGAAAGATCGTTTGGTTTTGAAGATTCTCTTGATTTCACATTTGACCAGAATCACTGCATTAGTATTAGACAGCATCTTAAATTTATCAGGATGGTCAAGACATGGTCAGCAACTACTAAGGCTCTTTGTCTGCACAAAGTGCATTCTAGGGAGTGTGAGGACACATAGCACATACTGGCTGGCCCTACAAATGTGGCTATAAGAGGACAACAGAAGTGGGAAGAACTGTGTGGCCTTGGCATGTGACTGGTTACTGAGTGAATGACAGAGATGATGTGGCTGTTCCTAAGTCCATCCCTGTAAGCCATTTCAAGACAATAAGTTACCCTGTAGTTGTAGAGGAGAGTTTTGAGGGTGTCTGTCTGTGGCTTTTTGTGCTGTGCTATGTCCTTTCTGGGGACTTTCTTACAACCTTCTCTTATGGGAGGATGCTGAATGAGAGATGCTTTGGGTTACTGTCTATCTATTAGTGCACAGTGCTGAGCATTCCAGTTGGAAATAATGACTTTATTGGAGGTATGAATATTTAATCATAGGTGCTTTTTAATAATGCTTCTGTAGTCAATCCAGGTCATTATCACTGGGTAATCAGGAAAGGAATGGAAATCAGAGACAGCCATGTTGGAAAGGATGGAGTTAAATATATCCCTGCAGAGGACGTCATCTTATATGTAGAAAATGCCACATGGAAGAAATCTTTAAGCTCATTAAGGAGTTAGCAAAATGATGGAATTTAGATCAATATATTAAAGTTAGCTGTATTCCTGGTCATAGGCCATCCAAAAATAAAATTAAGGAAATAGTTCCATCCATAAAGCATCAAGAAGAATAAATTGAGACTCTCAAAGCCTTACACTGAACACTATAAAATATCAGTGAAACAAATTATAAAGTGGAATCCTGCCGGGCGGTGGTGGCGCACGCCTTTAATCCCAGCACTCGGGAGGCAGAGGCAGGCGGATCTCTGAGTTCAAGGCCAGCCTGGTCTACAGAGTGAGTTCCAGGACAGCCAGGGCTACACAGAGAAACCCTGTCTCAAAAAACAAAAAAACAAAAAACAAAAACAAACAAACAAAAAAAAGTGGAATCTTTAGAACAACCTGTGTCTGTGAGTGGAAGGCACTATTGTTAGCATAGCACTCGTCCCCAAACTGTTCTATGCATCAAATGGAGTTGGTATTAAAAGTTCAATGGCCTGTTTTGGTTTTGGGAGAAAGGTGACTGTATAGTTCCTTTGGACATTTCCTCTGGGGATGTAAGAGACCCAGAGTGACTAACATTTGTTCTTACACAATCAAGGAACAAAGCTAAAAGAACTTTTCTAATTTCAAGACTTACCTCAGAGTTATCTCAACGAAGACTATTAGGTATGCAGGAGATTGATTGTCAGTAAGGTTGACAAATGAAGAAAGAAGAAGCCTTTCGCTAAATGTGGCTGGGACAATTTGATAACCACCTGCAATGTACAAAATTGGACCTTACCCAATGCCATACAAAGAATAAACTCAAAGAAAAGAGCCGAACTGTTAGGACTAAAGTGAAAACTTCTTAGAAAATGGGTTTTGTCTTAGAGCTTGAAGCACAAACAGCCAAACAAACGGATCCAAATAAAACTTAAAGCTTTTATACTTTTAAGGACCCTATCATGAATGTGAAAAGACAACCAAAGAATTAGAAAGACATTTGTAACTCACTTCTCTACAAATTATGAGGAGGTATGAATACAAAACTCTATAAATGTATCCATAAAAAGGCAGCCCAACTTGACAGTGTAAAAACTTTAAATATTCATTTGTACAAAGGAAATAAAGTCACACACACACACACACACACACACACACACACACACACACACACAAATAATCAACATTATTAGCCACTGGGGAAATGTAACTCAAAGCCACAATGAAATAGCACCTCACACCCACTGGGATGTTTATACTAAAAAATAAAAATACAAAAACAGGCCGTAACAAAGGTTGGCAAGAATATGGAGAAACTGGAACACTTGTCTGTTGCCAAGGGGAGTATAAAGCAGTGCAGCTGTGTTGAAAACAGTTTGGCAGTTGCACAAAACACTAAACATTGAGTTGTTGTGGGTCCAGGAGCTCCTCTCGTAGGTATGTACATCAGAGAATAGGAAACACATGTCCACACAAAAGCATGTACACATAGCCCCATAGCAGCCAGCATTACTCATGGCAGCCAAAAGTGGAAGTGATTCACCTATCCATCAACCGATGTCTAAACAGAATCCAGTTTTTTCGTGCATTGCAATGGTATCCAGACATTTAAGAGGACGGAGTATTGGGTGGTTCTGCAGCATAGCTGACACTAAGAGAACAGTCTACTAAGTAAAAGTTGGACATAAAAGACACATGTTTTACTTCATTTACATGAGTTTTATAGAACCCTCAGGTAAAACAGAAAGTATGTAGAAGGTCCCAGGAGCTTGGGATGGCATAAGAGAGGGAAATGATTGCTTGCATGAATGGGGGTCTTCCATTGCTGATGACAACTTTCTGAACCTGATGGTGCTGATGCTTTTATAACATGGATCTACAAAAAGGAAATTCCTTACATTATTCTGCTTATAAGTTTAAAATTATGACAGATGAGTTCCTCATCTGTTGTGGTTGTTTGAGACAGGGTCTCACTATGTAGCCTTGGCTGTCCTGGAACTCACAATGTAGACCAGACTGGCCTTGAACACACAGAAACCCACCTGCCTCTCAAGTGCTGGCATTAAAGTCATGGGGCACCATACCCAGCCTCTACATAGTAATTTAATGTCACTGTGTTTTCTCTTATTAAGCTGGTCTAATAAAACATACCTTGCAAACAAACAAACAAACAAACAAACACCACACTCTTCCTAAAGCACATACTTTGGTGCTATTTGGGGGGGGCCTGTCTATGATCATGCTTTATAGACGTCATGAAATTTGATCAGTATTAAGTCTGAATGAGCGCAGTTGGACAGTTCTTTCTCTGGAATGAGGGACTATATCTGCATACTAGTTCCTCCTTCTCTTCTGTCAGCTTGGTGGAGACGTTTCTCCCTTACAAGTCCGACACTTGTTGTTGCGCCTTGGAAGGAAGACTTGCATCTTCGCCCACATTTCATGCTGCTTCTCTTGCTCTCCTTCCAGGTCCTTCCCTTCCCCAGCCAGGTGGTGTACAACAGAGTCGGCAAGTGTGGCAGTCGCACCGTGGTCTTGCTTCTGAGAATCTTGTCAGAGAGACACGGCTTCAATTTGGTCACGTCAGACATTCACAACAAAACCAGGCTTACTAAAAATGAACAGGTAAGTTGACCTTCCCATTGTGAAATCATAACTAGTGGGTGCCTCATGGGATGTCGTCCATGCTGAAGTTTCAATTGTGTGTTGTATTTTTGTCAGGGCATAGAAAGAAATTTAAGGTAGGATTTTGTACAGGGAATCTGAAACCCAGGAAGCCTTCATAAGTGGATACTTCTGTCAGGTCTGATAGACTGTGGATATTAGCCATGGTCTAGTTTGCTAAAATCAATTAAGCATACAATCTTAAAATATTTAAACCCTTGAACTATATAAATAATGCTAATATCTTCACATTCAAATGAAAAGTTTTCATGTAGCATTTCTTCCTTTACACTTTCTCATCGGTATCCTAACTCTTTAGAGTAACGTGAAAACTTTTGTGTGTGTGCAGGGAATGTGGTTGGTTGATGCAGAATAAGAATCTAATTATTATTTTTTGGAATTTTTTGTTTTATTTTGTTTTTAAGCTAAAAACAAACAAATAAGCATAAACAAAGAACTACAAGCAAGCAAGATATGCTAGGAATGAAAGAACTAGTGACCGCAGGGATATGCTTTCTAATGGCTATCCAATACTAATTGGTCATCCTTGAAATGACACATATACATTGGGAATTATTATTTTTCCTTGAAATAGCATTACATTTCTTCATCTCTTTCCCTGACTTCTAGCTCTTCCTAGCCATCTTGTCACAAACTCCTTCCATTTCATCTTCCCTACTTTCAGAGGCGAGCATGGTCTTTGATTTAACCATATCTACAAGTCAATGGTGAACCATGTCATTTCTGCCAGAGTCAAAGAAATGACTTCTATTGAGGTCAAAAATCCTGTTTCACAAGTTCCTGGGGGGATGCTGCCTTTTATCTAAACACCAGAAATCCTTCTTGTAGTCCAGTTCAAACTCACTTCTAAATAGATGCAATGCCTGAGACTTACAATTCCAGGTTTTTATTGATGATAATGAGGATACAGTCTCTTTGATTGCTGCCTCCTAATTGGCTGTTTGGGAAGAGGGAGGTCTGCAATACTGGTTCAAGCTGGGGCTCAAGCTGGAAGATTATAGAAGACCCAAGGAAATTTCATCAGAAGGATGTGGTTTGTTTACCAAACCTGAATCAATTACATTAGCCAGACTGGTTTACATCATGGATTGCTTTACACAGGCTGTCTGCAAATTCAAGGTTCATCAGTTCTACAGGATGAAAATGGGCTCCCCCATTAATCACTTATTCAGAAAATTCTTTACAGTCTGATCTTATTGAGGCATTTTCTCAATTGAGTCTCCCTCCTCTCTGATGACTATAACTTGTGTGAAGTTGACATAAAAGTAGCTCATAAAAAAGGCTAGATTAATAAATTGTCCTTATTTCAACATCAGATGTATGTGAAAGGGAAACAAAGTAAAGGAATTGCAGATGTGACCACTTCATTATTAGGGGGAAAAAGGTCTTTATTATAAATAAAAGAGAAAAATATCCAGAAATATCTGGAAAAGTCCAAAGCAGAGAGAAAGAAGTAGACTGGATATGGCCAAGGCTCTCTGAAAGAGATGGAAAGAATAGTGATAAATAGAGATGTGGAAAGAGAGGAGCAGGAAGATAGCAAGAGTAGCTGATGAACAAGGAGGATGAGTAGCTGGGGTGATGGAGGGGCCAGGAGGCTAGCATTGACTTTGAAATGTCTAATAAGTCATTTTGGGTTTTTTTGTTTTGTTTTTCTTGTCTTTTTCTTGGATATTTTATTTATTTACAATACAGACGACATCTCTTTCCTCATTTCCTCTCCCTAGAATCCCCTATCCTATTCCCCCTCTTCCTTTATGCTTTTATACCATTTTGATTACATGCATGTATTAAGGTCAGTTCTAGGTTGAGGATCTAGTAATATAATAGATGCATATAGTCGAGGAACAAGCAACAAAATAAGCACAAACAGTCAAAGAAAAAACAATTCATTAAACCCAATTACGTGAGCATTCCCAATGATCACTGTTTCTAAAGGCTTATCAGGATGACCAAAGTATCTGAGCCTACTTCCCTGTCCTAGCCCAAGGTCATTTTCATGACTGAAGCCTACTTCCTTGTTCTAGCCTAAAATTTAAATTCCTGTCTGAAATTACTTCTTTGTTCTGGCCTAATATTTAGATTCCTGCCTGATATTACTTCTTTATTGTAGCCTATGATTTAGACTCCTATCTAAAATTACTTTTTTTTTTCCTAGTCTAATGTCATATTCCTGCCAAGCAGCCCATTTCCTTGTCCTTGGCTCATGTCAGCTTCTTACCAAGCAGCCCCAAAGGCTCTCCACCTCTCCCCCCTTTTTATTTCATTAACAAGACTGAGCCTGTCTTGGGTCGTTCTGACAAGAATGCCTTCCTTGCCCATCATGGAATATGCATTATCAAAGGCAAAGCACTTCTCTCTTAGGTTGGTAAGGCTCTGTGCAGAAACTTACCCATCCTTGGCTTGCCAGCCTGCTAATTTAATAACTCTGTCTGGGGCCCGTTTTCAGGTTTAAGCCATGTACTTTGGCTGCCAACATGTTGATGTTGTTAAAGATAAGCTTTAACATGATGGGCAGGAATAAAACTATTCCCAGGACAAGAAGGGCTAGTCTGATCAAGCTATATATGCCATTCCTGAGGTTTGTCCAAAATGAAAATACAGAGCTCAGGCCATGGATAATTTTATTGGCATTATCTGCAGCATCAAAAAGTCAACAGAGCAGCATTCTTTAAATTTGTAATCTCACTAAGCAAAGTTAACACACCCAGAGAGGTGTTACGATTATGCCAAATGTCCTACAGGTGTCTTTAAACTTTTTTCTAATTATAATGACAATCATTGTGAATTTCAAAAGTAACACTACTCCAATGATCTTTGTTATGACACTTGGGATGGCTCCTAACTCTTGAACCCTGAACTTCCTTCAGATAAGTTGAATGGGTTATAGAGCATCATTTGTTGTTCCAGATACTTATATAAATCCTCTGGTATACTCACTCAATACATTGGTAACATTTTTTTTTTTTTTTTTTTTTGCTAGATAGTTAACAAAAATAGTTGTCTTAACTCCTTGTGTCAATGCTATTGCAGAAGCAGTGGTGTTAGCAATTAACGGAATTAAAGCTGTTATGCCAGCAATAATCAAGCCTGCTACCCTCTTGCTTCTGCTTAAAGCCTAACTCACTTCTTCCAGCACTTTCAAGCTTTTTTCAGAGAATCAAGGTTTTCTAATACTCAGGGCAGTGAGATGAAAGCTGGTTGATTAGACTCCCGTAACAGACATGCCAGGTTTCAACACACTAACATAATTGGAAATTATACAGTCAATGCAACTTACAATAAATGCTGTAGAAGAGACAAAACCAATTTTAGCTTGACAATCAAAAGAGCCTTAAAACATGCACTAACCCTTGTTTGAAATCCAGATCCTGTCCCAACGTTATCTCTTGCTATTCTAACATCATAGTGAGCTACAGCTAGCTTCCAAATATGTCTCTGACAAAGTCCAGATCCAGTCTTCCAAAAGTAGACTGTTATTTCCCATATTGGATTGATTTCTAGACCAGTACATGATTGAGTCCTAATATAGCTGGGCACCTTTAAAAAGAATACAAGAGCCATAATTTCTCTTTTCAATTCTCTATCCCACAAGGTCTAAAAACTTGAGGCAAGGCAGCTTGTCCCATCTGGGATACTCAAGCAAAGGTGGGTCAGGAACATATGTCCAATACAGCTCCCCAGTCACCTTTGTCAGGGCACTCAGCAAGTTCACAGGTCAGCATTATTCTTTGTCATAGCAACAATATGTCTCACCAATCTTTTTAAAGTTCCATGGGCCTCCTCCACAATACCTTATCCTTGATGATTATATGAAATCCCCATAATAAATTGTTGACAAAAAGTCTTGACTGCTCAACTACAATTGCCAGACCCATTACCTGTTTTTCTTTTTAAATTGGATATTTTATTTATTTACCTTTCAATGTTATCTCCTCTCCCATTCCCCCCAAAACCTGTTATCCTGTCCTCTCTCCTCCTATTTCTATGCGAGTATGCTCCCACTATCCTTCCATTTCCACCTCCCTGCTCTTGAATTGCCCAACACTAGGGAATCCGAACTTTCAGGCACCAAGGCCCTCCACTTCCACTGATGCCTGACAAGGCCACCCTCAACTACCTATACAGGTGGAACCATGAGTCCCTCCCTTTGTGTTCTCAGGCTGGAGTTTTAGAATGGCTACTCCAGCTTGTTTCTTAGGACCATTTGCTTAAAAAATTGCCTTTTACTCTAAGGTAGTGTCTGTCTTTGTCACTGAGGTGGGTTTCCTGTATGCAGCAAAATGCTGGGTCCTGTTTATGTATCCAGTCCATTAGCCTATGTCTTTTTATTGGGGAATTGAGTCCATTGATGTTAAGAGATATTAAGGGGAAGAAATTGTTGCTTTCTGTTATTTTTGTTATTAGTGGTGGCATTGTTTGTGTGGCTATCTTTTTTTGGATTTGTTGGAAGAGGATTACTTTCTTGCTCTTTCTAGGGTATAATTTCCCTCCTTGTATTGGAGCTTTTCTGCTATTATCCTTTGTAATGCTGGGTTTTTGGAAAGATATTGTGTAAATTTTGTTTTGTCATGGAATATCTTGGTTTCTCCATCTATGGTAATCAAAAGTTTTGCTGGGTATAGTAGCCTGGGCTGGCATTTGTGTTTTCCTAGGGCCTGTGTGCTATCTGTCCAGGATCTTCTCAATTTCATAGTATCTGGTGTAATTCTGACAGGTCTGCCTTTATATGTTATTTGGCCTTTTTCCCTTACTGCATTTAATATTCTTTCTTTGTTTTGTGCAATTGGTGTTTTGATTATTATGTGACAAGAGGTATTTCTTTTCTGGTCTAGACTATTTGCCATTCTATAGGCTTTTTGTATGTTTATGGGCATCTAGTTCTTTAGGTTAGGGAAGTTTTCTTCTATAATTTTGTTGAAGATATTTATTGGCCCTTTAAGTTGGAAATCTTCACTCTCTTCTATACCTATTATCCTTAGATTTGGTCTTTTCATTGTGTCCTGGATTTCCTGGATGTTTTGTGTGAAGAACTTTTTGCATTTTATGTTTTCTTTGACAGTGTGTCAATATTTTTTCTATGGTATCTCCTGCACATGAGATTCTCTCTTCTATCTCTTATATTCTGTTGGTGATGCTTGCATCTATGACTCCTGATTTCTTTCCTAGTTTTTCTATCTCCAGCATAGTCTCCCTTTGTGATTTCTTTATTGTTTCTACTTCCATTTTTATGTCCTGAATGGTTTTGTTCAATTTCTTCACCTGTTTGGTTGTGTTCTCTTGTAATTCTTTAAGGGATTTTTGTGTTTCTTATTTAAGGGCGTCTACCTGTTTACCTGTATTCTCCTCAATATCTTTGAGAATGTTATTTATGACCTTCTTAAAGTCCTCTATCATCATCATTAGAAGTGATTTTAAATCTGAATCTTGCTTTCCTGGTGATATGGGGAATTCAGGACTTTCTAGTATGGGAAAACTAGGTTCTAATGATGCCAAGTACCCTGGGTTGCTGATGCTTATGTTCTTGCACTTGCCTTTGCCTTCTGGATCTCCTTAATGCTACCTGCCCTGGAGCCTGTCTTTCTATAACCTTGGGTGTGTCAGAACTGTGTGGGGTGGATGTTGCTACTGGGATTAGAGCTGAGGCCCAAGATCTGCTCAGTGCTCAGGCGCAGACCAGAAGGAACCAGTGCTCCAGGCCAGGAGTGACTTCCTGGGTCCCAGTGGGTCCTTATTACTCCCTGTTTGGGGCGGGTGTTGCTGTCTCCTTACCTGAGATACTGCCCAGATTAAAGCTCCTGGGGGACCAGCTTCCTCAAGGTTTTTTGAGTTTGGGGGCAGAACTGCCACCCGGGATCTGCTCAGTGCTCGGGCCCAGACTGGAAGGAAAGAATCTAATTATAATAAGCTCATCGAGTCTTGGCTTCCAAACATTTGTTAGGAAATATAACATTTGTATATATAGTTTGAATATAGCATTTCCCCCACTTTGCAGGATCCTTTTTGCCCCAGTATAGCTACACACAGAGTTGGCTACACCTGTGACAGAATGACAGTACTGTTATTTGCCAGGAAGTTCTAAAGCGTGTCCTGCTTTGTAAACCTGTGCAGAGGTGAGGACAACTGCATCCATGGAGCTGCTGGTATAGGAAATGTGGGTACTGTACTCTCAGTGGTCTTTTTTTGAAAGATAAAGCTTGCTGTCGACCTGTGTATTAGTTTCTATTGTTGATAAAATATCCTGATAAAAGCAACTTAAAACTGGAGGAAGGGTTATTTTGGTTTATACTTTCAGAGAGGATAGTCACATCATGATGGGGAGGAATGACATGATGGCAGGCAGAGGCATGAGGCTGGCTTTCATATCGCATTGGCAATCTGCAAGTAGAGAGCAGACAGAGGGGTGTCACTACTTTAGGCTAGAGCAGTGGTTCATTGAGTAAAGTGTTTGCCCCTCAGGGCAAACCATGAGTGCCCGAGTTCAAATTCCCCTGCGCAAACACAAGAGGCCAATGCAACATGTAGACAGAATGCCTCTATCTATACAGTTCTGTGTGCCTCCAAGGGTAAAATAATGTCTGAAGAATGGAAGCATGCTGAGGTTTCAATATTGTGATCTCGACTTGATAGTTAAATGTCACTAATTAGAAAATATAAGTTTCTAAAGTGCAATAGCCTTTTTTTTTTTTTTTTTTTTTTTTTTTTTTTTTTTTTACACCAGGTTGTTGTGGTTTGTATGTGAAATGTCCCCCATTGTCTCATGCGTTTGACTCTTTGGTCCTCAGCTGATGGCACTGTTTGCGAAGGTTAGGGAACCTTTAGAACTTGGAGTCTTCCTGAATAGAGGAAGTTTGTTTCCAGGAGTGGGCTTTGAACTTTCATAGCCTATTCCCACTTCCTGTTTTTACTCTCTACTTTCAGATTGCCAATGCAACATGGATGCCCAAAGAGTCTGTGACCCCTGCACTGGGTCTTCTGAGACAGCTGGATCTCCGGAGCTGTCTGGGCATCCCATGTTGCCAACCTAGGGAACTCCAGGTTTACTGAAGTCTCAAAAATTAAGGTGGGGTGGGGAGACAGCTCAGTGTGCAAGAGTGCTTACTTTTTTGTGAGGAGCGGTGTTGAGAACCAATGTGGTTGTCCCAGGGAATGGCACTATTAGAAGGTGTAACCTTGCCGGGCAGTGGTGGCACACGCCTTTAATCCCAGCACTTGGGAGGCAGAGGCAGGTGGATTTCTGAGTTCGAGGCCAGCCTGGTCTACAGAGTGAGTTCCAGGACAGCCAGGGCTACACAGGGAAACCCTGTCTCGAAAAACCAAAAAAAAAAAAAAAAAAAAAAAAGGTGTAACCTTGTTGGATGAAGTGTGTCACTGTGGGCATGGGCTTTGTCCTAGCTGCTTGGAAGCCAGTCTTTTAGCAGCCTTCAGATAAAGATGTAGAACTCTCAGCTCCCCCTACACCATGCCTGCTTGGACACTGCCATGCTTCCACCTTGATGATAATGGACTGAACCTCCGAACCTGTAAGCCAGCCCCAATTAAATGTTGTCCTTATAAGAGTTGCCTTGGTCATGATATCTGTTCACAGCAGTAAACACTAACTAGAACAGAAGTAGAGGCAACGTGTAGCACAAGCACTCCCGAGACAAAACAAAAAAACAAAACAAAACAAAAAAAAAAACTAGCAAAAAACAGCAAAGACCCTATCTCAAAGGAAAGTGGAAGGTGAGGATTGACTCCCAAGGTTGCCCTCTGACCTCTGTACATGTGCTGTGGCATAAACACACCTGTATTCACACACACACACACACACACCTGTATTCACACACAAAAATATGCATACACATGTGACACACACATTGTATGCATTTATTCACACACACCTGTATTCACACAAATACACACCTGTATTCATACACACAAATGTGCGCACACACATAACACACATGACACACACACTGTATACATTCCCTTTTCTAATAATAAGGTGAAGAGCGACTGTATAACTGTCTAACCCCCGACCTCCATGAGCATACTCATACACACGCATGCACAATATGAACACGTATGCATTTTACATACTAAACACAGGAATGAAAAAAACATATGTTTGGCATTTAAAGCTGTGAACCTAGGTGTGGTATCACCATGCCTCTAATCCCAGCATCAGGGAGCCAGAGGCAGGTCCATATCTATAGGTTGAAGGCCAACCTGGTCAATGTAGTGAGTTATAGGCCAGCCAGAGTTACATGGTGAACCCTGCCTCAAAAAGAGAGTGAGGAGAGAGAGAGAGAGAGAGAGAGAGAGAGAGAGAGAGAGAGAGAGAGAGAAGAGAGGTCATGTTCAGAGTCCTTTTGATTACCTTACTTTTTACTTCCCACAAGAAAATGACAGTAAATAAATAGTCTATATTCTTATGATGTCATTACGGTTATCAAATTTATCTTCCTTTGCATGCAAGTCTTAGGCCCTGCTTCTCAGATTATGCCTAAATGTTGCTGTGCATGCATTCCATGCAGAATTCCTAGATACCTTTTAAGACAGTTTCTACATTCAGGTCCCCCCCCACCCCCCGTTGTAGGCGTGCAAACAGCCCAGAGAACACAGAAGAAGGGACTGAAGGATCAGACACTGGAATGTTCAGGAACATCCCAAGGGAAAGAACACAGGATTCTGATGTTGAATTCATTATGAGAGTTTTGAGTAGATAACCCTATTTTGTTCCCTGATTTAAATACGGGTGTAATCGTGAATAAAATAATTTAAATAAAAAGCTAATACAAATATACTGACAGCAAATAGGTGGTTACTAGAAAGGGTTAAAGACAAGGGCACTCTTCCCCTCTGAAAGGAAAACTCTCATCTGTTTGGAATGGTTGGCTTGTCTGGAAGCCAGGGAATAGGCGAGACAATCTTTTTAGGTTTCTTCCAGCACTATGGCTCTGTGATATATTTATGCAAACTCTAGCATACTCCACATGTAATGTGGTTCTGATTCCTGTGGTCAGTGTGACCTAGTCTTGTATTTCATTACTTACTGCAGATTCCTATTAAATTATAAGACAAGTTAAAGAAAAGAAACTAAAACAAAGGTAATGACTTGGAAGGAAAAGCAGTTATACAAGTCTGGTATAAAAATAAAAATGAGAACCATGCTCGCAGCTTCTCTGGAGCTATCTTACCTGGCTCCTGCACACAGGAGAGTAGCCAAGAAACAGAAAGACAAGAACCCAGATCTGGTCTATCCCCGTGATGTTCTGAGAGACTTGTCTTTGTTCCATGATTCTTTTTACTAAAGTTTGAAAGTACGTATGACAGCAGAGAAAGAATTATTATTTTAACTTAACGTATTCAGGAAATAATTTGTGGTATTAATAGCTGCTCTTCTTGGTAATTTATTAAAGGGAAAATGGTGGTGTGATTTAGGAGACTAGTTAAAATTTTATAGTCAGTGCTCTCTCCCTTAAACAGCAGAACTCTTAAAATCATTCCCATGGAAAATTATTCTCTCAAAATTAATAATAATAATAACAATGTTGTTTTAGGTACTGTAGGAGTTCAACAGTTTCTTGTGTGCTAGGCCAGGAATCTATTTACTATAAAAGCCATCTTTTTTTCATGAGAAAATATGTCCCATGATCCAAACTATTGACATATAAATGAACTTCAAAATTATATCCATTTATGGGATTTATCTATGCCACTTCGTTCAACCACAAGGTGTTTTTCTGAGCCAGGATTCAATGAACACATTATCATCAAGCACACATGTGTTCATACATGTGCAAGCACACGTCTGCACACTCATAGTTAAGGGTTAAAACTTTATAGGCTAGAGGATTTTTAAGCAGGAAAGGGAACATGAAACACCAAATGTTAAGATGCCTATAAAAACCTATTACATCTGCTCTCATAGAAATAGGCACACCTTTGAAAATTATACTTTGAACAATTCCTCCTCCACAGAAAAGCTTGTAACCACTGCTGCCCATGTGTCAGATCTTTTTGTTGCATATAATACAAACTCAGGATGACACTGGTTCATCTGTACCCTAAATATATCTCAGTTGGGGGGGGGGCATGATTTATATAATCTTGCAAAGTGGAGATCCTATCTAGGGGGAGATTTTCCTCCTTCCCGAAGGGCAAGGAGTGGTGTCCAAGAATCTTCACAGCCTGCTCACTAGTCCTAAAGTGACTTCAGTGCTGTGCCCGATGTATAGTGAAGGTCAGAAGTGCCAGGGGCATCTCACAGGGAAAGGAACCTGCTATTCTAGTTGGAGAATGGCAGAAACTGGCCTCTGAGTTGCAAAGATTAGCAAAAGCAGTTCACTTCGGTATTCGTTTTTCTGCCGGAGTTTCCGAGGATGCATAAAGCAAATGGGAAGCCTACGTGCGAATTGTTTCTCCTAATTATGTCATTTAACCATTTGGGACCAAAAATATACCAGTGAGTAAGTGTCGCTCCCTGGTTTCTGGGTGAGAAACTGAGATAATTTGTCACCTTCCGGAAATAACTGGAGTGACTGCGTATGATGGCTCCACTTGGACCTGGGCTCACCCAGACCCAAAGGCTGTTCCCATAATGCAGTGGGATCTCCAGCAGCGCATTTGGAATCCTAGAGTCTCAGTGCCCTTCTGCTGGAAATGCTGGGAAGGCATCCAGAAAATTCTTTTTAAGGGGGGGGGCCAGTGTAGAGGTGGCACAGGCAGCTTTTCTATGGTGCAGCAGCCAGGCTAAAGAAGCCCTGGCAAGGTCCTCATGTCAGCATTTTCCCAAAGGGTGTTCTCTAGGGCTCCACACTCCCTCTACCCAGGAAGGAAGGAAAAGAGAACGGCTTAGAAATTTGGGGGCTCCTCTGTGCCCTGTTTTCATCTAGAAGATTCACAGTGATTATTCACATTTTAGAGACTGACAGTCTTCAGACATATACATATATACTGTACATGTGTGGTATGCATGTGTATATTTGTATGTCCACACGTGTGCGGGCATACCTGTATGTGTGCACACACCTGTGTGCTGGTGACTGTGAGTGTGTATGTGTGTGTGTTGAGGGTTTATGTGTGTGTGTTGATGACTGAGTATATATATATATATATATATATATATATATATATATATGTGTGTGTGTGTGTGTGTGTGTATGTGTGTGTGTGTGTTTGCATGTTGTATATATATATGTGTGTGTGTATGTGTGTGTGTGTGTGTTTGCATGTTCACCTGCGTACATCTGTGTGTATGCATGTGCCAGTGACCATGTGTGTGTGTGTGTTCACATGTGTGTCCATGTGAATGCATGTGCTGGTTGGTGACTGTGTGTATGTCTATTTGCATATTCACATGTATATATGTGCTGACACGTATGCATGTGCTAATGACTGGGTGTGGTGTGTGTGTTTTATGAGTGTGTATGTGAGTGTGGGTGTGTAGGCCAGAGCTTGTCACTGGCCGTCTTCCTACATCATTCTTCACATTATCTGCTAAAGAATGGATTCTCCCTAAACTCAGAGCTTCCCAGTTCACCAGCTTGCTCTGAGCATCACATGTCTTCATCTCCTGAAGCCTGGGATTGCAGACAGATTGCCATGCCTGCCCCATTTATAAGTAATAGGGATCTAAATTCTAGTCCTCATGCTAAGACATCAAGCACGTTAGTATGTATGTATGTATACATGTATGTATATATGTGTGTATGTATCATCTATCTATCCATTAATCTATTCCTACATACACACATGCATATAATATATATATATATATTACATACATAAATACACACACACACACACACATATATGTGTGTGTGCGTGTGTGTGTGTGTGTGTGCATATATATTTTAAACACCAGTTTCTCCTAGACTCTCCCAGGCTCAGTTGATCAGGGGAGTTTTATGTGTCATGGCTGTGCTTTGGATCCCACAGAATTTACACATCATACTTTGGGAAGCGCTGCCCTGGTCTGTGTCCTTTCATCCATCACCAGGAAAGGTTATTTCCCTATAAACCCCACATCTGCTCTGGCTCTGTCCAGTAGCCATTCACATGACCTAAGCCTTGGAAATCATTCAGAGGATGGAGCTGATGGCAGTCCTATGCCCGTGTGTTTCAGACCGCATTAAACTCTTGGTACAGGGCAGCATGGCCGGCATTATCGTATACTGTGTCAAACTACCCTGTGGCTTGGCTCTCAATTGACACCCAAGTCTGAGTTCTCAGTATAAGGCGACGAGACTTAAAACATAACCATAACCATGGTTCTTCTGGGAACGTTCTTGGGGCCACTGAGATCCCTCTGGGCTCCCCCATGCTTGGTCCTCTGTCCTCTGTTCAATTGGTCAGTCTTTTCTGTATTTATTCATTCATTTTTTGGGGGTGTTTATTGAGGATCTACTGCTAATGGTGGGTGCTGAGCTGCAGGTGCAGTGCTCGCCGTTCATGCAGCTGACTTCTGAACTGGACACAAACATACGTAAATCAAGAAAATATAGAAGTACACATAAAAGCAAGTTGGGGCCAGATCCTGGTTAACTTTGAATGGTAAGTGTGCAAGGCAAAATTGTATTCAGTAGTTAAAGGGCAGCCATTCAAAACAGTTCTTGTGCCAGGCGTGAAAATCTTTTGGAAAGCATTTGTACTTTCTCTTGCCCCATGCCTTACTGCAGGAATAGAGAAAATGGAGAGGTAGGTGTGTAAGGAATCACCCAGGTATGTGTGTATCTGAGGAAACACTCCTGAGGGTGACCATATCACAAAATCCACTCACTTCATGAAGGGTGATCATTTAAATAAAATAAGTCCTCCAAGCAAGGAAATTCAGTCACCTGAGACTAATGTCTCAGGCAGCTTTATGAAGTTTTTATTTTTGCTTTGAAACAAGCCCTGTCTCTCAATGGCATTGGAGAATGCTGCTCCAAAGTGACTCTGGGATTAAGCCAGAATTCTCATCAGTTCATGGAATGGGTTCTATATTGTCTTGGGGTCTCGAAACAAAACCAGTTTTCTAATGCAAAAAGAAAGGGAAGAAAGGAGGACAAAAGAGAGAGGCCCCATGACCTGGGGAAGGGGAGACAGTTTCTTCTCTCCTAGGGTTTGAATCTTGTCCATTAATTTTCTGGATCTAGTCTAGACACAGTCTCTTTGCCACACTCATGTTACTGCTCCCCCTGGTGGACTACGTCTTAACTGCAGGCACTAGTTATTGTGGCTCTGACCTAAAGATAGAAAAAGACCCTGCTACCTGTATACCCTGTACCAGCAAGAGGAAGGAAGGTAGCCCAAGACCCTCATTCACCCTTCTCAACCTCTGAGGAACCTGCAGTTCCCCCTCGGGGCGGTTTGCTTTTGCTCTGATATGTTAATAAGCACACATCCTTTCTTTGATTTAAGATGCTTTGCAAAATTGCAAGGCATCTAATTGTTTCTGAGTGACACAAGAATTCAGACCAAGATAGAGCAGAAATACCCTTCCTGTTGGCAAACTGACAAGCATTTCCTGAAGATGTCAGGAGCAAAGACATCTTCAGAGCTGCAGATAAAAGTCTGTGCTCTCCCACCCTGCCATGGGGAGAGGGGGGAGCAAACGGTTAGAAACGGCTTCCAAGCATCAGCTCTGTGTAGGAAGTGTACTTGTTGTTTGTATTTTCTTTACTTTTGAAACCTCAATTCAGTCCATCAACATAAAGTTAACTTGTTCCCTTAGATAAATTTCAAGACATACCTACCCTTTTCCTATGTATTTAAAATCCATTGTTGTTCATGGTAGTATTTACTGTTTTGCCACCCTAGAAATTTTAGAAAATATTCTTTCTATCCTTATTAGTGTCTGTCTGTCTCTCTCTCTGTGTGTGTGTGTGTCTCTGTGTCCCTCTGTGTCTCTCTCTGTCTCTCTGTCTCTCTGTCTCTCTGTCTCTCTGTCTCTCTCTCTCTCTCTCTCTCTCTCTCTCTCTGTGTGTGTGTGTGTGTGTGTGTGTGTGTGTGTGTGTGTGTGTGTTCCTAGAAAAGACAAAGTTCCCAAGCAGGCTACCCATGCACTCTGCCACTGAGCCACACACTCAGACCCATAATACTTGTATTTTTCCGTGTTTTTCATCCATCAGTTGTTTAGCACCTCCTAAGAGACACAAAACACTTATTTTTCTCTAGACCCTCTTCTTGTGCCTGCCAGTCCCTTGTTTCCATTTTAAAAGTTCCTGTGTAGATAAGTGTCTGAGAAGGATGAGGAGACCACCACACGGGGATGAAGAGAGGGACTGGAGGGTTGGAATCCTGGCACCATCTATTGGATCTTCACAATTTTACAAAATCTATGTACACTGGGGCTGGAGAGAGGGCACAATGATCAAATACATGTCGCCCTTATAGAGAACCCAAACTCAGTTCCCAGCATCCATGCTTGGCAGCTCATAACTGCCTGTAACTACAGCTCCCAGACATCTGATGCCTTCTTGGGCCATGGAAGGGTATCTTGGTTCTTGGGTGGGCATGGGACTGGAACCCTGAGGCTCCAAGGGAGAAATGGCAGGTGTTCGGCCACGCCCCCAGAACCCAGGGTCTAATCTCCATTTAACCTGCACAGATAGAGGGTGTGGCTACAGGCCTCACCCTCGAGAGATTTTCATACTAATGAGTTACCTAAAGGCCAGAGGGTGTAGCTAATTAAATTACGTCCTCCCAGATCCTACCCTCTTCCCCCTCCCTATTTAAGCCAGGCCCACTCTAGCTTGACTGAGGGATGCGCACACCATCTGCATTCACCATGAACAATGAACCTTTGGAACCCCTTTGGACTTTCTTGTGTTATTGTGGCCGCCATCGTGTGACCTGCGTGGAAGACGTCCCTGCATTCCAGCTGCCCGCTCCTGCGGCGGTTTGTCCCACAATGCCTCTGTCCTCTGGCACCTGCTCTGTATAACCCATACGCATAACCCATGCATGCTCATACACATAACCCATGCATGTTCATACACATAACCCATGTATGTGCATACACATAACCCATGCATGCTCATACACATAACCCATGCATGCTCATACACATAACCCATGCATGCTCATACACATAACCCATGCATGTTCATACACATAACCCATGCATGAGCATACATGTGATTCAAAATAAGATTCACCTTTAAAAGAAACCTATATATATACCTTCTGTGCCCCAATTTCTTAATTTCAAAGAATGAGTAACAATTCTCAACTCTTGGAGCATTAAATGATAGCGGGTGTATAAAGAACTCTTGCTTCACCACTGAGCCATCTCTCCAGCCCTTTAAGGAACTGCTATGGTATGTAACACACCCCTCTCCCAACACACAGAAAAAAAATGGCCTTGCTTATCATTGTTACACTTTGGATATTATAAGGGGACTGTTGACAATTTGCCTCCTGTAGAAGCATGTTACCAGTCTGTTCCAGGAAAGGCTGGATTCATCGCCTGGGTGATAGACAATTATGTCTTCAGTTAGTGACGGGTTTCTTGATACTAAGCAAGCATTTCTAAGGGGGTATCTTCATCCCATAAACACTCCTTGGACATAGATTCTCTGCAGACACCTGGCTTGGGCTTAAGGAGACAAATAAGTCTAACTTCAGCCCTTGTGTAACTTAATCTAAGACAAAAAGAACACAGTTACAGTGCATCATCAAAAGGGGTGTCCTAAAACCTCCCCAGATGAAGAGCTGAGAAAGATCAAAGAAGCATGCCTTATTTCTAGGCAGAGAGCATCAAAGGCAGACACAACTCTCTTTCTGCAGCCAAATTTGCTTCTCCTCCAGGATTCCCATCACCACAGATGGGTACCACAGCAAGTAAAAGGAATTATGAATTCTAGCTAACTCGTCTAAAAGAATCCAGGTATTTTATTTACAAGCTATCAGCCTAGATTCGGCAGGTTTGAAGCTGTTCTAACTTACATCCCAGCTATATGTCCCTTGTGACTTGCTGTTTCCCCTGGCCACGTGCTCATAGTCCACCTCCTCTCATGGCAGCTTCCTCCTCTCTCCCTGTTCTTTCTTCTTTCCCAGCCTCTGCCTACAATCCCTAGGCAGGTAACTGAAAATCCACCTACCTCCATTTCCTACACAATCACAGGCTTTAGCCTTTTATTTACCAATTAACTTGGGGAGCAAGGTTACATAGAATCACTTGGTGTACTCACAGGGACAACCAGGTCTTGGGGACAGTATTTATCATTTGAATACATAGCAGTATCAGACCATCCACCCACAACTTGCACTCACTGTCCTTGCTGAGGACCTCAGAGAGATGGTGTCTAGACTTTTCCTGACTTTCTATCAGCAGATAGCCACCAAGCTCCTTGCTTCCATCTTCCTTACTTCCCTCCCTGAAGTTCTTCATCCTTCTAAATGAGCTAGGAATCCCCATAATCCCTTGCCTCAGAACAGTTTGAACAACCCCAGCAGCAAAGTTTCTTCTAACTCATCAGCACCCACTGTTGCTGCTACCACCCACACCGGTTTCTTCCTAGCCAGACTTTTTATCTGGTCCTTCTGTGCTGGAATGACTGAAATCAGGGCTTCATACTTCCTAGTCAACTGGTCTACCACTGAGCTTCCTGGCCTCAGCCCCTACTCTTTATTCTTCTTCACAGTTTCCACCCTTATCTCAGATAACAAATAAAGCAATTCTTTTCTAATGTCAGATCCCTCCAGAGTTAATGTCAGGTTCCCTCACATGGTTTCCTGTGCCTCTTATTACCTGACTCTAAGTCTCTACTCATCTACTTTCTTGCTGAGCCTATACAGCAGTGGTTCTCCACTTGTGGCTCATGACCCGTTTGCAGGGGGAGGGGAGGCCAGACAACTCTTTCACAGGAAGAGCGTATCAGATATCCTACATATCAGATATTCATTACAATTCATAACAATAGAAAGATTACAGTTCTGAAGTAGCAATGAAATCATTTTACGGTTGAAGGTCACCACAACCTGAGAAACTATTAAAGGGTCACATGCAACATTTGGAAGGTTGAGAACCACTACTTTCTGGTGCCATAGCAAGACACTCTGACCAAAAGCAACTCAGGAAGGCAAGGACTTGTTTGACTTACACATCAAGGTCATGGTTCATCATTGAGGAAAGTCAGGGTAGGAAACTGAACCAGACCGAACACTGTTTGCTGGGTCACTCTCTGGCATGCTCACAGGCGTATGATTAGCTACCTTTCTTGAATACCTTAGGATCATCTAGATATGGCAGTGCTATGTCAACTAATAATCAAGATAACCCCCCCCCCAAAGATGTGCCCAATCTGACCAAGGTAGTTCCTCTCAGAGGACTCTAGGTTGTCATCTGTCAAGTTAACAGTTAAAGCTAATGACAGGAGGCAGCCTCTGGTGTAGACAATTCCCTCAGCTTCTTCCATTTTGTGTTTGTCCCTTATCTTCACTTTGCAGTGCGTCCACAATGTTTCTTTTCTACTGTAAATTCTTCCATGCCACAGAAGACGCCCCCTTAGGGAGACGTGCCCCGTCTGCATCGGCATGTAGTCTGGACACATCACATGTGCGCCTCCTACCCTGTGCTGTTTATTATCCCTGGATTTCCCCTCTCCTCTACTTTATCTCACCTCCCACACTTTGGACTTCTGAGAGGGAGGACCCAATAGTTTTTCTTTATAACTGCACACCAAGTGGTGTACTGTCTGAGGTTGACTTGGTGATCATATGTGTTGAAGAAAAGTGGAATATAGAAAGTCAAACTGGAAGAGGGAGGTATTTTAGCTGGAAGGAGGAAAGGGGAAGGGAGGGAGGGGGAGGGGGGAAGGAGGGAGGGAGGGAGGGAGGGAGGGAGGGAGGGAGGGAGGGAGGGAGGGAAGGACAGAGAAAATGCTGCAGACTTGGAAATACTGCAGAAAGAAGAATATTCTGGAAAGAGGAAACATGTTCCTGGTCAGGCTTTGGTATGGATGTTGGTATGTGGAAGGAGTAAGAGGCAGGGTCTACTTTGATGTGTTATGGAGAGCATTTGTAACCTGAGTCAGGCTGTCCCAGGCTGCATCAGGGTGAGTAAAGAGTAAAATAGATAGGACTGAAGAGCGTGTTCCTGAATCTGGTGGACCTAGTCTTTCGGCTCACAGTGCTTGTGTGCTTATCCCCTGAGCGTTAGTAAATAGGCAGTGACTGTTGAGTGGGCATATGCAGGAGAATCAGGAAGAAACCAGAAGTGGCCCTGTGTGAGCCAGGAACATCAGGGGCATAATCTGTGGCTACTTTAGGTAGTGCCGTTGCTGCCATAATGGCTCCAAGGATCAAGACAAAGGAAAAAGCCAGAATCAAGTAACAGTGGGAGAGTTGGGTTGGATGGCAGGAGTTCGGGAGGCCATGGCTTGTCCCTAGAAATGGGTCAAGTGTTAGCCTTTGTGAAAGTCAAACAAGCAGTGCTCAGCCCATGCTCACACCATAAGGGGTTTTACTGCTTGGGGAACAGTGACAAACCATGTATGGGGGAACACTCTGCCCTTCTTCTGCTAACACAGTAAACATGAGCGCTGGCAGCTTGAGTCTGTTTAAGGACTAGTGCCATACTGTCACTGCAAATCCATTCTTCCTAGAGAAATAGGCAACTTTATGGTATGATGGCCCTGTTCCCGAAAGTCTAACCGTTCCCTTCTGTCATTAACTGTAACACACTGATATATGTGTTTCGTGGGGTGCCGGAGTGTTGACTAAGGGAAAGATCCAGGGTCTTTTCCAGTTTGCTTCTTCAGTGCCACCAGGTATTATTCTTGCATGACTTTTATGTACGCGGGGAACCATCTGAATTAAAATCATCTAGAGATAACAGCGCGAATCGCCTTTATCTTAAACACACACATAGGCAAGCAGCCATCCTCCAGGACAAATTAGCAGGGTTTATGTGTTTATGCCTATAGATGGACAATTCATCACAACTCAGAATTAACAGTGTGTCAAGCAGGAAGCTTGACTACCAGAACATGCCGGGGCTGCTTAGAAGGGAAACCAGAGGTACAGAAACAGGATCCAGTTTCCTTTTACACTCAAGCCCAAAAAAGGACTAGACTTTGGCTTACCCATGCTTTCCCCAGCTTCTCACAACTAACAGAAATCCCAAGTTTAGGCGCTGAGCCATTTAACTCTTAAATTCAGCTTGATTTCTCCAATCATTACAAGCAGGAATAACTAATTAGTGGGTTCAGACAGATCGTCTGGGTCTATAAAAAAAAAAAAAGCATGTGCTTGGTCTAGTTTATCTCACGAATAATGATCAAGTATTTACACATGGGGCAGCCCCGATGTTAGACCCTTGGGAAGAAGATAGCCCAGGGCTTGTTGTGTTTGAGAACAACTGAAAGTCTAGACTCTCAGTTCACTGTTGCCATGTTTAACATGTGAATGGCCATTTTGGTTCCCAGTTTTCAACTTCTTCTAGTTCATAACATCTGAAACCTTCTCTGATGTTCATCTACTGTAACAGTCTCAAAATGCCTTTAAAAGGTTTAAAGAGAGAGAGAGAGATTACCATGTCCATTTTGGTAGGGCCAACTGGAAATTCTAGAGAAAGAATTCAGGATGTCAGGGAGGTCTGAGAATGCCTGGAATTTCTAACTCATTTCACTAACCATTTTCTGTATCATGACATATTCCAGGAGACCATAAAACTCAGCTTATACAAACATAAAATGCTTTTTTTTGCCTTACTGATAACTGCAAATAAATAATTCACATGACCACCCACCAAAATATTCCAAGATTTTCAGAGGCCCGGAGTTTCCCCATGAAATATGTTCCTTATAAATTTTTATAATCAAAGAGAAAAATAATAAAGGGTGCGTACTCTATTCCCACTGTAAATTCCACTACATGAGTTTAAAAATATTTTTGTAATCTCCATAATGTCACAGAAATATAAGGAAATGACTAACACCTTCTCCTGGTTTGACTTTAAAGGAGGTAATTAAAAGTATTCTCTTACCTGCATTTTAGCACTACAAAATGTTGATTTTTTTTTCCATCTAAACTTACTTAATCTCAGGCTGAGGAAATGGCTCAGTGGGGAAAAGTAGGAGCCATGCACATGAAAGGACCTGAGTTTGTATGCCCAGACCCCATGGAAAGGCCTTGCACACAGCGCCAGCTCCTGGAGTCCCCAGGATCTTATGGCAAGATGTAAAGTGGAGGCAGGAGAATTCTTAGAACTCACAAGCCTGCCAGCTTGGCATACACAGAGGAAAAACAGCCAAGAAACTTTCTGCTAAGGTGGAGGCGAGGATTAAAGCCCAGATATGTACTCTCTTTCAATATACCCTTGTACACACACACAGATGCGTGCACACATACATATACACATGCATACATACACATACACACACACACATGCATGCACGCAGGCACACACACAGCTGCATATGTACATACACACACACATGCATATATGCATGCACAACACACACACAGGCATACACACACAGGTATACACACATGCGTGCACACACACAGCTGCGTATGTGCATACACACACATGCATGCATACATACACACAGGCACACACACACCTGCGTATGTCCATGCATGCATACATGCACACATGCATACACACAGTACATGTATGTCATCCACAAACATTGAAGAAAAATACATAATCCATTGCCTTGTTTGTTTTTTTTTTTTTTTTTTATCCATAATCAACTGAATTGGTCTCAGGGCAATCGGTCTGGTGAGAAAGCTGATTTATCAGTGAAGAACCTCACCAGAAAGCTCATGCTTTGCAACAAAGTTCAGCTGTCTGGCCCTGGCCCAGAAGAAGTAGGTGGGGGGTGAAAGGAGGAAGGCAGATAACCTTTAGCAGGTCGCTTAGAGAGCTAGTTCCTGTGAGTGCTAACCCTGTCCTTCTTTTAATAGATGGAACTGATTAAGAATATAAGTACCGCCGAACAGCCCTATTTATTCACGAGACACGTCCACTTCCTCAACTTCTCCAGGTGAGTCCCTCTCCAGCTTTGTGGTCACTCATTTCCTGTCTTCTGGGTCTTTATGCTCCATCCAATGAGCAGCCCCTTAACGGTCTACTCAAATCAACAACTCAGAGCCATCGCCCTCCAAGGACCTGCTCAACCTCATCAGCTTTGCTACAGAAGTCAAAGTTTGGAACCTCGCTTCCTGGAATATACCCGCTGAGACATTATAAAAACACGAGATTATTTTCAATGACAAGCCTTTGAATGGAACAGTGGTTTAGTCGAGGTGGGGTGGGACATGATTTTTGTATTGAAACAGAGGCAAGAAATGAGAATTTTGTCATACATTTTCCTACCATGTGAACCTGTGTAATAGCAATAGGGGCAACACGGAGGTAGTGTGTTGAGTTTCTTCTGCTGCAAAGAGCTCCATTGTTGCTGTAATTCTCCAACCCAAATATGACCAGTCAAAGAAAACACAACTCCATAATTATGACTATAAGCCGCATGCCTAGATTGGGCAGATTCACCACTACACTACTCTATTCCCCAACTATGAGACACTTATAACTTGCGGGTTTTCCAAGTCACACATTTGTCCTTCCACCTCCTGCTCCTCCATTGTCTTCCTTCTCTGTCATCATTCTCCTCCATTGTCTTCCTCCTCCTCCTCCTCCTCCTCCTCCTCCTCCTCCTCCTCCTCCTCCTCCTCCTCCTCCTTCTCTTCCTCCTCTTCCCCTTCTCTTCCTCTTCCTCTTCCTCTTCTTCTTCTTTTCTCTCTCTCTCTCTCTCTCTCTCTCTCTCTCTCTCTCTCTCTCTCTCTCTCTCCCCCCCCCCACCAACCTTTATTTCTCCACCTCCCCTTCTCTGCCCAATCACTGGCTCTAGCCTTTATTTTACAAATTAAGGTGGGCAGAAGGTTCACTAAAATTCACCTGTGTACTGATTCACTCACTCCTCCTCTGCATCCCCTCCCAGGGAAGGGGAATTAGCATCAAAATACAAGGCCAGGGCTATCCACAACACTCCATCTTTTGTTGTTTTGTTTTATTTTGTTTTTAAACTAGTCATCCCAAGTCCTGCATATTTGACACTGGTAAGATATTTTTGATCTACTTGGGTTTTTTTGTTTTGTTGTTGTTGTTTCAGATAGATAGATAGATAGATAGATAGATAGATAGATAGATAGATAGATAGATAGAATGTAGATTTTCAAATTCAAATTCTGGGGCCTTCTCTTGGTTCAATTGAAACTTCAAGTTCTATGTGTTCTTTCTCTCAGTGGTTCATTAATGCTGTCTTAGTTAGGATTTCCATTGTTGCTGTGAAACACCAAGACCAAAGGCAAGTAAGTTAGAGAGGAAACTGTTTATTCAGCTTACACTTCCAGATCATAGTCCCATCATTGGAGGAAGCCAGGACAGGGACTCAAACAGGGCTGGAACCTGGAGGCAGGAACTGATGCAGAGGCTGTGGGGGGTGCTGTTGACTGCTTGCTTCACTTGCTAAGCCTGCTTTTTATAGAACCCAGAACCACTAGCCCAGGGATAGCCCCACCCATTATGGGCTGGGCCCTTTCCCATTGGTCACTAATTAAAAAAAACATCTTTCAGTTGGATCTCATGCAGGCATTTTCAAAATTGAGTCTTCTTCCTCCCTCATGACTCTAGCTTGTGTCAAGTTGACATAAAACCAGCCAGCATAACCAACCCCTTTTCAACTTGATATAAACATATCACTATTAAGCCATAACCCTTCTTTCTTATTCACTTCCAAGATCTTACATTAAAAACATAAATAACTTTAAAGGTTCCACAGTCTTTACAGGTTCAAACACATTAAAATTTCAGTTCTTTTAAAATAGTCGATCTCCTTAAAATCCTAAAGTTTTTTTTTAAAATTCAATGTCTCTTAACTGTGGGCTCTAGTAAAATCAAAAATAAATACTTTCTTACTTCAGGAAGGAAAATAAGCAGGGCACAGTCAAAACCAAATCAAAGCGAAACCAAAGTCCAACCACCCACTGTCTGGGGTCCACTCATGATCTTTTGGACTTCTCCAAAGGGAGAAGTCACTTCTCTGGTTCCACCCTCTGCAACACACACAGCTTCTCTTCTGGGGTCTGGCAGCTTCCACTCCACTGCTGCTGCTGTTCTTGGTGATCATGGTACTAGCTTCTCTAAAACTGCTGGTGTCTTCTACTGCAACTAAGTTGTACTTGCACCAGCGCTTCTCATGGGGTCTCCTCATGGTTCCAAGCCTCAACTTCTCTTCACTGACTGCTTCAATCCTGAGCCTTCATCTGCTACTGAGGCTGCACCTTCACCGGTAGCCTTTCCAGGCCTCTCACATACTAAGCCTCAACTACTCTCCAAGATTTCTTCATGCCTTCAAAACCAGTACCGCCTGGCTAACTCATACTACTGAGTTCAGCTTCCAGCTGGAGGCGCGACCTCAGGCACCTCTGGAACACAACTTCTCAGGAAACACTTCCCAGAAGATTTCACCTCAACGATGCTGGTCTCTTCTTAATCATCACTAAATTCTCAGCTCCATCTAACCAGCATTGAGTATACCAGCAAAGCAAAGGTTTCACTTTAGTAGTTCTGGTATCTTGTTCATCACAGCTGATTCTTCAGCCCCAGGTAATCGGAACCACAGAATCTTAATTCAAAATAGCAAATGACCCTGATAGAATCTTCAAACTTCCCTCTGAAACTTCACAAGCCAGGCCTCCACTGTCTGCACTGTTCTCGACATTCTTATCTTCCAAGTTCCACAGAGCATCCCACTGAGATCTCAGTGCTCATTGGCTTTTCTAGCCCAAAGTTTCATTGTTTGTCCACAGTCCTTCCCAAAGCGTAGTGAGGTCTGTCACGGCAATACCTCACTTTTGGTACCAAATTGTCTTAGTTAGGATTTCTGTTGCTGTGATGAAAACATCAGGACAAAAAAAAAAAAAAAAATCAAGTTGGGGAGGAAAGGGTTTACTTGGCTTCGATTTCCAGATCATAGACCACTGTTGGAGGACGTCAGGACAGGAACTCAAACAGGGCTGGGACTTGGAGGCAGGAACTGATACGGAGACTACGGGAGTGGAGGGAGCTGCATACTGGCTTGTTCATTATGGACTGCTCAGCCTGCTTTCTTCTAGAACCTAGGACCACCAGCCCAGGGATGGCACCACCCATTTGGGGCTGGGCCCTTCACATTGATCACCAATTTCAAAAATGTTTTATAGTTAGATCTTATGGAGTCATTTTCTCACTTGAGGTTCGCCTCCTTTCAGATGACTCTAGCCTGTATCACGTTGACATAAAACCAGCCAGTACAAATGCCCTCTACATGGTCATTCATTGCTCCTTACACTGGTGACCCTTAGGTTCCTGCTGTGCCCACTGGCCCTGCCATGTACTCACAGTTGGCATCTGTCAGCCAGTAGATCACTGGGTCCAGAGGCATGTCTGCTGACAAGCTCCAGAGACTCCTAGCCAGCGGTCTGACAGTGTTGTCTTTATCTTAGGATAACAGTTTCATCACAGGGTCCAAAGAGCTTACCAGGGTGCACCATCCTCATGCAATGAGTACAGCCTTCAGTTCATGCTGACCCCATTGCCCCTGTGTGCTGGCACCACAGGAGGCTGGCTATGGAGAAGCTCTGCTGTCCAGCCTTATGTCCTGACAACCCACTGGGCTTGGAGAAGGTTTTAGCCTTCAAAGGACTTCCCTGCCGCTCAGGAGGCCCTGTTCCAATTCAATGTGAAGGAGGAATGAGATTCAGCGAAGGCGAAGGCACATTATTAAACAGAGGAGCTGTCACCATATATTTAAAAGCTAGCTTCCCAAGCCTAAAGTGCCCATCTTGATAAGCCAGAGTTCTGTGGGACAGTAAATAGAACACTTAAAGTGGTCAACAGTGACTGCTGGCCAGGTACTGGCCCACCTCACTATTTTTCGCCACGGCTCATTACTGGGTTGGCTGGTGTGAGCACCCTGCTTCATCCTTTCAGAAACCATGTCATTAGTCATAATGAGGCCACTGGAACTTGTTACATGTTCTGGTCCTTATGTTTGATGATTTGTAAAGAAGGAAAGGCCTTTGGTTTTGGCTGGCCCAGTGAACCTCCTCCTCTGCCACGGCTGACACCTTCAAAGTTCAGTCAGTAACCCCTCTTTCTTTCTAGGTTAGATCTTCACATCCAAACTGCAATACAACACATTTTAATAATGATCTCAGGCCAGTTCAAAATTCTAATGAGAAGCCAAAACTGACTTCTTAATTGGATTGTCAGCGCCCAGCATCGTGGCTGTATTTTACCCTGGTTTCCACTATCAAATGCAGGAATGGGATCTTGATTGTTTTAATTCTAGATGGAAAAAAAAAAGCCTTTTAGAAGGTACAACATCTGCAGAAAACAGTGGAACCCAGGCTATCAGGATCTCTAAGTATTAGAGCTTGCCTTCCTACTCCTCAAGATGAGGGCAAATCATATGGCCACTTGGGCAAAGCTATCCACTTTTCCATCTTTAAAATAGGGGCGGCTCCTGAGAGAAGAATATTACAGGAATTCACCGTGGATCTTAAAGGATCTCTGTGACAGTCCTGAAGCTGGTTAGGCCTGTTAGCTGGTTAGTGATTCTACAGCAGTATCAAACTCAGGCAGGCTGTCTTCTCTCTCCACTCTGCTCAAGTCAGAGCACATCGGTGAAGCATCCTCTCTCAGCTTTCCCTGTGTTATAATAGCTGGGATCTCCACAGTGAACTCAGATGTTTCTCTTATCTTTGGAACCCTTGAATTATTCTTCTGCTGAAGAAGTGTGTAGTTAGATGTGATCTAGAGGGAAAGAAGTCACGGGGATTCCCCAACATAAGATGGAGGGCCGCGGGCTCCCTCTGATCCTGCTGAGGTACGAGAGACTGGCTAGTTAGCTCTAGATCAGTGAAAGGAAAGAATGTTCCCAGTACAGGAGAAGCAGGAGTGAAAGTCAGTCAGAGATGGGCTGGAGGAATTTACCAAGCATTGACTAGGAGGAGAACTTAGCTGGAGAGGAAATGGGCCACACCACCTGCTGAGGTTGCGTCTGTGGAAGCTATTGTTACCTCTCTTCTTCCCTTCCTGTAGTCCAGGGCTAAGGCCTTGGCTATAAAGACTTCCACAAACATGAGGAGGATTACAAGAGGAACCTAGATACAAGCCAGCATTTCTTCATTTCAACAGAGTATCCTTATTTATGGAAATCTTCATTCTAAGTAGCAAACTGTACGGATACAAAGAAAAGTCCTCCCCGCAAAAAGCAAGGGAGGGATAAGGAAAGCAACTAAGTTGGAATTGATAAACACTTTGAGACCTGAGCTATCTATTTTGAATCCTAAGCATAAGTACAATTGAGCTGCTCTCAAGAAACCTGCCCTTACAACTGGTGAACCCTTCTCATGTGCATGTGAAGCAACCAGACCAAGAGACCAGACTGCGCTGGCTTTGGTTGACAGTTCTAATCTTTTACATATCATTAACGTGTAGCAACATCCTCACTGTTCAACATGCTATCAGGATCAGGCTGAATGCTGCCCCTCCTCCGGCTCCTTCCTTTTTCCTCAAATACTGTTGTGAGGTCTCGAAGGACCTGCATTACAGAGGGTTTGTTGTTGCTGCTGCTTTGTTTTGTTTCCACTGTTTATCATCTTCCACTGTTTATCATCTTCCATCATTCCACCTTTACCTGGAATGTACACAAGAGTGGCAATGGAAAATACCATCCCGTGAGCTCACGATGTTCACTCACTGGCTGATTACATCATATATCCATCGACTCAAGTCTTTACTCTTTTTTCTTCATTTTCCTCTGGGTCTGAAGGAACCCTTTGGCCATAGCAGTTCAGTTCATCCAACCAATCATGTGCTTCTGCGGTTGCCATGGAGAAAGCCATTTAGCAGAGCCCTGCCAGTTCAGCAGAGATCTCAGGTTTGGACTGGATTTGTAGGGTTGTTACTGGGTTACTCTTGTTAACACTTGTTTTGAACTTCCTGGAAATGTGGACCGCACAAATGTTTCTTCCTCTGCATGAAGGGAGAACGGAGTGCAAACCACCTTGGCCTAGAAGATGCCACTAGGGGTTGGGATGTCAGAGTCCGGCCTTTCATGTCTGTATGTTGTAGCTTCGTATGTCTTTCAGTGGTTGTTGAAGTAACTCTAGGATATAATTTGTTTTTGTTTTTGTTTAATCTTACCTCTTCATGGTCAGTAGCCTCACTGGAGTGTGCCCCAGGTCAGCATTCTGAAAAGACTGTGGCACATTCTGTTCAGCCTGTCCCCTCCTGACTCTCTCTCTCTCTCTCTCTCTCTCTCTCTCTCTCTCTCTCTCTCTAACCTATCTGTTTGTTTTCTAAGCTTCTGTTTATATTTGTTTTCTAAGACCAGAGGAAATATTTTTCCCAGTCTGGAATTCCTCTCACCCCTCAGTTAGGCTCTTCTTGTGGAGACAATTTTCTAAAATACATTAGACCCTAAGGCCTTCAGGCAATCAAGTAGAGCGTAGGATCTCTCATGCTAAAATTGGTATCCCTCTTCCTTTAACCGTTCTTATTCCATTTTACCCAAAGTTCCCTCTGATACCTCCAACTTCTGTTCCTACTTCTGTTTCCCCAGCTCACATGGTAGCCCCAGTGCTAACACTAACTTGTGGAAGGGAGGGAAGGAGGGAGGAAAGGAAAGAAGGAAGGAAGGAAGGAAGAAAGGAAGGAAGGAAGGAAGAAAGACCAGAAGGAGAGTAGAGGAACAAAGGAACTCACCCTCCAGGGAGGCTGCTGGGGTGCCAGCAAAGGCATTTGATACTTTCTCAAAGGAAGCCTTAATTACTGTGGAATCGGAGCTTGAAACCAGCTGCCCTTTGAAGGTAGCCATTAGTAGGTAAGTCAGATCTCAGCACTTCTACAGTTTAGTTCAGTTTCCTCATCTCATTTCTAAAAGTTGACTTTGCTCTTATTCTCAGTAGCGGTGGGATCCCTTTTGATTCTGTGCCGTTTAATAATGACCCAGAAGCTTCAAGTTTGGAAAAATCAAAGTTTAAAAAAAAAAAAAAAAAAAGGATGCCAGGTGTTTAACACTGTCTCTACCTACTCACACAGAGCCAGGAGGTGGATTTCAAGGTGAGAGCTTTATTGTGGGCCCTCCCTGTTTAGATCTGCTGAATTTGTCTTCCTTGGGTAGCAGTATTCCTAGGCTCTCTGCTTTCTACTAATAGGGAGCTGGCCGCTGTGGCCATGAGGCGCAGCCATATTCGCGGCCAATCAAGAACAAGCATAGTCTGAGTTTTCCCTCAGCTCACCTCATAGATTTATTTTGTGTCCTTATCACAGCATCTCCCTCCATGAGCAGGAACCTAACATCACTGGTCCCCACCCTTTCTTTTCCGTCCTGCCATTTTCTTCGCCTTCCCACAGCAAAGGTCACTCCTCTTCTCTCCCTTCAGTGCAAACCAGAGAGCCATGTCTACCAGTATGCATGACCAGCCTTGATGTCTTCATGTCTGTATCTTCATCCCTAGAGAGACGTGTATGGGTTACATGATTCTGCCGGTCAGCATTGGTGAAGGTTCCCAACACAGAAGTCCGTACACTCGCTGTGCAGTTTTATCTTCCTGTTTCCTAGAATTATCATAGGGTTCCTGTTTATCACCATTATGAGCCCAGTTTGGTGAACACAGGATGGTAGATCCAGGGTTTGTGTATTTGCAGGTTAGCCAGTGGTAGGCTCAGATAACTCCTAAGACTGCAGTTATCCATATGTTCAGAAGCATGGATGTTACCTTGCTTACATCTAAGAATAGACAAGATTTATATTAGCAGGGATAACCCATTAGGTGTAACATGTCGTCCTATATGACAGTGCTGGGGGAATTCAGAACAGCATGTGTATGTGCTGGGTCCTGAAATTCATTTTTGGAGAGTCTTTCCTTGGTGCTTCTGTATCTTCTTGTTTGTGTGTGTGTGAATGCGAGTGTGTGTGTGTGAAGACAACCTTGTATATCATTTTTTAGGGAGCTTTTGTTTGAGACAGAGTCTCTATGGCCTAGAACTTCAATATATAGGCTAGGCTAGCCACTGAGTTCCAGGGTTCTCCCTCTGTAGCTCCCATCTCACCATTGCGGGAATTGCAAGCACATGCCTCCATGCCCAGCTTATAACTAGGCAGCACGCATGAAGACATTTTTTTTTTTCTGTATGTAGTCACCTACTAGGTGCTACACACTACTCAATGACAAAATCTCTGGCTGTCCAGGAGGTTCATACATGTTGTGTGGGCATGTTGTGAGAGACAGACATGTCCACACAGTAGGAAAACCAGAGTTCATGGCCAGAGCACACCGAGCTTAATCGCTAACCATATGTAGAGCCTGGTACACCTGCAAACCTAGCATTTGAAAGGCAGGGGTTAAAGGATTAGGAATTTGGAGCAGCCTTAGTTTTGAGGTCAGCCTGAGCTACAGAAACGGTTACTGAAGTTTTATGATTGTGACTCAGGCTGGGTTTTAAATAGTGAGCAGAGTCTTCTAGCAAGAGAGGTGGGAACTGGATCCTGTCCATCTCTTTTGTCTGAGGATGCTCTGTCCCTTGGCGTAATGGCAAGCACTTTCATCAGCTAGAGGTTGAAGCTAGAACAGCTGTTAAGAGATGGCACCCTACTGTTGCTAGCCCAACAGCACACCAGGATAGTCATGAATGAGCCTAACACAAAACCTAAAAACCTTGTTAATACATTGGGAACTACTATATGCAATAAGCACTGTGTATCTATGCAATTGTAGCTATACTGTGCTATATGCAGCTGTGTATATAACTCAGTTGCACAGGTCTAGAACACAAACTTTGTAGATGACAACATCTATCATAAATGTTAAATGTTGGACATTAATTACTGAGAGATGTATATTTCAGTTGTTTTCGGATGGAGTCTCACTATGTAGCTTAGGCTGCCCTCAAATTTATAAGTCAGCCTTTTTGGAACTGGGGAGTAATTCCATTACTTGAGGACAATTATCTTGTGACTTGCATCTCTTTCTTGTATCTTTGCATCATTACATTTCTGAACTCTGGAATTTTTCATCCGTGGTTAAAAGTGAAGATTCTGGATCCAGACGACCCATGTCTATTTTGTGGCATAGCCACAGATTATTTATCCTCTTTCAGCCTCAGTTTCCCCAGGTATAGTTGGGGATAATTCTGGTTTCTAATCCATGGAGTATTGGAGGTCTTCTTTGAGTTTTCAGTGTAAAGGCTTAAGAACGTGGTGAATAAATCTCTTTTCAGTCCATTTGCCTCAGAGTGTCTCACTGTGTGAATTACAATATATAATTACTGGGTCACCACTACACATTCAGAATCAAGCAATTGCTTGAAACAGTCACGGAGAGCCACCTGTATGACTGGGATATCAGCTACTGGGATACAAAGTCAAGAATACTATGCCCTGTCCTCAACAAAGCCATGTCTACTGAAAACACACACACACACACACACACACACACACACACACACACACACACACGCATATGTGTGTGTGCCTTAACAGTGTCAGATGGTGTGCTATACACAGTGCTGTGCTAAAAACAAAACAAGTCAAAAAACTGGTCTCCCAGTGTCCTGGTAGGCAACTGTATCTGTTTCTTGCATGGTAACAAAAGTCCTAGTTTACAGTTTCCTGTCAAAGTGGTGGTAGGCACATTAGCTTATAGGTTAATGGCTGGGTTTCGTTAACCTAGAGGGAAAATTTGTTCTGGCAGGCCTGGTAACAAACTCCCTGTTTGTGTGTCCTGTGTTAGGTTTGGAGGAGACCAGCCTGTCTACATCAACATCATCAGAGACCCCGTCAGTAGGTTTCTATCTAACTATTTTTTCCGTCGCTTTGGAGATTGGAGAGGGGAACAGAATCACATGATCCGCACCCCCAGCATGAGGCAGGAGGAGCGCTACCTGGTAAGTTTTACTGCATGTCAGTGGTGGCTGTCCCATGCCTTGGAGTGGTAAATCCAGGTTGGGAGCTCACACAGAGGAAGCCTTTGTGAGTGAGAACTTGTCTCAGGTGACACAGAACTGATTTCAGATTTGCTTTGTTCTGTTTGCCTTTGTTGACATTCCTTGGGAGTCTTGGCCTGCCACTCCCATTGTTAAGAACAGCTGTAATTGGAGATCTCTCTCTCAGAGGGTTGCAAAGTTTGTTCTTTCCTCATCCTATTCAGTTCCCATGGCAACTTCTCCAGGGAGTGGGTTTTCACTTGAGGACGTTCAGATTCCAAAAGGACCTAGGGTTGCCAGAGTTCTGTTCCCCTGAGGGTGCACCTCTCAGATTTCTGGTCTAATTGCTAGCTGTTTGTCTTCCTGCCAGCCCTCTTAACTTCAAATCCAACATTCCTCCCATGCTGCCAATAGACTATCTGTAAAATGCTGAACCTTGCTTGCTTTTCTGAATCTCGGTAAAGGTCTCCAGTTGTTTTATAAAGCCAGGAATTAGTCACAAAAATAGAAGGCAGAGCTGTATTCTGTTCCCCCAATACCTACCCCAGCCAGTCCCACAGCAGAATAAAGGACACATTTCTCATCTCTTAGTGACAAAGTGAAAAACGCTTATGGAGGAGCTGTGAGCCCCATGCCTAAGAGGCAGAAACCATGGCCTCTGTGTGAGAGGCTGCTGGGCTTCCCAGGCCATCTTGTGTTGTTGGGCATGGATGGGCAGGACAGGAAGTGGTGACGTGTCAATGTAGATGTGCACCCACCCACCTGTATCTACCAACACTGGTCTTCATCACCAGCCTTGTCAGCAAGAGAAGTTAGTGACGGCGCCATCACAATAGCTAGACCTTTTCTGATTCATAAAAAACATAGTATGTTTGATGCTGAGACCATTCTTTGGAGGTCACCTTGGTGTCGCTTTCATGTCTTAAGAACTGTGATAAGAGACACAGAGGAAAATGCAAACCTCTTACCCAGTTGTGTCTATTCGGGTGGTAGACGGGCCCAGACCAGACCCAAAGCTGACCACTCCCCGTCCGTACAATCTGAGCATCCTTACATGACAATCTGAAATGCCCTCAAATCAGACACTCCAAGCATCCACACACTACACCCAACCTCACACGTGACTTCTTAATCAGCAGTGTATAACCACTGAAAACATCACACCAAACGAGTTTCCAGCTATGTGTCTGTGGAGTGTGCACTCGTTTCGTGTTTAGACTTGGTAATTCCCCAAGATCTCTCATGGTGAGAATTCTTAAACATTTCTAAGCCTTTCAGTATTCTATCATCTATCTGAAGCTTCAGTGTTTGTTGTTGCTGCTATTATTGTTTTTGTTGTTTTTGGTTTATGGCTCCAAGTACCCTAATCTTTAAATTACTAGTTAGGAGTATGGCAACTGGTATTTTTTTGATTGGTGACATGATGTATATATTCAAAATGCAGAATCACTTCCTAGAGGAGTAATATTTTCTAATTATCTTTGTTATTTGTATTGACTCTTAAAATAGGCTTATGTACCTTTAAAAAGAGTTCATTCTATTTAATTAATATGACATTTCAAAGATCTCACTCAGTCTTGATGCTAAGAAAATGCTGAGAAGCCAAAGACATGGAAATGAATCTTCTTTTTTTTTATTGAAAAAAGCTTCTTCTCTTATACAATATTTCCCAATCATAGTTTCCCCTCCCTCTTCTCCCAGCTCCTTCCAACTTCCCCTCTCCCCCAGATTCATTCCCACTGCTTTCCCTTCAGAAAGGAGCAGGCCTCCAAGAGACAACAACCAAATTGACAAAACAAAATACAATAAGACAAAGCAAAAACCCTCATATCAAGGCTGGGCAAGGCAACCTAATAGGAGGAAAAGAAAAGAGTCCCAAGAGCAGACAAGAGTCAGAGGCACACCCACTCCTACTGTTAGGAGTCTCACAAACAGCAAGCCAATAGGCATAGAATATATGTCCAGGACACTGGTCCCATGCTTGTCACTTTAGTCTCTGTGAACTCTGGTTATTTGATTCAGTGGACCATGTTCTCCTGGTGTCCACCATCGCCTCTGACTCCTAGAATCTTTTCTCCCCTCTTCTGTGGGGTTCCCCAAGCACTCCGAGGGGAAGGACACAATGGAGACCTCCAGTTTAGAGTCTTTCTCTACATAACGTCTGGCTGTGGGCTCTGTACCTGCCCCTGTCTGCTGCTGGGGGAATCCCCTCTGATGATGACTGAACAAGGCACTGGTCTATGAGTATTGCATTGCACTTATTATAGATACTCAGAATATCATTATACTCAGAATATCACTAAGAATCATTTCGTTACTTTTTTTTCCCCAGTCATTTTGGTGATTGGGTTTTGCTGATGCAAAAGGCCAGATCAGACCAGATTAAAAGCAAACAGATGCAGGTTTATTTGGTGCTCCTGAAGGGCGGGTTCATGGGTCCCAAAGAAAGGGCCAAGGAAATCGTACACCCTGGCTAAGGCGAGGGAGTTTTATAGAAGACATGTCAGCCAGGAGCTTGAACTGTGCCCAAGTATGGTCAGATGCTGGGCACCGGGGCAGGCACTTGGGTGGGCTAGATGTATCAGAAATGTGGGTTGCATCAGCTGCCAGAAATACAGAGCTGAGCTTTGGGTGCCATTCCTTTGTTCAGAGCTTTTCAGTGCAGGTAGAGTTGTGGGGAGCAGACTGGGTTTCCAAGCTTGTGCAGTGGTGAGCAGGGGGCACCAGAAGAACATTTGGTACTACCATAGGTCTCTGACCTATCCAGCCTCTGGTTCCTGGCCATCCAATCAGTGTAGGGTATGGATTCCTTCTCATGGAGTAGATCTCAAGTTAAAGCAGACATTGGTTAGCCACTCCAACAGTTCTGCACACCATAGCCCCAGCACAGATTGTAGGTCGAACGTTTTGTGACTGGGTTGGTGCTGTCCAGATTTCTCTTTCAGAGTACCGTCCAAAAAGACTAGAACATAATGGTGATGGCTCCATGCAGTCAATCTCTCTTGTTCAGTGAGCTGTGTGAATGTTTTCCTCAGCCCAGCAGGGGCCCCACTGTCAGACTTGGAGAGGGACTCTCTGTCCTAGCATCAGCCTGAGTTGATTGGGGATCTCCAGGGGAGGAAATTAATCTTCTAGTTCTGTCTTTCAAATAGCATGTGGGGGTTCTTCTGGATTCTTCTACTCTGTCAAACTTTAGTGCCATCTTGTAGAGGAGTGCTTCTCAACCTTCCTGATGCCGCAACCCTTTAATACAGCCCCTCATGTCAGGGTGACCCCAACCATAGAAGTATTTATTACTTCTTAACTCTAATCTTGGTACTGTTAAGAATCCTTATGTAAATGTCTGATATGCAGGATATGTGATAGGCGACCCCTGTGAAAGGGTCATTTGGCCCACAAAAGGGTCATGACCCACATCTTGAGAACCACTGCTGTAGTGCATTTCATGTGTTACAATTCCCCTAAGTGTGCTAAATGATAAATTGTAGTCATTAAAGGGAGAAATTGCAAACTTGGAGTTGAGAGGGGCATTGTTTGTTTGTTTCAGTTCTGAGAATCAGATCCAGGGCCTCTCGCATGCTTGTCAAGTGCTGTTACCAAGCTACCTCTCTAGCCCTAGATTTAAAAAAAAAAAAAAAAATCAAATCTATTTATTTTTATTTTATGTGCATTGGTGCTCTGCCTGCATGTATGTCTGTGTGAGAGTGTCAGATCTTGGAGTTATAGACGGTTGTGAGCTGCCATGTGGGGGCTGGGAATTGAACCCCAGTCCTCTGGAAGAGCGTCCAGTATTCTTAACCATTGAGCCATCTCTCTATTCCTCCATCCCCATTACTTTTTAGAAGCTCCCAGTATTAAAAGTTGCACTGGTAACTGCCTGGTAGACTCTGACCTGAGAGGTTCTAGGTACATTTTCTGATAAAATTCTCTCCTCATTGACCTGAAGCCCCCACCCCCCACCCCCCACCTTCCACAAGTCACACACTTTGCTTTGGGTATGATTGTTTCAGCTGAGCTCAGCAGATGCTTCTTGGCCAAGCTCTTGCAGGGAAGCCCCAGGCTCCCCAGTGTGTCAGATGGAAAACTGGGGTGAGGTGGGGTGAGGGGAGTAAAGGAGCATCCTGAGTCACCTGCCCTGGCCTGACCCTGTTCAAGTTTGTTTTCTTCTTCAGAGAACCCTTTGTTTATTTGGAAGATGTTCTGTTGCCTTTTTCTTTCTTTCTTTCTTTTTCTTCTTCTTCTTTTTTTTTTTTAATGGCTGAAACTTCTTTTTATTTTTCCATCTCTGTAGTCCCTTGACATAAAATTTCCCCAGTCGGACCCCTCATCAATTTGGCAAGTCTGGATGGTCAGTTGTGTGACTCAAAAGAGGGTATTGTTTGTTTCTCTGTGGGGCATAGTCAGCTGTGAGGAGACGGGGTCTTTTCAGCAAAACTGAGAGAGTGTGCCACCGCTAGACTAAGCATGTCACTCCCTTGGGGACTGTGTACCAGGTCACTTCTGGCATGCCACATGTCCACAGACTCAGCGTTTGTCTGAATCATGGCCCTATTCCAGATCTTAGTGCCCCAGAGCCTCTTGTTTTATCCAGTTGCCAAAAAACTCAGTGTGCTCTTGGCCCCAAGTCCGGTGGAGCTTCTTAGCAGACAGCGGAGGAGGCTTCTGGATGAGGGGGTAGAAGAGGGGTGGCACCTTGCTGTAGTGGACTGTTTGGAAGGATATAGAAAAGGATACTGTACTAAGGTCACGTCCCCTTTACACAGGTGTGGCAGTGTGGGATGGGGACAGGAAAGAGCACAAACCTCCCAATCCCACTGGGATTGGCACTCCTCAGACCTTAAGTTTCACCTTCTGAATGTAAAGAAGAGGATCCAGCCAAGGGCTGTGTTTTCTGAGCAGAATCGTTTCCTGTAATGTCACACGCATGTCTTTACAGAGATATCGCCACTAGAAACCATTTGTCTGAGGTGGGGGTGAAGCTCAGTTGGCAGAGTGCTTGACTAACCTGCATAAAGCCTCAGGTTCAATACCCAGCATTTCATAAACTGGAACCGGCAGTTGGGAGGTAGAAGTAAGAACTTCAGTGTTATCCTCAGCTATAGAGAGTTTGAAGCCAGCCTGGGATATGTCAGACCTTGTCTCAAAATGGAGGCTGCGAGGGGTGGGGGAAGGGCATTTGTTTTCAAATATTCAAGCATCTTCTGGTTCTTTGTAATTTCTGGAAACCTCTAATTTCTGTCAAACTTGTTGTTTCTTTCCAAAACATTCTTTAGTGGCATTTACAAGAGAATAATATTTAGATAAATTAATGGCATACAGAGAGATGGTTGAGACAGTGTCACCATGAAAGAAAGGCAGTGGCTACAGGCTCAATTATTGTTGTCTCCTCAGCCCCCTAGAGCAAGGCTGACAGCGAGATACCTGGACCCCGGACTCTATAATGAGAGCATGAGATAGAAGCAAGTGGGGGGTTTTGAAAGGAAAGCAAAAGCCTGGGCTGTGCTGTCTAATTTATGTCAACTTGACAGTCGTCTGCGAGGAAGGAACCCCAGTTGAGAAAATACCTCCATAGATGGGTTGTAGGCAAGCCTGAAGAGCATTCTTTAAATTAGTGATCAAGGGGGGAGGGCCCAGACGATTGTGAATGGTTCCATCCCTGGGCTGGTGGACCTGGGTTCTATAAGAAAGCAGGCTGAGACAGTCATGGGGAGCAAGCCAGTAAGCAGCACCCTTCCATGGCCTCTGCATCAGCTCCTGCCTCCAGCTTCCTGCCCTGCTCAAGTTCCTGCCCTCACCACTTTTGATGATGAACTGTTACATGGAAGTGTGAGTGAAGTAAGCCCCTTTGCTCCCCAAATTGCCTTTGGTCATAGTGCTTCCTCACAGCAATGGTAGCTCTGACTAGAACAGGGGCCTTTCATGCCAACCCTTACACTTTATAGACTCCGAGCCTCTGTGAGACTGGGTTTCTCATCCTATCTTTTTTGCCCAGCCGTCTGTGCATATATAACTCCTGCTTGCCTTTTCCTGACAGCTGTGCACACTTCCATAGTGAAAGGCTTTGCACATAACCTCTTTGCACTTTCAAATTCTAAGAACCGTCATGTTGAGTTTGGTCCTCAGTCAGTGCCACTACCCCAGTAGGCCACTTCCCTACACTCACACTTGAAGGGTGCGAGGGCTTGAGAGCTTGTTCCCAGAGAATAAGCTGCCTCTGGGCTAGAAGTCATTCAACTTGGCTGAAAACCATGGAAATAATGCATGTTTCACAGAAAGGATGTGTAATTTACAGTTTTTTTAATTCAGAAGGAATCCAGTGACTCATGTTGGCCCTGTTCAGTTCTAGAGAGCCTGACCCTGGGTCAGAATCACCTGGGTTTTTTTTTTTTAAACTTTTTTTTTATTATTATCACTGATTGTTTCAGTTAGCCTAGACAATAATGGATTTCCGTGTGACATTTTCATGCCTGCGTATCACTGTATCTTGATCAAAAACCTCATCAGTGGTTTCCCCTGGCCCTCCTCCTATCCTCTCACCAATATCCTTTCTGTTCCCTTCTGAAGAAAATTATGCATTTTAATTTGCCTGAACGTTTGACATCATTAGCTCGGGAGCTATAGGTGTGAAATATCTGTGGGTGGAAATTTCCACTCTGTCTTCACTGACTGATGTCTCAGGACTCCTGAGAATAAAACCTCACATTTTACTTCTGTTCCAAAATGTTGTTTTTCTTTAAGAAAGAAAACCAGTAGAGGGTTTGGATTGTCTGATTTTTGAGTGTTTCAGAGGATAACTATGTTTCCAGAATCTTTCTGGAGGTGGGAAAGGAAACATTTGCTCCCCAGTTCCTACAGACTTGGCTTCTGATTGTCAGCCAAGCTGAGGGCCTGGGGCTTGGTGTCTTGCTGCCTGCTTTTCAACTGTTCTAGCTGGCGAACCAGGCAGTGGTTGGCCTCTGTGGGCCTCACTTGTCTGGTCTGTACAATGGGGCTGTTGATTGCCTGCTGGGAGAATCAGAAAAACCCTCTATGCAGCACAAGTGTTTGGGAACCTAGAAACCTCCAAGAACTCATCAATCAGTATTGATGTGTCTATCCCCTTGGCTCCGTTCATGGATCTTTGTGAGCTAAAAATGTTCCCTTTGCTCACTAGTAACATTCAAGAGACAGCTGGTAGTATTCTAGTGAAATGTGCATTTCTCTGCTCTAGGCTGGAGCTTCTCTGCTGGGGCATCCTGCAAAGGCTGCTGCTTTCATGGAGCCCCTGACATATGGGGTTCGACCTTGAGCTGTCAGGTCTGCTGCCCCTTGCTAAGGCCTCATTGGACCCCATACCATTTCCTTAGAAACGTCTTCTCTTTGTATTCCCAACAGCCGGAGATACGTTGGGATCCCAGTCTGCGGGCAACCATGTATTCCGAGTTTATTTGCTCGGAGCTTGGGTCAGCACTGGATTCCTAAGTCTCCCCTCCCCCTCTGAGGACCAGAGGGACTGGAAGAGCCCAAATGTTCTGCTATGGGGAAGGCATACATGACCCTGGGCCTAGGAACTCCTGCCTGAGAGATAGTCTTTCAAATCCCACTGCAGATATTTTATAAACAAAAGCCATTGTGTGGGATGTACAGTATTGTGGGGTCCTCTGGAGGAAGATGAGATAAGTAGCAGGGAAACAGAGAACTGCCAGGGAGTTTTGGAGAAACAGACGATCCAAGAACGTGAAGCCTTGTGAGCTGGAGAATAGAATGTCCCCAGCCACCTCCTGAGCCTCCATCAGAGAGTACCAGCTACACACAAGCCTTTATCATCTGCATTGCTCTCAATATGCTTATCTTCTAAACTTCTATCAAAAAAACCCACTGATCTCTGAGCATCCAGAGGCCTTTCCAGCCTCAAGTGTAAATGCCACCACAATCCTCCCCAAAACACATATGGTCATATACCCAACTCCTGGTACCAATTTCTACCTTAGTTAGTGTTTATATTGCTGTGTTAAAACACCATTACCAAAAGTAACTGGGGAAGAAAAGGTTTTACTTTATGCTATAGCTTGTAGCCCATCACTGAGGGAAGTCAGGGTAGGAACTCAGGATAGGAACCTGGAGGCAATTCTGCTGCAGAAGCCATGGAGGAGTGCTGCTTACTGCCTTGCTCCCATGCCTTGCTCAATCTACTTTTCTTATGAACCCCAGGACCACCTGCCCAGGTGTGGGTGGCGGCATCCACAGTGTGGTGAGCCCTCTCATACCAATCACCAGGTAAGAAGATGTCCTCTGGGCTTGTCTGCAGACCAGTCTTCATGGAGGCCTTTTCTCAATTGCGGTCCTCTCTTCTCAGATAACAAATTGACTAAATAAATAAATAAATAATAACAGCAAGCAAACAGCAACACAGGCATCAGGTTAGGATGTGGCATTGTGTTAGTGCATCCCCATGTGTGGAGACTACCATCAGCCCTTTATGGTTTTGGGCAGGGGAAAGCAGGAAAATCAGGCCACCAGGAAGGGATGGTGCCTGAAGCTGTTTGTCACTCGGGGTACCTCACAGGACAAGGCTAGGAGAGAGAAAAATGAAATCATGTCTGCAGAAAGATATGTGCAGTTAACAAGAAGAAAAGGAACCCAACTCCCGTCGAGGGTCAGGAAGTGCCACACAGTTGCCAGACCACATGGGAAGGACACATGTCACAGGCCCAGCAGGCCAAATGGTGGCAAACTAGAATCTGTGTAGACACAGATCCAGTTCTGACCACCAAATGTCATTGTGTCTGCAACACAGAGTGGAAGGGTCCCCCATAGATGTAGAAATACCAGCTCATTGTTAGTTACTACACCGATCCAGGTGTTAGGTTAGCCAAGAAGCAAGGTCTGCAGATCCCCCTCTTCCTCCTCTTCCCCCTCTTCCCCCTCTTCCCCCTCTTCCCCCTCTTCCCCCTCTTCCCCCTCTTCCTCCTCTTCCCCCTCTTCCTCCTCTTCCTCCTCTTCCTCCTCTTCCTCCTATTCCTCCTCTTCCTCCTTCAAGGAGCAGCTCCAAGTGGGGCAGGGAGGCAACGGAGAAGCTGTTACAAGTCCTTGAAGTTGCTGTTGCTGTTTGCAGTGCAAACCTGAAATGCTTGACACTTAGTAGCAGGAGACAGCAAGGAGGAGAGAGCTGGGGGTAAGGAGGAGGAGGAGGAGGAGGAGGAGGAGGAGGAGGAGGAGGAGGAGGAGGAGGAGGAGGAGGAGGAGGAGGAGGAAGGGGAGGAGGAGGAAGAGGAGGGAGCTGGGGTAAGGAGGAGAGACAGGTTCACGCACTGACAGGTGTTGTCCCTGTCTAGTGCTTGTTTAACAAGGAAAAGAATGAAATCCAGGAAGGTTGCAGACATTGGGGCAGCTTCTCAAGAGAGGAGAATCTGCCAAGGCTATCGGGACGGATGCAGATAGAGCAAGGGTGATGAGCAGAGGAGAGAACTGCTGCAGATGAAGGAACTCTCTAGAAAATGTGCACACTCCTAAGAACAACAAACAGGCTTACTCTGTGGAGAACCTCCCATTTGGCTGGAGCCCATGGTGGGGAGGAGGCAGGAACTGGAGTAGAGTGAAGCTTTTCTCCAGATGTTCCCTTAGGGAAGCTTCCCCTGACCTGCCTCCTCCCCTGCAAGGTCCCCTCAGGACCATCAACAGACCACAAGGGCCACCAGAGCACAGCCAGGTGCTTCCTGCTGGCCACCTGTCAGCTGAGCTCATCTGCCCCTCCCTAACTGGGTCAGCAATCCCTGCAGCTGTGGGCCAGCGCTGCAACCTTGCAGCGCCAGGTGGCTGGCATTTAGGAAAGCAGACCCTCAGCTTTGGCTGCTGCTGGGAGTCACAGGGGATAAGGATAGGGGAAAATGCGGGGGTTGGAGGTGGGGTCAAGTCAAAACCACCAGTGCCTGTAACACACACGCTACAGGATTGTAGCTGAATCAGTCTGGGGTGCAGCCTGGCTTGGAGGGTTATTTTGCTTGTTTTGTTTTATTTCTTAAAGCTGCAGAAGTGACGCTTTATTGTGTAGCCATGGCAGAGAGCTGGAGAATTAACCACATACCTCATTTCTTCTGGTGAATTTGCAAGAGCTGTGGTCACTGACAGAAGTGTACCCTCTTCGTTCTTATCCTCTGCCCATTAGAAAACGCTGTATTTGTGTATCGTACCTCTCACACCTTAAACTTTTCTATTTTTCTAGACTTTTAATTGACACATACAAATAAAGGTCTTAAAGAAGGTCAGGGGACATAGAGATGGCTCAGCTTGGTAAGGTGCTTGCTGCACAAACATGAAGACCTGAGTTCAGTCTCCCAGAACCCACAGAAAAGGGGTAGATGTTAGAGGCCCAGGAGTTGATCAGAGGAGCATAGAGTTGCTTGTGTGACTGCCTAATAACCTGAGATTGATCTATAGATCACACACGGTGGCAAGAGAGAGCCTGTGATCTTTAAAAAGCACCTAGTGGCTTGTATCAGCTAGCAGTGCATCTCTCTCTCTCTCTCTCTCTCTCTCTCTCTCTCTCTCTCTCACACACACACACACACACACACACACACACACACTTGTTTTTTTTTTTTTTAAGTTGGCTATGGTCAATCATCTTTATAATCCCAGTGCTGAAAAGACGGAGGCAGAAGAGTTCTCAGGGCTGGGAGACCTTCCATGCTCATGGAATATGTGAGCTGTGGTCTACTGAGAGAGCCTGTCTCGAAAAACTGAGGTGGACATTGATTGAGGACAACACTTGACTTTGACCTCCGAGTTCCACATGTGCATGTGTGCACGCGTGTCTACACACACACACACACACACACACACACACACACAGTCAAATGGTGCAGTGCAATATCTGTTTATAAATATCCTGTGTGTATCTTCAGTCAGGCATTTCACTAAAAATTGAAGTAGAGTATTCTTACGAGTGAGAAGCCAGAGTATGTCACAGTACATTGAAGATCTCGCTTTAGAAAGCTGTACTTCAGGCAATGAGACAGGGCGAGCATTTTGATGAATAAATTCAACATGTGGACAAACACCTTTTCCTTTTCACAGATTGGCAGGGCAATTGGACTTCATTACTGTCTCTTCAGGGGACTTTGTGACATTCCTTAAAGGTAGGCGTACTCAGACGATGACAGGTGAAGTAAATTGGTGTGGGCTGAGAGGACCAGGTTTCAGATGCAGCCAGGAAGGGTTCTTTAAACATAGCCAGAGCCTGCTGTTAGAAGCAACGAAGCAAAGTACCTCAGAACGGGAATACCTGTGGCTCCATTAATCTGTGATAAAATTTGAATTTTATATCCCACACTTGTCTTGCAGAAGCTGGCACACCGCTAGAGCTGTCCCCAGTGTGCTCTGCTGTATTTTTCCTCTGCCCAGCTGTTTTTACATACGCATTATAAACCCCCCCCAAAGGCTGACTGACCTCCAAACACATTCTTCAAAATATTTTCTAGTCTAAAGACAAGAAGCATAAGGGTGGCTCTGTAAGAGATTTATTGGAATCTCCGCTTGAATTCTAATTGTGAGCACTTATGAAAATGTCAATATTAACATGAAATAGCTGGCAGTTCCTCTAATAAATGTAAATTGAATTAGATAGTGTGTAATTGGAAAAACACTCCCTTCCCTCCAGCTCATGAAACAAGTTGCAGAATCTGTTAACTGCAGCAGCCTTGCCCTCTAATGGCTGGAGGCTGAAGGACAGGACTAAATACTTTGGATTCAAGAAAATAGAACTTAAGAAGAATGAATGATCGGCTGGTTACCAAATCAAGGCACAGAGCAGAGCAGATGTCACTGGAGAGAGCAGGTGGCCAGGGGGAGGGGGAGGGGAAGGGATAAAAAGGCTTTTGAGTTTCCAGGTCAACTAGCATGGAGTCTGGTGTGAAGTCGGGCATAGTGACACACACCTCGTCTTAGCTTCCTTTCCTCTTGCTATGGTAAAGTACCCTGACAAAAGCAACTTAAGGGAGAAAAGGTTTATTCTAGCTCAACGCTCAAGGGTACAGTCCATCATGGTGGAGGAAGTAGAGGCAGCAGGAGCTTGAAGCAGTTGATGGTATAGCAACAGAGAACAGGGGGATGGGTGTACCACTTGGTTTCCTTTCTCTCTTCACACAGTCCAGGGTCTTAGCCAGGGAATAGCTCCGCCCACGGTGGGCCAGTCTTCCCTTCTCAGTTAACATAATCAAGATACTTCTCCATTGGAATTCCTAGAATGACCTTCTCCTAGGTCATTCTAGATTGTATCAAGCTGACATTTAACACCAACCCTCACACACCTGTAAACCCAGTATTTGGTAGGCTAAGTCAGAAAGGTCTCTAGTATGTGGATAGCTCCGGTTGTATTAGGGCCATAACCCCATGTCCCCAAAGGCAAAAGAGAAAGAAAGAAAGAGAAGAGGAGACCCATGTTATATAAGTCTGATTTCCTGAAACAAAGCTGAAAGTCAAAGTATAAAGAAATGTAATTGCCTGGAAAGTCTAGAGGATAAGCTTGGCCCAGGGAATGTCACCATTAGGAGGTATGGCCTTGTTGGAGGAAGTGTATCACTATGTGTGTGGGGGGAGGGAGGGGGCAGAAGGGAGACATTGAGATGTTCTTCCAAGCCACATGGGAGACAGTTTCTCCTGTGTGCCTTCTGAATAACATGCTGATTTCTCAGCTCCTCCAGCACCATGCCTGCCTGGACCCTACAGTGCTTCTGGCCATGATGATAATAGACTGAGCTGCAGAACCAGCAAGCCAGCCCCAATTAAATGTTGTCCTTTATAAGAGTTGCCTTGGTCATGGTGTCTCTTCACAGCAATGGAAACCCTAACTACGACACAGAGTTGCCAAGTCGAATAAGAAAGGAGGAATGTTGATAGCTATATATCTCAGACCTAATTGAGGTATTGTATAAGCAAGCACTACTAATCAAATCTCTGGGCAATCAGAACCTAGGCGATCAGATTAGCCTCCGCTGACTTTATTACTGCTGCTTGCCTTTCCCTGTAATTTTTAATTCAGTGTGGATTATGTCTATTTTGCTTCCTCCGATACTGCTTTCTGAATCCTTAAGATGAGTTCATGTTTGGATAAGCCTTCCATTTTTAGCTCAAATAGAATTTGTAATAGAATACGCTCCTGTTAAACAGTGGCAGCAGAGAAAAGTCTATGTGGTACCCTACCCGTGCCTGCCTCTCTGTTGCCTTTTCACGCGAACTTTAGTGGGTTTTGAATGAGTCTAACAGGCTAGCCACTGCCTGAGGAATGCCATTCTCACACACATTTCTTCCTATGTTATATCAGTGAGGGATGCCCCCACCTATCCTGATGCCCAGACAAGACACTCTGGGGCCATCCTACCAGTTCTCTCTTTCTCTCCCCCAGCTTACGTAAATGTCTGGTAATAGTCTATTCTCTGTTACTAATACTGGATTAAAGGACTGATGAGGCTGAGGTCTCATGGTTCAGAGCACAGTAGAGCATCTCTTTCTGCTAGGGACCATGGGCTGCTTCAGCTTGCTATAGAGTGAGAGCTAAATAGTCAGCAGAGAAGCAGCAGAAAAGTGGTCCAACTCCCTGGATAGCTAACACATTTCTGCAGGAAGTGCGTTAATCTATCATGAGGGCTGTACTCTGATGATCTACTCCTTTCATGATACCCTTCTACCCAGCACTGCTGCCTCGGCAGCATGTGTTTTAAAGAGAACACACTACATTCAAATGCAGCTGGTCACAGTTTTAGCCTGAGGTCATATGAGAGTCAAAGCCAAAGGTCTGGACTAGTGTGAAGGTGTTAGAGTTTAGACAGTACTTGGAGGTGTATGTTGTTTTTCTCTTTTCATTTTTAAATTTTTCTTGGGGTTATAGTATAACTACATCTTCCCCTTTCTTTCCTCTTTGTAAACCCTCACATATATGCCTCATTACTGTTTGTCAAGTTTAGAGCTTACTTTTTTATTAATTGTTGTGGTATACACAAACCACAATGACCAGCATGGCTTGATAACCCCAGTGTGCAGTAGTGGCACACATGCCTCGGTAGTAACCAATAGCTCTCTAACTGGACTTAAGATCTGTTCAACCAGAGGGAAATCATGCCTAGCTCTGAAACCCTAGCCAATTACTCAAAGCTGGTAGTTACCATGGGTAAATGAAGATGAACTCACCAGAACTCTTTGTACAGAACAGAATTGTCCCTAAAATCTTGCTTCTCTCCCATCTTTTATCCAGGGGGGCTCTTGTGAGGGTCATACTTTGAACAGAAAGCAAGAGACACACAGAGTTGCTGAGGCTTGGGTTCTCAGGTGACTTTGCTGTAAAACTCTGACAATGGCTACAAAAGAAATGGCCTAGAGGGCGTGAGACCAGGTGCTGGAGCACCCAGTCAGCTGCTCAGCCTGGAGCTTTGTCTACACCACAGCTGGGAGCTGGTCTGTGAGAAGTTAGGGAGCTTTGCTGGATGCTTTGACTGTGACTTGGAAGGCAATGAGCTATGAATCACAGACTTTTGAAGAAGACGGGGGGTGGGGGGTGTGAGAAGTCATGGTCAACGCATTCAATGGACAAATCTGGTGTGATGTTAGCTATCATCAAGACTTAATAACATTATTACTCCATCGAAAGCTGTGCAACAACATGGTACTATCTGGATAGCTCCATTAAATTTTGAATAGGTTTGGCCAATAAAGATACTAGGGAAAAAAATGGACAGTAAGGAATAAAGTTAGCACTTCTACCCCTTCATGTATTTCAAAATAAATTGCAGGTGGGTAAAGGGAAAAGTTAAAAAAACAAAAAACAAAAAAACAGAAACTGTAGAACTATGTTTAAGAATCCTTCAGTAAGCTAGGGGCAGTGGTGCTCACAGCAATGGAAGGAAACAGAAAGGAAATGAATTTTATATTTATTCCAATATAAATTAAGTTTATTATACAGAAAATGTTATACAGTAGTTACTGCAGTCTGAGGAAAGCTTAATTCTTTAATATACCAAAATATAGGCTCTTACAAGCTAATCTACCAAGTGGAAAATTAAAGACTAAATTCGGTATAATCTAAACATGATTCAGCCATACCCATCCCTTTCAAATTTGCAAATTAAAGCTATGAACTGCGATGAACTTATCAACCTGGCTGAAACTTCAGAAACTGTAAGTACTCATGCACCCATACCATCCCCCGAGGAGGTGACAAGAGCTGATATGTGCCGCTTGTAAATTTCTGTGCTGTAAGCGCTCTCCCCCCTGTCAGTCTGATGCTAGTGTGGCATTACTGAAAGCAGCAGAAAGGAAGAATTTGCATGTGTCTCTTTTATTCTGAACTGGCCCTGCTGCATCTGATACACACAGTGCTATCCAAAGAGCATCAGAGGGGACATGCTCACCTCTTACTGGTTATCTGGATTTTGGGGAGAAAGTGGTCTATGCTGGATTTTACTCAGTTTCCCAACCCTAGCTTGTGGCAGTGTGTCATCAGACATTTTAGTCTTGGTCAGCCTAAATGATGAGAAACAGTGTCTCCAGGGGATTTTAACCTGCATTTCCATCAATTTGATTGTCTTAGTTATTGTTCTATTGCTGTGATGAAACACCATGACCCAGGCAACATATAGAAGAAGCATTTGATTGGGGCCTTGCTTACAGTAGGGTAAATCCATGATTTTCATGGCAGGAAGCATGGCAGTGGGCAAGCATGGTACTGGGGCAGCAGCTAAAACTTATATATGATCTACAAGTGGCAAAGACAGAGACTGGATCTGGCATGGACTTTTGAAACCTTAAAGCCCCAGTGACACACACCTCCTCCAACAAGGCCACACCTCATAATCCCTCCATAACAGTTTTACCAACCAGGGCCCAGGTACTCAAATATATGAGCCTTCGGGGGTAGGGGCGATTCTCATTTAAACCACTGCATTGACTGAAGCTGAATGACCCACCCACATGTTTTAGAAGCACTGGTATATTTTTTTTTCCTTATCACAGCTTTCCCTATTTTACTAACAGTATGATTTCTTGAAACCCAAGACTTAAAGGATTTAGCCTGTTATTTAACGCATAAACTGCAAATACTTTTTCCTGGTTTACAGTCTCTTTGTGGTATTCTAATGCATAATTTATGTTCTTTGTAGTACAATTTAGTAGCCGTTTTCTTTATTGTACCTTCTGGTCTTGTGTTAAACTTAGACTTCCTTGACTCTGAGACCAGGGAGCACATTCTTCATGCTCCCTACCAGGGTGTTTTAAATCGTGTCAAATTAAAAATGTTTATCTTTTACATTTACAGTGAAATTTACACTGCTGTCAGATGTAACAGGCAGACAAGTATTCCCCACCTCTGGATGGCTAACATATCAGCCTGACAACACTTAAAGAAGAGCGTGTTTCTACACTTAATGCATATCTTTATCACAAATTCTTGGTTTTGGTGGCTTCATTTTTTTCTTTTCTACATTGGTCCCTTATTCTGTATCTTTGGATATAGGAGACTATTCTATATATGTTACATATGTGTATATGAACATATGTGAACCATTACATAATCATATGATATATATCTTGTTATATGTATCACATAGGTGATATATGATATAATATAGAATATATTATATAAACATACAATAATAAAGTTGTATAATATGCAGTGGACACTGCATAACACTCATTATCTGCTGAGATACCCCGCTCTCCTTGCTCATTAATCCCAAGGATCCTTGAATGGACTCTTTCTGCATCCCAACTCCACACATACACGCAAGAGGATTCTGTTGTCTGATGGGTTTATGTTACTGTCTAGGTTAACAAATGGTCAGTTGGCATCTCTAAGTGCAGTTTTATTGTTTGGTAGCAATTTGGCTTTCCCCTTTGCTCATGGCTGTTTATAAATCAGGAAGGCTTATGTGAAGGGCATAGTAGAGAAACTACCAAAATGCCCCCTTCATGGTTTTGAAGGTGGAGGGACAGGTGGGTTATTGTGGAAGGATTTTCAAGTTTTCCTTATGAAGCTTTTGCAGGTTTCTCACTCAGCTGACTTCTTCCTAGGTATTCAATCTTGTTTGTTGTCATTGCTATTAATTCCTAAATATTTTCATCCAGCCTTCCTCCTCTTTATCCATAGACTTCTGGGAGATTCTTTTCTGTTTCCAGCTAAAAGTATATTCTCAGCTAATAATGATTTTCTCTCTAACAATTTTTCTAAGTTTCATTCATTTGTTTTCATTAATGCCTGTAAAGCAATGTCAAATATAATTGTGGCAAGAATGGGTTTCTTACCAGACTCAGAGGATCCAAGTGAAAAATGGTGTTACTAGTTCTCAACTTCTGATCTTTGTCACATTGATTTTTCCTACTAGAACAGAATGTTTAGAATCCAGACCGTCCAAGACTTCATTTCATTGGGACAAGGAATGGTATAAATTCCAATATTTGGGAACCAAAAACTTAAGGAAAAAGCTAAACAATGTTTTATCCTGAGTGCACATGAGCCTGTGCCCACACACACACACACACACACACACACACACTCCTACTGCTTATATCATAGCTATCCTTTTAATGACTCCCAGCTATCTCTAGGGTACCTGTCTTCTCTACTGCCTATGTGGACAAAATGAATTGAGCCCTGCTGTGCTCCCCTGAGCTCTCAGGATTTCTGTCTTTTTCCCATGGGTGAGATTTTCATGGCAGTCTGTGCCTCCCAACCACATTTAATAAACTGCAATAATAAATGCAGAATTGATTCATCACCCACAGTTTTACAATTCAAAGGAAAGATGAAAAGCGACCACAGGCTGACCTGAGGGCACCTTTATTTTGATTTCAATTACAGTAGAGATGGCAATATGAGCTGTCTGTCTCTTCATGATCTTGGGTAGATTCAGCCTCTTTCTGATGCTGGGACACCACACCTCTCCTGGTATTAAGCATTCTTTGACTTAATTGTCGTTGTGTGATTGTGTTTGAGGTGGGGGTTGCTACGTATCCCAGGCTAGGTTCACACTATCCACCAGCCTCAGCCTCCTAAGTTCTCCTATTACAGGTACTTGTCCCATTGTGCATAGCTGGTTTTCTTCCTGAAAGCAGCTACAAAAGGCTGGCAAGGTCTCTGAAATAACCCTAAACGTATCTGACACTGGAAAGGCAAGGACCCCTTGTTGGACCCTGTACATGAGACATGTCCCATGTATCTATTTAACCAGGGATGGGGAAGCAGATGAGTTGAGGTCCCCTGGGTGAATGTTGGAGCCTGTGGTTTCTCTGCAGTTTGGGACTTGAGAAGCCCAAGGGAGAACTTCACAGTGACATCTACTGCCTGTCCTTCTCCGCTAACCCTGAGTGGTCTGCAGTGGAAATTGCTAAATTGATCTAAGGGACTAAAACCTCTCATTTGAATTCCTTTGAGGTAACACGCCTCTGACCTCTCAGCCTGTCATTTCCCCGGTGTTCTGATTAAATTTAGATAATTAATAACATTAATTAGCTCACGTGTTTACTTTTATGTAAAAACCCCAGGTGTTAGAGCTGAGCGCGTCTTTTCCTATTTAGATCATGTTCTCTGTGGTCACAGTCAGCTTCACATTGGTCCTTCCGTAGATACCTCAAACCCTCTTCTCCAAGTATGCCTAGTGTCCTGTAAGGATTTTCTGCAGTTGCTTTGTCTTGATTCTGTCTAACAAAATGCCTATGGATATTTAAAACTTCTGAATAATGCCTATGCAATACCTAGCTATAACTATCCACATTTTTAAAAGAAGTTCTCCTTCACCCACCCAGTCAGACCTTAATTTCCCTTCAAAATGGTACTCAGATTCCCTCTCCCTGTTTGGCTGGTGCTGCGTGCACTGTGAGCTTCCAGAGTCTTTCAAGCATGCCGCAGTGCTAACTCACCTCTGATTGCTGTAACTTCCCCCTTCCTGGCCTAGCTGGGCCCCGCCAGGTTCACATTGCCATGCATTCTGCCATCTAAGGCTCTGCAAGATCTAAGTCTTTGCAAGAGAGGCTCCCAGTCTCCTGCCTTCTGTCTTGAATTCTGAAATTTCCTCTGGCTATTAGGCTCTTCCTAATAATCTAGACCTGCCCTACTAGCCCAGACTGCTTTCCCAGTTAAACGCTAATCAGGCCCTCAGCTTCTCACTTTCTCTTTTGAGGGGAGTCTTATCTCTCTTTTCATTCTTGTGCCTCTAACCCAAGTGGAATGCCTTTGCCTCTTCCCTTTCGCCTTGTCCTTTCCAGCCTCTACATAGCTTCCCTCAGTCCCAGGCTTTGGATACCTCCTTGTCCAGCATTCCCGGGGCCTTTGGCTCTCTTCTCTGGCCTTGAGTCTAGACTACATTTCAGGTTGTATTGATCACCTGTGTGGCTAATTTAATCTTCTCAGCAGCCCTAGGGGGAAAAAAAAAAGTGTTATGATCTTGCCCCAGAATGAGAAGCCTGGGGCAGGGAAATTGGCTCAGTGGGTAAAGTGCTTGCTAGGCAAGCATAAGGACCTAGCGCCCAAGTTAAAAGCCAGTGTGGCTACACACATTTGGACCCCCACCCCCCACCCCCCGCTAGAGGCAGAGACAGGCAGATCCCATAGGTTTGGAGACAGCAGGAGTTTAATTTGTGCTGAGTGTGATGGTGAGAATTAGAGAATAGAAACAAGATACAGACTCTCACTTAGGCCCTGGCTCCCAAGGGCCCGGGCCAAAGTGAGAGAGAGGTAGTCACAAAAATAGGATCTAGGCTCAGAGTATTATCTCAAAATGTCAGGGGAGGCATGTGTTGTGGGGCTTGGGGATTGGGGGGTATCTTGTCCTGAATCTGCCTATGGGAGATGCCGCCTGAGCTGAGCTGTGTCTCACAGAGATAGTGAGGGTTGCTGGGGTCAAAAATGCAAGGCAGGACATAGGAAGTGAGACTGGATAACTAGGCAGAGCCTGTGACGTGTGTCAATACTCTAGTTTATTCCATGTGTGTAAAGCCCAACAGCAGCAGCCACAGCCATGGCCATCTTCCTTTTCAGATTCTCTGAAAGGTGTGTAAAAGGAATGGAAGTCTTCCCTGGTCCCTTGTCCTTGCTCTGAAGCTGTGTGATGCCCGTGAGCTGCAAACACTCACAGTGTGTAATACTGTTGCACCCTCCAGCCTCCCCCTAAACATACCACATGCCATTCCAATTCCCTGAGTCAGCCTGGGCTCCTCTCTGTCCCCCTCCTCCCTGTCCTCTGTGTGTGGTAACTCACTGGCCCTCAGGCAGTGGGTCTAGCCAGTCACCCCTCCTATTCCCATCTCAGAGTCCATGTTCACAGCCCACGTCTGCTCCGTCTGGAATACTCCTTCCCAGGGGGTGGAGACCTCCCGTTTCCTGTCAGCCAATAAAAGTGAGATGCTAGCTATTCAAAAGTATTATGGAATTCCTAGAGTATTGTTACCATCCGAGGCCTCTTGAACTGTAGAAGCTGTTTCTGGCCCCTAGAACTGCATAGAGGTAGGATTCCTTGACCTCAGTATGCCCCACCTTGACAAAACGCCCCGGTAAGAATGGCCAAGGAGTTCAGGAGGAATTAGGGGGTCGGGTGAGAAGGGATTGTGAACACTTTCGAAGCTTCAGAGCCTTCTTATGAAAGGTGGTAAGCTACAAAGTAGTCCACTAAGTCCTGACCTTGTATTAGTGTTCACAAAGGACACGAGCAACCTGGTAGAGCTTATTAGCTGAGGCTAGGCCATTTATTTTTTTAAATTAAAAACCACAAATAGGATATTGAAGATAAAAGAAACACATGAGACTATTACCAGAATAAAGAAAAAAATTGTGGAACTGTAGCTCACTTGGTACAGCATGAACAAGCCAGAAGGCCCTGGGTTCTGCACCAGCACTACATAAGTCAGTTGGTAGGGCATGCCTGTAATCCCAGCACTTGGGAGGTGGAGGGAAGAGAATCAGAAGTTCAAGGTCATTCTTCAGGGCAAAGCAAGTTTGAGGCCAGCCAAGGCTACATGAGATCCTGTCTCAAAAGGAAAACAGAAGATATACAAATTTAAAAACAAAAGAATAAACATTAACAGGAAAGCAAGTGGTTGGCTTTTATCCATGTTCAGGTGAACTGAAATCAACTTGGGGCGTTTCTACCACAGACCACACAAGTGCAAGAGGAGACCATGTGGTTAACTAACTCTGTCGTGTGCAGTTCCCGGTCAGTGAGACCTTATTAATTTTAGGAAGTTGGATATAATCTCTCAAGAAAGGAATCTGTAAACAGAACCCAGAGTTAGGCTAGACCCATAGACCATTCCAATCTGAGAGGCAAGGTTTATCTACTGAGACACCTTGGAATCCCCAGACTGCCCTTCAATGAAGAGTTCATAAAAATTGGCCAGTTTGTATGATAAATAAAAAATCTCCTGAAATCTTTAGGAACTCGGTTTTACTTTGCTAATTCCATTCTTCCTTGTGGAGGAATGTCTAAGTCAATGAAATTCTCACTTAAAATAACCTAGAGACTTGCTGGAGGCTAAGACAGGATACGGAGAAGAGTGTGGTCACTATACATTATGTGTATGTCGAAATTGTCTTACAGGTTTAATTAGTAAAAAAAGAGCACAACAAGGTTTTTTTTTTAAAACAGGGAAAACGGCATTGGTCTCTCTGTGATGGAATCTCACATTCAGGCACAAGAAGAATTGTGTGTGCCCAGTAAGAAAGTTCAAAGCCTTTGCTTTCTTTGTTCTTTCAAGTATTTTATTTGGAGTTTTCCCTTTTTGTAAGATAACCCACAACAAGAAAACCATTTGAGTAAACGTGTGTGTGTGTGTGTGTGTGTGTGTGTGTGTGTGTGTGTGTGTGTGGTTATATACCAGTGAAGTCTTCTGTTGTAATGTGATTATCTGGAAAGGAAGAAAAACTACATTTTGATGCCAGCGGAATATTTTTTTTTTCTTGCTTTAAAATTAGGATCATTAAGCAAATCAGCATAGCAAGCCTGAGATGCCAAAGAAAATGTTTCCCAGATAGGCTGACTGGAGGGTGGGTTTCTGTTCAGCTCTTTGATCTCGTGCACAGGATATAGCCTGTTTTCATGGGTAAAATTACAGCCCAGATAGTCAAGTTTCAAATTTACTTTTTCCATCCTGATCCACAGAAGCAGGAGACTCTGGCTCCCATGTGTCATTGGCCTTTTCTCTGTGGAAGTCAATAGGCATTAGTAAGACGCCTGGCAAAGCCTCAACCTCAGTGCTTCAAGTCTCTGTATAATTAACTGAGATGTTTTTATGTATTTATTTATTATTATTCTCTCTCTCTCTCTCTCTCTCTCTCTCTCTCTCTCTCTCTCTCCCTCTCGTGTGTGTGTGTGTGTGAAAGAGAGAGAGAGAGAGAGAGAGAGAGAGAGAGAGAGAGAGAGAGAACACAGTCTGGGGGAGTCAGTTTTCTCTGTCTCCCATTGAGGTTTCAAGGACCACATTCAGGTCGTCAGACTTAGTGGCAAGCACCTTTGCTCACTGAGCGATCTGGTTCACCTCTTGCTGAGTTCTTTTAACATACTTTCCCTTAAGACAATTTAGATTAAATAACAAGGCTGACTGCAAACTATAGCACTTATGAGGCATAAGCATGATGACATTAAATGCAGGGGCTAAATACAGGAAGAAGAGGGCTCCCGGCTCCATGTAGACACAATGGGGCGTGGCAGCTAGTCATGTCTAGTCGTTCACATGACAGTTACTGGCTGTGTGTCTACTACAGGCTGGATACTCATAAGCCCTCAGCAAGGCTTCTTACCCTGATATTCGTAGAGAGCTCATTACGTGAGCTGAAACATATAGTAAACACACGGACAAATACTACGTTGGGTGGGGGGAGGGATGGTAAAAATCTTAAGTACAAAATACAGTAAGAAGACAAGGAGAAGCTGTACACATTAGTATATCAAGACTCAAAAGGCAGATGATTTAAACTGGGATCCACAGAGCTCTCCCAAAAGTTCAGTGGGTAAATTCCAGAGTATATGAACCCCAATAGAGAACAATTCATCAGACTCTTTTTTAAAATGTATTTATTTCTATTATATGTGCATTGTGCATTGGTGTTTTGCCTATACATCTGTTTGTGTGAGGGTGTTGGGGCCCCTGAAACAGGAGTTACAGATAGTTGTGAGCTGCCATGTGGGTGCTGGGAACTGAACTTGGGTCCTCTGGAAAAGCTGACAGTGCTCTTAACCACTGAGCCATCTCTCCAGCCCCATCAGCCCCAATTCATTAGACTCCTACATAGAGTCTTCTAAAGTTCTGAATGTAGACAGTAAGCTGCAGCAGCATCACCTGTGCCTGCAGTGTCCCCGTGACTGCAGATCTCAGAGTGTCACTTATGCAGCAATCATGGCAGACACTAAAGGCACTGAGAAATCTCATTATTCAGTACATTAGGCCGGCACATAGACTTTTACAATTTTGAGGGTGATTTGGTATATTTCATATCTTTTTTTCTCCTTTTCCTGCAAACACTTAAGCATCTTGATCCGCAAAGCAAGTTGTTCTTAGACTATACCAAACTGCTAAGAGGTAACAGTAGAACTTCCTGCAGGCTTTCTCTGCCTCATCTCAGAAAGTGCAAAACATGAGTGCTCTGGGCATGGCATGTAGTACAAATGAATAACTTTTTAATGGATCCACCTAGAGCATTCTCAAGAGAAACTGGTATATCATTACCAATGGAAGTGTCGTTAGAAAGAATACCACAGCTGGTAACTGCATCCCTGCCCCCTTATGCCTATGGGCCAGCTATGTGGGTAATGACCATCATCAAAAGATAGAATTTGGCTTGGTACTGTCACAAATACAGTGTCTGACCTCCTCGATGTTGTCAGGGTCCTTCCAGAGTTCAGGAGACCACGTTCTCAGGACCACTGTAGTAGAGTTGAGTGCCAAGTATGGAAATTCCTCTAGGCACTTAAGCTAGTGGGGAAGTGCTACCAGCAGACACATTGTTTTGGTGGTTGGGGTAGTGTAATGTCCAACTCTGAAGTGGAAGTTTTAGCTATGCTTCTTTAGAAAGACAATTTGAAATCTTAGGCTTTTTTTTTTTTTTTTTAATGGTCCAAATGAAACACTGTAAATGTAGGTGGCTTTTAAAACTAGCTTCATGGGATAAAACCATGAGAGAGCATCCAGAGAGTCTAAATACAAATCCATACAGCGAGACACTCCCCTCACATCAAAACCAGCCCTGTTTCATCCTAGAGTAGAGAGAACCAAGGGAGTGGGGCTAGTGACAGTTGTGGGGGTCACCTCAGATATTGTGCATATCAGATATTTGCATTACAGTTCATAACAATAGCAAAATTACAATTATGAAGTAGCAACGAAATAATTTTATGGTTGGGGGGGTCACTGCAACATGAGGAGCCATACTTAAGGGTTGCAGCATTAGGAAGGTTGGGAACCACTGCTTAAGCAGACTCGGGACGGGGAACTGTAAAGGTGACAGACTGGTCATTCACAAATATCTCCTCCAACTGGGAAACAGCCCAAGAAAGTTTAAGGAAGTTTGAGGAGAAAGACAGTGGCTGAAGCTATAGGAAATGTTTGCCTGGCACACACCAGTCTCTGCTTTAGATCTCTGGTACAGAGAAAAGAGAAGAGGGAGACAAAGAAGAAAGGAGGAGGAAGAAGTGGAGGAGGAAAAAGAAGAGGAGGAGGAGGAGGCAGCAAGAATAGATAAGTTGTTAATGATGAGCAAGCAAACCAGGGGTAGATTGCAATAATTATATCTAAGGTAACTATACTCAGTATTTTCCTCCTGGGAATTTTTATTTGCTTTGTACTATACACTATGAAAAACCTTAAGTGGTCACAGGCTACGTTGGTGAAGTTCCGTTGCAGACAATTCTTAGTTATCCCTGATGCTAAGAAAATGGAAAGTCCCAGTTCATTCAAAGTGATAATTGTATTTGGCTTCAACATTTGTTCATTAATCTCATCCTAGGTCTCTAAAGACCTTTGAGTTGAGACTCTGTGGCCTTAAAAATATTCACAAACCTGCTGTTTATAGTCTAGATAACCAGAAGTTGAAAGTGTGACTTTTGTGGTTTGTTTGGGATCTTCAGCCCAAAACTGTTAAGACTATTGGAAGTGGAAGAAAATAAAGGAATGTGGACTTCAGCGAGAAACACAACATCATCAACATTCTATGATGCTAAGACAGTGTCTGTGGCTTTCGGAAACTTGTGCGACCCAAAGGGGTCATAAATAACTTTTATGGTATTCAAGAACACACTTGGTTCCCCAGAAATTCCAGCCATTCTTACACTCAGTAAATTTCCTGCAGGGAGAGTGCCTCTGTTTGAACTTGCTTGTCCTGGTCAGTACTACCTCCAGGAAGCACTACCCTGTGCTGAGGCTTGCCCTACCCTGGGAACTTCTCTTAACCAGTGAAATGATGGGAGGCCAAAGATGTGCTTCTTTCCACTTTGTAATTGAACTGCCATTCTCCTTTGGAATTGTGCCCTAAAATCCGCAAGCATCTTTGCCCTTCTGGTATTAGAGAGAGACAGAGACAGAGACAGAGACGGGGGGTCAAGGGTTAAAGTGTGCTGCTTCTTTGCAAGTGTGTGTATGTGTGTGCACACCTGTGGTGTCTGTGTGTGCAGGTGTGCTCACGCATCCATGTCCATGCATCAGGTGTCTTCTATCACTCCTCTTCCTTATTTTCTGAGACAGGATCTATCATTGAACCTGGAGCTCTCTGCCTCCACTGGACTGGCTGGATATCGAGCCTCTGGGATCTGTGTCTGCCCACTCCCAGCCAGTGCTAGAGTTAAAGGCATGCACCATAGCATCTAGCTTCTTACGTGAGTGCTAGGGATGCAAACCCAGGTCCTTGTGCTTGGACAGTAACCCCTTTACCACTGAGCCATCTCCCCAGCCCCTTACAATGTATCTCCACTATTTTTGTTATTGTTGTTTTGTTTTGTTTTTTAATGGAAAATTTTCCATCCAGTGGTAGAGTACACGGGATCCAGAGGCAGTCCATTCATAAAATTATTCCATGACCCCTTTGCCCATTTTCTAAAGAAATAAATAAAGAAGTGGGGCAGTAGGAGTCTATAAACCTGAGCCCCTGTTTATTTTAAAGATTTTATCAGCATCAAAATATGAATCAGTATTAGGACAACTATCCCTCCGGATTGTATGTTCCCAAGTGTAATCACTACTACCCTCTACAGACAGAAGCAACCACCAGTCCTTTGCTGTTCAGAACCCTGGCAATAGGACACTGGAGCCCAGGGGTGGCACATGCCTTGGAAGCACTAGTGAAGGCCACACAGCTGCTGGTGGCACTTCAGGCCTTCAGCTCTCTGGGCTTCTCAGGATTAGAATCCCAGACAACCAAGGTGTATACTCTCAGCCATTTTCCCCCCAACAGAGCCCACACCTGAAATCTGCCTCTTTCAGTGGAGAATGGATTATAGATCAGCACATGGCATTTCAGTTGTTCAAATGCTACCAAAAATATACCTTCACCTGTACTGCCATTGAAGTAAGATATGTCTCTTTTGGCTTTAAAGTGTATTGTAGTTATAGTCTGGACTTTACTCCTGAAATTTTTATGATGTTGTTTATTGAAAATCGGTACCATCATCTAAAAGCTTTTATCAGATGTCCAGATCCCCATGGTGATTTCCTAAGTGTAACTCAATTCAAATAAAAATGTCATCATCTCCAAAGACGGCTTCAATAGAGTGCATGTCTGGCACTGGGTGCATATTATTCACACAGAGAGAAGCACTGTCTAGAAATTTAGACTACGTAATGGACTACCGAGAGCAGACTTGATAAAAGTTTTTGTATCCCTGGCATGCTTCCGATGATTGAAGCTTTTTACAGCGTGGTGGAAGTGACTTGAAGCTCAGCGATCATTCCTGTGGTGTGAGTGCCCACATCACCTGCAGAAAGAAAGGCCAGAATCGCAATGGTGTCTAGGGCAAAATCACTCCATTTCAGTCACCGTGCATGAGGCTGTGGCACAGACTCCACATATTTCCAAAAGGTTACGCTCCATAGACCTGGGGTCTTCTGTACCCCTGCTGAGCAAGGCTCCCTCAACAGACCTCACTGGAGCAGGTGACAGGGACAGCCCCCACACTCTGCCTGCGGTGTGGTGATGTTTCACTCCCTCAGCTTCTGAACCTATCACAGGAATAAGTAGCGTGTCAAAGAGGAAACCCAAAGGAATAAAAACCAAGGTTGCTGCCAGGCGTGGACCGATAGTAGCATGGTGAGCAGAGGTGAAGCCATTCCTCTCTGGGGAAGAACCAGACTGTGGCCACCAGGAATGGGCTTATGGGTAAAGGGTAGAGGTCCTGATGCCAGACCAGCATCAGGAACCTGCACTTCTGGCCTCTAGAGAAACAAAGCAACACAGGCTGTCTGCAGCTGTGGGCTTACGAAGCTGAGGCCTCAGGAGATGAACAGCGCCCCTGACTTGCAGCTAGGATTGAACAGTTTGCTGCTTCAGGACAGGTGTACATTCTATTCCTTGTTCTCATCAGTAGGCTGAGAGTACGAACACCTGGTTCCGGACTACAGACTCAGGGACCCAGGAGGAAGTAACCATGAACTCATTAAGGAAGAACAGAAGAGGGAGAGAAACAGAGGAAAGAGGCAGGATGAGGAGAAAGAGTCTCCCACTTAAAATGGGCCACAGACTACATATTCTACAGACTATGGAAAGTCAGTATTAGTAGTGAACAGAGACCTCACAAGCTAGGCAAGCACTCTGCTGCTGGGCTCTGTCCCAACCTTCTTTTTAACCTTCTATTTTGAGACAAGGTCTAAGTAATCCATGCTGACTGACCCTGGACTTACTCTATAGCCCAGGCAAGCTTTGAACTTGGAACCTGCCTCACCCTTCGCCATAACTGAAAATACAGGCCTTTGCCACCAGGGCCAGCTTAAAACCTCTTTTTTCTTTTTTCTTTTTTTTTTTTTTTTTTTTTTTTTTTTTTTTTTTTTTTTTTTTTTTTTGGTTAAGCATTCTTTCAACCAGTTCCTAAATTCAGTCCTTCCATTTTATGAGTCCGTAAAATTTACGCCCTGCATGTTTTTGCCAAGATATTTCTTTTCTGAGGAAGGTCCTTCAGAATCCCACTTGGTACAGAGTATCTAATGGTTTTATAAGTAACTCCCACCAGGGCTGACCTCTGTTTAAAGACATTCTTTGTGTTAATGTTTGAGACAGATGCAGAAGGAAAGGGGTTATCAGCCAAAATCACTATAATTATAAGATTTAGTGACTGCTAATGGATTCCACTTTACCTTTGAAAATGTTTGTACAAAACTGGGTCGGAACCAGTGGGTTTAGACTAGAATCTGTAGACACCAATTTGCCTAATAAAATAACCACACTGGCTGGCAAAAGTCTACATACCTGGTTGCCCTTCCTATCCTGGAGCCTGGAACAGCACTTGGATCTGGAAGGTAGCATTCCTGAAGATTTTGAGAGTTCAGTTTGGAAAACCAACTTGGCACCCCACCTTTCGGTAGTGGGCCTCTCTAAAGGCCAGATTGGGGTCTCTAGCTTTTTATAGACTCAAAGGGCCTCGATTCATTCACGGTGGATAATGACAACTGAAATAGTCCAAGAATCAAAACATTTCACTGGAAATATGCAGTAGTGACATTAGAGACAGAAATTATTATTATTTGTGCATGTGATCTGGTGTGTGACCATGTGTGTATATATAAGAGAAAGAGAGAGAGAGGAGAGAGAGAGAGAGAGAGAGAGAGAGAGAGAGAGAGAGAGAGAGAGAGATGAGGTTTGAATTGTGCATGTGGAGGTCAGAGAGTAACTTCTAGAGTTGGTTCTTTCCACCTTTCATAGATTCTAAGGAATTAACCTCAGATTGTCAGCCAGGCACACATGACTTTACATACTAAACCATCTCACTGGGCCTTACATTTCTTTTCAATAAAAGATGCCGTGTGTGTGTGTGTGTGTGTGCGTGTGTGTGTACATGCTGGGAAAGGATACTAGTGTGTGTGCTCACAAATGTCAGAGGTCAACATCAGCTGTCTTCCTCAATTGCTCTGCACCATGTTTTTCTCGGCCGCTGGAGCTCATCGGTAGGCTAAAATAGCTGGCCATTAAGTACCCAGGAACCCTTTGTCCCTATCTTCCAGCCCTGAGAGCATGTACCGCCATACCCAGCTTTTTAATGTATGAGGCCCACCTGAGAGCCCATTTCTGTAGGTGAAAGTCAGGAGAGGAAGCCGATAATAGCATAGGATCTCTACATGCCTTGGGAGTATGAATCCCCTCAAGGGCACAGGGGAAGGTGACAGTGTCCATCATGGACAGTGGTATGTTAAGTTAGGGAGCAGTAATCCTGATGACACAGTATGTGGCTCTGTCCTCACAGAACAAGATGATTATCATACTTAAAATGTTCATCTCAGGTCGATGCTGATAGCGATCCAGGAGATGCTGGGACCAACTAACAACAGGTGGTCAGAGAGAGCCTCTGTCTGTCATCCAGTCCCAGTGAGATGTCTTGCTCTCTTCCTGTGCCACAAATACAAAACAGACCCTCTGCGTGTCTCACTTTCTCATGCTCCATAGCCGTGAAGACCTCAGCATCTGTCTTGTTCATACCATGCCTGTCTCTTGTTTTCTGTCTGTAGTGGTCCTTCTGAACAGTACCTGACTTTTGATCTGGGTCACGATCTTGAAGCCATGGGAGGAAGAATCACTCTACCCAGCAGGAATTCTATCCCAAATTATGACTAACCCCAGGAGCAACTGGTTTTCCTGAGACATCTAAGAGAGTGGTTAGGTTGCCCTCATAGGTTTGCTTATGTTTGGCACAAGGAGGGTTTTCTTGACTGGGGCTACACCAGGAGAGCGTGTGAAAGGCCCAGGATGTACCGTATTGTGATACCGCATTTTTTAATTCCTTAATAATTTGAAAATTAAACCCTGTGTGATGTCTCCAAGCAACCCCTTGATCGTTTCTGGTCTCTGATACAGGGAAAGCCTCAGCATCTCTCTTCTCTGGATGATCTGTGGCTAATCTTAAGCTAGATGATAAGGACTGCCTTTGGACTCCTGGTTGAGGAACGCAAGAGGCTGGGGGATTTTTGAAGTTTACCTCTCGAGATGTCTTCCCTGTCTCTAATTTTTGTAGCTGATTAATTAAGTCCTGATACTCTTTTTCTAAGTCTATTTGTTGTTTAAGAACAGATATTTTTCCTGTAACTCTCTTATGGGATCTATAACCACCATCTCCATTGGGGGAGCACTTGGAGGCGGAGGCGCGTAGGGAGGAGGTCTTCGGGAAGAGGGCCATCCAGGGTCAGAATGTTCGGCTGCCATTTCCTCTAGGTCAGCACTATCTGGCTCTGACAAATCATCATCAACCTTTAGTTGTATTTTAGATTCTAATTTCAGATAAATACATTTCTTTTTATTTTGAACATGAACAACAGCATTCAGGCAACGAAGCAAAAGCAGACAATTAACACACATGAGCAACAAACAACAAAACAAAAACAAAGAGTTGAATTCAGACTTATTTCTTGCCCCATTTTCATTAACATGACTCACCTTTCTCAATGCGGCAGATACCCACAGCGATCACCTTCGTTTCACTTCTGAATTTTCAGCAAATCCTTCTTCCAGTCACATCCCTCACTGAGTCTCTCATTCTTGCTTCCCCACGTTGGGCGCCAAAAATGTTGAGAACCGCTCTGTCAATGTTGGAACCCACACTGCCAAAAGCCTTGGGGACTAAGTTGTTAGAGCCTGCACTGCCCCAAGCTGCTCCAGTCTGCAGGTTGGGGTTCAGCAAGAGAGTGAGGACGGATGCAAAGAATGGAGACCAGACAGAGTGTGATTCAATCCCTTCTATTCTTCAGTCTCTCTTCCTAGTCCAAGTCCCAAGTCTTGAGTTCCTAGTCCCTAGTTCCTAGTCCCTAGTGCCTCAAAGTTCCAAGTTCCAAGTTCTAGTCTCGAGTCTCATCCATGTACAAGTGTCTAATCCTAGTAGTTGCCTGTCTTGAGTCTCAAGTGCCTACTCCAAGTGCCTAATACTTAAATAATAATTTCTTCTGTCTGCCTCTCGCCTATTATATGTCTTACTTCTAAGCCACGCCTTTAAGTCACGCCCTTAGGTCTTGTCTCTAAATCTGATCTCTAAGTCATGCCCTTAAGTCACACACCTTTAAGTCTCACACACCCAAGGGAAGATCCTGGGTATCTAAAACAAGATGTTATCAGAGTGTGCTCAGTTGTTGTAGGCTATTGTAATCAAGTCTCTTGTCAGGGTATATGGCTCAAGATGGCTGCAAGGATGATAGCTGCCTTCTGTCGGCTCCCCACAATCTAAGAGAGTGGTTAGGTTGCCCTCATAGGTTTGCTTATGTTTGGCACAAGGAGGCTTTTCTTGACTGGGGCTACACTAGGAGAGAGTGTGAAAGGCCCAGGATGTACCTGCCCCTCACTGTTTCTTGCAGGTTTGAATGTCATGTACCTTTCTAAAATGCAGCGAGAGCCAAGAGTCATTCACTGATTCTATATGTACTGTTTTCCCATGTTGCCTTATCCGGAACCTCTGCCCCAGCATGCTTCCTCGTTTCTCTGAGATATGGACCTTGGCTGCAGCTGGGTTCCTGCTGGTGAGGCAGCCGTGCAGCTGATGAACTGACTGACCTAGTGAGAGGAGGTTTTCATGTTGGTTTGTCATAGGCATGAAAGAAAAAGATTTCCTACAAAGGCCAGAATATATATTAAAAACACACACACACACATTTAGTATTTATAGACATTTTTTACATGTAAAAATGTTGCAGTACGATTTGAATCAAAATGTATTTGTCTTAGTTAGGGTTTTACTTCTGTGAAGAGATACCAAGGCAATTTGTATGGGGGACAACATTTAATTGGGGCTGGCTTACAGGTTCAGAGGTCCAGTCCATTATCATCAAGGCAGGAACATGATAGCATCTAGGCAGGCATGGTGTAGGAGGAGCTGAGAGTTCTACATCTTCATCTGAAGATTGCTAGGAGACTGACTAGGCAGCTAGGGGTCTTAAAGCCCATGCCCACAATGACACACCTACTCTAACAAGGCCACACCTCCTAATAGTGCCACTCCCTGAGCCAAACATATTCAAACCACCACAGTATTACCTTTTTTTTATTATTATCTGTATTAAAGTAACGGAAAGATAAAGTCAATTCGGGGTCTTAAAATAAGGGATTGGTACTGGTTACTTTTCTGTTACTGTGGTTAACACCATGATCAAGAATAACTTATGGAAGAAAGAATTTATTTGGCGTTACAGTTCCAGAGGGGTAGGACTCCATCATGGCAGGATAGCAGGATAGTAAGCAGCAAGCTAGCCGGTAGGAACAGCAAGCTGAGAACTCCCATCTTGAAATGCAAACACAAAGTGGAGAGAGCTAACTAGAAAGGGTATGGAACTTTTCCTCTCAGAACCACCCCCAATGATTTATTTCCTCCAGCAAGGCCACACCCCCAAATCTCCTTAAACAGTGCTACCAACTAGTATTTCAATTCATGATGCTAGGGATCGGGGACATTAAACCACTACAAAGATTGTTGTTGTTGTTGTTGTTGTTGTTGTTGTTGTTGTTGTTGTTGTTGTTGTTGTCGTCGTTGCCGTTGTTGTTGTTTGGCTTTTTGAGACTGGTCTCACCAGGTAGCCTAGGCTGGCCTCAAACTTATAATCTTCCTCCTGCCTTGGTCTCTTTAGTTTTCTTTTGTATTACTGAGGTTGTTGGGTTCTTTGTTTTTCATATTAGTGATGACAGGGAGGAAGGGAAGGTAGCCCTGGTGACTCATTGTTAGGGGTGTTGTTGTTATTGTTTTGTTGTTTGTTTCTCAAAACATGGTTTCTCTGTGTAGCCTTGGCTGTTGTAGAACTCACTCTGTAGATCAAGCTAGCCTGGAACTCAGAAATCCACCTGCCTCTTTCTCCTGAGTGTTAGGATTAAAGACGTGAGCTACCAACACCTGGCAACTCATTTTTAGTTTAAGAATATAAGTGGGTGACAGTAACCAGTTATTTTCCAAGATCCTATTAAGATAATAAGGAAAGTTTGATAAGTTATTTCTCTGCCAGTGAAATGAGCCAATTCCAGCCAGATTAGATTAAATTAAATGCAGGTTTACTGAAAAACTGCTCTGGGCTGGGCGAGTTCACTGGCCACAAGGAAGGAGGCCAGGGAAGTCACCATAGGAAGGGAGAGGAAAGGGGGAGGGAAAAAAAAGAAGGAGCACATTGCGCAGAAAGGAGTGAGATGGGGGAGAGGGAAAGGAGACCAAAATGTCTGCATTATGTAGGGAGGAGCCTCTGGGGGAGGGGCAGCCCAGTCTCTGAGCTGGAAAGTTCAGGGTTGAGGACAGGGTATACCAGGTAGGAACTGAGGGATGCTGAGAGAATATGGAGGCCGGGTCTGCTTTAATATATAAAATATGCACCTCAGTCCCTTGTCCTGGGGAGTCCAAAACCAAACATTTATGTCCCTCAGAAGTTCACATATTGGCAAGGCTTGGTCCCAGCTATTCGAACTTTCAGGAAATGGGAAAAGATGGAATCTAGCTGAAGGATGTAAGTCATCTGGAATGTGTCGTTGAAGGGTATTTTGGGGCCCTAATCCTTTCTCCCACCATCACTCTGTTTTCTTTCTGGCTGCCCTAAGGTGAGCGAGCAGCTTGCTCCTCTACACCTTCTCATTGTAATGTTCTACCTCGATACAGGTCCCTAGCAATGGACTGAAACCTCAGAGTGCCGGGGAAACAAAGAAGCATTTCTTTCTGTTAACTGTTTCTCTTGGGTACTTTGTTACAATGACAGATAAGTGGTCAGCACATGGATTAAGTGGGTCCAGGAAGCTCCAACCCTGAGTGCACTTACAATGGTCAGCCTGAACACCGAGCAGGCTTAAGTTCCTGCCCTGCCTCCTCTCAGTGACAACTCTGATGTAGGGGTGGAAGGCAATGAACCCTTCCCATCAAAGTTGCTGTTAGACAGAAAACGAAGCTGCTGTTAGTTTGCAATCGAAGCAAACTAGGATTTCAGAGCCGTGCTGAACTAGTTCCCCCAGCAAATAGGAAGACTGGTCCTAGCAAAAGCAGAGTGATGCCTTTTTAACCCAGCACAGGCTTTCTCTGCATCCCACCATATAGGCAGGTCTCAGAGGAGGTAGAAAGACGAACAGACATCAACAGAAGTACCACAGGTGTTAGCATCCACTGCTCCATGCCACTTGCAGTAGAACACAGAGCTACTTCCTAAGGGCAGTACTTTCTGAAGGGCTGTGTGCAGACCAGCTCCAGGGGACACTTTCCACCCCTCTGGAAAGAATGTGTCGCTGGTGATTCTGGCAGGACCTGAGCATGGTCACCTGCTCCTTGGAGACCATGAAACCTCGCTGAGAAGTCTCAGGAGATCCCACCAGTCCAGGTCATTTTTTTTTTAAATAAGGTTTGAAATAAAAGGCTTATGAGGCAGTGTTTGCAATAAAACTTAGACCACATCCATTCCACTTATCTAAATTGAATAACCCATCAAATGTATACTCCGGCTACCACTGCCCTCCTGTGTTGTCAAGGATGCTTTAATGCTTTGGTGAATGGGCTCCACAATTCCTCCCTTTCTCATTTCTTTTTTCGTTTTTGTTTTTGTTTTGTTGTTGTTGTTGTTGTTGTTGTTGTTGTTTTGGGGGTTTTTGTTTTTCGAGACAGGGTTTCTCTGTGTAGCTCTGGCTGTCCTGGAACTCACTCTATAGACCAGGCTGGCCTCGAACTCAGAAATCCGCCTGCCTCTGCCTCCCAAGCGCTGGGGTTAAAGGCGTGCGCCACCACTGCCCGGCCCCTTTTCCATTTCTAACCCCGTTGTTAGCACTGGCACAAGAAACTTCCCTTCTGCGTGTCCTTTACTGTTGAACTCTCCTCTAAAGTCTGTAATTTTAGAGTGGGAAGATCCGCTCCCAATCTCTCTTAAATCTATATTGGAAGGTTTTTTTTTTTTTAAATCTGCATTGTCTTGTGGCTTTTATGTAGGAAGTAAGCTGAGCTGAAAGTCAAAAGCTCTGTGGGGTGGGGGAGGGGTGGGGGATTTTTTTTTTTTTTTTGCCTGCTTTTGCTCGATATTATTAGTTTGTTTCCAACCAACTGTATTTTTCACAAATTATACATTTCATTTTTCATTATTTTCTTCCTGTTTTCTCTGAGCTAGCAGAAGTCATTATTTTAAAACTGTGCATAACCTATACATAACACTGAAGGACAAAGGAACCCAAATGAATGAAAGCATATAAGATGCCGTAATATGAAGAACTATGATAAGTTATTTCTCTACAGGTGAAGTGAGTCGATTCAAGCAACATTAGAATACATAATAAGGCAGGTTTATCGGGAAGCTGCTCTCAGGGCTAGTTCACTGGTCCCAAAGAATGGGGCCAGGGAAGTCACCATGGGGAGGGAGACAGAGGAAAGGAGGAAGAGAAAGAGAGAAACTGTGCATGAGGAAAAAAGAGAAGAGGACAGGAGAAGATGGGAGGGGAGGGGAGAAGGAGAGGGAGGAAGAGGGAAAGAGGGAAGGAAGGAAAGAAGGAAGGAAGGAAGGACGGATTTCCTTGTTATATAGGAAGACTGAATTATATAGGAAGACTTTCTAGGAGAGGGAAAACCCATAGCCTTGGGTAGAAAGTTCAGGGTAGAGGGCAGGGTAGGTCATCCATGCCCTGTAACCAGTAGGGACTGAGGGATGCTGGGAGAATCTGGAGGCCGGGTCTGCTTTGGTATGTAAAATATGTACCTCAGCCCTTTTTCTGGGGTCTGAATCCCAACACTGAATGGTAGATAAAATGAAGGATATATATATATATATATATACACCTTGTAATCTTATTGGGGGAGGCAAATATTGTTCTCATTTTACAGATGAGGCACTTGAGCCTATGAGTTATAAATATTTGCCTAGGACCCCACTACTAGTAAGAGGCACCTCCAGGAGCTGCAGTGAGGTCTGCTAACATCAGTCCTCTATGAGAAGTGGGAATGTATTTGTGGAAAACACTCAATGAGGGCACTAATTTACACGCAATTTTTGAATCAGAGAATAACCACCTTTTCTAGTTCTTTGCCATACAGAACCTGGTTTAGAGGACAGGGCACGTTTATCCACCGTGTCCTACAAATGAGGAAACTGGGGCTCTGGGGCATCACCATGTTGCTAAGGATACACAGAGATTGAAGACCTGAGACCAGAACTCAGATTTCCTTCTAACTACCAAAACTATAAACAACAAAAATATATAAGCCATTTTATGTGTGTTGGGGGGGCGGGGTTGTTGGGCTTCTAAACTAAATATTTATACAATTTGTTTAGGATAAATTCCAGATAGGTTAGGTTCTTATAGGTTTGTGTATAGAAAGAATCACCAGTTATCCTCAGTGAGCTCTCTGGAGTATTTTTCTGTTTCCCTAATGCTGTGAAATTTTTAATGGAGTCAAGTCCGGTGCCTAAGAGCTAATTGTAAAAGAGTGCTTGCCTTAGGCAGGAGAGGATTTTGTAAGGAGCATAGGCTTCAAGAGGAACAAGTCAAGCTAATTTGGCTGTATCTTAGATCTTCCCATTCTAAATTAAAGAAAATTTACGGGGCTGGAGAGATGGCTCAGTGGTTGAGAGCACTGGCTGCTCTTCCAGAGGTCCTGAGTTCAATACCTAGCAACTATATGGTGGCTCACAACCATCTGTAATGCAATCTAATGCCCTCTTCTGGCATGTACATGTACATGCAGATAAAGGAGTCATACATAAAATAAATTAATCTTTTGAAAAAGAAAATTTAGGTTTAAGTTTTAACAATTTTTTTTAAAAATGCACTTATGCATTTATCGTAGAAGTACTACATGCAAAGAAAAAAAGAACAACCCTCAACCCCCAACCCCCACCTTAATCAGAATGGCTGCCATAAGGAGAACAGACGCTGGCAGGGTTGTGGGGAAAGAGGAAGTCTACACACTGCTGATGGGAACCTGCACTGGTGTAGCCACAACAGAAGTCAGTGTGGAGTTCCTCAGAAAACTAAAATTAGCACTGCCCTATGGCACAGCGCACCATGCATGGGCAGATACTCAAAGGAACCGAAGGCAGCGTCACACCATGGGACTTCTACGGGTACATCCATGTTTATTGCTACACACCTTATAATAACCAAGGGATGCAGCCTTGGTGCAGCATAGAGGTCCAGAAATAGATAAACGAGTAAAGAAAATGTGATAGGCTAAATGTGCACACAAGCTCGCAGAAATATGCATGTGTGCACACACCTACATGTGTGCATACATGCACAATAATTCAGCCATTAAGAATGAATGAAGTAAGGCCATTTGCCAGAAAATGAATGGAACCAGAGATCAGCAAGTTAAGTAACTCAACCCTGACTCGGGAAGACTAAAATTACATGATGCTTTGCTTTATATGGAAGATGTAGATTTGTGTGTGTGTGTGTGTGTGTGTGTGTGTGTGTGTGTGTGTGTGTGTGCGTGCGTGTGTGTATGATTATATACATGGTATGTATATATACAGGATATGAAAATAGAAGGGCTTATGGATTAGAGGAAGGAGTCCTAAGTGGACACAGAAACAAGACAGTATCGTGGGGGAAGAAAGGCCAAATAGAGTGTATTTTTTTTCTCCATAGGCAGAATCTAGATTTAAATACAGGCAAACTAACATGTGTGCATGCTGGGAAAGAGAGGCAAAAGGCAGACTCTGTGAGAAGGAAGTAAAAGTGGGGAGAAGTGGGTGACAAACAGGAACAAGACGCATGCCATACGCATAACGGCAATCTCAACAAAACTCAAGATTTTATACACACTAAGCAAAAAAAAAAAAATCCTGATGAAGTAAGAGTAAACCATTTCTACTTAAATCGTTAAAATTAAAAGGAATGTTAGGAGAACTGGCTCAGCAGTCAAGAGCTCTGGCTGCTTTTCCAGAGAACCTGGGTTCATTTCCCAGCACCCACATGGCAGCTTACAACCATCTGCAACTCCAGTTCCAGGTAGGGAATCCAACTTCCTCTTGGCCTCTAGATTCCAGGCATGCAAGTGGTGCCCAAGCATATGTGTAGGCAAAACACCCATATACAAAACAAAACAAAACTTAAAGGGGTGGAAAAAAGATAAAATTGTGAGATCACTTTAGAATATGTATGTGCTAAAGGTAGCCCATCACAAAAAGATGCTCGTAAAAAGTCATCCATCAAATATGAAAGTCAGTCTTACGGGCAGACTCTCTTGTCCCCAGAAACCGAGGGGCCCCTTCAGAACAAGACACTACACTGTGATTCTGATTCCCTGGGGGGTTAAGTTGGTCCTCAGTTGGACCGCGCAGCTAGTCAGGATCTGATTCCCAAAGGTCTTAGTCCTGAGCATCTGTCTGCATCTTTGAGCAGTGGGTACTGAGTGCTTGCTGCCCTTGACCTTCTGCCGGAGACATCTCTTATTTACTTCTTCCAAAGAATTTCCTTAGCAGGGTTGTAATGAGCATCATTCATCAGCCTAATGGGCTCAAATGGAACCCCTTGTAATCCCTCAGGATGTGCCTTGGTCTAAGAAAAGAAACCTAGTTAACTGTACTTTCTGACCTAGAAAATTATGATTTCCCATGGGTTGACCTTGCGGGGTTATTTGTGGAGTTCTGTAGGAATGTAGCCTTCTGAGACCACATAGCATACTAGTGCCCCTGATCCCCGTTCCTGTCCATCCCCTTTTTACCAAGCAGCCAATACCCTGCCTCTGCACCCTTCTGTTCCAGCAGGGGCTGATGTAACCCTGCCCACTCAGTTCCCATCCCACCCCTGGCTATTACAAACTCCCACTGTGCTGACAGAACCCATATCTAGCCTCAAGCAATAGAAAACCTGAGAACCACACTGCTGTCTTGGAAAGTGATGGGATGCTTGTGTTCTCAAACCTTGTTGTGTTCTTACTTATATACAACCTTAGAAAAATGTATAGCTTCTCTGACATTTTGAAACCCCTTATGAGACCGTTAGAGACTTCATAATTATTTATCGGATGTATGCATGCATAAAGAAACTCACTTATGTAGGGTTAGCTATGATGGTAAGTGATTAACTCAAAATTCATTAAGAATTAAAACTTACTGGATTAATTCCATGAACATTAATGGACAGTGGACTGGCAATGTGAAATGTGGAATGGCCAATGTGAAACACAAGAATTAGACATCTCCTTAGCATGCATTTGAGCAAACCAAAAAACCCAGCCTACAGGAGATGAGGTTACAGGGTATTCAACCAAGTAGGGACGTCACGACCTGCCCAGGCTATGCACATACCTGGCTAGTGTACACAGAGAAGCAAAGGGAACATTTTCTTGGGAAGTCTGCAGATTCTCTGTCTGCCTAAGAGTTTCTAGCAAAAAAAAAGGTGTTAATTTTTTTTTTTTTTTTTTTTAATTCTAGGCATTCAGCAAAGCCCTGCTAAGACCACAAGGCTTTTCATTGCTATGTCTTCTCTCCTAGGACATCAATGAGTGCATTCTGGAAAACTACCCTGAGTGTTCCAACCCCAGGTTGTTTTACATCATTCCATATTTCTGTGGACAGCACCCCAGATGTAGGTAAGCATGCAACCATACTGGGCAAACTCCCTGCCACACTGGCAGTCTGCGGATCCTCTGCAGGAATAGCCCCTCAACCTTGTGGGATTTAGTTCATGGTCACAATAGCTCTTCGGGAATATCATTTGCCATTCCGAGTGTCATACAGGGAATGTGAGGGAGGCTCCATGACACAAGCAACAGAGAAGATTACATACTGCTGTGTAACAGGAACAACCCCCAAATCCATTCACCTACCTAAAACACAGCGGTTACTCTCACCCTACAAAACAGCAGAGACCAGAGTCAGGTAACCAGCCTGCTGCTCCACAGTGATTGGTACCCACCACCATCTCTGCTCTGCCAAGCCGGTTACAGCAGGTCCAGCACTCTGGAAACACACACTTAGGTTTGATGGTATCTCTAATGAGATACAGACCATAGAACAATGGTTCTCAGCTTAGGGGTCGTGACACACACACACACACACACACACACACCCCGTGGAAGTCAACTGACCATTTTACATGGGTTGCCCAAGACCACCAGAAATCATAGATGTTTACGTTACAATTCATAACATAAGGAAATACAGTTATGAAGTAGCAATGAAAGTAATTTTATCGTCGGGGGTCAGCACAGCATAAGGATCTTTATTAAAGGGTCACAGCATTTGAAGGTTGGAACCACTCCTATAGAAAGAGGAGCGTGCTTTCCAATGAGCAAGCTGTCCTGATGTGAACACAGAGCCTTCCTTACACAGTAACGTACTGGGGCAGGCAGCACACCCCAGGGCAGGCACAAGCATTCCTAATATCTTCTTTGGGTGGTACTGGAGTAACTTTAGCTGAAATCAGATGTATCTGTTCTAGGTTGTAACCTAGAGCAGAAAGGGTTGCAACAATGAATCACTATGTGGCAGAACTAAACCTTGTTTTCCTTTTTCTAAACATGGTTTAGAGTTGAGGGGGTTTGTGTTCCTGCCGTGGGGACATAGCTGACTCTGAACACATTCTGGGATTTTTTTTTTTTTGACTTACGTTCTCATTTCTGTTTAATTATGAGTGTTGTTTTGCTCAGCTTCCTGAAGCATGAAAGTCAACTCAGGATGTAAATAGTAGGCATTATCAACACCTTGGGTTCAGGCAGTCTTTCCCCGTGTATTTACACTGTGATCAGAAGCATTCAGTCTATCAGTCTGCTGCTGAGAGGACTCAGAGTTACTTCCCTTTTTGTTATAATCTCGATGTTTATTCCAGGGAGTATGATTCACACCCCCTAAAGTGGGTCTCACTTTGTCTGTTTCCTAACCTTTGGACAATGTACTCATGTGATCCCCAATTCTTCAGATTCCTTCCACCAATATCACTTTGTTGAACCTTTACACCGATTCTGTGTAGCGCGTAAGAGTTGCTGTTGGTGGTGATTCAAGCGGCCTTGGCTTGTCCAAATTCCTCCAAATTGGACCTGTAAGGAAATTCCCTTCTTTCCCTTCTGTAACCCAAACAAAAGCAACCATGTTAATGCTCTAAAAGGACGACTCCCAGTTGCTATTGGATACTAGTTTTGATCACTACAAATGTATTGCCAGTGACTTTAACTTCATTAAATTTGTTCTACTTGGTTCATCCATTTAAAAAAAAAAAGCCATTCTAGAGAGTGGAGAGATGGCTCAGCGGTTGATAACACTAAGTGTTCTTCCAGGGGTCCTGAGTTCAAGTCCCAGCAACCACATGGTGACTCACAATCATCTCTAATGGGATCGGATGCCATCTTCTGATGTGTCTGAAGAGAGCGACCATGTACTCATATATATTAAATAAATAAATAAATAAATAAATAAATAAATAAATAAATGCCATACTAATCACCTGCTCAGGACCTAAGTCTGTGTCTGTGCGTCTATTTGTCTTTCACCAAATACTTAGGAAGGCATATTCGTTTCAAGGTCCTGGCCCTTGTACACATGTAAAAAAACACCTCAGCTAGAGAAACCAGGGAAGACCGCACTGTTCTAGAACTAGCTGCATGTGTTGTTGCTTTGCATCATGGGTCTTTGACATGAAGCAACTTTCTTGTCTTGTCAAGGGAGCCTGGTGAATGGGCACTGGAGCGGGCCAAGCTGAACGTGAACGAAAACTTCCTGCTCGTGGGGATTCTGGAGGAGCTGGAAGATGTGCTGCTTTTACTGGAAAGATTTTTACCTCATTACTTCAAGGGTGTGCTCAGTATCTACAAGGACCCAGGTAACGCCGTCGAAAGCCCTCTCCCCTGTGCCGTCCCCTGTAAGGCTTTCTGGTCCTGACAAGGACTCGGGAGATGAAAATACAATGTGACACCTTGTGTCCCCCAGGCTTTCAAAGACAGAAGCAAAGCATGAGGTTTTGATTCCAAACCCCAAGCTTTAAGGTGACACAGAGTCACCATGGTTAGCATCCCAATGGTTGTGTCCCTCTCCTTCAGGGCACAGGTTCACAACATTCTCCGCCAGCTTATCCCAAGCGTGTTGCTGGGGTAAACAGAGGATGCGGATCCATGTGCACACCTGGAGCTCCTGGATGCAAACAGCTGTAGGGCAGGAGCTGCTTGAGATGGGGCAGCTCTGGCCCAACCGCCATTGACAAAAGCACGTTTTGTGTAAAACCCTGGCAGTAGATTAGACAGGGAAGCAAACTGAAAATGCAATTAAGATTTTACTGTCACCAACCAAGAGCTCCCCGAGTAGAAACGAGAAATAGCGGCAAAGCGATCGCGGGACAGCCCACGATATCACTGTGAATATAATTACTTTCAGAAATCCATCATTTATTTTCCTCTCGTTATTATTTGGCTTGAGAGAAAGATGCTTTCTTGCCACGCTCTTTCCTGTGCCCCTTAATGTACTTCTGAACAGCAAGTCTTGCATCCTTATCCCCGATCCTGTGCGGCTTTGTGTTGTGCTGGAAGGGGCGAGGGCATATGGCCTGGTAGAAATAGCAAGCAGAGGAAACACTCCCAAAGACTGCAGACAGTCAGATGGGCTTTGAACCACATCTGTATCCCCAGGGCCTGGGCAAACTTGTCTTTGCCTAGGGGAGCCCTTTCTGCTACACTGGGGCCCTGCCATTTGGGTGAATGAGCTGACAGGTGCTTCAAAGGTCTCCCGGCTCGCTGTCTTATTCAGAAATGAAAATCTAATTTATCTGCATGTAAGAATGTGCCGGAAAACCTGAGGTGAGCCGTACTGAGAGTCTTCCTATCAGAAAATCGGTGTGAAGAGCTGGAAGCATAATGAGTCTTCAGTAGCTGGGCTTTGAAACTGGAGCTCCCTCTGTCCTTCCAATAACAGGCGCATGCAGGAGTTTGCATCTATTGAATGGAAAGGGTGTCGGCATGGGGCTGTGTCTGATGACTGTTCTGTAAGACACTGTGAGCCTCCTGCTAGTCCTGCAGCTCTAGAGAGGGCTTACCTTACATTAGAGTCTTTGAAGGAAGACTTCAGGCATTCTTGTGTGGACCCTTCCTCTGTCTGTCTGTCTTGTCTCTGTCTCTTTCTCTCCTCCCTCTCCTCTCTCTTTCTCTCTCTCTCTCTCTCTCTCTCTCTCTCTCTCTCTCTCTCTCTCTCTCTCTCCCCCCCCCCGTGTGTGTGTGTGAAGGAAAGACTAGAGAGAGAGAGAGGATGAAGGGCTGACTGAAACTTGGTGACACATACTTATCCAAACATCTGTTTAGTGGCAAGATATGAAGACATTTACATCTGTCTTTAAAAACATATAAACCTCCAGTGACAAGGATATCCAAAGGGGCTTGCACCTAGCTGCTGCTGGAACTAACTTTCCATTTTCTTCAGCTAAATGGATGACATCTCCAAAACGGTGGGCCTCGATCCCATGATCTGTAAGCACACTCACTACAGCAGAAGAGATCTGTGATGATTGGGTCACCCTTAACTCTTTGACCTAGAGCTACAGTCTTCCCACCAGTAAATTAAAGCTCTTCCCTCTTTGAGTTTGGCAGTAACAAACATGGTAAGGGCCTCAGAAGGAGTCGGGGACATCTGGTATCCTTGTGTAGTAAGATGAAAGGCTTCCAGAAGCTTGGTGCAGCTGCTCCACGGGGTGCAGTACATTGATTCTGTTTTCAGGATGCATCCTGGGTGCCCCAGCTCTTTTCCAACAGCAAAGTGATAAAAAAAGAATAATTCCTGGCACAGAGGGGGTCCCCAAGACCCCTGCTCTCGTTCTAAACTCAATCGCTGAGTAGAAATTGTGGTTTTACATTTATACACCCCAGCTTATGACCCCAGGTTAGCTCCCTGATGCTAAGTGTGCGTGTGACAAATGAACTTTTTTTAAAAAAGGATTTATGTATTTATTTATTTATTTATTCTATTTATATGAGTACTCTGCAGCTGTCTTCAGACACACCAGACGAGGGCATTACAAATGGTTGTGAGCCACCATGTGGTTGCTGGGAATTGAACTCAGGACCTCTGGAAGAGCAGTCAGTGCTCTTAACCGCTGAGCCATCTCTCCAGCCCCAACAAATGAACTTTGGAACAAGAGTTCAGCAACGGCTGTGTACTGTGGTTACTTGGCAGTGTCTTCTGCTCTTCCCTTACAATGCCACTGAAGGCCAAGTGAGCAAACGGTTCCTCTGGCCTAATAGTCTCCGTGTCCCCCAAGGCAGAGGATGTGGTGTGAGCAGAGACTCCTGACCAACCTCTTGTTATGTTCAGGCTTCTGCAAGCACAATGTGAAGTGTTTCTCTGTCACTGCGATGCATTGGCGGGTTAAAGGTCAGACGGGTGGAAGGGGGTGTAGCTCTCTTTTACCTGTTCATACTAGATTACCTTGTTCTCGTGGATTCACACTAGAATCCTGGTGCTTCCGTGTAGTCAAGAATTTTAGGGCTGACAGCTCAATTCAATGACAGAGCTCTAGCCAAGCATGCCCGCAGCCTGGATTTGATTCCCCCGCACCGGAAAACACATAGAGATGCTACAGTCACAATGGCGGGGACACTCATGGTTAGAGATGCTACAGTCACAATGGTGGGGACTATATGAGGCAGTTGTTCACATTCCCTCAGCTGCCTGCAAGCAAGGAGAAGGGTAAGAGCCAGCGGTCAGCCGTCTTCCTCTTTACTCTGTCTGGGACGCCAACCCATAGGATAGTGCCGTCCACCAATGGATGGCTTTCTCTTCTCCATTGAGCCTTCCAGAAACACCTTCAGAGCACACCCAAACTTAAATTTTCATGGTGACTCAATCCAATCAGGTTTACCATGAGAACTGACCAACCACACCCCTACTTCTTTTTTTTTTTTTTTAGATATTTTATTTACACTTCAGATGCCATCCCCTTTCCCCATTCCCCCCCCCCCTTAGAAAACCCCTATCCCATGCCCCCTTTTCCTTTTTGCATTTATACATTTTTTTAAAATAATGTTAATCATAAGCGTTATAAGTTTGGAATTGTTCAATCAGAGGTGTAACCCACTGACCAACCTAGATATAACAACTATCTTTGACCGGTGGAGATACATGAATATCTGCCTCCCTGTCTCCCCCCTCTTTCTCTCTTTCATCACCTAGCTTCTCCTATCCTCCTTCTCCTCTTCTTATTCCTTTTCTTCCTCTCAGTACTCCTCCTACCTTAACTCCTCCTACACATCACCCTTCCTGTTAAAATGAAACTTTTCTCTCAAAATACAATTAGAGCATAATTATGCCAATTTGTACCAGTGAGGTACAAGATAGTCCTAATACCCAGTCCATTATTTTGTTGACTAACCAGCACCTCTGTCATCTATCCTAACTAAAACATTTAGTTCTGAACCTGGCTTTAGGATGAATGTCAGCTGACGACCATCCACTCAAATCTTTTCTCTTATGGTAAATAGCTGTAAGTTTTCAACCCCATCAGAAATCCAGAATGACTGAGTTAACTATAATTGTGGGAAGCACAAAGCATAGCTTCTAAAACTTAGCCAATTTATAGAGACCTCTGAACACCTGAAAAGCCCCTATACTACCGAACGTTGGAGCATCAAATCTTCAGCCTTCTGGCCCAGAATCATCTGACAGACCTTTGTGATGCAGGTTTATTAAGGACTGATTACTCTGTCTAGGCAGATATAATCAGTCGACTATTCTGCATGTGTGTCCTTTTCTGGACAGTAATTTGTCTGTAGATGGAGAGAGGCAATTCTTGCCTAGTGGCTGTTACCACACAACTGGAGTAACTCCAAGGATGCTCAATTTCTTCTTAGAATCCACAACAGGAAGCTGCCAGGAGCAGACAGGTCTCTAAACAATATGAACATTAATATATAAATATTTGTAGCGTCAGTTCTATGGACTTCTGATGTTTTGAAAACCAACTATCCATGTAAGGTAACCTGGATTGTTGTCTGTTCACTCCTCTCAGCTATTTCTAAATAAAATATGGGAAACACCCTAACAATAAACTCAAAAATATGAATTTGCTATAGTCCCTTAACTCATAGGTTAAGCGTCCCAAATCAGTTAAAAAGGTTAAAAAAGGGCTGGATCTAGGCATTGTATTCCTAAATGTGTTATACAGGCACAATGCCCATGAGTGTATCAATATTCATCTCATTTTTATATTAATAAGAGGCTCATACCAATGAAAACCTTAAATTTGAGATCAAAGTAAATTTTGTACCATTTAAGAATTTATAACCTCATCTTGATAATAATTATACAGATTTCTACCAATAGGTTATGGCTATGCAATAAGTCCTAGCTAATCCCCCCTGTTCCAACAAAACCACTACTTGTCCCTAGAAAGACAGACCATTATTAACCACATTAGTCCCCAAGCTCAGGGAATAGGGGCGCTGACCCTTCTTTAACTTCTTCAAGCTGATTAAGGGCGTTGAGATTTTAGAAGAGGGGTGGGGGGAGAGTAAGTTGATAAGCCTCTAATGCTGTGTCTTCACTGAATCCAGATGGAATTCCAGGACATCAGAGGTTTGGGCAGGTCTGCTCAGTATGCTTGATGAGTAGATACACCAAGGCTGTGTATTCTGCAATATACAATTCTCAGAACAAGTTTTAGTATCAAGAAAAAAAAAAATTTCCCACCCCCAAGGGGCTGACATTTTTTTAAAAAGATGTTGGTTCTGAAGACTTTTTCCCCCCGCTTGTTAAAATTGGTTGTAGTATTTACATTTCAGATTTTATCCTCTTAGCCTACTTCCTCCCACCACCCAGAAACCTCCTATCCCATCCCCCTCATGCTTCTATGAGGCAGTGACTGCACCTACCCCCCCCCACTATCCTCTCCCCACCCTCACATCATTCCCCCCCCCCACTGTGTGTTCATGTTTTTTTATGGGACCAAGAAACTCCTCTCCCACCTATGTCCGACAAGGCCATCCTCCCCTACATATACCTCTGGAGTTTTGGGTCCCTCCCTATGTGTCCATGTTTTGTTTCCCTATTTGCTCCCTTGAGCATTTTTGTTTCTCGTTCTAAGTAGAACTGAGGCATCCCCTCTTGGTCTTCCTTCTTCATGAGCTTCATGTGGTCTGTGGGTTGAGTCTTCACTAATCCAAGCTTTTGGGCTAACATCCGTGGAGATATGTTTGTGTAACTATCTTCTTTTGGGGTTTTTGGAAGATTACTTTCTTGCTTTTTCTAGGTTGTAGTTTCCCTCCTTGTGTTGGAGTTTTCCACCAATTATTCTTTGAAGTGCTGGATTTGTGTTGAGATACTGTGTAAATTTGGATTTGTCATGGAATATTTTGGTTGCTCCATCAATAATAATTGACAGTTTTGCTGGGTATAGTAGTCTGGGCTGGCATTTGTGTTCTCTTAGGGTCTGTATGATATCGGTCCAGGATCTTCTGGCTTTTATGGTCTCTGGTGAGAAGTCTGGTGTAATTCTTATAGGTCTGCCTTTATATGTTACTTTGCCTTTTTCCCTTACTGCTTTTAGTATTTTTTCTTTGTTTTGTACATTTGATGTTTTGACTATTATATGGCGTGAAGTATTTCTTTTCTGGTCTAAACTATTTGGAGTTCTGTAAGCTTCTTGTATATTTATGGACATCTCTTTCTTTAGGTTAGGGAAGTTTTCCTCTATAATTTTGTTGAGGATATTTACTGGTCCTTTTAGTTGGGAGTCTTCCCCCTCATCTATACCTATTATCCTTAGGTTTGGCCTTCTCATTGTGTCTTGGATTTCTTGTATATTTTGGGTTAGTAGCTTTTTGTATTTTGCATTTTCTTTGACAGTTGTGTCAATGTTTTCCATGGTATCTTCTGCACATGAGATTCTCTCTTCCATCTCTTGTATTCTGTTGGTGATACTTGTGTCTATGACTCCTGATCTTTTTTTTAGGTTTTCTATCTCCAGGGTATTGTCCCTTTGTGATTTCTTTATTGTTTCTACTTCCATTTTTAGATCCTGCATGGTTCTGTTTAATTCCTTCTCCCGTTTGGTTGCATTTTCTTGCAATTCCTTAAGGGATTTTTGTGTTTCCTCTTTAAGGGTTTCTATCTGTCTACCAGTGCTCTCCTTAAGTTCTTTGAGAGTGTTATTTATGTCTTTCTTAAAGCCTTCTATCATCATCATGAGAAGTGATTTTAATTCTGATTCCTGCTTTTCTGGTGTGATGGGGTGTTCAGGGCTTGCTCTGATGGGGGAGCTGGGTTCTGATGATGCCATGTAACTTTGGTTTCTGTTGCTTATGTTCTTGCTCTTGCCTTTTGCCATCTGGTTAACTCTAGTGCTGCCTGTACTTGCTGTCTCTGACTGAAGCCTGTCTTTCTAGTTATCTAGCTTGTGTCTGATCTCCTAGGGTTCAGATGTCTCTGTGATCTTTTCCAGCTGTACTGATTATAGTGGTACCTCTAGGATCCCTCAGGATATGGTGCCTCCAAGGTAGTAGTCCAGCTAGATGTCTGCTGTTCTGGGTGCAGTGTCTCCTCTAGAATATCTCAGGATATGTTGTCTGAAGCTCTGAGTTCATTTGTTCCTCTGTGGCTCTGGATTGAGTGGACCTTCCAGTATGTCTCAGGTGGAATCCGGGGTCGACACAACGGCAGACCTGGCAGAGGTCTGATCCAGGCCTCAGATCTGGGAACTAGTTTCTAAGACACTGTCCAAGTTAGAGCGCCTGGGATCCCTGCTTCCTCTGGGTTCTTGGAGGTTGGGGACAGAGCTGCCACCCAAGATCTGCTCAGTGCTCTGGCCCAGACTGGAAGGAACCAGTGTTCCGGGCCGGGAGTCCACACCCCTACTTCTTATTGCTAACCCCCCCCCATCTTTACTTTTTACCCCCACCCCTTTTGAAAGAGAAACAGAAGCCAACCCAGAGAAGTCTATAGTCCTTTCTGTAAGAAGACCTTTACTATGTAAAGTAAGAGAAAGACTGTGGTTCTTCTGAGCTGTAATTTTATTTATTTATTTATTTTATTATTATTATTATTATTATTATTATTATTATTATTATTATTATTGGTTTTTTCGAGACAGGGTTTCTCTGTGTAGCCCTGGCTGTCCTGGAACTCACTCTGTAGACCAGGCTGGCCTCGAACTCAGAAATCCTCCTGCCTCTGCCTCCCAAGTGCTGGGATTAAAGGCGTGCGCCACCACCGACCGGCTGAGCTGTAAATTTTAATGTATCTGTGTCTCCTTTCCTTAACTCTCAAAATCCTGAAACATTGGTTCAGTGTATGCTCACAGTGCTGAATTTGATCTCCAGTACCACCAAAAGAAACAAGCAAACAAACCTAGCATACTGTGAGCTTACAGATATTTCTTAGGCCTAATTTTATATGCTAAATTGCAGTGATGGTAAAAGCCAAAATAAATAAGCAAGGTAATTTTAAGACAAAGAGCACCTGACTATGTGTAATAGAAGCAGTACTGGCAGGACCAGGAACCCAGTTAGCCTTGTTCAATAGTAACCCAGTTAGCCTTGTTCAATAGTAACCCAGTTAGCCTTGTTCAATAGTAACCCAGTTAGTCTTGTTCAATAGCGCCACCTAGCCGATGGACAGACCTGCGTGGCCTAGTGAAACCCACAATTTCTTCAAGAGCTGGAGAACTCTTGTGTTTAAAATGTTTTCCATTTCTAGAATTACTTCAGCATTCATCTTTTTGTTTCCATTGCAAGTATAAACCCTGGAGCATGATGGGAAACTCACCAGGCAACTCTCAGAATAAATTCCAAACCACCAACTTAAGTACTGACTTTGCAAAGTAAATTCATTTACAAGGAACCATTTTAAAAAATATGTTCACACATTTTATAGAAAATGATGACATAGGATATAGCAAATGTTGCACCAGCTAGTTCGTTTGCTTCTTCATTGTCTATAAGTGAGCACTAGACCCCACCCCACCCCTCGAGGCTCTGGATCAGTAGTACAGTGTTTGTGAGTTAATTTGCATTGCAGTATTCAAATGAGATCACTTGCTAGAAGTAACAGAGGCACAGAAGAAAAGTTTTAAATGGTGTGCCACATGATAAGTTCTAGTTTTCATCAATCAAGCAATAAAAAAAATCCAATAGAATTAAAAACAAATACTAAATGATGAATGCTTGGCTTCAATGTAACCAAAGTCATTTTTGAGGGCTGGAGAGATGGCTCAGTGGTTAAGAGCACTTCTCTTCCAGAAGTCCTGAGTTCAAGTCCCAGCAACTACACGGTGGCTCACAACCATCTGTAACAGGATCTGATGCCCTGTTCTGGTGTGTCTATATATTATAGATAGATAGATAGATAGATAGATAGATAGATAGATAGATAGATAGATGGTATAAAAAGTTGTTCTAAAAAAAAAAAAAAGATTGCTAAGCTGATTTAGGAAGCTCTTCTGGCATATTCTCTGCCATGGTTGAGGCTGTGTAGCCTGAACAGAGACATCCTCACTGTGTGATCGTTAAGGTTTGTCTCACTGAGATCTAATGTCTCAACCTCCAGTTCACACAGTCCTCTCATAGTCCTGGACAGTCCACATTGCCTCAAGTGTAGCGATGGAGAACACCCCTATCTAAACTACAGGCTAGAGAGGGCTTACTGTCCAGAATCCCTTCCTCCTTAGGGCTGCTGCTACTGGGGTGATCACGACAAAGATCTCCCTGCTGGTCATTTCTATTCTTCATTCTCCATGCCTTCTGTGTCTATCATAGTGATTAACTAAAGGCTGTTAGAAGGCAGCCTCACTTATTAACAGTATGGCCATGGAAAGGTACACCACCTAAAGCCTCAGCTTTCCCCATCTGCATAATGTGCATAAATATTACCCTTTAAGCAGGATTGTTGTAAGACTTAACAGGCAGGATCCATAGTCTTTAACATAGCTGAACATTTGATAACGAGCTATCGTGAGGAATAACTGTGGGAAACCATGACTTTACATTTCTCTGTAATCTCTACAGTCAGAAAAGGAGGGGAGTGTGGAGGAAGGCAGAAGATGAGGTGTGTGTGTGTGTGTGTGTGTACGCACGCATGCACGTGTCGAGTGGGAAGGGCAAACGGACAAGACTGAGTGGAGAAAACAGGGAGGAGTCATCTTGACTCATCAGTTAGCGCTGAGCTGTGACTACGGGCCCTTCTGCCTTGAAGGCATTCTACTCCTGTATTTCTGCAGTAGGAGAAGGGGAAGCATTCTCTTCCAGTGAATTTCATGTTTCTGGAGAGAGGATGTTAACTGGAAACAAAGCCACATTGACATGCCTGATCAGATAAAGAGCACACGCCATCCGAGTCAGTAGGGACTTGCTTAAACTGTCTGAATTCTTACCAGAAGTGTCCTTGAGTTAGTACTTTGAAATGAAGTCCACCATTGAGATTTGACTTGGGGCCAGTTCCCCTTAACTGAATTTTGGGTCTTGCACTTTGTTTGCTATTTAATAGATAATGCATGCCCTGTTATTGTTGTTGTTGTTGTTGTTGTTAGACTCATGGTTTCTGCTTTGCAAGTTTATTTTCCGTAGCCAAGCATCCATCAGAATGTTATTACTGCACTGTTAGCCTTTCTCCAGCAGGGGGCAACATTGCTCTATTTTCTCCAAGAGATACTCAGGGTTTCCAGTCAAAACTCATCACCTGCAGAGCAGTCACCCACCCTTCCTGTCTGAACACAGATATGTGGGCTAGGGGCCCAGTTAGGGGTACTGGGTTTCAAACAGCCTGAAACTTTACAAATTTTAGACCTCTAACGGGAATTTTATGAGAGCCACTGGTGTTGGGGGTGTAGATGTTCACAATCAAATACGTTTATCTCCAGTTAGTCTCCACGTGATGTTTATGCACACATGTTATATGTACTGTTAGTTCAGAGGACACCTATCTGCAATTCTAAAAATACATTAAACAGGTGCTGTTTTTCATCTTTTATTTCCATTTTTATTTCATATTTTCTATTGCTGTTAACCTAAAACAGAAACTTAGAAAAATCCTGGAACCTTAAAATAAATTTAATAATGCCCAGAGGAAATGAATCTATCTTCAGAAGTCAGTGAAATTCTTTAAATAATTATCATTGCTGATAATATGATCCCTCTCTTATTGTGATCATCTCCTACCCATATTCTCCAGATAGTTTTCATTAGCTAAGTCCCAAGCTCAGATTCTAATAATATTAACAGTGGATCACATGTGTGTGTGTGTGTCTTTGTGTGTATCTATGTATGTGTCAATGGATCTGTGTATGTCTGTGTTTATCTGTGTGTGACTGTATATGTACGTGTGTGTCTGTGCATATGTCTATATATGAGTGTATGTGTCTGTGTGTATCTGTATATGAGTGTGTCTGTGTATGTCTGTGTGTGTCTGTGTATGTCTGTGTGTGTATTTGTGTGTGGCTGTGTATGTATGTGTGTGTGTGCCTGTATGTATATGTCTGTGTGTCTCTGTGTGAATGTCTATGTGTGTGTTTCTGTGGGTATCTGTATATGAGTGTGTCTGTATGTGTATCTGTGTGTGTCTGTGTGAATGTGTCTGTGTGTATCTATGTATGAATGTGTATGTCTGTGTATATGTATATTTTTGTGTGTATATATCTGTGTGTGTCTGTGTGTGCCTATCCAAGCTCAAACAAGCAGACTCATGCTCTATCCTTTCTTGAGTATGGTCCTGGATCACAAAGCCAGCCACAGCATCTAAAGAAGGATCATGTGCGTAGCTTTTTCAAAAGCTCACACGGCACTTCCACAGAGACAGCCTTGCCGGATTCTTAAGCAAATCCTCTGAGTTGGGGAAGCAGATCTTCTTTCCCTTTTCTAAACAAGGAATCCGGGTTGAAAGGTGCTGTACAACCCACCCACAGTTAACAAGTCCCATGTACAGTGCTACTACCCCAAGTAACAGAGGTGACATTCAAGTTTGAGTTCCCAGAACCACCACAAAACACCACAAAGATGAGTTCTTCTAAAAACAATCCTCTTCACCATCACGGGCTCATGGCCGTTACATGTTCGCCATGTGTTTCCGCTGAAGGTAAAAGCTTGAAGACAAGATCTGAGGATGGCCACTGTCAAAGTAAAGTTCATATAATAAAATCACAATATCATCATAAGGTCTGAGGGCATAGCTCAGTGAGGTAGAGCACTTGCCTGGCAGCATAAGGCCACGGGTTCGAGTCCCAGCACTGGGAGAAAAGAAAACAAGAAAGAAATGCCCGCAGGTCACCTCTGGTTAAGCCATTTTGAAAATGTGGCACCTTTCTGATGGCGGAAGGAGGTAGATCCTCAGTACAACCGATGACGTGCCACTGCCTGTGGGGCAGAGTGGAAAATTGTCACTGACTGGAAAAGCCTCTTTGTCTTTGCTCTCAAAAGCCTGGAGTGATTTAGAGAATGTATCCCTGCAAGGGCTGAAGGGGCCCTATAACTGCAGCCTGGTACCCAGTACAGCTTATAGGACTTATCTTATGTGCCTGCAGCGTCTAGACATATACATGTTAGGAAAGTGTAGATGACAGCCAAACACACACACACACACACCACGCACATACACACACATACAGATACAGATACACACACACCACACACACACCATGCACAGACACACACATACAGACACAGATACACACACACCACACACATACACACACACACACACACACACACACACACACCACACAGATACACACACATACACACACATACACACACACATACACACATACACATATACACACACATACACACACACATACACCACACACATACACACCCACACATACACATACACACATACACACATACACACACCACACATATATACACACATACACACACATACACACACCATACATATATACACACATACACACACATACACACACATACACACATACACAAACATACACACACCATACATATATACACACATACACACACATACGCCACACACACATACACACACATACGCCACACACATACACACACATACACCACACACACATACATACACACACACACATACACACACACGACGGGGGGGGGGGTGTCTCTGGGTGTTTTATCTGTTTCCTCTATTGTTGCTTGTTTTATTGGAATAGCACTGACCTCAACTGGTATTGTTTTCAAACCTAGTTTTCATTTGCTTGTCCGTTGCTCTCGCCTTAAGGCCCTTCTTCCTTTAGGATAAAGTGTCTTCTGTGAGATGTCTCTCCAATGATGGTGACACAAAGGACTCAGCTTAGAGCATTGATTTTTCTAATAATATCAAACATGTTAAATATGTTTAGATATAAATTTAGATGTCTGAATTTTGCCTGCCCTCGGACAGGGTAGTATTAAAAAAAATAAACCAAGTACATAGAATAACATCCTTCAGTCTGGAGCCACATGACTCCAGTAGGGGTATTCAGGCCAGGCCTTAAAGGATGTGTAGGAGTTTGCCACATGAGTGTGGGATCTGCATGGTAAGCAAAACAGAGTGGGTTACTGCAGCCCACAGCAGCTCAGGCCTGTTAATCCTGACTCCTGGAGCTGTGCCCAGAGTCCTCTTGGGTTCAGTGACACTTCTCTTTGCCACAGTCTCCCCAAGGCCACAGTCTTTACCCTTCCCATGATGTAACATAGACCTGTGTCATCTTCACCAGTCTCAGAACCAGTGGCCAAGGTCCAGTACTGGAACCCATGTGCCGCCCTGCCCGCTTCCTATTCTGACCAGAAAGGCTCTTACTTCCTTTCAGTGTTCGGGGTCAAATCCAGGTCCTGAGCTTTTCCAAAGTGCCTCTCCCTCAGTGTCCTCCCAGCTGCCCTGCCTGCACCCATTAGTTTCCCTTGGCCCTGTATGCCTGGTGGTGACTTCTGAGATTTCTCTTTCCTTCTCTAGATGCCAGCCAATGACCTCCAGGATTCCATGCCCAGTGGTGAGGATTCCCTATCTGCTCCCATCCTTCCCTGCCTGGCCTTGAACTGCCTCTCTCCCCAGGCATGGTTCTCTAGAAACCCTGGAATCTTCTCCTTGGACCACTTTCTTCTATCCCATCCTCTTGGGCCTTGGTGATCTCTTCTTGGTTCCAATTTTCCCTTATGGAGAACCCCAGATACACATCCCACCATGCCTTCTTAATTTGCACAGTGTTCCCAGACCAGGTTTGGGAAGTTTCCCCATGTAGGAGTCATTTCCCCTAATGGAAGCTGTCTAATGGCATCTGGGGGAACGGAGAGATAGCAGCCATTCGCGTTCAGAGGTCTCTTTCCTCTGCTTTAGAACGTAATCGCTTCCACCCCAAGCAGTTCCCAGTCAGACTGACAGTGACATGCTTTGCTCTGCATGAGATTAGGACAGGGATGGCTTTACTCCTCACACGTTACAATTGTAGACTGACTTCCCTGCTCATTTCCAAAGCGGCCCCACTTCTAAAGCACGAGCCAAGGTTAGACCTGACCCTGGAGGTGGGCAGCTGATATTTATAAAGCCTTCCTAGTCTTCTGCTATCCATGGCCTACACCACAATGCGTCTGTCCTTCCAGGCCTCAGTGCAGTGACACAGATAGGGCTCCTGACAAGAACTTGAGGACTGTCTTTGTGCTCCAGGCTGTGGCTTTACCCCCGTCACAGGCTCTGCTTAGAGATTATATCCAAGCTTGGACAAATGGAGGCAGGGCGGCACATAGCACAGGAGAGGGGTGGGGCAGCTCCCTAGCCGTTTCTGTCTGACTCAGCACTGTACAGCCGAATGTTCTAGTTTTTTCTAGCCAAATCTTTTTCAAGTAGACATATCATTTCTTGGTCTGTGTTTTTGTAGGCCCTCAGAAGTTTCTGTCGGGCTACGATGCCCTAGTTTGTCTAGTGTTACAAAGTTGTCAAGTGCTGAACTGTAAAAGAGTACAGTAAAAAAGTCAGACAGTGGCATTCCCGTCTGCTCTGTGGTGCCACGTGGACCGTGTCTAGCACATTCATCTCTTCTCTACAAACCCACTGAGAAGTCCAGCACGCCCCTGATGTGAGAGGACAGTGGGAGCTGAGGATGGTCACCTCCATGCTGCTGCTTGGATGAGCAGACATGCCCGGAACCGAGTATCAAAGCCCAGATTCCTGGAGTCTTACCTTCTTGTATCTAACTACTCATTAAAGTGGTACTAAGACCCTTAGATAAGACCCAATATTACCAAAAGGAGGTGCACTAGGAATCAGCCTTTCCTGTTCCAATCTCCCATCAAACTCCCTTTGCAGGCCTGCCAGCCATCTTGAGTGTGGTTACACGGGTCTTCCGACCATCACGCTAACTATTGCTAGTGTGCACAGGCTACCAGATCTTGAGTGATTTACATGAGACATTATTTAGTTCTTTTCTTCCAGCACCCTTTCCTCTACTTTTCCCCTGCCTCCTGCTCTCCTAATACGACAGGCATTTTGGCTTCACAGTCCCATCTACGTCACTAAAGAGGTCCACTGACGACCCACGTGGTCCATCACAGTTACTCACTAGTATATCACAGTTATGTTTGACTTCTAGCACCAGATGTTGCCTTTTCTGGAATTAATTAATACCTTTCTCTAAAAGAAAATACTGAGATTTGTTTTCTCTTATCAAATCTTGATGTTGCATCAATATTGTTTTAATATCGTTTCAGTATTATCAGACGTTCATTCTCCCTCTCCATACCTCCAGCTCGGAATTCCTCACCTCCTGCTAAAGCTTGAGCTCATTTCTCGGAAGCTCCCACCCAGCTCTGCTCTGTAACTTTCATTGCAACCGTGTGCGTGCGCATGCATGTGTGAGAGAGAGAGAGAGAGAGAGAGAGAGAGAGAGAGAGAGAGAGACAGACAGACAGACAGACAGACAGACATCTGGTCTCCTGTGGACCCTGTCCTTGACCTGGTATTTCATTCTACTGTAAGGTGTCCCTGCTAACATAAGGTGCAGGGGTAGAGTTGGAGGTGTCCTACCCCATGTTTCGCTACTGTAATAGAATACCATAGACTGGGTAAATTACGAAAACTACAGGTTTACTGAGCTTGTGGTTCTAGAGGGTTGGAAGTTCTAGGAAGTGAAACCATGACTGTTGAGGGGCACCTTGACAGAAAGGATTAGGTGGTGAGAGGATTAGGGAGGAGAAGGAGGTGATTTGAATAAGAATGGCTGGCACTGTTTACGAAGGATAAAGAGGTGTGGCCTTGGAGGAAGTACATCACTGGGGATAGGCTTTGGTGTTTCAAAAACCCTTCCTAGACCCAGTTCATTCTCTCTCTCTCTCTCTCTCTCTCTCTCTCTCTCTCTCTCTCTCTCCTCTCTCTTCTCTCCTCTCTCCTCTCTCTCTTCCTCCTCCCTCCCTCTCCCTCCCTCTCTCCCTCTCTCCCTTTTTCTTTCTCTCTCTTTCTCCTCTCAATCTGTGTGTATCTACCTTTCTCTTTCTGTCTCTCTTGAGCTCTCTTGCTCTCTCACTTTCTTTCTCCCACCTCTCTCACTCTCTCTCTGTCTCTCAAGCTGTCTCTCACTTTCACCCTCTCTCCATCTCACTCTAGCTCTCTCCCTCCCTCTCTTTCTCTCATGTTCTCTTTTTCTCTCTTGTTCTCTCACTTTCCCTCTCTCTTGATCTCTCTGTCTCTTGCTCTGTCTATATCTCTCTGTCTCTCTCTGTCTCTCTCTGTCTCTCTCTCTCTCTCTCTCTCTCTCTCTCTCTCTCTCTGTCTCTCTCTGTCTCTCTCTGTCTCTCTCTCTCCTGCCTGCAGATCAGTGTCTCTTGGCTACAGTTCCAGTGCTATGCATGCTGCCATGCTCCCCACCATGATAAGAATGGACTATACCTCTAAAACTGTAAACAATCTCCTCAGTTAAATGCTTTCTCTTATGAGAGTTGCCTTGGTCCTGGTATCTCTTCACAGCAATAGGACAGTAACTAAGACAGGGAGGAAGGGGGCCTATGCCCTCAGATTTATAAGGAGCCATTTGCCAATCTTGCTTTTACCCACTCCCCAAATGATGGCATTAATCTCTCCTCCTGACCTAATAATCTCTTGAGGCCACCTCTTGGCGGCAGCTACATTTCAGCATGCACCTTGGAAGGGCCATTTGAACCTTAGCAACAAGTCAGCAACTGGCAGTTCATGAGTGTTTGAAAAGTCTAGTGTCTGGCTGCTTGTCTCCATCACCAACCTGGCCTATGTGAATTTCTTCGTAATTGTATTCTCCTCTCCAGCCCCGTTTGTCATTTCTTGTTTTGTTTCTTTAATGATTTCTTTTAATTTTGTTTATTTGTTTTATGAGTGTTTTGCCTGCATGTATGACTGTGTGAGAATGCTGAATCCTGGAACTGGAGTTACAGACAGTTGTGAGCCACCATGCAGGTGCTGCGAATCGAACCCAGGTCCTCTGGAAGAGCAGCCAGTGCGCCTAATTCCTTTGCCATTCCCTGTTTAATGATTTTATAATGAGCATTTTCCCAACAGATATCTGGACCCCTAAACACTTTTTAAAAAAAAAGATTTATTTATTTTATGTATGTGAGTACACTGTAGCTGTCTTCAGACACACCAGAAGAGGGCATCAGATCCCATTACAGATGGTTATCCCACCATGTGGTTGCTGGGAATTGAACTCAGGACCTTGGGAAGAGCAGTCAGTGTTCTTAACCACTGAGCCACCCCTCCAGCCCTAGACATTTCTTTTTGTTGTTGTTCATTATTTTTCCCTCTCTTTGTTTCCTATCTGTTTGGCTCTTTTCCTCCTTTAAAAATTTTACTTTTTATATTCTAGCTTTTCTACTGATGTCTTAAAGCTGTTCAAACTAGGAAGGTCATGTTCAGCCCCTTTCCTTTATTCCCTGTGACACCCACTTCTCGGCTGGACATGTGCTCCTTAAGGCAGTGTGGTTGGTCTGGTGATGGGGACCATCCTTAGACTTCTGGCTGTGGCAGAGAAGATACACTTGAAGTGCATCTAATGGGAGTCTTACTGGGTCCTGACAAGGTGATATAAGGTGACGGAGCAACCGTGGTGTGTTCATTGGGAACATTTCTGTAACTGTCACAGATGTCATTTTCTCTTGAGTTTGTTGAGATTTTCCCACTAGGAAACCCTGCACACATCTGTTTTGGGGATGAGAAGGGAAGTGTGATGTAGTAGGGAAGTGGAACACACATCTGGTTGTTGCTATGGCTACAGAACAGCAGGTTACCCTGACTGCAGTGGTCACTGGATAGCTTGTATTTTAGCCTGCATCTCTCCTGCTTTCTTCTCTGGGTTTGCAAACCCCTTAGAGCGTCAGCTGCAGCTCCACAGTGCAGAATGCAGTGAGGGATGTTTCCCTGAGGGGAATGAGAAGCATTGTAAGACACATGGCCACACAGCCCGGGAGAGAACTTAATTCATATCTAGACTGCCGGCCTCATGCCAGATGTCCTACTGGGACACCTAATGTCATCACTCCTTGGCCTCTCAGGGATGGTAGTAGGTGAGCTGGCGCTCTTTTCAACACTCCAGAAGCCCCTTGCCTCTGCCAACAAGTATGCATGCCTGAAGCTGCTCTTTATCTGCCAGAAACTGATGAAAATCTGTCTGACACGAATATCCTTCTTTGCAATCCGTCATGAAGTTAGAATTGCATTTCTGTCATGTTAGTGACGCTTTCAAGGACAAAGAGGTGGAGGCATGTAGTTAAGTCTTTGGATTTAACTTCAGGTAGCCCTACTCTGGATGGGAAGGTTCTAGAGCCAGTTTTGTGTTCACAGGTCCTGATTCGATCTGTTGTACACATCTCTCTCATGAAATATGAGCCAGGTGAGACTGTGAACAAACTACCAAAGTTGCCATCAGCATCCATGCCTTGAAGTGGTGGCAAAATTTCAGGCACAAAACAATCCAGTTCAAGGTCCCATTCACTGGGACGTCATCAGTAGGACCCTATGCTCCTATGTGGTTTGAATCTGAAATGGCCCACATGCCATTCGGTTTTGAGCACTCAGTCCCCAGTTAGTGGCTGCTGCTTTGGGAAGCTGTGGGCCCTTTGCATGGTGCCACCAGCTGGTGGAAGTAATGGATATTAAAAGCTTATAGCTATTCCCACTTGTTGGTGGTCCGCTACGATGTGAGAGTCTCTGCCACATGCTCCTGCCATGGTGACCACCTCTGTGCCTTCTATGCTACCATGGACTGAAAACCTCTGACACAGGGAGTCCAAATAAGCATTCCCTTTCTTAATATGTTTCTGTCACATATCTTCGTCACAATGATGTGAACATACTTAAACACAGACTCCAGCTACCATTTTGAATTGCTACAAGACATATTGGTGCCATGTTCAAGGTCTGTCTTAGGAGAAGGCACATAGGTTAAAACCTGATGAACAAAGATAACTCTTAAGAATATAGGCAGACTGTGGGGGGGAAGCACACACCTTTAATCTCAGCACTCAGAAGCCAGAGGCAGGCTGATTTCTGAGTTTGAGGCCAGCCTGGTCTACAGAGAGAATTCCAGGACAGCCAGGGCTATACAGAGAAAACCTGTCTCAAACAAACTATATATATATGTGTGTGTGTGTGTGTGTGTGTCTGTGTGTGTCTGTGTGTGTCTGTGTGTCTGTGTGTGTCTGTGTGTATGTATATATACATATATACATGTATATATGTGTATATATACACGTATATATGTATGTATATATGTGTATATATAGTTTTATATATATAGTTATAATTATATAGTTATAGTTATATAGTTATATATAGTGTATACATATATATAGTTTATATGTGTGTGTGTGTGTATATATACATATATACGTATATGTGTGCGCGCACACACACACACGCACTGAGATCATGGCTATTCAGAAATACTATATTATTTGAGCCAGATGAGAAGAGCCTCTTCTGGGTCCTATGCTGGCAGGTGTTTCTCTGGGAGAGAGGTCTTCGGGAATGTCTATGAGCCATGGTGAGGGCTGCCAAGCAAGAGAGTTGAGGCTCTGACTGGGTGAAGGCCATCAGTCAGCCGACGTACAGGAGAAGGCAAAACCGGCGAAGGGTCTAGACTAGCTGTTTGGGGAGCAGTAGCACCAGCTTCTATATCCAATGTGTCATGACGAACGTAAACAAAGCCAGCACCAAAATTCCAGCCACACTGTGTCCAAGCCAGTTCAAAATCATATAACCGTTGCAGTTTTTCCCCTCTCTAAATATATTCCATATGAGCCAGGGTGTCGGGGCTGCTGGAATCTCCTGCATTTACCCAGAAAGGAGTTTGAAAGGAAAATAAAGTCAAAGAAAGAAGTTCAAAGGCTCCGTTGGGAAGGAGGGAAAGATTTCCCTGGCCAGGCCTGTCCCCCTGGTGTGGCTGGGAAATCTGTCACCTGACCTGGGAGTCACAGGAGGAATGGTGCTCTTGTCTGGGAGCATGTCCCAATGGGGCCTTTGTGTCTGCAGTGACCCAGGCCATAGCTAAGCACTGTGACCCAAAGTGTAAGAACATGGAACTGTGCCAGTTCGCAAGCAGCCCGCTGCTAGCCAGCTATGAGACAGGAGCAGAGACTGAGAGTTAGCGTTTGGGGACCTACATGGTGATCTGACAAGACCATGATCATTTTTTTTTTTCCTAACAAGTTGTTTCCATTGTAGTTCATAGAAGTATTCATCTGAGGTGGGGCATTTTGTAGAGCATGGGATGGGAGTGAAGCTGGAGAGACGGCTCAGTGATTAAGAGCACTGGCTGCTCTTCCAGAGGTCCTGAGTTCAATTCCCATCCACCACATGGTGGCTCACAACGGTCTGTAATGGGATGGGGGTTCATAGCTTATTTGGTAAACATTGACATAGCTTCTCCTACTGGCTCAGGGTTCCCAGTCCTATGAGGTAAAATGCTGTCCACTTGCCCATCTATCTACCTGACAGAGAGCCCTGCTAAAGAGGAATAGGCTATCAAGACACACTTCCTGGCCCAGCCCAGTGCATCTGACAAAAAACAACCTGGAGGAATCTGGGGTCGGCTCTCAGGCAGAACAGGCTCTGATACACTGAGGCTGCCTACCTCCTTAGAGCCAGAATAGAGTCCTGACACCCCAAGCGATGACAAAGTCTTGTGTTTGTTCAGGGTGATTTGTTGGCCCAACCACACTTCTAGATTTCCAAATTATAGCAAAGGGTATTGTGTGCCTAAGTATGTGAGTTGGTTTCTGGCGTCGACCATGGAAGATTCGCTTACTTTTACCAACTCAGAATCAGCCCCAATGGCTATCACCAAAGACCACACGGCTCCCAGAGTGTCTATAACTAGATACTGAGCCACATGTGCTATTAGCCTTGATATTAGACCATATCATTATTAGCTTTCCTTGGGTTGAAGGTAGGCCTCCATCATATTGTTAAAATAGAGTTCCATGGCCCTTTAGTGCCTGGAGTTCATCACTTTTAAAAATGTTTTTCCAAAAGAAAATGTTAAATCCCAAATACATTTTTGGCTGAATGGTTGGTTTTAATGGTCCAAAGTTTTTTGTTTTTTTTTTTTTAAAGGGGGGGGGGGGGGCGCGGACCTGTAACTTAATTCCTCATAAAACGTAAATCAGATTCATGAAGTTTCTGCTAAACAGATCCCTCTGCTCAGCCTAAAATTTTTACCAGCTCTCACTGTTCGAGGAACAGTGAATTGTTGTGAAACACTGTTCACGTTGTCTCGTCTCAGAATTGAAACGTGCCTTGCTAAGTATCTGACTTCTGCTGTGTTTGTGGCTGTGGGGATAGGGTGGGCTCCACAGCTCCCATTTGTTCTCAGTCCTCAGCATCGATACAGAGGTACAGTACCCACATGACGGGAACACGGTGCAATGCTGTTTACATCTGCCGTCTCCCACCGTTCAACAGTTTGCTTTTCAAAGGTGATGGGGGTCAGTGGGAAAGGGGTCAGTGAGAAAGTTACTCAGACATCCACACCCACAGGCTGAGTTTAATATCTAATGTGAGCAGTGCCATCCGTGTCTTGTTCAACCTAGGGTTTCATGAGTTTCCGGCAACTTCTGCATGCCTGTGGCTTCAGCCTAATACCATCAGAGACAGGAATGTCAGGCCTTGAGAAGGCAGAAACACATCTGGAGAGTTCCCTTTAAAAAAAAAGTCCAAGTCACTTTCAAATTCACTTAATAATATTCTCAGTATTCTAATGCTTTGGGCACAAAGCAGACTCTCCTCCAATAACACAAACTTCAGTTGTCATATTAATCTGAAGCATAAAAACGCTTGCAGAAAAATCAAACAAGCAAAACAAAACCTACCCAGAATTCACCCCAAAGAAAGAAGCCAATATGCCAACATCAAAGGCTCAATGTTTTGTCCTAAAAATTGAAAAGTATCTGCCCCCATCTTGAGTTCATACTGCATCAATAAACAATGTCTCAGCTGTGTGTCAAAGTTGGCGAGGACTTTTTGTTATCATTGTGAATGTGACTCTCCTGACACTGTTTTTACCACCTTGTGCTGGTTCCCTATTCAGACAGGTTTAGGAGAGTTGAAGCTGAGACCCAGGACTGGCCTTTTGAGATAAACTGTGGCAGTGGGAGGTGCAGGCTCCTGTGGGCTAGCATTAGCTATTTAGGGCCTATTTTGAACTTCATTGTTTCTTCTAAAATTGGTTTGTTTTTGGAAGGTCCTCCTATATTATTTCCATTTTTGTTGTTGTTTGGTTGGTTGGTTTTGATAAGTGTTGTTACTTATTAAAGATATAGTGATGTTGAGAACCAAGGAGAACCAAGGGTTCACTGGTTCACAAACCAAGGGATCACTGGTTCACAAACATACTTTAGTGTAGCAGGTTGTTTCTGAACAGACAGACTTTTACATCTCTGATATCCTGTGAGAAAACCCTGCTAATTAAGGTGGAAGTCTGCCATTGTCTGCATAGCTAGCCTTCTGGAATTCAGTGCTATATGGAGGACACCCTTCATTAGCAGGGCTTCCCCTTCTCTGACCTTGCCTGGGGAGTTGAAAAAGCCCCCACATGCCTCCCCATGCAGAATGTCACATAACCTTAGTTAGATTACAGGTTCAACTTCCTTTCTCATTTGGCTAGCACCTGAGATTCCTGAAACGCTTTCCCATGCTTATGAAGCATTTTGGTACCCTAAGCCCTCAGCCAATGCCCTACCACCACCCCCTACCCCCAAAAATTATATAAGCCTTAAAAACCCCAAGTAGAGTTAATATGCCTCTCTGCAGCTGGTCCCAATGTCTTCTTCATGGTACTACTCACAGGGCTTCCAAACACACCCTTCATCTGTTGACTCTGTTCCTGAGGGCAGGGAGAGCCACAGTATCCCATCATTCTAGACTCAAGAAGGGCAAACAGAGCTAGAACACTCACCCAGGAGTACATGTGAATACCAAGAAGATCCGGGAGACCCTGGCTTCTCCTCTGATTGGCTTATGTGCCCTGGGAGGGGTCCAGGAAGTACTGGGAAGTCCCACAGTGTCCTACTTCACAAAGCTTCACACAAAGCTAGCCATCCTTGGGAGAATAGAGTGGGGTCTTGGGAGTGGAGGAACTCCATCCCAGCTTCTTCCCTGTAATTACTTTCTGGGATTTCATGTTTTCATTTAAGGAGATGCAGATATCCTTTCAGCCCATACTTTTGCAGTCACCCAGGTTTTGAAGCTTAAAATCTCTAGATTATACCTTGAAACACAACAAAACAAAACAAAACAAAAAAATGCATCTCCTCAGAAATCTGCTGGAGAAATTTCTGGAAACTTTCCCAGCTCATCATAGAAAACACAGATGCCCAATTGCTGGATGCTAGGCATGTGGCTGTCAACAACTCTTATTTCCTCCAGGCCATAGTCAAGAATTATGTGATAGAGATGTTTTTTCCTCAAATCCATGCATAGCTTTAGTGCATTTATAATACATGGGCCTGGAGCGCCTCTTCACAAAACTATCTATGGATCAGAGTCGCATTCCAGGGAGGGGAGAACAGAATTCATGGGTAATCTAGTGTACTCAAAGACCCCTCTTGGTTGGGAATATGCAGGTTATCTGTGGTTAGCATAGGCTTTCCCAGAGTGGTATGCAGGTTATCTGTTAGCATAGGCTATACCAGAGGAGTCCAGTAGTCAGTTTCTTGTTACTCTGACAAATATATGAGAAAACAGCTTAAGAGAAGAAGGAATTATTTTGGCTCATGGTTTCTGAGATCTTTGCTCAGCCAGCTTGTTTTTGTTTTTTGTTTGTTTGTTTGTTTTGTTTCGCTTTTCTGAGTATTGGTGAAGAAGAGCATTACGGGGGTAAGAGCTGCTTTATGGGGGACAGGAAGCTGCTCACTTCATAGTGGCCAGGAATCATTGAAAAGCGTGCCTGTGCTTGCTTTCCCTTTATTCTTCCACATTCCCTGCCTGTGGATCTCCTTCCCTTGCCTGTGGGAGTCCCTTCACAGACACATCCAGGAATTATGCTCTACAGATCTCATGGGTGTGGCTTAAGCCAATCTCAATTAACCCTTCCACAGCCTCTGACAAAGCCAGGGCTAACACGCCATTCAGTTGGCCTTGCAATAGCCGATCCTCTGGGACTCTGGCTTATTTCACCTTGCCTTTGACAGTCTATTGGGAAGCTAAAGGTATCATGTACAGGTTCCGGTACAAGTGTGGAGGCCAGAAGTCAATTAGTGAAGTCAGTTCTCTCCTCCATTACATAGATCCTACAAGTTGGATTCAGGTCATCAGTTTGGGCTGTGTTCTCTCTGACCCCTAGCCCGGGTTCTTAGCAGCTGTTTAACCTTGGGCAAATTCCTTAGTGTCTCTGAGCTTCTGTTTCCATATGAACAAACAGAACAGATAACCTCAGAGATGTCCGAAGGACTGGTGGCAATAATGACCTTGTGTCCTGATAGACACTTGTGTTGACACTGTTTTTCGTCTTTGGGAAGGGTTGTGATAGTTTAGGGTTGGGTTTTGTTTTGATTATGTTTTATTTTGTTTCATGATAGAACCACAGAGAATCCTGACCAGTTTCAAAGTCACGATATAACTAAATCCTCCTGCCTCTGTACCCCAAGTGCTGGGATTACAGGTGTTGAACCTTCATCCTTGGCTTCAAGATACTTTCTGAATCATTTGTTTGATTTTTTTTTTTTTTTAATATTCAGTTGCTGATCAGACAAGCATTGAGTGATGGCTTAACTCGGCCCAGTATTTAAGCTTCCAGGAATAGACCAGCACAACCCGTCCATCACGGTGTGATTGCATGAATGTTGTGTTGTGTGTCATGGGGTCCCTGCTGGCTTCAACTCTCATGTTGGTAGTAGATTACCCGTTTGGTGCCTCCTGATTTGAGCATCTTGGCTCCTTAGACAGCTCTCCGGTTAGAGCTGGTGAGGAATTCTTTTCCTCCTGTGTTATTTTGAAACTCACCTTTGAAACTAGTAGCCGGAGTTGTTTTCTAATACAAATTCTGAGGTCACATGAAGTTGACTGACCACATCCCATGGCACATCCCCATTGGCTCTTGTTTATTTTAAAAATAAACCTAGAGTAAAAAAAATACACGTACGCCCCATCCGACGCAAATTGAAGCCAGACGCTGTTTCCACACATCTGTGAAATGGAGCAAGCAAGCCAACGGTATGAAATGATACCTAATACTTAACCATATTTTACTAGTCACTGCTAAGGCTGAATTAATGGTGACTTGGAGAATATGTGATAAATGATGCTGTACTGGTAACCCCCTGTCTCTTCACAGTTCTCCACCAAGGATTCTTCATGCTAATGTTCGGTAGTCAGTTAGAGAAACACACTTTCAGAAGGATTTAGGGGGCATTTTAAACACTAAAAGTCCTACTTTTCTGAAATCTAATCTTTTGTGCCTTTTCACCCGTTTTTCGGGCTGCATACTTCAAACTGGCTCAGAATTTCTCCTTAATAATTCTAGCCCTTGAGAGAAATTCAAGCCCCAAATTTCCACTTGCAGTGTGGGCACCAAACTTTGCTTGGAGAGCAACAGCGACCACCACAGAAATGCAAACCATGAGGAAATCCATATTCATGCAGATGGATGGGGGAGGGGAGAGTGCAAAAAAAAAATGGCACTTTTCTGAAGTTACCATGTGCTTTTCTTACTTAAAATGATCCTCAAGGTCATCTGGAAAAAGAAACATGAGAGACAGAGATGGCCAGTGATCTTTCATTTCTTTCTTTTTCTTCTTTTTTAATTGAGAAGAAATTTTGTCCTAGAAGATTCCAGAATTCTGGAAAGCTCCTGTTTTAAGGTACTGGAGGCCACACAGGCTCAAAGGGTGAGCAGAAAGAGGCAGATGGCCACGTGAAAGTGGCGCGGGTTCGGTAAAGAGCACCCAGCCGAACGAGTAAACAAAGAAGAAAAGCACATGGACTAATTGCTCTGAGAAAAAGTCGTCTCATCCTATGCCAGGGGCCTTTAACACGTTCCAGATGGTCCAGAGTTAGAAACATTCTTAAAATAAGAGCATTAAAAAAAATACACAAAAGTATAAATGATGATTTTATTGTGGTGATGGAGGTTTGCTAAGTATTTGTTAGGCAGAAGAGCGATACAAAAGGGAGCCAGCGAGATGCTTCAGTGGGTAAAGGCACCTGCTGCCAAGCCTGAGGACCCAAGTTCAATCCCCAGGACTCACATAGGAAGCACAGACACAGGAACTGAGTCCTCTATGTTGTCCTCAGATCTCCATAGGTCCCTCTTCCATTACGCATATACATATATACATGTATGCATATGCACATATATACATATATATGCATATAAGTTCATGCATATGCAAAATAAGTAAAATAAAATTTTAAAACGTAAAAATGTCATAAAACACGTCTACATATAGAGTGTTTAATTAGGCTTTCCATTGCTGTAAAGAGACACCATGACCAAGACAACTCTTACAAAGGACAACATTTCATTGGGCTAGGCTTACAGTTCAGAGGTCAGTCCATTAGCATCATGGTGAGAAGCATGGCAGCATCCAGGCACACAAGAATTCTATATCTTGATTCAAAGGCAGCCAGGTGAAGATTGGCTTCTGCAAGAGGGGACTGGAATCCCACACTGGGTGGAGCATAAGCATAGAAACCTCACAGCCCACAACCACAGTAACACATTTCCTTCAATAAGGCCACACCTACTCAGACAAGACCACACCTCCTAATAGCACCACTCCCCATGGGCCAAGCATTCAAACATGCGAGTCTATGGGGGCCAAACCTATTCAAGCCACCACAGAGAGTAACATTTATTTAGTTCAAACTTTAAGAATGCTCAAACATATGTAAGTGGCAGTTATATGTTCAACCATGATGCCTGGCACTGGGTTCATATTGTATTATTAATATATGATCTGTGAGTCGTAAAGTCACTAACAGATAAAAGTAGAGAAAAAATCAGTTACTCAATAAGATACTGAAAAACAAACCCAACCTCAGTTATACTATTCTTTAGTCAGTTTTCTTTTTACTATTAGAATTACCTGAGATGGTCAACTTCTAACAAGTAGAAAGGTTTGTTTGGGCTCAAGGCCCATGATCAGGTGTCAGGCTGGAGGTATCAGCACATCACAGTAAGAGCACCTGCAGAGCAAAGTGGGTCACCTCATAACAAGGAAATAAAAGAGGAACAGACTCCCCTGGCTGCCTTAACAGCACACACCCACCAACCCAAAGACCTCTCTCTAAGCCAGTAGTTCTCAACCTTCCTAACACTGTGACCCTAATACAGTTCCTCGTGGTGTGGTGACCCCCAACCATAAAATAATTTTTGTTGCTGCCTCATGACTGTAATTTCACTACTGTTTTAAATCATAATTAAATATTTGATATGCAGGCTATCTGATCTGCCACCCTAAAAGGGGTTGTGACCCACAAGCCCTACTCCTTAAATCTTTTTCCTATTAGCACAGGCTGTTTAGAGAACAAATCATAGCAGATATTCACATTAAGAATGACAGCACATTGTCTATTAAACTGTTATTATTCATTATACGAGCAACTTCCAAGCAGTATGGAAGTCCCTGAAGGGAAGACGGCAAGGAAATGCCAATTTAGTAGCCCACTATACAACCTGGGGGAAAAGACTACGTGTATTACATATATTATGTGTACACATAATGTGCACGTGTATGTTAATATACATATTCTCAATGTGTATATTAATAATATATTGATCAATTAATTGACAATAACTTATTGCTATCATTGTTAGTGTGGAGTTTTTGAGATAGGTTCTTGTGTAGTCTCAGCTGGCCTCAAGCTTCAGTATGTAGCCAAAGAAGTGTTGAATTCCTAGCCCTCCTGTCTCCACCTGCCAAGTCCTGAAATTACAGGCATAAGACACCATTCCTGGCTAAAAGTAATTTAGTGCTATATAACATGAGCCTTCAAATGTCCAGAGCTGGTCAGCTGATAGAAAGCTCCTGGATCTTGATTGTGGCCTGGTGGTTGATGACTATTGCAGCTGTGAACTCTTACCAAACTGTATTCTTGTGATGTGTTTATAGCACACATCTTTAATATCTTCATTCCTTCAACTTCCTGATGAAGAAAAATACCTGTATACTATACGCCATTCAAATCATATAGTTGATAAGTAGATAGATAGACAAATAGAAGATAGACAGAAGATAGATGATAGATAGATAGATAGATAGATAGATAGATAGATAGATAGATGCCAGTTGCACAGAAGCTACTGTAATGATGTTCTCATTGTAATTTTCAATTGCAAGGCAAAACCAGATCTAGCTATCTAACAATAAGAGGTTAACAATGAGAGCCAGAGAAATGGCTCATTAGTTAAGAATACATCATGCATGTCTAAAGAATTTTAATTTGTTTCCCAGAGCCCACTCAGAGGGCTCATAACCTATAACTCTAGCTGCAGCTGCAAGAGATCCAATGACTTCTTCTGGCCATCCACGCACACACACACACACACACACACACACACACGTGCACACACATAAAAATAAATCTGCAAAATAAGAAAACAGAACAACAATCCAGTAGATTGTGGTGCTCCAGTGTGAAGAACATCACGTAAGTAAACTAGTAAGCATGCTTTCAAAAGCATGTGATGACATAAGCGGGCATGTGACATGTGCGGTGACAAGAAGCAAGCGAAGGAAGGACAGCAGACAGCACTTATAGGACAGTGCCATTGCATTTTAGAAACCGTGTAAGCACAAGACAGTGATAAAGTTGGAATACCTCAAAATGTTTACACTGTTAGTCATATATTTGTGTGATGAGGTTACCAATAATTTTAAAAAATGTTTCCACCTATTATATCATAAACCCAGGGAATATTAAAGGTGGGAAAGTAACATGGGTTTAGGAAAATGATTGAATTATCAAGGGAAAGTGACGTGAAGGCAAGAGGAGAAGGCCTTGGGTCACTTGAGCATTGCTAAGGCACCTATTATTCTGTCCCTTCCCTGTCCCCTCTAAGTCTCTGCATGGTAGACAGTACTGACGAAGAAAGCCAGTGAAGATCTCAGGCACTCAGATACCATCCTGGGTTCGACTTGTGGTTTGTCATGTTGCCAGATGCTCTCTCTAGAGATTACTAACCTTGCCTCCACAGCGTTTCCTTCCAGTCTACCAATTTGACTGCCAAGTTCTTGTCAGTGGTCCTTTAAAAACCTGCTGTGAGATGCATGTGCACCAGCACACGTGCGCGTGCGTGCGCGCGCACACACACACACACACAAATATACACACAGTACTTCCTGCTTAGTATATAGGAGGTATAAAATGGAATAAGTATGTAAGATATGTAAGTTACAAGCCCTGAAATACTAACGTTCTGTGTCTCTCTTATCTCTAGTAATAGTGACACTATCTTGCTGTGAACACCAACCATAAAGACCAAGCATAGAATCCAAAAGCTTGACCATTTGGGGCAACTGGGAAGATACATTGGACGGTTTCATTATATGAGGGAGAACATAGATCTTTTCCATTAGTGCATAACTGCCCTTAATTGGAGAACAGAATGCCTTAACTCTATGGCAGCTAATGTGCTCACCTTCTATGATTAAAATACCATGATCATGGCTTAGCCAAACCAGATGTGAACAGTGCAGCTGTTTTCAGTGTGAGGGACCAAGACTTAAGCATGCATCCCTTATTTGTTTTTAATTGAGTGATTACAGGTGGCACCTAATAAAGTCTCCTTGCAGTGACATCCAGAGGGTACTGATTTATTAGGCTTGGTAGGTGTGGACAGTCCAACTCCTGCTTGCGTTCCATAGCCCAATCCTGCAGGAATGCTGGAATGACATTCGTCTATTTACTGTTCCCGGTGACTGATGAGGCTTCTTGCTGAGAAGAAACCACCAGTGTGATTCAGGAGTGAAGTTAGGCCTTGTTGATATCTTTCTACAAAGTATATTTTCAAAATTCTTTCAAAATTAAGTGACCAAAATGAAAGCCAGAAACTTTTCTTTAGATAGAGGTTAGCCGCTGCCACCTTACCCTCTAGAGAATGTAAGTCATTATTCCAAGGTTATATATGATGAATGACTAAATCAAGAGATAGGAGAGGAAAATGGCCCGCTGGGGGGAGTTGGAATGTGATACCTGCACACACCCTCCTGACTCTTCTCCAGCCTGTTCGCTGTTCCTTAAAGATCCAGAAGCCTCTGGATCTTAAGAAGCCAGAGCCAGGGCAATGACTGGGCTTGTGTTTTAGCTGGGCGGGAGGCAGCTAAGATGGAGGTTTACGCTCCCCAAGGAAGGATGATGGGATTCGGAATTGATGGGAAGGGTGAGTTCAAAGTTCGTGGTGTGATGTGGATTCCACAAGCTGGGACTAGGCAAGCAGCAAGCTTTTCCTTTCATGGTCAGTAAAGCGCTACTGTCACTAGAGCTGTAGTTCTTGCACAACCATATCTGTGGGGAAATGGTTATCCTCAAGGTTAGAGAACGACAGTGTAGCCACTGTTCCTACATCTGATTAGAAGAGGTGTAGAAAATAGAGCTGGCTTCACCCACTAAAGAGTGAACATTCAGGTAAAAATGACAGACTAACACAGAAAGCAAAAGGTCTTTGAATGGACTTGATCTTTCTAATACCAATTTTTGGGCATCTTTGGGACTTTCGACCAAAATTCCAATTTAGTCTCAAAATGGTATTTTGTATTTTTAATTTTTTTTAAGTAGCATGTCATTCCCTAAGAAGCCAGGTATGAATTGTTTTTTCTCAAATCACATAAATCAGGAAACCAAGCCAAGGAATAAATACTAAATTTTCTGATATGCACAGGGACCCAATGTGCCCTTTGTGTCTGTGTCATACACTG